>NC_047534.1:37276096-37894846 GCF_012275295.1 Melopsittacus undulatus
GCTAAATATCTTCAGAGGAGAAGGGCTGGTTAAAGATTAAGGCTCCATTTATTTATTTATTTATTTTTTATTCCATGGACCTCATATGCTGTGGATACTTCTTTCTGTGGTTTTGTTCCTGTGTGCAAGAATCTTTTAAAATAAAGATTCTTTTTTAACGGCTTTCTCCATCTCTTCTTTCTCTTACGCCAGTCATGGATTTTAATGTTTTATAGTTAATGGGTTTATCCTAAGTAAATCTCATATATTGCTTTTAATTTAAATCTGAGGAGCACACAGCTGTGGAACAAAGAAAGTGTAACTGACAAGACTATGTTCCTACACATGAAGCAACTTGGTACCTATCTGGAGCTATGCTATACTAGTAATTTGCTGCTACTTAATATTCTTTTGATGTTCATTTGGTATTTTGGTACCTCGGCGTTGCTTAATCAGAGGGGAAGCCTTTCAGTAAAACCACAGGCAGTTTGGGAACATTGGAAGTGATGGTGACCTGTGTAAGGAAATGAGAAAAATGTTGTGGTGAATTTACAGAACTTAAACTAGAAGATGTCATGTAGAAATACTCTCTGAAACAGGAATCTGGCCTGTTCTAAAGTCAGTTGTACTAATATGTGTGTTCTCTTTTACGGGAGAAAACTGGAACAAGCTGAGTTTATTCTAATCAATAATTAACACTAATTTGAATGAGCTGTGCTGAAAGCATGCCTCTACCCATCTGCAGCAAAAGTTCATTTGATATAGAGTGAATGATGCAGGCTTGTCAGTGTAATGATCAACTCCACAAGGTCACACTTAAATTTAAATATTTATTTGAAGTGGTAAGAAATGAGTAAGTGACAATTTAGGTAAAGTGTCTCTTTGGAGAGAAAAAAATCAGTGTTCAGTATTTATTTTAAATTAAATTAATTAAGGTTATTATTTTATTGGAGATTTGTATTGAGTGAAGCAAACCAGAGGTAGATAGAAATGTATTCTTTTCTCCTAGGAAAGCTAAAATGCAAACCTTTGCAGTATTGCTGTAGGCCTCAGTGTTGCAACCAGCCTATGACAATCATCGATTATATTGTTGCTTGTCAATCATCTTCTTTCTGTAATATGACAAGGCATATTTTGGTGTGGGGTTTTGTTGTTTTTTGGGGGGGCTGGTTTTTATCCTGCTATTCATGCTGGTATCTCTTTTCATTTGTTTTGGAGTTTTCATGTAGGAAGGTTAAGCAATACTGCATTTTTGTCTCTCAAGCTAAAAAGATTCTTTACTTCAAGTAATTGCTTCTGTAACTTGCATAGTACAAGAAAAACTTGAATTTTGCATTTCTTAGTTTTTGAAAAACGCAGAATGTTGTCTGCAGTTGATTTTGCAGGTTTCCCTCTAGATCTTAGCCCCTCTTACTTCAGGAGTGATATGCTGAGGCATCAGTAAGTTTGCCTTTCTTGTCTTCTGTCTCTCCAATTCTTCATGAGGCATGAGTAATCAACAAACCACTTGTTGCTATTCTAACTTGATGTTGGTGAATCAAAAGACAGAGGTCAAGAAATTGCTTTGTCTTCACAGGAAGCTATTTTGTATTGCTGCACGTGTTGCAGTTGCTTTCTGTACTCTTAGCCACTACCTACAAGGCTCAAAATCACCCCAAAAGCTTTTCTCACAAAGACATGCAAGCACTACCTTTGTAAACCTGGTGATTGCTTCTTATAAGAATGTGGCTATTGTTTCTCTGCCCAGATAAGTTGATAAGACTGATTCTTCTGAAGGAGGTAATCAGAAAGTGTTGGTAATTTGAGAGCCAGATTCTGCTCTCAAGCAGAAACCTCTACACTTAGTAACAGTGCTGCTTTGGTTTTGCTCTATCTGTTCTTTTTCAGTAGCCTGAAGAAGGTTTTCTTCTGAGAAATTTTCCCCAGGTTTACAGAATTGGTGTTCAGCTATTCAGTATTAAAACTGTTACGGGATGAGATGGGAGTTTTTCAGAAAAGGGGGAAAAAATCACTTTTTTTGAATTTGTGACAAACTCTGTGGTGGTGGTTTTGAAATTAACTTCACCTTATAAATGGACAAAAGCCTCAGGATTCCCTGGTAGAATCATTGGATACAAACAAAGAAGTTTGTTTGCTTTTTCATTCATTTAGTGCCCTAAAACAACTGTTCAGGGGTTTACTAATCTTCATGGCTAGGTTGTAAACGGAACTAGCTTTTCCTAGTATGGCTAAATTTCACCCTTCCACCCACACAGTTGACTTGAGTGGTGCTGTTTCTAATAGAGGACATTCCCCTGAAAAAGTAGCCTTGAAAATGACATAGTGCCCATATATTAAAACCAAGATTTTTTTCTTATTCAGAAAGTGGCCATGGCCATAGCAGATCTGTGGTCAGATTTGTTATTCTCACATAGTGCTTCAGGTTAACTCTTCTTTTGCCTGTCTTCCTTGAGACTGTAGTTAAACTGACCTTTAGAATTTTTTCTTTGCTGCTATGGCTCTTGCAAAAGAGGTCAGTGATTTGTCAGCTCTGCCCTTTTGACTGACCCTTTCTGTCCTCTCCAGGTAGTATAGGTACTTAAAGAAGTCATCCTTTCTTCTGCAGCTTAAAGGTATGCTCTTCCTCTTGGTGATTTGCAGTAAAATAGTAAAATTGAAGACCATTTTGATACGGGGAGATGCTTCTCTGAAAAAGGATATTAAGCTTTGCAGTTATTAATTTCAGTATTCTATCTTAGAAAAACAATTCTGCTATGTATTTAAAGAACTTCCTGACCTGGAAATGTAATAATAGTGATAATAGTGACAAATGTCATGAAAAGAGGCTGAAATTCTACAGTCAGCCAAAATGGGAGGATATGACTTCCCTTTCTTCTCATCCTTCCTTCCCTAAAGCTTTTCTTTACATTGTCTCATCTCTTACCCTGCCCCAGCTTTGGTACTTAGAGTAATTTAACACACCAAAACATACCACTTTTATTTTGGGGCTCATTCTATGTTATTTGGGTGAATTGCAAAGGCTCAGAGGAGTCTGGTGTGTGCTGATATGTGGTACGATTGTGGCCAAGAACTGGAGGCTGGAAGGGACAGCAGGAATGCACTTATTGGCTAATGGGTTATTCAAATCTTTTGGGCTGCGCAGTTGGACAGGCACCTTAGTGTCATGATCTTCCTCTTTCTCCTAGCACTCTGTGCTACAGGAACTTCTGGGATTGAAGATACATCAGTATCATGACAGATGGTAACACTATTACCTATAGTTTTACTGGCTTTGTAGTCTCAGGATCTTGTCTTGGCGGTATTAAGTATGGTCTTGTCTGCATTAATGCTCATCAGTCTCCTCTAAGCACTGCTGAATAAGAGAAGCTGTTTCCACCCCAGGCCCCTCTAATTTTTCCTAAATTGAAATTTATATTTCACAGAAATATTTTCCAAACCCTTGCTTGAACAGTGTTCTTCCTTATATTTGTAGGTTATGTTTTGCCTTCTGTGCTTTTCGTTGTGTAATAAATGGCATACATTTAAATCTTGGTTTCTGCCTGTGAAATACTTTTCTTGAATCTAGATTGAATGAGTGATGTAATAGCATGAGTTAAAAGTAGGGGAAGTGACAGCTATATGACTAATTTGTCTCTGCCACCCACCCATCTTATTTTTTTCCTTCCTCCTTCTGTCCCTCTGCCACCAAAAAACTGTCTCTATTTTCAGTAAGCTTTTCTAGATGAACAGAGAAGAAAGTAGTGGAGAGAGAACAGTGAGCTGTGATTATCACACTCATGTTGCTAGTTATGTCTGACCGGTGAAAGGATCCGTTTATGGACAATCACTGTTACTGTCCTGCATCAACTCACTGAGGAGGTTGCAGATAAGTTTGAAGTCTGCCATCTGCACAGTACATCATCTCTTCCCTCCCAGTACAACGGAGTTCTTTGTAATCCAGTTTGCACTGCTGAGAGATTCTGATTTCCATATAAAAGCATAATTTAGCAGTTGGTAATGCCTCTTCCCCTCTTCTCCTCCCTCCCCTTTGCCCAGCTTTTACTTAAGTTCATTGTAGTTTTAGGCTGGATATATAAGAGGTGAAAATCATGACAGGGGACTGCAAGTGCATTAAAACTACAGGTTCTTTGCTTACCCTTGGCAGAGGAGGAGGTAGGGTATAGTAAATGTTAACATTTCTTTGGGGGAAAACAATGGAGCTTTGGAGGCATGACACAAAAATAGTTGTGATGTAAGCTAAGCACATATAGAGAAATATGTGTTGGCTAATATCTCCAGTGGATAAAGTGGAAAACTTAAATGGATATAAGGAAAGAAAGTTTCATAGCAATTTTGTCTTGTTTCTTGTATGAACATGCTGTCACTAAAATACTTGCTATGCAGTGGCATAACACAGAAGCTTTTCTACCCATTAATGATCATTGTAGGTCATGTTTCATCTGTGATTACGAAATATTACGTTGTATGAAAATACAGTTAAATTTCTCTATGCAGAGAAATCAACCTGTAATGTATATATATGGTCTTTGGTAGGCAACAGTATCTTAAAATAGAATTGAATTGCTGAACCTCATGTAGCATTTGTAGGTGATTTAAAGGGCAGTTGTGGGCTGTTTTAGCTCTTGGAGAAATAGAGGGTTATTGGCTCTTGTATTTTTGTAGCTTAAGGTTTGAGTAGTTTTCCTTATGTTCCATGTTTTGTGTGGTTAGCAGATGCAAAGGATGTTAGTGTCAGATTTGGGAGAGTAGCCACAGATATGCAACAAACAAGACATAACAGATGTTTGTTTTCTATTTCTTGTAATGACTCTTAAAAAAGTTAAATTAATTTAATTTTCTGCCAGTCCTATTATATCCATAGTTTTGTACACAAAGTGTGTTCTGGAGTGTTTCCAGTTATCCTTTTCCTAAGTTGAAAATAGTAAATGGAAAGACTTAATTTGAAACAATTAGACCATCTCTTCCTCTTTTTCTTTTTTTCTCATTATTAGTCACTAAATATTTTTAATAAGTCAACAGTAAAGGAAAATTGTGCGTATCTTGAAGCACTTTGGCTTTCTGTTTTCTTGGCATAAGAAATGTGAGCCATCCAGTTTTCAAATGTTCTTGAAATAAATGTAAAATGACTTCACTTGCCAGATTTTTGGAGGCTTTCAAAACATCCTCTGAGATAAACATATCAGTTTATAAAATATAAACATTACTTATGTATTTTGGTAATTAAATGTGCTTGGCATTCATCATGAAGTTTATGCATGACAGTAAAACAGTTTTCATCATATGATGCACTAGAACCCAAAGATTACCAATACCCTCTTTCCAGTGCTGGTAAAACGGGCAGCCAAATTTATTTATTCTTCCTCAACATTATACTTACGGAATATGCAAAGCAAATGATAGAAAGGAAGGGGTTTGGGTTTTTTTTGTTTCTTTGTTTTTTTTTTTTTCATCTGGTAAGAATTCTGAATTGGGCTCCAAGATAGGCATTCTAAAAGTTTAAATCGCTGCACATGCATTGTACAGTAGGTGTTAAAAATTGGTTTGTATAGATTTCAAATAAGTGAAAGGAAAATGAGAACCTAAACATTATCCATGTGTTGGTAAATCTTGTTTCTCCAGTCAGCGTATCCAACTTATTTCATAGGCATGAATTTAAAATTTACCCTGTGTTTTTTTTTTTTTCACATAGGTGGTCACTAACTAAAGTATAGCAGGAACATAAAACACGTAAGAATGTATTTGTCTTCTGAGATTGCCTGTCAGCTTTTCCTCACACTGATGAATAAGCTCAAAGTTTCCTCCCTGGAAGGAGTAGGAAAATGGACAGTGTGATACATGTCTTGTTTGACACAGCTGCCTGGCAAAGCTTGCTATCAACTCAAAAAACGAAGTCATACTGTATTTTGTTACCTTATGTATGATCACTAAAGGCATTGTCTATACCTAAATGCAGTTCTTTCTGGCTGTTCTGTAGTGTTGGAGTCTTCTCCGGTGGACGAGCATCTGAATGAGTCAAATTCTGCTATTTGAAATGTATTTATCTGCAGCTAAAACTGCTTCTTCAGAAACTTTCCTGGTAGCCCCTTGCGTGTGGCAGTAGTGAGGTGGTTGTCTCCAGCAAAGCTGTACTGTATCAGAGTTTGCTTGCGGTGTGCTGCCTTTATTGCATTGTGTTTCTCTAGAGATACAAACACTTGATGGTTTCTATTCTTTACCTGTTCTGACTTTTTAAGATGCAAGGTGCATAGTTCAAGGCTCATCAGCCTTCACTTTCTGGTTGCAATAAACTTTTGTCTACTACAGGAAAAGAATGTAAGCTGGTGATAGTCAGCTGAGCTAGTACCCTCTTAAAATTGTTAGACTTCTCTCTATGTGTGTACATGTGCTGTTACGATTAGTAATGCTAACAGTAGAACAGCTGCTGTGGCTGATGGAAGCTGTCTGCAGTCCAGTGACCTTTTTCAAGGATAAAAAAGGATTTTAGCTTCCCCTCCTACCTCTTTGGATGCATTGATTAGAGATGTTGCTATCACAGACTTTGACAGTTCTAGAAGACAGTTTGAATTGGGTGCTGAGTATAAATAACCACACTTTAAATCTCGTTTGTATTTAATAGGATTTAGTGAAGAAAAAATATATCATTGATACAGACAAGCTAAGAAAATGGTTGCTCAGAGGTTGGAACTCTTACTAGATTCATCTGAAAGAGACAAAATACCTTAGATCAATGACCAAGCAAATCTAGGCAGCGTGTTTCTCAGAAGAAGCAGTCTTGGACCAAGCCATTAGGCCTGAGTTGAGAAATGAGAATTCTTGCCTTATGATGTTACCAAATTTTGTCAGAAGCACTGCAGGGAGTTGTATGCTTTGATTGCTGTTTCCAGTGAAGATATCACTCTACAAGTTGTGATTGATTAATGGAGCTTTTAAAACAGCCAGTTTCTTTGTAGATAGACCAGTCCACTTAAAACCAAGACAAATAAATTCCTTTACTTTTTCTGTATCATTTAATTAGACTAGGGAAGAGAAATACTACATCTGTAGGAAATTAGCAACAATCTACTTGTTTGTTCTTACTTCAGGTTGCCAAAAATGTAATTTGTAACAGATGACAAATTAAGAACACAGCAGCTGATTATGGAACATTAAACTCTTAAGAGGAGAAAAGAATGTATGAAGCTTTCTTCAGTTGCATGCACTTCTAACTTAGAGGATGAAAACTTGGTTTGTCGGGTTTCTAAAAGATTTTAGACCCCCAAAATGAGACTTTATATTCTGGAGAAACAGCTGAGAGCTGTCCTTTTAGTTGTATCTGTTTTGTGCATGCTGGTTTGTGTTTAGTCTGTTACAGTATAGTAAAACTTGTCTGCGAATACAAAGAGTCTTCATTTTTATTTAACCGAATTACAGCATGGGTTACAGTTGCCTGTGTTTGACATTGAGTAAGTAGTCTCATGTCTATAAAAGTTCAAGATTTTAGACCAGTCACATCAGTGGTTTGCTTTATGAATGCAAGTTTGAGTTTTTTCATATGCCTTACCTGCTTTTAACCAAAAGGATTGGTTTGTGACTCCCTAGCTCTGTATATCCATTATTTTCTGGTGGTTGATCTTTGGATCATTTGATGCCCAGTGGGGTTGTGGAGTCTCCTACGTTGGAGGTATTCAAGGCCTGCCTGGACAAGTTCCTGTGTGATATACTCTAGGTTACCCTGCTCTTGCAGGGGGGTTGGTCTAGATGATCTTTTGAGGTCCCTTCCAACCCTTGGGATTCTGTGATTCTGTGATGTCTACAGGAATTTTTTAGAAATGAATAACAGTTTAGAAGTCAGCAGACTTACAAGCAAATGTTACTTAATACAGGTACTGCTTGGTGTAACAGGCAGCAGGTTCAAACAGAACCAATTAAACCTATGTGTGCTTTTATTGCTTAGGTATCTTAGCTACTTTGATGTCTTGTTTTCTGTGGTGCAGGTAGAGCCCTTCACAGAATGAGGTATCTGATATTCTTTCTCAAACTAATGTGGTTACACATAAAGTTTGGTGGGGTTTTTTTTTCCTTCTTTCAGTCTTGACACATCTCTTTGGATAGATCAGACAACCATTTTCTGTGAAATTATGCTCTGTTTTATTTAGCTTTTCATGGGATTTTTTTGTTTTTTTTTTTTTTTAATGTTTTTTTTTTTTCTTTGGGGAAAATTCCACTGCTTGAAACCTCTTCCCTGTTCATACTAATTTAGGTCCATGCTAGTGCTGAATTAGGCAGTCCTGCTCCATTTTGTGTTGGCACTAATGTTTGTGCAGCTGCCTAGTGATTTGGATTAGCTTGTGGTCTCCCTGAAAAATAATCCATCTGAATTAGGTGTTTGCTGTTCCACTGGACTGCATGGTCACTGCTGTCCACACAAAATAAATACGTGAGAGCACAAGGTTAGGGGAAGGTCAGGACTATCTCTTTCTTGTGGCAGCTTAGCCTTATATCTCTTAAAACCAGTACTGAAACGAAGCTTGAGCTGAAATGGTCTCCAGCTTTTGCAATGCTTTCTGTCCTGCTGCATCCCAAGACTTGGCGTTTAGCAGAGAAGCATCATCACAGCTTGACCTGGCAAGTGGACTTGACTTGAACAGTGGACTAGAGAATAGTGCACGTCATGCACACAGTACAGTAGTTCCTTAATTTGAAATGTTCACATGTGCGTTTCTTAAACTGCAGGTTTAGACTGTAGCTGTCAGAACTGGCATGAAGTCTTAATTGTCCCTAGAAGTGAAGAAATACTTCCTGTATAAATACATTTAAAGAAAAAAAAAATCATGATTGCTTGGGGATATTTTGTTGGGTGTTTTTAACTTGCAAAGTTGAACACTTAGTATTAGGAAATTCCAGATGCCTGCAGAGTTGCACGGGTTCTAGGAGGAGGGTTCGCCGCTTGGGAACATAGAGTAACAGCTCCAGATTCTCACTTCCCATGTCTGGCTCCAATATGTTCTGCAGCAGCCAGGCATTGCAGTTTCAAGAAGGCTGCTGTAATGTCCCAACATGGACCCAAACACTCTCAAACTTGCTCAGTCTTTATGTTCAAGGTTAGCTGTGTGGAGTCCAGTTGAAGGGCTTTGTGAGAATGCAGCACTGAGTTTTTGTAATTGTGATGCTCCAGTCTTCACTGAGACTTCATGGACTACAGTTTTAATTCTAAAGGCTTATGCTCAGACAAATTTGGGTAACTCCCCGTGGGGAAGTGCAGAGCAAGCCCCTGCCAGTATGGTCAGACATGCAGAGGTTTTTAATAATGTCTATATTTTAAAGGAGATACACCTTCCTTTCCTCTCTTGGAAATACTTTGTCTAATGTAGCTGACTAGCAATAATCCTATAACAGTAACCCATCATGGAAAATTTATGTCTTATAAAAATTTTGCTAAACTGTAACCACTAAGCAGCTGAAAACACATCTTGTATGTGGAAGTATTAGGCAGCTTCATTATCTAATGCTGCTGCTTCAGTTTCCAAGTGTCTATTTTCTTTTTCTGAGGTTTTGATAAGAATAAACTGTAACCCCTTTTCCATCTGTCAAACTTCAACTGTGTAACTCAGTTACCAAAATTAACATGCCTGAAACAAATACCTCTGTACCTTTGAGGGAAAAGGAGCAAACATTGGATAACACACTAGAAATCTTGGATACTCTGCTTTTAGTAGCATAATATTCTATTTTTGATCCCTTAACTTCATACTAGGAAAGCTGTCGCTACCATGGGCATTTTGTCCTGAGCCACAAATGTGTGGGGTTTTTCTTTTTGCTTTATGGGTTTTGTTGTTGTGTCCCACCCCTTCCCTTACTGAAGATTATGGAAATACAGAAATACTTCCTCTTCATTTCTTTTTAAATGAAGTAGAGTATGGGAGCACTCCGAGATGGAAAACAATATGACAAACTGGAAATAAGATAATTCTCTACTAAACGGACATTCTTCTTGTATGTACTTCATAATTGTCACCAGAGTATATTACGTATGGAAGAACTAACATGGGAAGCAGATAAGCCTGTGTGAAGTGACAGTATGTTTTTTCTGTTTGTAGTGTTTAGAGAACTTAACTCTCAGTTGTTGGCTTAGCGAGCAAGTAATACCGTGTAAAGAAAATGTCACCTGGGTTCATTTTCTGATTTGTTTCAACTGCTTTTGTCTGGGGTTATTGACTGTTTCCCATCTTACTGTGGCTGAAAACATACTTGTATCCTATCTTCTCCCTTCCCATAGAAGGAAGCCTGAATATCTTCTTGTGTTCGAGTCATTGGTCATTTGTAAGAAATTTTGGATGGGGGTCACTGTAACTTCTTAATCTAGTTTTGTTGCCTTTGCTTAATCGTCATCACTGTTTCTTTTTTCCCTCTTCTGAGTGGTAATAAAGCCTTTCTTTCTCCTCTGTCCCTTTCTTCTCTTCCCCTTTTGCATCCTTCCCTTCCAATTTTCCTACATTTTTACTGTTTCTGTGGGACATTCCATCAATCATCCAAGCATCCCATAATCTTTCCAGAAGAGGAAGCTGAATTGACTCTTGTAAGTTGTTAAAACATGTTTGTATATGACTTCTGTTAATGTCAATAGTTATGTCAATGTGTCCGCAACAAAAAATCACATTAGTTAAATTTGTTTGTATCCCAACAGTGCAGTAAGGTAATCATGCGTATAATTAAACTTCTGTTCTTAAGTTGATCATTGACTATCAATTGGGCAAGACTACTTAAAATACTCTGTTTTTATGAAGCATGATTGCTTTTGGCTGTCATAGTACCATAGAATGGACTCATAGATTCCCTTAGATTGGAAAAGACCTTTAAGATTGAGTCCAACTGTTAATGTGGCACTGCCAAGTCCATCACTAAACCACATCCCCAAGTACTACATCCACGTGTAATTTAAATACCTTCAGGGATGGTGACTTCCCTATGTGGCCTGTTCCAATGCCTGAAAGCCCTTTCAGTAAAGAAATTTTTCCTAATATCCAATCTAAACCTCTCCTGGCATAACTTGAGGCCATTTCCTCTTATCCTATCACTTCTTAGTTGAGAGAAGAGACGGACACCCACCTCACTGCAGCCTCCTTTCAGGTAGCTGTAGAGAGTGATGAGGTCACCCCTGAGCCGCCTTTTCTTCAGACAAAACAACCCTCATTGCAAAAGAAAGCAGAAAATTGGTATTTTTTATTAGATGTTCATCACTTCATATTGCTTGCTTTTATATGTGCTATATGAATACATAATCTCGGAGTTAGCAAAGAAAATTTCAGTTCTCCTTTCCCATTTTTGTCTCCCTTTGGAACAGAGTTACAAAGAAAAAATAATATTTTTCAATTCTCAAGGTCTCTTTTGAAAATAGTTCTAATTCTTTAAGCTGGCATCTAAGAATTCAATGTATTGATATAGTTGAAATGAAATTAGTTATCTTTTCAACAAAGTTTGCAAGCATACAGCTCTATTGGACACTGTTTCCTCAGTTTCCCTCGTTTTAGTTTGTTTCTTAGGGAGAGTAGGGGGCTTTTAAAAAGGATGTTTGTAGTGTTTCTCAACTGTTTTTCATAATAAATCCAGATTAATGGTACAAGAGTGCCACCAGCTGGTTTAATTAGATGTGTGTATAATGTTTAATCGTTGAGAGTTTTGCAAGAAAGGTGGCAAGATATTTATGTATGCAGGTTCACAGTGTCTTGTCATTGTTCTTCGGGAGAGGTTTTTGATGACCTGAGATAAATTATTCTGTTGTACATACCTTGGATAAATGATGTCTTTGAACTTACAGATAATATTTAACTAAAAAGGTTTTTATATAACATATTTAACGTAGAACAATAAGATGTAATACCTTAGAACAAGTCCAGGTCATCTTTTTCTTACACTTCCCACCCAGTTTTTGTTCATTTTTCGTAAATGGACAGTGTAAAGAATATATTTGGCACCTTCGATATGGTATTGTACGGTTTTAAACCCTGTATGTATATTCTGAGCCATTACCTTAAAATTAGTCTCTTAGCAGTGACATTGAATCTTTCTAGACTTGTCTTACTTCTGTAGTAATGGATAATCAGGTGTGTAACAAGAAAATGGATCAGTGTTCAATATGAACATATGTAATTGTCAAGGTTTTGCAAAAATGTTCAAGTAGAATTGAAAAAAAAATGAATCAATGAGGTGATGTGTGCATAGCATGTTAGCTGTGAACTGATGGTTTGCTGCAGTTGGGTTGCGCAGCCTACATTCTTCAGAACCTAGAACTAGAACCTAGTTTATCATCTTTTCTAAAAGGATCTTCTTAAAGTACACTCATCAGTTACTGTCTGCAAAAAAATAATGCTGATGTGCCTAATAATTCAGTGTTAACTTAGAAATCATTTCAGGTTCCTTTGTTTTTTTGAAACTGGCTTTCATCCTAAGGCCTCAGAACTTCAAGATTTAAAACAATCTACTAAATTTTTCATAAAGGACCTGACAATGATAATAGGGTAGAAAGTCTTGAGCTATTGACCAAGTAGAGGATTACTTGCTTGGTATAGTGCAACTAATTTTATGCTTAAAGTCTGAAAGGTATTTTCATTTTCCTGCTAGTCCATCTGTTCTGTCATGTTTAGCAAACATGTTTTATAGATGTAGGGTTGGTGATGGGTGTAAAAATGTTTCAGCATTGACAAAACTTTCTGACATAAGCAGCTACTTTGTATTTAAAAGGAGTATTGTTTGAGTTCTCTGAAAAGGCTGTGAAATGCAAAATTCAACAACTAGTCCATGAGCTTCTGGTATTTAGGCCTGAAGATAATGGCTGTTACATTCTTGTCTTCAAAGAAGGAAATCTTTGAAGTCCAAAATGTAATTTGGAACAAGATATATTCCATGATTTCATAAAAATGAAATCTAGTGGTCTTTGCTAAATGAACTACATGAAAACTGTTTTAAAATTTTTTGACCTCACATCACCTAGAACTTTTGAATGCTAATTTTTCTCAAATTTAGTTTTTGACATTGTCATTATCCATACCAGCTGAAGTTTGTTATGGAGACATTAGTAGACCTATTAGTATGCTTTTTTGTTCTGATAATGTTGATAATGATATCCCATTTTTTTAATGTAAAAATGTTTGTGTACTGTTTACTTTTGTGCACAGCTCTTTTGTCATCCCTTGAGGAAGATAAACGTTTTATTTTATAGAACATTAATGTTCTAAGCAGCATATCTCTACTAGTATTTTGAGGATTTTTTAATTATTATTTTAATATCAGTAGTTTTCAGTGTGACTTAGAATAATTGCTGCTGGGAGTTAAGGTAGAAAATAGTCCAAACCAGTCATCATTGCAATGTCTGCTTATACTTCTTGTACAAAATGAGTTAAAAACATGATTTTCCTATGTTTTGATAGTTTTCTCTATTTTTTTTCTCTGTCCAGGTCTTTTGAACTTGAGTATCTGAAACGTAGTTCAAAGTCTGTTTTGTTCAAAGACAGTTCAAAGGAAGCGCTAAAGCATAATTAAATAGCTTTTTATGTATTGTATAACAATTGTCCTTTAAAAGAAGTGATTTTGGAACCAAAAAGTCACAAGCATGTTTGATAGCTGATGAGAGGCTTCATATTTGCTTTTTTTAGGGAAGGAAGTATATCTCCTGAAGATTATAAAGAAGCACAGATAGTGAGTTTGAGTCTCCAGCACAGCTAGTGTTAGGGCCTGTCCAGGGTTACTGGTCTAAAGTTTTACAGCACAGTTTATACTGAAAGATTCTTCACAGTTTCTGAGGAAATGCAAATTACATGATTTTATGATGTGACAAGGAGAAAAAAAAGCTATCCTATAGATCAGAAATACAACTTTAGAATCCTTCCTGTTAGAGATAAAGAATTACAGCTACCTTCAGACTGTGCCCATGTTATATGCTTTTTGTATCTGCACCCTTAGTTAAGTGCTAGCCTAGAAATACGTGATCTTTTAAAGAAGCTGGTAAATGAATTAGGCATCAAGTCATTGTGTATATTCATGTAGAATAAGCTACATTGAGTACTTCAGTGAATGCAGTGATTAGTCTTCTAACACTGTTACAACTGAGCTCTTAGGTAACATCATGCTTAGCGCGGAGAACTGAAAGTTTTCACCTTCTCTGAAGCTTTTGTCATATTTTGATACTTTTGTGATGTTTCAAACCTTCCAAGTATATTTTAATATTCCAGTTGCAAGACAAAGAAAAAAAAATTGAACTGAAAATGCCCATTATGAGAAATGATGGCCTTGTACTGTAAGCAGTAAGCTTACTGCAACAGCATAGAACCAGTGCATGATGTTGAGGGCTTGTAGAGATCGGGGCATACTACTTTGTGTAATTGGAATTGGTTTTATATCCTGAATGAACCTAAACCAGGTCACTGGGGAAGAGATTTGTTGCCAAGGCATGAGTTCTTGTGATGGGAGGAGGTGTAAGGAGAACAGATGCTCTTCATAGTGGAAGACTAGAAATGTCTATCTAGGACTAAAACCATTTTGGTTTCTTAATTTCTTTGGTATTATTTTTACTCTGGGAAAGAACTTAAGGAAGCAAAGTAAGTTAATTTATTTGGAAGGATAAGGCATTTATACTGTCAGAGCTTTGATGCATATTTGAAGTCCAGAAGTAGAGAGGAAGAGTGGGCTATTTATATCCTCTGTGTGGTCCAATGTGAGTGTACAGTCTTAAGAAAAATAACAAAATATTATCTTCTACTAAACAATGGCGTATTCCTAGGAGACTGTATTAAAAAGCAGCATCTGTTCACCTCAAAGCTTGATGTTTGAGCTGAAGTCTTTCTTTTGAAATAGATTAAATGCTTTCAAACTGTGGATTGTGAGAGAGTAACACATTTTTGTTCTGAAATGAAACCCAGTTTTTTCTTTCTCTAATGGTTTGTGCAGGTCTGATATTTAAAAAAAAGTTATGTGCACATAGTTGTTGCTTAGCCAACCTGTAATTCCTAGAACTTGGCCTTTCCTGTTGCTCTGCTTCTGCTCATTCTAACTTGGATATCTGCAGTACTGCACAATGGGTTATGCAGTAGAAGGGAGCCATGCACTAAAAGTGCCTGGCAAAGAAGTATTGCCTTCCTGTTTCTAGACATGTTTCCAGCTCAAAATTCACGTAGATGGGTGTTTCACATTTTACTAGCCAACGCCTGTTCCTATGAAATACCTGTTAAATTCTTGATTTCCAGATAAGCTTTCCTGTGGTTGTCTGCTTTTATATTTTGCTGCAGGTCTGGAAAGCAGTATTGGCAAAGTCCCCAGTGGTTAATATTTTGTAAGAACTGTATGGCATTCCCATTTTTGGATAGAATTAAAGTTCCTTAGTGGAGGTGCAACATAGCAATAGCCGAAATGACCAATGGTAGGTAGAAGGTTAAACTACCTGCCTCGAGCTGCTCTGTAGAAGAAATGTTCTCCAGCAAGTGGTATTTAAGGAGAAAAGGAGAAAATCAGTATGCTCTCTTTATCCTGACATTATTGTTAACTGATGGAGCACTAAGGGGAGAAATTGGCTAAACCCTAAGGAAGAGGCTACAAATGTACATTGTAATGTGCTCCATTCACCAAAAAAAAAAGTGATGTGTATTAGTTGAAGTCCAAAATGTCTCACCAGAACTCTATCAAGAAGCTCTTTGAAAAAAATTGCTTGAACTTATCTTTGGAGTTTTTAATTTTTTTTAGTTTTGGACAAAGCCAACCAATTTATTCCAGAAATCCAACAGTAATATGTTGTAATGAGACCATTCTAGACTGACTTTGTGGAAGTTAGAGCTTCTGTTTAAGAAAAGAAACCATTCAGAATAAAAATGCACGTAACAGAAATCATAAAAAGATGATCAGTCTGCCTTCAAGTTAATCTAAGATGTATTATTCACCAGCAGTGTTAGCATCACCTCAGGCTTGCTCAGGCTGAGTGAACGAACTGTTGTTTACATGAGAGCCACTCGTAAGTGTCATTGAAGTTGCTGGAAGTCCTATATATATAGAAAAAGCAGAATGTATTAGTTCATCAGTCCCTAATGATATTGTTATATATGGTAGGAAGTTTAATCTGAGAATTCTCTATGACTGTAAACAATGCATGAGATCTTTTAATTGTACCAGGTCCTGCATCACAAAGCTCTCTTTGCTGTGTGCTTGAGGTGTAACTAGGCAGCACTGCTGTGCTTCTAAAACATACCATGTAGACATAGATGGGAATTAATCTGCAGGCAACAAAATCTCTGTTCAGTCTGTAGCATAACCTGTGTCTGTGCTAGTGGCTAGAGTACCAGATGGAGCTTGAGTAGAGTCTTAGGTTTTATTTCAGATACTGTGTGGAATTTTTTTGAGGTGTAACATTTAAAGCCTTCTAGAGATCTGTAGTTACTTATCCCAGCATGTGGCAGTCACACCAAGTATATTCCCCCTGCAGGAACTGTATTCACCAAACTATTTGATACTTCCTTGCATGAAGTCGTAGGCATGGTCCCTTCATTTTTTTCAGGAGACTATACCTTATTGTGGCTCTGAAGAAGAAACTGGGCTTCTGTGCTGCTAACTGTGGGCTGCTCAGTTGTCATTCTTGTTCTATATAGCATTGGGCCAGTTGGCAGAAATAAGACTGACGTAGATACAGCCACATTGGACCAGATTTGCAGTACAGGGATGGTACACAGGAGATACACATAATGCTCCTGTTAAGTGCCACAGTATTATAGCCTAATTTCCTTAGCAGACTTGTGACTATGTGGTTCTGCAAATGTGGAATGATGGTTTTGTTGCTCCTCTGTAGCAGATGCTGGAGAAGATGATTGCTGTTAACTGTCATTAACTGATTTTTGCCTTTTGAGAAGTCCTTCTCTACTGCTTGCTACTGCTTTTGTTTCCCCTTTTTAAACAGATTAAAATACATTTTCTGCTAATTTCTCTTCCAAGAGAAATATGGGGATTTGTTTCCAACTTCTTGGATTACATAATTTGGACTGTACAAAAGAAGGGAGACTTAAGTTCTTTAAAAAAAATTAATTCTGTGTCAGATTTGGGTTATTATTACAGTAACATCTGGGTTTGTTTTGTTTGGGTTTTTTTTTTCTTTAACTATGGAAACAGCAACCACTGTAGAAAGTGTGAAGCTAATTCTTTCTCTCCAGGATGACTGGTTTTTAGTGGCTTTATGTTTGTGTAACACAAGTAGAATGTTGTGTTTTAGGAAACTGGACAGAATTTTGGAAAGCATTGCAAGTGCATGTTTTCTTACTTGTAGAGTTCTAAATGTCTTTAAAAATGAGTTGTCTCTTGCAGAAAAGAAACCAGTAGCAGGTAAGCAAAAGTTTTCTTAATTCTATTGTGTGACCTTTTCTACAGGGGAAGATTAAAATAGTGCATTTATGCTAGTGTGTTAGGCTCGTAATATTTGGGAATATTCACATTTTTATGGGAGGGGGATAAAGTGATGACGTAGGGTTTTTTTCTTTAATCTCTATCTTCTGTAATCAAGGCACTATGGAATTACTATACTGACTTCTTTTGACTTGTGTTCTTTTTCTTTCTGCACAAGCACTCCTATTTGGACAGGGAAACCTCCCTCCTTCTGAGAAACATTGCAGGAAAGCCTTCTCATTTGCTGACCAAGGTGATGCTTCTTCTTTCACCTCTATGTGACTATTTCCATGTAGAAAGAATGCTTTTGGTGTGTGCTATGCTCCTCCCACCCCTGCCCTTTCCAGGAACCTGTGCATTTACTTACATGATTCTCCTGATTGTCCAAGGTGCTTTTAAAGGCTTCATTTTATTGTTTGTTTCTGCAGATTCATCAAAGTGTTCAAATCCTGGCAAATATTCAGTGGCCACATCAGTGGGTAAAATGCCTTAGCTGAAAAGGAAGTGTGCTGAGCTAGTAGTTTTTATTCCTATTCCCATTCACCAGTTTAAAAAAAATAAAAGATGACAACTGTGGAAAATATGTGGGAGGATTCAGTACTGTTAAATGGCTGTAGTAGCCTTAAAATAAGTTCACTTGCTGTATTGAATATAATCTGTAGTAAGTAATGGGATTTACTTTTTAATGTTTTGAATGCTGTTTTGATACCATGTGGGCAGAAAATACTACTAAGGTAGTGGTCTAATGAACCAGGTATGTACAATTCTGATTATAAATTCAGTTTCTTTACAGGAAGGAGATCAGTAGTGTACTAAGAGCACAAATTACTTTCAGTTTAAGAATTAGATTTTCCATACGTAGTTCCTTCAGAAATTAAAGTAGGAGGGATGGAGCAAGCTATAAATCTTGCTGAAAAAGCAATCTAGGATGAAGACCATACAACTTCACATTGTTTGAGATGTCAGATATGTCTGATCTTACTGCCTACTGCAAACCACTCCTTGGGTGATTTTTCTAAACTAGAGACTAGAGGAGAAAGTTCAGGCAAGCCTAAATTTAGTGACCTCAAAATAATAAGGATAATGTTTTCTGTTCATAAGTAGCCAGTATTTTCCAGTTAAAGTTTAGACTTAGTTTACTGCTCTTTCTTAAATATCTTAACATTCTTCTCAAAATGCACAGCATGCATCTTAACAGCAAATTTTCATGCTGTGTTCTAGAGGAGCATAAAAAGTCAAACACAAGGAATTCTCTGCTTTTGATTGTTTTGCTTTAAATTTAAGTCCATATCTCTTTTCCCCCATCCCCCATCAGTTTTTTGCCCTCACATCCCCAACAAAGCAGAGTCACCAAACCAGGAGACCTTGCTTGATTGCAAATAGATTAACAGCAGCTGTGGCATAAACAGAAACCATCATTTTCTTTCATCTCCATGTGTTTCCATATTTTCCCTTCTGGTTATTTATATACAGGCTGAGTGTTGGTTACCATATGGAACTTCAGTTAAAAAAAGAACACATCAATTAAGTCCATTGTATTGTATGACAATGGACTACTCATACCAGTGATTCTAATAGACTCCTGAATTTGGGATTTATAAATCTTTGGCTTGGCTTATTAGACTTTGTAGCCCCTTGAGTCAGATGCTTTTGGTGAGCTTGCTGATGTTCTGAGGATAATGTTTGTTGTTAGGTCAGCTTAGGACTGTCTCAGTACAGCTGTGCTCTCTACTTCTGATTACTGAGTACACAGTCCTGGTGTTGGGTATTTACTGGTTCTCTTCTGACCTGCACAGAGAAATATCTATAGTAAAATGATGAAATGGAAGTCCACTTTACTGCTTAGATCTCTTTAGCTTGCTGTAACATTAGATAAGCCCCATATAAGAGAAGGAGTACCCAAAAATGGGGCTTCTCCTCCCAGTTGTAGCAAAGTGTTAGATAAGTTAACTGTAGGATCGTGTTGCAACTCTATGCTTGTGTGTCTGGTCTGCCAGGTGTTTCTTACTCTCTTACTGTTTCTTGTATTCTTCCCCGTCTTTGATCTGTCTGCCTCTTATATTGAGACTGGAGACAATTTGGGGAAATGATAATAACCTTTTTGACCTTTGGTATTATAACTACTTGTAAAAATTCTAGTCATGGACTAGATACCTTTTGCATTTCAGCCATGCACAAACACAGTTACTGTTGCAGCATAGGGCAGATCTCAGCACAAAGAATGATATCTTTGTTGTGCTGCTCTCTTTATTTTTAAACATAATTATATGTGTTATTGATCACACAGTATTCAGATCTCCTGTTGAAAACAAAAAAGTGAAGCCATATCAGTAAAGTAAGTTTTAAGTATTAAAAATAAAGCAATGTATCTTTAATGTCAAAATGTCAAATCTGCAAGCCTGTTTCCCCATAGCTCTGGAATGAAGCCATCAAATGAACACTGAAAATTAAGCTGGTGGCTGTGAAATATAGAGCACATGCACATAATTTTGGGGGATTACTCAGGGCTTAAATATATTCTAGTTTAGGACACAAAAATAAATAGAAATGTAACATGCTGGATTTTGAAGTTACCATTTCTTCTACCATTCTGATGCATGTGAAGCTGAAACTACATTCAGGATACCAGATGCTGGTGATTTAATGATGTAATGCTTCAGACATGCCTGTCAGCATCTGTAGAAAAAGCGTTGTTTTATGCCTTCTCAAATATCTAGTACTTCTTTCTTCACTTCTTGTCGACCTGAAAGGCAAATATTCTTCTTATGAATGATGATTCCCCCTGTTTGTAGATTCTGGTTACTACACACGGTAATCCCTTCGGACCTTTGCATAAATCAGTTGAGAAGTTGACTTCATGTATCCTCGGTCAGTTTGTTTCAGGTGTGCTCATTCTTGAATGAAGCATCTATTTGAAATATCTTTTAAATACAATTTCAAAATACAGCAGCTGATTTCTAACCTGCACAGCATTTAAGCATGATCTGAAAACTCTAGTCTCCTACGGTCAGTTTTTGAGGAAGTTGTGATGGCCACACCTGGAAACCACAAAAAAGATGTAGGTAGTTAGTACTAGAAGTTTTTGCAATGCTGAAAATAGTGATATAAAATTTCTATCAACAAGCTGCTTTGTACTAATCTGCTGTATTATTATGATGTTCCCGGGTGGTTTTAATGTCACCTTTGTCTTGGAATGAATTATAATAACATACTGTGGTTATATTGTTAGGCAAACACCCTATGTTCTCAAGTCTGTGCTTCTACTCTGCTGCACTTATTGGTCGAGCTTTTTGTCCAACTAAAACTTACCAGCAAGTCCTAGTGCCTTGTCTGTTGTGCTGTAGTCATTGTTCCACTCAAACTTCTTTACCATGATTTCTAAGGCCTGTTCTCCCTCCCAGCTTGTGGATTTGGTGTTTTGGGTTGTTTTGCTGTTGTTGTAATTTGTGTGTGTGTTTTGGTGTTTTGTGTGTGTGTGTGTGCGCGCTGGTTTTTTTTTGGGTTCTTCTCCCCCGCCTCCTTTGTTGCTTTTTCCTGGTCCCAGATCTAGTACTTCTTCTATAACTATTTGCCTTATGTAGCCCCAGTGAGAAGCCTGGCCTGGAGCTGTTACAAGGCAAGTCCTATTTAGAGGCAAGCAGGAAGATAATTTAGTGCAGATGGCGGATTCAAGGGATAAAGAACCACTAAAATTCTTTGCAAATGCATTTTGGGTTTTTTTTAATCATTGCTACTAGTTTTGTCGCATGTAGCTTGAATAAATTTTCAGTGGGACAGCAGAATGTATTTGCCTGTTGAGTAAGATTCTGTTCTGCTACACCTTGAGGCGTACATTCAAAATGGTATAATGTCTAGGCTATTAACCAGTGGTTCACCCCAGAGGTCAGTACTTAGTCCTGTGCTTTTCAACATCTTCATTAAGAATCATAGAATGGTTTGGGTTGGAAGTGACCTTAAACATCATGTAGTTCCAAACATCCTTCCATGATCAGGGACACCTACTAGACCAGATTGCACCAAGCCCCTATCCAACCCGGCCTTAAACACTTCCAGAGGTGGGGCAGCCACAGCTTCTCTGGGCAGTCTGTTCCAGTGCCTCACTACTCTCACGGTGAAAATCTTCTTAATATCTAATTAAATCTATTCTCTTGCAGTTGAAAGCCATTACTCCTTGTCCTATCACTGCATGTCCTCATAAAATGTTTACAGCTTTCCTAAGGCCTCCTCTAGGTACTGAAAGGCTGTTATCAGGTCTCCCCTGAGCCTTCTCCAGGCTGAGCAACCCCAACTCTTTCAGCATGTCTTCACAGGAGAGGTTTTCCAGCCCTCATCTTCATGGACCTTGTCCAGCCTGGGGGGTAGGGGGGAGAGAGATCCCTTATGTAGGAACTTGTGATGAGGGCCAGTGTATCTTACATTTAGAATGTGACTGCTGCTTTCCCGCTTCCATTCAGAAGTCATCTACTGTGTTAGAGTTAGGCTTCTAATAGCAAAAAGGTTGTGAATGTTGCACAGAAGTAGAGCAAAGGAAAAATATGGCACTACCCCAGTGTAGTGTCATTGTGATAGTTAAAAACTTCAGGTGACTTAATTCTCAGACATGACCCCCAAAACAATACTACTGCTTTACCTTCATTACTGTATTATTAACATAGTACAATATGGTGCCAATAAGTTAGCAATGTGCCAGAGATGTAGCAATCTCTCTATCTTAAACTGACAAGGAAGGAGAAAACCTGGGATGAGTCTACATTAGGGAGGATGGATCCCTTACCAAAAAAATGTCTTCTGTACACTCACATTCAGTGAGCGTTGAAAAAGTAAGGTCTTGTTTTCCTTTCGTCTTTACTCACATACAGGTTCTGGCTTCTTTTGAGAAGATACACAATAAAACATCATGTTTTGACAATGATCATGAACTACTATTGTAAACACAAATTTGCATTTTGTAAATAGGCTGTATCACCAATGCCCCACATTGGTTTTTTTTTTTTTAGTGTAGGAGTGTTCTGCCTGTCCTAATTAGTTTATCAAGAAATACAGATTGCTGTTAATATTCACTCATTTGGCTTTCCCCTTCCAGTGCTGCTCGCATACACACTTGTTTGAGTATTCCTTTTTATTTTTATTTTTTTTAATAAATGAAAATTACAAACAGAAAATACTTCATTATTGTGATTTATGTAGTGACTGATGGACATTAAACATGGGGTTAACAAAGATATCTTGAAGTTTGGGGGTATTAGGTACAAACTGAGATGTATGGTGTTTGCGGGCAACAGGAACCTCTGTTTAAGTAAAAACTCTGCAGAAACGAGTTTCCTTTCCAAAACAGGTGATTGACTTTCTACTGAGGCTAGACTGTAGGTGGGAAAATAAAAAGTGGATAGCTGCTTCTAGTCCTTCAGAAGTCAATGCTACTTACATATTTTATTATCTGTGTTCCAAGAAAGACTTCAGAGAAAAATTTCAAGTATTATACATGAAAGAAAATTCTTTTATGCATCTTGTAATCTGTGTTAACCTGCTAAATTAAGTGAAATGTGGAGTTTGGAGCTTACCACTTACCATTGAATTACTAGCTTTCCTAAATGCTGTAACCTTTCATAAGAAGTTCCCCCCATCTGTGTCCCCCGCCCCCGTCCCCCCTTTTTTACACTGTGCTTGTGTTCTCTGTAAAAGGGATCAGTTAATGACACTTTGAAAATGTACAATGAAATGAAAAATAGAACCTCAACCTAGGATTGTGGGGCGTAAAGCCTTTGGGCAAGGTCAGCTCTGTCATAGCATGCATCTTGCATATTTAATGTTAAAACAACTGGAGTATCTTGTAACTGCACATTTCACTGGAAACTGGAGAGAAATTAAGGAAATCTTAACTTTAGACTTTTGGGGGGATTATTCTTGCCAATATTTCAGTATTATTGAAAACTGACTTCTGGTATTAAAAAAGCAACCAAAGATAAAGTCATTAAGGTGACTGTTGTACTGCAGAGCTGCACTTTTTAAATTTTAGTTCACAGTATGTTAGGATATTTTGGATTAACAAGTTCTTAAAGTAAGTATATTGCCAGGCATTGTTTAAATTGGGTGTTTTGGTTTCCATAACCAAAAATAATCTGAATTCAAGACTTTAAAATGTAAGTGTAACAATACTCCTGAAGTAGTCCCATTAAAGTGAGGAATTTATGTTGCAATTTTACAGTCATGTGTATTGCTGCTAAAAGAGAATATCCTTCTCCTGTCAGAGCTAGAAATGCCACTCCTTTATGTTTTCTGTTTTTACATAGTGGGTAAAACGTACATATGTATCTCCTTTATGCTTTCCACAGCATGTATGTGACCATAAAGGCAGTGGAGTGGATTCTGCTGAATCTTTTTGCTTTGTTAATTTTCAACCAGATCAGCTTTCTAACTGAACTGTCTGGCAGCAGTAGCCCTATGCTATAGCTGAGAAGTAATACTTACTTAGCAAGGGAGGCATGTGTATCAGTGTTGGATGTGATTGGACTGTATGTCTTAGCATTGTTAGTTTATGGCATAGCACAGTTTACAGTTGCAGTCAAGTCTTTTTGCCACGTTGTGTTTCTTTGTGTGCAATTAAAAATGTTAGCTTAGTGCAAGCTGATGGATTGCACGTGCTTCCTCCCATTAAGTTGTCTTGGTTCCACACAGGGGGACGAAAAGGCTTGTGTTTGTGTCTGAGAGCAGTTTTGGGGTGGCTTTGACGGAGGGGGTATGTGGATGGCTGTTTGTTTTGGGCCATTAGGAGAGAAATTGAAGGAATTTTTGTGAGGTTTAGAGAATTCTCAAGTTATAAAATTAAGTAGATCTTCCTTCTGCTCCAGTGAAACAGTGTCCCATCAGCACTAATGCAGCAGTGGCCTCAGCACAAACTATAAAGAAAAACTTGTGTAACCTAAAACTGTTAACTGCTGTGTGCTCAGAAATTTCTGATTCTTTCTTCCTTTTTGTCTGCATTTCCAGGAAGCAGGTTCAGGCCTCTTTTTATAATTTATATCTGCTTGAACCCAGTTTTTATTTCTATAATCATACTCTTGGGGTTTGTTTAAATTTAAACCAACTTTTTTATAATCTAGTACGGTATAAGAAATCCTGATCTCTGGACCCACATTGAGTGGTCAATGAAAAGTAACTGGTAGGCATTAAAACAGTAAGTCTTTGAAATAGTTCTTTATCTACATGTTTGTTTTTTAAAAAAATTAGGGAAAAATTAACTGTAAACTTCAATATCAACAAAGATATTTTGGCTGTGTTGGTGCAGGTATATGAGAGGCCCCCACGTGATTCCCTGTTTTTTGCTCTTGTTGTTGCCAGTGTGCTGTGGCTGTAAAGTGCTCCTGCTGGGGTTTGCTACATATAGTTGTATTGCACAGGTGTACAGTCAAATGGGGTGGAAAATTGTGCTACTTGACTTTAGTGAAGAGCAAAACTGAATGTGCCATCAACCTTTGTACAGCAATAGAAGTTTATGGTTGGATTAATGAGCATCTTTTTTTAAACCATAAATTAAGGTTCTCTAAATGTATGACAAAATAAAGTCTTTTGCTGTTGCTGAGTTTGTAATGCACAGGTGCATAGCATCACTTCGAGAAACTTACAAGTATTTAAAGCCTTGGGTTTTAGTAATAATTTATTTCTGTAGATGGAAATGGTTAATGTTAAAGAAGGGGAGACTATTTTAGAATTCTAGGTGTGATTTACATTGAAATGATTCTAGGTGTCATGGCACTGTTTGTTTTTAATAGAATCCTAATCTCATTTAACCTTTCTAAGCTATATGACACCATTGTTATGGTGAATAAAAAGCATAGTTCTCTGTAGGCTAATATTTCTAAGTATTTATGTTTCTAGGTAGTAGAGTTCCCAGAGAATATTTCAAGCTCACATTATTTCTGGTTCATTTCATTGAGAAGAATTATGCTTGTAACAAGACAACCTATTGTCCTATTTAGCTTATGTGTTTTTTACAGTGCATAGTATGGTCACAGCTGTGAAGAGAGCACAAGCTGTTAAGTAAGAGTACAGTAAGTAGCATAGAAAATGCCCTTTATCAGTTGTTAGGAATATTAGTAATTCAGTGAAAAGTGAAAAAAAACTTAGTGGATTTCAGAGTAGCTGAATCTTGACTTCTACAAGAAAAGCAGCCATCTAAACGCAGAGTAAAGAAACTATGAATCACATTCGTGGAAGAAAGGAATGTGGAACTAAATGTGTGTGGCATGCTGAGTGTTCTTGTGATGGGCTGTGCCACTTTTGATCTGAGAAAAATCTTGATTTTTCTTTTCCAAGGAGGTTACATATTTTGGAGGGGACTTGCTTGGGTGTTTATTTAATATGTTTATTGTTTTAGATATTCTTAAATAACTATGGTGCTTTAGCATATTAGCTGCAATGAACAGCCACGTGCATGCTCTGTCTTAAAGTGGTTCTTTGTTTAGCTGCGCATTTCAAATCCATTTTCAAAACATCAATAAGCTCCAGAAATTAAAACCCAGTATTGCTAGTCTTACAATATATGATTTCTTTAGCATCAGCAGATAGGATAGATTTAAATTATGCAAATTTTCAATACATTTCCAATTGTAACTAAAATAGATTTCTTAGAAGAACATCAAATAAAAGAACAGTCATTTGCTTTATGTGTTCTTAAAATAAAAGCAAGGAAGAATACAAACTGGATTTTGTAAAGATAAAGGCAGTGTTGAAGCTACTTACTGACTTCAAATGGATTTAATACTTTAAAATCTTCCAAACCAATGCACATAATGTGGACTCTTTTTTGTAGGATTTCTTTTCCATACTTGTGTGCTGCTAAGTTCTGGTACTTCTCCGTGTGCTATTGTTTTATGTTGATTAAATATCTATTGGGAGTACTCAAATGTACACTCTTGTCAAATACATATTGTCCAAATGCGCTAAAATATTTGGTAGCAATGCACAAGGCTACTTATAATATGGAAGAACCAAGAAACAGCAAATATGAAATATATACCTCCAGTATGTTCTTTTGGAGATAATAGCAGTTGTATTTCTAAATGTTAACTATATATAGTAATAGTTTTTGTCTTAAAAGATAAGTCTTTGCTATTACTAAGAAATAGTTGAGGATTTATGGGTGGGTGGATCAGCATTTCAGTTCACATTTTAAAGCATGGTAGCCTGAAAATTAAATCCCCCAAAACTGAACTGAAGTTCGTGTTCACTGGAGTTCTGTGTGTTTTGTCCCCTAGGAGGAGCAGGCTGCTAAACTCAAAGCTGAGAAGATTAGGGTTGCATTAGAGAAGATTAAAGAGGCACAAGTGAAAAAGGTAAGTTATGGATACTAGTTTATAAGATCTTTATTTTATACTCATCTACCTGGAAAATGCAAGCAAAATTGTTCTCATTTGTGTCTATTACCCTTAAGTTGCTCTAAATAAAATAGGAACACTGTATTGTTCTGATACTATGTGAGGATGTAGTTTCTAAATCTGGACTGGTCCTAATCAAGAAAATCCTAGCATATTTCTGTATGTAAAAAACCCATATAAAACATAACGTTTTTCTTAAGGAATAGCATATTTTGCAGATAGCTCACATTGAGAAGACTTTGTTAACTTCCACCCAGAACTGTAATGAAGGTCCAGCCTCCTGAGATTGTATATTAAGCAGCCACACATTTAAAATTTGGGTCTGTTTGCTTTACAGACTCTTCCTATTATGCATAGCACTGTTTTCCACAGTTGAATGAAATACCAGCATTCCAGATTATAGACAGGTGTCACCAAGTGGAGGAATGGTGCACTCTCAAAGTATTTTGTGTTCCCTTGAAATTTAGCATTCTTATTTTATGTTTGGAGTTTTTCAGTAGCTTGAAATGCATTTTACGTTTACTGTTTACATATCAAAAGTTGAAAACCTGTCCTTGCTGGAAGCTGGGAAGTAACAAGCCAACTAGCATATTTTAACTTCTAGAGCTGAACAAGATATGAAAAAGGAAGCATAATGATTAGCAAGAAGAATCTATTAAGGTTTTTGATCAGATGTTTTGTTTTGGGTTTTGGGTTAGGTTGGCTTGGGGTGATGGGGAGGTTGGGGGGGGGGGAGATTGACAGTGAACTCTTTAAAGTGCCTGTGAAAAGCTGTTGTGTTTTAAAAGCAGACTTCTTCATGCTAATGCTTCATACTCTCCAGAAAAAGAAAATTTAGTGTAGGTATATTGTTTACTTACATAATCAGCATTTTTAGAAAATACGGAGGAAGCAGGCAGAAAGCTGAATTGCAAATAGGAAAAATTCTGATTTTATATAAGCTTGTGCAAAACTCCGTGTTTGTTACACCTAGGGATGTGAGAAAAATTGACACAGAGACACTTTATTAATAAGAATGGAACACTTTGGCATGAGGGATTTTTTTTCTGCTTAACAGACTGCTAAAGCATGATACCATTGTATTGGGAAGACCTTTGTATTTACTCATTTATACCGAAGAGCACCAGTATCTTATTAAGTGTTCATGATACAAATATCTAACTGTCATTTATAGCTTTTTACATTTTGAGCGTTTTAACTGAACTTAATATTTTATGGTATTCTAACAAAATGTTAGAAAAAGAAACAATCTTAAAAGATACAGTTTTTTTTTAAATGTGGGAATTTAATCCTTCTCTTTTGTTTCCTAATTTTCTGCTGAATAGTTGGTGATCAGAGTCCATATGTCTGATGACAGCTCAAAAACAATGATGGTGGATGAGAGGCAGACAGTGAGACAAGTATTAGACAATCTGATGGACAAATCGCATTGTGGTTACAGTTTAGACTGGTCGCTGGTGGAAACCATATCTGAATTGCAAATGGGTAAGTAATAATTATAAATATTTATAATTCTTACCTACTGATGTAATGCTTGTCTGTATCTGCATCCTCAGAATGATTTAAATTCTTTTTGTCTTAGTGTTCGTCATCCTATTCATTCATGTAGTAAATGTTCATTGATGTAATAAATCTCCTGAGTGTTGTTTCAGAATGATCTTCTTTCATATTAAAAGCATGTCTAAATTCTAATGTGTGATAGAATAATTTTACTAATGTCGAGTTACTGAGCCTCTTGGTTTTGATGGGCTCCTCACAGAAGAAAAAGAAATAAGGGAAAAAAATTTTACTGCACATCTTCCTGTTTGTAAATAGTATTTTGTACTGGTCCTAGTAGCTCTTATTAAAAAAATTGTCTAAATTTTTTTCTGTTAAATATCTTAATGCATTTGGCAGTATGGCAATATGACAAATTGTGGGCAGTTAAAGCTCCTTTGTGCTGTATTGCACATACTACAGTGAAAGTTGTTCATTTAGACAAAGGATATAGCATCTGAATGGAATATAAGAGGAAAAATGGTACAAAAACTAATAATAATCTTCAGTTTAAGAGAAGAATTACATCAGAGAGCTGTTAAGCACCTTACCCATTAACTAACAAGATCCCAGAACTGAATCCAAATAGCTTGATTTCAAATTAAAATGCAGACTAGTATTTCCTCTCTCCTTTGATGGAACCTTTTCTGTTTCAGGCAGTGTAGCATGCCTGAGATATGTCAAATGAAATGGAATGTTAAATTTGCTTACTGTTACACAAGAAAGATCATGTAATGTGACAAGGTATCCTTTGAATCTTCTTTCATGTGAAAAATGACATCTTACTAGGCTCGTCTTAAAATTTTAATAAACAAAATCTTAAAAGTTGCCCGGTTTTGAAACCAGAAAGAATTTGCACAAATTCTGTGTAAATCCAGATTAGG
The DNA here is from genome assembly GCF_012275295.1 of Melopsittacus undulatus. Taxonomy (NCBI): domain Eukaryota; kingdom Metazoa; phylum Chordata; class Aves; order Psittaciformes; family Psittaculidae; genus Melopsittacus; species Melopsittacus undulatus. The sequence continues at coordinate 37,305,258 of NC_047534.1, forward strand.
TGTGTATGAATCAAAGGTGTAATTCTGTAACATTTGACCAATAAGAATAGTATGAATAAATAATCTTATTAATTCTACAGTAGTTTTATGTTTCTATCACTGAAAAAATTTTTGAATGTGTAAGTAACAGGATCCCGAACTCGAGGCTCAACCAGGCGTCTTTCCCATCCTAGATTTGCTTTCCTAAGAAGCTTCCATTCACTGTGCAGCCTGGAAAGAATAAAGGAAAAAATACTGGAAACAAACTGGTGTTTGTTCAAACAATAACAGCGTGACTGAGTTAAGATTGTTTTGAAATTAAATCAGGGTTAAGAAGTCTCTTTTGTTGGGCATTTTGGAAATATATGTGTGCCCTACTCTGTGATCTCAGTGACGTACTGGGAATGACAGAATTGAAAGAGTTTCAAGATAAAAAACAACCTATTATAGAATTTTAAATTCAACCTACAATATGACAAACCTAAGGAGATGAAAGAGTACAATTCACTTTCCCTTTTTTTTTTTTTCGTGGCTTTCCTTGATTGTTGGTAAGGGGAACTGTTAAATAGTTTTGAATGGCTTTTACATACCTGCTTTTTTTAAAGACAATCCAAAATGCAGCCTGTTTGATTCATGTACTCTATACTGGAACTTGAAAAACAGATGAAAAAATGACTGCAACAAAGCCCTCACCCCATATACAATTGTGTATTTTATTGTTATTTTGCCAGTGCTTCGTCTTTTGAAACTTTTTTTCTGGCAGTGCCTATGTAAGAGGAAGGAACTCCTTTATTATATTATCCTTTAGTGAGACACAGGGGGCCTATGTACTCTCACAGTATATTTTACCATGTCATCTTGTCAGTTGACTCCTCATTACTTGCACAGTTCAATAAAATGCAGTGAAAGCTTTAAGCTAGCAAACTGCAGAGAAAGACATGATCCTGATTGTTTGCATTTTATGTGGTTTGCTTCATTTGTGTGTGATTAACTTGTTTTTGAGGAGGCTGATTTAGGTACATCTACTTGAAGTAGAAGGCCAACTGTTGTTATCTAATGGTTTAACTCAGGGCTTTATATGTACTTTCAGCAGAGCTCTGTGATACTATTTCCAGAATGCAGAATGAAATGCTATGCCTGGTTTTACCCTACAAGTTTGTAGCAGAAACAACTCTGAAAGGTTTCTTCTGGTTGAAACAAAGGTTGTTTTCATTCTTTTTAGTTGGAGCAGGGTATGTCTGTGAAGTATCTGTAAATTACAATGTTTAATATTAGAGAACATGTTTAACAATAGGAAAACTGCACTATATGCAGTTTACGTGCTGTAGGTACATACACACTCGGTGAATAAGTTATTTTGTGTTTGAGTTCAGTTATTGCTCTTCTTGTAATAACAGCTGATACGTTTTGAAAGCCACCCAGTTTCACTGATGAAGCTGCTGTGAGATACAAGCTTTTGTGCCACAGTCTTCTGAAGCTTTTTTTGTTCTGTTCTTGTGTTAGAGAATACCTTCTTTATTTTCTTGGAAGACAGTATTGCTGTGTTGCTGGTAGAGCTTGATGAAGTTGTGAGTTGTAACTCAAAAGCTTCTTAGAAAGAATCTCGCTGAGACCTCAATAATGTTGTCATCTCAAGCCTTAATTCATTCCCTAGAGATTACATTTGTTGCATTCACTCTTCTTAGTATCCTTAATTACTGCAGATGTTGAGGTGTCAGCTGACACCTCAGTCTTCATTGGATGTGAACAGAGCAATATGCCCTCTGTAAAAATGCAGTGCAATTGATTTTGTGGGAATAAAACATGTTCTGCTTTCAGATGCATTTGAAAGGTCAAATTGGTCCCAAAGGAGTCTGAAAAAATAGTTTGCAGAAATGCCTTTGTGTGGCCTGTGTGAAGAAGGAATAAACTGCAGAAAGCAGAATTCTGATCCAGTGTCTTTGAAAGGGGAAGAAAGTTGGCTTAGTGGTTTCTCAAAGACATATTCTTCCTTTTTCATGTATTTCTTTATCATTTCAGTAAATTTTCCTTTTTTTCCCTTTCCCTCTTTATTTTTTTGCCCATTTTCAGTATGTTGTACTAGTGATAACTATTTCAACAGAGAGAGACAGTGCTTGTAGTTCTTAGAAGCCATTGTTGATACATCATTTAATCAGCAAGATTGATAGTGTCAGTTTTCACACTGCCTCTACAATACCTCCACTAGCCATGGGTATTTTGCATTTCAAACACTGTCTGTTACTTTTTTTACTACTTTACAAGTGAGATATTGATTAGGGATGTAGAAACAAATTTTGTGCTGAAAAAGCTTCCTAATAAATTCTTTCAGGGATTGGATGGACCAGGGTACATGGAATGAAATAATCTCATTATTTGTGCTTATAACATTCAAAATGTCATCATTTGAGTCTGCTGTGTTCATGTGGGCTGGTAGGCTTTGTCAGGTAAAAAAAACACTTTATATATTGATGGAACAATAAGTCTGAAGAAATGGCACTGAGAGTGTTTGTGTAAAATTAAACCAGGCACATCTGAAAATTAAGCTCTTTTAGCTTTTAGTGTAAACTTCTTCCCTGGTTTAGTAACCTTGAACTCTGTATATACATTGTCTCGGAGATAGGAATACAGAGTAGTTTCTGTAACAAAATGTGACATTCAGATGCATTTGCTCTGTTGTTATTCCTACAGAAAGGATCTTTGAAGATCATGAAAATTTAGTTGAAAATCTTCTTAATTGGACAAGAGATAGTCAAAACAAACTGATGTTCGTGGAACGCATAGAGAAATATGCACTTTTCAAGAATCCCCAGGTAAGCCTGACACTTGTTGAATGGATGTGTATATGCATGCCTGATTGCAGTTTCTTACTGCTTTTTGATAGCATTAATTTCCATACTTTTATCTTGATACTTGTGTATATATATTAAAATGTCAGGCAACTTTACACTTCAGCACCATGCACATCCACATTGTGTTTGGCACAAAATCAAGTCCCTGTCAGAAAACCATGAGCTGAAGCAATCTGTTTGCTAATGTGTTTGTGAGTACTTTTTATGGAGATGGAGGCAAGCAGCTACATGGAATTTACACCAATACTTAGTGCTGTTCAAATACATAAACAGGCAAGGAAGGTGTTGTCAGATCTTGCAGTAGTAATGCCTCTCCAGTGCGCATACTTACATTGCTGGCAAGAAGCAAAAAAGAAAATATAAGAAATAGCCACTCCGTGGTCAAATGGCAAGTGAAGAGAAGAAAGCATGTGTCTATCTCTCTGAAAGCTGGGATCTGAACCTGTTCACCTCTGTTTCCTGTTCCCTGGCTGGGAAACCAAAGGTGTCTCTTCTCTCTTAGATGCCTCTCTTCTCTGAAATGCTAGCTACAGATTTGATACCTGGCAGCAGTTTGGTATTGTAAGGGAGTGAAGGAAAAGAAAAAGAAAAGCAGAAGGTGACTTTCTGAAGAATATGAATTGCAAATAGCTAGATACAATATCACTTGATGTCTCTCTTAACTCTGTATTCCTTTTTGGGGTCATAGATTATTTTTATATCTGTATGGCATCTGCATGGTAATTTCTTGGATTCAAACTATTGGTTTTACATACTCATCCTTCGGGGCATCATCAGCGTACATGGGGGTTCTATATTTACTTTCCCCTTCAAAGATTGAAAGCAGGTTGTACTGAGGTGCTTAGCAAAACTGAGTTCTTAGAAGAATGTAGTTGATACTTTTACTGTCAATACATACAGTAGATAGAGTCAACAAGAATGATGCACCAGCATAGACAAGATATTTCGTCTTAGTTTAAAATATTGAACTATTGGCTAAACTTTGTGTGAGGAGTATTCTTTTGCAGCTACAGGTTAGGAAGAGGAAGATTTTAACTGTCCAAGTACTTGCCAAGCTGAAGAGTACAACACTTATTAAATAAGTTACAGTACTTACAGATAGCCTTCTTTTAAGAAGGAAAGGATTATTCAGTAATTCTTAATGAAAAATCAATAGTTTTATTCACTAAAATTGCCGGCAAGGTGGAAAGAAGTACATGGCTTCTGTGTGTGCTTCTTTGAACACGTAAATAATGGCAGTATGTAACAAGCTTTAAAGATCTCTGGTTTTGTTACTATTTTTACTGTGAGATTTTCAAGTCCATAGTAGTTTTATTTCTGGGTGCATTGTACTAGGCAGCTGTTTTGTGAAAAGCCAGGACAGTGTTGTTCTGAGGCTGTTAACTATGGTAAGAGAATGGGCTGATTGATATTTTTGGTGGTTATAACTTAGTTCCATGTATTATTTAGCGGTCTGACAGATAGTTTCAAGTGGACTGTGGAGCTTTTGTTCAGTTAATGTATTGGTTTTAGATGATAGCTGTGGGTATTTTCTTTCCTGCTACAGAAAGGTAAATGAGAAATGTTACTTGGCTTGGTTTCAGAATGCCTATAGAAATATTAAGCTTTCTCTTGTTACAGAACTATCTTCTGGGGAAGAAAGAAACCTCTGAGATGGCAGACAGAAATAAGGAGGTGCTTCTAGAGGTAAGGCTGCCAAAACAAAAAGGGCATAGTGGTTGTGGTGACTGAAATTCATGGATGGAACTGACTGAAATTCTGCCACAACTATGAATGAAATGTTTTACATCTGAGATAATGGCTATTTTAATGTTAGCCTGTTTCAGATATGATAATATTTTCTTTAATAATAAAAAAAAACATACACAGTGATAATCGAAATGAGGTTACCTGTAACTGGCTAAAACCAGTGGAAATTTGCACAACTGTCACCTGGGGATTTTTGGCCTGTGGTGGTAGATATTTTTTTTTTACTAGCACTCTCCAAATTGTTATTCTCCACAAAATTCTGTGCATCAGTTCATGAGTGACTTGTGTTAATATTTTAAATGTTATCAATAAGCAAAGTAGTTAAAATTTGTTTCCATTACATTTTAAAATAAATGACCAAATATTCAATTTTTAAAATATGTGACAGCAAAGGAAGTCAATATCAAACAGGTTAAGTACTTTGCAATACTCAAGTCAACAAGAAAAATAGTGGAGCAAACAGTGAATATAGCCTCCATGAGCTGAAAACTGGATGGTTTTGAGATAGTTTTGTAGAGGTGTACTCATGCTGAAGTGTCATAACTTCCATATGATTTCCAGAATAATGATTATGGTTTCACTAGTTACACAAAAGTAACTATTTGTGGTATTTAATTTTGGACTATATTTAATAAAATTTAACTTATAAGTAGCATATGCATGATTTTAGTGCATTATTAATATAGGTTTTAAGAAGTGGTCATGTGAACATGCTGGATCAGAAAGATGGAAATTGAAGCCATGACATGAAGAGGGTTGTAATTCTATCTAATTCTTTTTGTCTTCCAGGATTACTCATAAGTATTTGTGTTGCATATTAATCTGGAGAGTATTTAAAGCATTTGTTTTCCTCTGTTAGCTCTTCATAAATAGAACCTTAACAGAAGTTGTGGTGTTGGCAGTTAGTAGCAACAAAGTACTTGTGGAATAAATTATAGCTGTATCTGATCGATACTGAATTAGGCTTTGTGTAGATTTAGACTTAGGAGGAGATATCTACAAGGTGACCTCATAACTTTACAGCAAATAAAGCTGTTGGGGGATCTATTGCCAATAAGCCGTGTTTAGAAAATCTTTACAGTATCTGCTAAGATCCCCTGTTGTGTTTATCTGCATTACCTTGTAGCTTCACAGTTGATCTCTAATTCATATCACTGTGTGAAAAATAAAAGAGCTGTCCCTATTATGCATGCATTCCTTAAATAAAGAATTTCAGAATTTCAATCATTAAAGCAAACCACTGCATGTTTTATATTCTGTTTCTCTTTTCCCAAACCCATTGTGTTTATTGGTAGGAATGTTTCTGTGGAAGTTCGGTAACTGTGCCAGAGATTGAGGGAGTTCTGTGGCTGAAAGAGGATGGTAAGAAGTCTTGGAAGAAACGTTACTTTCTTCTTCGAGCTTCTGGAATCTACTATGTCCCTAAAGGGAAGGCAAAGGTATGCTATTTATTTATGCTATTTTAAAGCAGCTTCCCTTGGTTTTTTTATTGCTGGTAAATCATGGTCACAAGAGTCTGCCTTGAATTTAGGTGTAGCTCTGCCTTGCCTAGTGCCACATCCCTTAATTAAAAGTGCAGCTTTATCATGGAAATGCTGTGTAAATTACTGCTTTGGCACTTGGCACTTGATGGGCTAAACCCCAAGTTTAAAAACGCAAGAACACAAGGGTCTGCTTTTTAAATGAGCTCAGAGTAGGTGTTCAGAAACACTTGAGGAAAAATAATTGGTGCAGTTGAGAGGCTGTGTTATCTCAAGCAGAATTCAGATAAAGGACCAGATTTCATTGCAAATGCCAGTCATAAAGTATCAAAGCTACTCCACAGTCTGCATAATTCAATGGGTTTTAGTTAGTTCTTATAAATGGGATTCTTTTCGGACCAATTTGTGCTACATTTTTTGAAACTGATAAATATAATACCATTGCTTCAGTGTCACTTACTGCTGTTCTGTGTGTATCAATAATAAAAAGTAAATAGAAAACTGCTACAAATGCATTATAGTTTCAAGGCTGAACTACTGTGAATTGAATTTGACCATGAATCCATCAGACTTGACAGCATGCACTGATCCCCAGTATGGGAGGTCCACTTCCCACACAGCTGACAATGGGGGAATTTCTGTCAGTGCATCAGCTTGCTTTAACACTGAAAACATCTCAGATGTTCCTTACGCAGCCTTTTTCTTTGTTACAACAATCTATATGCAAGATCACCTATTGGAATTCTGTGCCCTACAATCACTGCCAAAGATCATTAGAGTTTTTCTCACAGTTCCATTGGAATTTGAACACCTTGATTATTAACTAAAGTGAAATATAGCCAACAGCTGTTGAAAAGTTCCCAGGCAATGAATCCTATTTAATTTCTCCTTATACCAACTCTGAATCAACATTAGTAGTACAGCGTAAAGTGCTGTCAAAAGGCAAAATGCAAAAAACCACAAAAAAATAAAACAACCCAGACTGAGTTTGGAAAATAATATCCTGGTTAAAAATTGATAACTGATGTAGGAGTTTATGCATGGCTGTATCTCCTTAATGGTAGTTTTTGAATCAGATTGAAACTAATATTTGACCTTAACTAGACATTCTATTAGTATTTTGATTTTGTCAGTGCATGTGGTTTCCTTATATTGTGTACATTATTATGTTTGTATTTAATAGGTCTCGCGGGATCTCGTGTGCTTTCTACAGCTTGATCATGTCAGTGTTTACTATGGACAGGACTATCGGAACAAATACAAAGCACCCACAGACTATTGTTTAGTGCTCAAGGTAACTTGTGATGGTTTAGAAAATTCTCACACTGAAAAGAGCATATAAAGAGCTTGAAACATTTCCATGCTAATCTTGGTCCCTTAAAATAATTATGCTTCCCAATTGTAAGCAACAGCTGATTAGCACAGTATTAATCTTTGGAGAGACTGTAATTAAGAATAGACTTCCCATAGTAATACAACAATTGGAAAACTATGTCAGTTTTCAGGGTGAAACTTCATTCGGTAAATGGGAAATCTAAACTGCTGTTAGTTGCAATGACAATGGGAAAGCTATGTTTAGCTACATTTTCTGTGGAGTTGTAATGAACCTCCTTGATGGAAATACAGTAAGAGAATGAGAAAATGCCATGTGGGGACTAGTGCAGAAGAAATGAGTATGAATCACTTTCTTCCTCATCAAGCTGATAGATCTCTTCCACCTTCCAGAAGATCCATGTGGGTTGTGTGGTGGGGGAGAAAGATAGATCACTGAGAGACATGGAAGAAAGGTCTTTCTAGATTCATTTAACACTCTAGGTTTGTCTGACACTGTCCTTTCTTTATAACCTGCTTAGGGAAAAAAGTCCAGGACAGATACACTTTCACAGGATACTTTTCTACCCTTTGGAAATGTAGGTAGCCAGACACTGGATATTGGCTGTGTAATAGCCCCAGGTGCATTCTTACTCTTTGAGTATGCCCTGTTTCTTTTTGGATTCCAAGAAACTTGTAGAATGCTGCAGCAGTTGGGTAAACCTTGCATGCTTTCTTATTTGTTCTGAACCATCAGTTGCTTTCCACTTCCTTTTCCTTTAGTTCTTGTATAGGAAGCAATCACTTGGTGAACAATTGTTGCCTGTTCTCCATGCTCCATGTGGCTTTGATTTTCATATTGCCCTCAATTGTCTTACTTCCAGACTGATTAAGTCCTAGTGTATCTAATTGTTCTTCATACTGTAAATCACACTAGACTCTTTTTCCATTCAGCTACTCTATACCTTAAAACCATTCAGATTCAGCAAAATAATACCCCTTGAAACACTAACTTCAGAGAGTTGCTGTCTTCTCAGTGTAGGTCCAGAGGTGTGCAGAAATTGGTGTTGGAGTCTCAGGTCTGCCTGTATTGCCCATTCTGGGGGAAAGGGGTTGCAGTAAAGGAGGAAACTTCTGAGTATGAAGGACAGGTAGAAAGAAAAGTAGAAAAATGTGAAATAGAGAAAGCAGCGACCTGATCTTAACCTGTGAAATTGATAACTTCAGTACTTCAAATCATTGTAAATTGCATCAGCTCATCTTCCAGTCTCTCTTGACTCCCACACAGTGTTCAAAATTGTGTCAGCTCCTGCAAGATAGCTAGCAGCAAAGCTATTTTAAAACAGGTTTTCACAGTATGTTCACGGCAAGTAACATTTGAAAATTGATTTGGAAATGGTGCAAGTTACATGAGATGGTATAGTTGAACTTAGAGTTTTCCTTTGACCTCTTTCCTTCCCCGATCTGCAGTTCATGGGGTGTTGCTTATGTCAGTACCTTAGAATGCTTTATGTGCCTGGAGTACGTGGCTGCCTGTCCACTGTGTGAAAAATTGATTTCATCTTCCAATTGCATTTGGGCCCACTGAGAAGTGGACACTGAATATCAAATATGGGAGAAAGCATGCAGCTGAAACTGGAAATATTTCCCATGTTCTCATAGGTCATTGGCAAAGTTAATATTAGAAGAAAACATGTCAGTGTTTGTAGGTATTTATAAACTCTTGAATTAATTTTATTTCTTCTGCTGACATGTCACTTTCTATCCACATCATTTGGACAGCTTAAGAGTGAATTAATTTATCAGACTTGCTGACCAAACAGAGTAAACCGGGTGAAATGTCAGTTGTCTCTTTCAGGTGGTGAGTTAATCCATAGACCAGTGAAAGGAGACAACTCTTTATGCTTTGGCAACATCTTGCTTGTGTTTAGGAAAGGTTTTTACAAGCCGATACTATTCTGACCACTGTGCTTGAGAGTATAATTGTTTCTGAAGAGCCTTACAGGTGAGGAAGACTTTTAGTAGATAGAAGTTACAGCACTAAAATACTGATTCATCTTTTCTTAGTGTTTCAAACCTGAAATCAGTGCACACTGCCGATCTGTATGTGAAGCAATCCCCACTGCCACCTTCTGAAACACTCTCATTTTAAAGTAGGCTGAAATACAGACTACTGTTGAAGAGCTTCCACCATTAAGTTTGTCTGTATAGATTTCAACAGATAAATGGCTTACCTTGCATTCCTAGCTGTTAAAATGCTGATGAGGACTAATGATTTTTTGCAGCATCCTCAAATCCAAAAGAAATCCCAGTATATCAAGTATCTTTGCTGCGATGATGTCAGAACTCTACACCAATGGATCAATGGCATCCGCATTGCTAAGGTAACCTCCTCTAGGCAGTCTGACACTGTTCTCATGAGTTGTCATCTGTTTGAAACCACTTGAGTTACTTAGTAGAATACATACTAAATCTTACTTTCCTCTATTTACCTATCCTGAATGTGAATTGTACAGTCTTCTTACACGTTTTGTTCTCTAGCAAAATTGTTGAGCTTTCTTGTTATGATAATCCAGTAATTAGGCCCTTCTTGTTTCTGCTTCACCTCCATCACTTGACAGAGTTCTAACAGACATCATAACTATATTTTAGCCAGCTCCCTCACAGATTTTAAAAAGAAGGCTAATGGGAGAAGAGAACTGGAAAGCAGAATTGATTTCTAAGGTCCACAGGTTGGCTTGGTTTATTCTAGGATAAACAAACTGGTTTGTTTCTTTCTTTCTTTCAGCAATTCACTAATAAAAAAATTAATGTTGCCTCAGCTCCTTAACAAAGAGCGTGTTGTTTCTCTCTGGGGGGAAAAAAATGGTGGAATAGAGAAGCCGGAGGTGGAGCTCAGCAGCCTGAAGGGGTACACAGCTTATGTACAGTTGTTAAATTTGTTTATCGTTTTGCGTAGTATGGGAAGCAACTATACATGAACTATCAGGAAGCACTGAAGAGAACAGAATCAGCATATGACTGGACTTCCTTGTCTAGCTCCAGTATCAAGTCAGGCTCCAGCTCATCTAGTTTGCCAGGTAATAATGGGATCTGTCTCATAATAGAAATTTTTAACTACCTTTTTTTATCATCCCTGTCTAGAGACCTTAGGAGAGACTGTTGCAGGAAGCGGACTGTTCCTCCAAAGTCTTTCATGCTAAAAGTCTTTTACTGTTTAGTCTAAAACACAGACTTTACATCTTATTTATATATATAAATATATAAAAGCCCTGTTATATTAGTTGCAGTGGTATGTGTATTGAGAAACATACAGTACTTTCTTGTTCACCTCCAAAAAAGACTTTTTCTGACACTGAGAAGAAGAAACTTCCTCAAATTCTTGATGCCTCCATCTTCACCTGTTTGAGAAAAAGAAAGCAAATGTATGTTTTAATGATACACAGAATGTGTGTGTGTGTAGCTCTGAAACTGCTTTTGTTGACTGGAATATTCAAAATTGGAGAATAAGAAATAGTCCTTGCCCAAAGGGAAAGATCCAAATAATCTCTTTAGAGACAAACTTCAAAAACACTGTTTCTGTTCCTATGTCAATCTGTGTGTGTTGGCAGCTCCCGTTTACCTTTCAGCAGGACTGGGACTGGGTTGGTTTTTTTCACAGCCCATAAAAGTTTACAAATTGCTGAAGGTTTATAGGTCTCATTTCAGTGTTCAGAGCTGACTGACGCTTGGCCAGGTTATTCTCAACCTTCAGGGCAAGTTTCATTGTTGAAAACAGGCTATTGTGTGAAAGTGTTGTGTCCATTGCAGATACAGGTCAGGAAGTCATGCTACTGAATTGGAAAGGTTTAGAAAGTAGCCTGTGAGAATGAGCTAAGCAAATTCAGCCTAACTGAAGGTACTCTATCTTTCCAGCCATGTGGCAAAGTCTGCCAGGTGTAGCAGTAATTTCTCAGTTAACTGACAATTTCTGCATCCAGGCTGGATGTTTTTCTGGTAAAGTTTCTCTTGTGGGGAGCTGAGCCAAGAGCCCACCAGCAGTGCATGTTCTGCCAGAGCTGCAGTCCAGCTTGTGCCTAGATGCTTTCTTACCTTTGGGACTACACAGAAAGCAGCTGCCAGGCTGGAAAAAATCAGTCTGGCAGTGGCTGCCGCTGTCTTTTCAAGATACCCTGTGGATGCAGAGCATCATCTGTGTTTGCTAGTTACAGGATGCTCATTATTCCTTTTCTTCCCTTGAGGAATGGAACAGTCAGAAGCAGACTACTGCCTTGCCTAGCATAGTTTGCCTGCTGTCAGCCTATGTCCAGTGTCTGTTTTCTCGGGTTGTGCTGGAAGTGGTGCTGAAGAGAGCAGCCTACAGACATTGCAGAAATGGGGCTTTTCCCAAAGTGCAGGAGCTCTTGGGTGTTTCAGAACCTGTAAAACTTCAGAGTGTTCTCACTTCGCAGCATATCTGAGACCCTGTCATCTTTATAGAGCTTCAGATTTGGTTAATACCAGGATGCTGTTGCTCTGTTTTGTTTTCTGGACCTCAACAGCCAGGATGTGAGCTAGACTTTGTGCAGTAGTTAGAACACAGAGTTGCATTATAAGCACACTGGCTTTACTCCTGTGTTCAGAAACATATGCTAACTGTTTCTTATTTTTTTCTAAACAGAATCTCAATCAAATCATTCTAATCAGTCTGACAGTGGAGTTTCTGACACCCAGCCAGCTGGACATGTCCGTTCCCAAAGTATTGTCAGCTCCATGTTCTCTGAGGCCTGGAAACGAGGCACTCAACTGGAGGAATCCAGCAAGGTAACAAGAAGACTTTAGTTTGAGAACCAGCACCCAACAAAATGTGCAGGACAGAGTGATACCTCTTCTACCTCTGTCTCGTGTGGGATTTCTTCTCTTTTTTTAACTCTTTGTTATTGACATACACTGCCATATAATTGTTTCTTTCAGGAATCACTGTTTCAGGGAATTTAGCCTTGGAAACTTCTGTCCTTGCTTTTATTTGTGTGCACAGAAGCCCTCTGTTCTTTGAAGGCATGATACAGCCCATCCCACAGAATCCTATTAACTAATGTTGAATAAAGACAAAATAAAAAGATCAGTTGTTAACAAGTTGAATGAAATTCTTTCACTAAAATCCTTCTCCAGTTAACTAGCCACATCTTTCCATTGTGAAGATGTGAGTAACTGAGAGCTGAAGGCAGATATATCTATTTAAGAAGTACTCTGGTAGTTTTTACTCAAATGTTTTATGTTGTATTCCATGAAAATGGAAACAGTGGCCACAGATATGGTCAAAGCAAAAGCGGTAAAATTGGCAATAGTTGTGGACTGATGCAGATTTGTTATCCCCAGTTCTGGTAGTGAGTTACAAAAGATTTTAACCCATTGAAGCCTGAGGCTCAGATCTGTTGTGGTTTGGTTAGTTTTCTGTCCTTTCTGTGGTAGTTGACTGGTGTAGTTCCTTGGGAATGCTTCCAAACAGCACACTTGCCACTTACACCAGTTTGTTGTCAGACAGTTAAAGGAATTTCCAGGTTCCTGAGCAGACATGATGTCAGTATTAACTGCAGCAGTTTTGACTGGAAGTACATTGTCAGGATGCTATGAGAAGCTATCTTTACTCCTGTCAGTTTTGAACCTTCCCCAGACCCAAGTTTCAAGCTAGAGAACCAAGCTTTTTAAAACTGAAACCATGGGTGAGCCAGACAAATAGCTAAAAATAAGACAGAACATCAGATTTTCTTAAACAAGAAGGCACATGTGGCACAATGTGAAAACTGACTTGAATGTATTCTTTGGGACTGATAACTTTTCTGCAGTGCCTGCTGGCTTGTAAGTTGGCTGATTCTAATAGTAATGTAGTCCTTGGCCCAGGAATGTAGTTTGCAAAATGGTGACCCAAATTTTCTACTGCATGAGCACAACACCTGGTGCATGTTCATCAGCAGGTGGCTGCTTGTATGTGTACAACGTGCATCATTCCTGCAGGGGGGCGTTAGATGCAAAAGATGGGGCACTTGAGTGTGTCTTGGCATGTACCCAGCAGAGGCAAAGGAGAACTGCTGTGAGAATGTTATTGTTTCCTGAAGTTTGGGGTTGTGTATGAAAACCCTGTTGCTACATCCTCTGTGAGCTTTTAGGGAAGTGTTGGCAGTTTGCTACCGTGGGGTCACTGTTGTTCTTACCAAGTCCATAGTGCTGCTGGCAACTGCTCATTTAAATAAACTGCAGGAATTTTTCTGGTATCTGATTAAAGCCATTTTTAAAACGAACTGTTCACACTGCTCCCTGCTGAGGGCCATCCATGCATCAAGATTTCATTCATCTGAATTCCTTTCTATGCATAAATCCAAAACAAGGTCCGTTTCCTTGTGCAGAACAGATGAATGGATTGCGCTGACACCTCCAAAGAATCTAGAGGAAATGAATCGTGTAAAATTACCATTTGAAGCCATGTTAAAAAATTCTGAGTAAATTGGTGACAAAATTATCTTTAGTGAAATCACGGTACATGCTTTTTTATCAGGCCCGGCCCAAGGAGTTTAAATAGCAAATAAATCAGACTGCCAGTGAGAACAGAGAACCTGTGTGGCAAGGAAGGAAACAACAGTGTGCAAAAACAATTGTCATTTACATTAAAAAGTAGTAGTACTGAGACATGCCGGGTTAGGCAGATTAGTGTCCAAACAGTTGTTTCAGAGGTCTTGACTCCACAATGTTTTGGTGACAAAAACAGCAGAAAAAAAGCATAGCTGTTATTTTTAAAAACAGACACTTTTCTTTTTACAGCATTTCTGAGAGTTCCAGATAGCCATGAAAATGTGCATGGTAGTTATGCAATAAGTAATTTTTCAAGATACACAGGAGGACATCACATAGTTACAAGGAAGAACAAAGAGAATGATCTTTTTCAAGGTGGTTCAATATACAGAGTATCGTTGAATATTTTTCTGGTTGTGGAAATTTGATTTGATTCTGTGGAGATGGGACAGTCTCCTCCTCCTGAGATGCACAACATTCTTTTCCCTGTCCTGAGGGTTTAATTTGCTGACTGTGAAAATCACTGTCCAAATGGGATATGAGGAAAATTCCTCTCTTTCAAGCATTTCTAAGATAAAAAATCCACATTTCCCAAAATGTGGGTAATCTGTCCATTCACGTTTTGAAAGATTGCTGTTTGTCCAAAGAATACTTTATTCATCTGTTCATTCTTTGCAGTTGGGCAGGGAAGATCTCATTACGTCTCATTTTTGCTTGTTAGATTTTGAACAAGTTATTTCAAATGGGATGCTACAACAGGCATCAAAATGTGTGCTCATTGTGTGTGCTTTAAGTGACAAATTCCAGATTCTCTGAGGTCTTCTCATTCAGGGGTAGCTGTTCTGTTATGCCTTGGTCTCCCTCTCTGTTTTATGCGCTTTTATTTTTCCTGTTGCCTTTTGCTGTCTCAGGTGTCAAAAATGAAGCTCAGCACACTCATGGTGCCTTATACAGGGCACATTTAAGGTCAGGTGGTGCTATTTGAAACTTCATTAACCTGGGTGATTGGGAGAATGGTAATTTACAGACTAACACTTGCAAGAGATCAAGATTTCTCTCCTGTTTTGTTATGTGAACACCTTGATTTAGCTCCAGAACTGTTATACTCTTGCCTTCCAGACCTAATGTAACAGGTAGAGGCACACCCCATGTGTGTTGTAAATCACTGTTTGCTGTTTCTGACTCTAATCCTTTTGGTGGTGTTCTGCACATATAGAGGCTTTGTGCACCTGTGTTTAGAAGAAAGCAATGTGCAAACCTGCTCATACAGTGCAGATGAGCATAATTGGGCTAACTTGTGGCAAAGTGTCTTCTAATGAAGTATAGGTACCCCGTGCGGTCAACTGCAATGTTGGTGTTGCATTTCTAATGCATGTTTCTATGCTGTGCACTGTGAAATTCACAACTTGGCTTGTAGCCAAACCACTTTGTATTAGGAGGATGTTTTTAAGCTTGAGTAATGCCATTATCTCTTCTTTTTTTTTTATAAGAGCGTAGGTTTACAATTCTAGAGAAACAATTTAACCTGAGCAAAGCCCAATGAGTAGACTAAACATTGCCTGCTGCTTTCCCATTGCTCCTTCCCTTAGCTTCCCCCCATCTTTTCTTTCTTTTACCGTAATATTTGCACGTGTAGCTTTTCTTTCCTAAGCTAACTTTCTTTTGCTGATCTTCAAGCATTTCCTTCTGGTGAAATTTTCCCAGGGAACCTCAGTTGTCCTTCTTTTTCCCATTATTTTCCTTGCCAGTCATAGATACCAGAGCATGTGGAGTGGAAGGATCTCAGTAGTATTCCTATGTAGAGCTTGCTCCTCCTGTGTTAGAGCAGTTGAGGATTTCTGCCTTCCGCAACACTGAGCAGTGTCAGCCTGAGCTAACTGCCTAAAGGCATGACACATGCCCCAGGAAGCCATGTATGGTTTAACTCTGGCCTTAGTGAGCCGAGTAGATGTGTGCAGAGTCTCATCTCTGCCTGATGTCCTCTGTCATGGCCCACGGCACTCTGGGCAGTGCTCTCTTGGGTCATTACAGATGCCCACTGGGTACAGCTGCCTGCCCACAGAAGTGACAAGCCTCACTGACATTCAGCCTAGCTTGAACCTGGCTCCACTGATAATTTTGCCGGCTCCTCTCCCTGCCTGCCCAGTCAGACTGCATGGTCCAGGCTTGTCAGTGTGGAAGTCTCTTGCTGCATTGTGTTGCTAATACTTCCTGCATGCTGTAATCTGCCACTTAATTTTTAATGACAGGCACATTTAGACCTTGACTTTATAATCTCTTTGTCTCCTTCCCTCCCTCCCTCCCTCTCTGTTTCTTCTTCTCCCTTTCCACTTCCACTAAAACCCCCTTCCCCACAGGCCCGAGCGGAGCCCGCAGGCCGGCCCTTCATGTCTGCTGCACCCCCTGTGTCCCCACAGACAAAAGTGGTGACCCCCTACACAGCCTCGCAGCCGTCCCCCCCACTGCCCCCGCCGCCTCCCCCTCCTCCTCCTCCCCCGCCACCCCCACCTCCGCCCCCACCCCCCCTGCCCAGCCAGGCAGCCCCATCAGCGGCCTCAGCCGCCACCATGTTTGTCAAGTACAGCACCATCACGAGGCTGCAGAACGCTGCCCAGCATGGCGGGCCCTTTGCCAAGCCTCCCACGGTGCTGCAGGGCCCCCAGCCCACGGGGAAGCCTCCCATCCCTGTGCCCCCCAACGGGGTCATGCCACCCCCTCCTCCTCCGCCACCCCCTCCCACTCCGGGCTCCGCCATGGCGCAGCTGAAGCCGGCACCTTGTGCCCCCTCTGTGCCACAGTTCACACCGCCACCACCGCCCCCCAAAATCCATCAGGTTCAACCCAGTGTAAGCCAGGCCGCTGTCACCTCCTCACTGCCACCACCACCACCTCCCGTGCCTGCCCCACCACCACCGCAGGCACCCCCAAAGCCTGTCATGGCAGCCCTCCCTCCGCAGCCTAGTGGGAAGGCAGCGTCACCAGGGGTCACACATGTCACCCCCCCTGTGCCAGCTCCCTTGCCCCCTGCAATAAAGAAACAACCAAGTGTCACCTCTCCCCAGGTGCCACCACTGCCCACAGCCCCTCCTGGCCCTACTCCTCCTCCTACATTCCCAAAGCAGCAGAGTTTCTCTATGAAGCCTCCTCCATCCCCTCAGTCCCCGGTGCCATCTGTGGTGAAACAGATAGTTAGCCAGTTCCCACCTCCTCCCGCCCCACCTGCCACCGAGCCCCAGCCTCTAAAACCCCTTCCACTGAGCGTGGCTCCACAGTCACCTCCAGCAGTGAAGGCAAAGCCCAAATGGCAGCCTGCTTCCGCTCCCTCACCGGATTTCCCCCCTCCTCCACCAGAGAGCAGCTTAGTGTTTCCTCCTCCACCTCCTTCCCCAGCTTCCTCTGCAGGTTCTCCCCCCCCTGACAGATCAGGGTCTCCAGTCAAAAAGACCAGCAAGACATCAAGCCCTGGAGGGAAGAAACCACCTCCAACGCCTCAGCGAAACTCCAGCATCAAGTCCACCAGCTCCACTGAGTACCATGAGTCCAAGAGACCTTCAGTGGACCGCCTTGTCAGCAAATTTGCACACCCACCAGAGCCGTCAGGGTCTCCTTCCAAGGAGTCATTGCCTCCTGCAGCACCTCCAAAGCCAGGAAAGCTCAACCTTTCTGGGGTGGGCCTGCCCATCGTCCTTCCACAAGGAGGGATCCCAGCCAAGGCTCCTGCTCTGAGTGTGTCTGAGAAGGAACCTGTGGTTGAATTCCCTTCACCGCCATCCGATTCAGACTTTCCACCGCCACCACCTGAAATAGATCTTCCTCTGCCCCCGGTTGAGATCCCGTCTGTGTTTTCAGGCAGCACCTCCCCAAAAGTTGCCGTTGTCAATCCCCAGCCTCAGGCGTGGTCCAAACCACCCGTGAAAAAGGCCCCACCACCCACACGCCCCAAGCGGAATGACAGCACTCGACTGACACAGGCGGAGGTTGCAGAGCCACCGGGATCAGCTGCCCCTCAGGTGCCCACTTCACCCAAGTCCAGCCTTAGTGTTCAGCCGGGATTCCTGGCAGACCTCAACCGGACGCTGCAGCGGAAATCCATCACCCGGCACGGCTCCCTCTCCTCTGCACGGATGTCCAGAACAGAGCCCACGGCCACCATGGATGACATGGCCCTGCCTCCGCCTCCACCGGAGCTGCTGGCAGACCAGCAGAAGACAAGCAGCTTTGGGGGCGGTCATTTATCTGGCTATGCAACATTACGGAGGGGGCCACCCCCTGCACCTCCCAAAAGGGATCAGAACACCAAGCTATCGCGAGACTGGTAACCACCTCCCCAGGGCTGGTGCTCTCCGTGGCTTGTGGGCCGCTCCGTGATCGGCCAACCTGTGATCCTGTGCACTTGGAGAGGATGTGGGGATGTAGATGACAGCCCCATCGAAAGAGGTGATCTCAAACTGTAGCTAAAGCTAAATGTAAAGACATTCCCCTTTCACGGCTAGGCCAGAAAAGCTGGGGGCTTGGGGTGTTGATATTTTATTGGGAAAGGTGGGTAGAGAAGCATTAACTTACCCTTTCATTTTCTGTTACCCTTCATACAGATTGGACCAAACCCTCATTTTTCTTACATTTTCTGCATTTAGGGGAGGGGGGGAGATAATTTTTTTGTAGTGTCTGTCCACGTGAGACATGTTTGTGCATGTATTATAAGTGTAGGTATATAATATATTGTGATATATTTCATCGCAATTACAGAAGATAACCAGAATGTTTTTGTAGAACCATATTTATTGTTTCAGTCACTATATTACCTGAAATCGGACTCTGTAACTAGTCACATATTGCCACAAAGGTGAAGATGTAGGGGGCACTTTAAAGAAAGGAACTAAAACAAACAAAATACACCCCACAAACCTCTCGGCAGTTTGTGGTGGGTCAATGGTGCAGGGCTGAAGTGTTCTGCTAGTAACTGTACATTGTCCATTGAATGAAAAGTACAGATGCAACATACCAAAACATTCTGGTCATAATACTACTGAAAATGAGTATGTTCTGAGGAGGAAAAGAGATTTTATATATAGTGGGCTGGAGTGAAATATATTTATACTATAAAGAGCCTCCCCCTCCCCTCCAAATACTTTTAAAAATATACACTGCTACAAATCATTTCAAAGTTATTTGTCCATGCAGTAAATAGCATAATTATGTATTATTCCATTCTGCATTCTGACTTTCTAGTAGGCTTCATCACTTCTTTCTGTGGCTCAAGATAAATATATTTGTGTTAATCCCTTCTGAAAGCTGACAGGACTCCTGCAATCAAGGCTGACCCCCAAGGCTGACATGCGTCGATACATCACTTGTACATGTAATTCTTTCCGTGAACAAAAAGGTAGGTTTGTGTAGAGCGTTATGTACTTGGCACAAGCATACACTGCATGCAGTCTCGCCTTGTCTGTGCCTGGTGGGATATCTCTACAAAACAAGTTTGTGGAAGCATTTAAAGAAAGTTTTTGTAATTCATTGGAAACTGTCATAAAATTTCCCCTTCAGAGATTAGGGAGTGGTAATTTTGCAGAATCATAGAATAGTTAGGGTTGGACAGGACGTTAAGATCATCAAGTTCCAACTCCCCTGCCATGGGCAGGGACACCTCACACTAAACCATATCACCCAAGGCTCTGTCCAACTTGGTCTTAAACAGTGCCAGGGATGGAGCATTCACAGCTTCCTTGGGCAACCCATTCCAGTGCCTCACCACCCTAACAGTAAAGAATTTCTTCCTTATATCCAGTCTAAACCTCTGCTGTTTAAGTTTTAACCCATTACCCCTTGTCCTATCACTATGGTCCCCAGTGAGGTCTCCACGCAGCCTTCTCTTCTCCAGGCTGAACAGCCCCAACTTTCTCAGCCTGTCTTCGTACAGGAGGTGCTCCAGTCCCCTGATCATCCTCGTGACCCTCCTCTGGACTTGTTCTAACAGTTCCATGTCCTTTTTATGTTGAGGACACCAGAACTGCACACAATACTCCAAGTGAGGTCTCACGAGAGCAGAGTAGAGGGGCAGGATCACCTCCTTTGACCTGCTGGTCACGCTCCTCTTGATGCAGCCCAGGATACGGTTGGCTTTCTGGGCTGCAAGTGCACACTGCTGGCTCATGTTAAGTTTCTCATCGACCAACACCCTCAAGGCCAGCACAGTGGGAATTTTCACTCTTTTCTTAGACTCACCAGAGACTGCAACCAGTGCATAAAACTATTATTTACAAGGTTGCACTTACAGCAGTCAAGGGAGAAGACTAGAAAAAACAGCCTTGAGAGGCAATAATGTGCTAATAAGTTAATTTAAGGTCCCATATGAGTAGGAAATAGACTGTTGTATTTGCTTTGGGTTTTGTTTGCCACCGACGCACAGCCAATCACCAGAACAAGTGCTAGAGCCCTTTTCCTTATACATAAGTAGTTTCTTATCTTGCAGTCTTACCAACATATCCGGATGTTGCTGTACGGTAGTGTAGTTGATGTAAGTGGTCTTATGTACCATGCATGGTCATTACAGGGTAGTGGTACACAACCTTTGTAAAGGAACTAAAATACTCGGACTGTACCTACTCCATCTTTGGTTGTTTCAGCTTCCCTCGTCAGCATGGGGACACTGTCAAGGCTCAGGTGGCAAATGATTTCTCTGCTGGTTTACTTTTTCTCCAGAAATAAGTTTTAAGTATTTTCCTTCTCCCAAAGACTGAGACAATGGAAGTAGCTTGACTTGACAGTATCCTCAAATGTGTACAAAAGATCTAAACTTATCTCTCATTAGAGTAATTCAGGCTGATAGACTTAAGAAATAATGTGAGTGTCATTCATGCCTTTTGTTTGTTTGTTTGTTTGTTTGTTTGAATAGAGTGTTTTTTTAAAAAACTCCTAACAGTAAAATAATGTCTCTGTGAATGAATACTTTATGAATAGGAAGAAGCTTTGCTAATCAGAGGGTAAAAATGACCCAGCTATAACTATAGAGTTTTAAATAAGTGCATCTTGAAAAGAGATAAATGAATGGTGCTGTCTCTGCTGATGTCTCATGATTTTTTACAAATCTGGTTCAGCACCTCTGGAAATCATTTTACTATTTCAGACTAGTTTTTTTGAGCAATAAGTATATAGCATTGTGTGCATTTTTTAAGCACTGCTATGGAAAGGCACTTTTTGTATCTTTCAAATTGTTCACAAAGTTTTGTTTCTACTATTTTTGTGCTTATAAAGTGTCCTTAAAAGCATTTGCATTGTTGATCTAAGTACGCTCAGTGTAGCTGGCAAGCAGCTCCACAGGAAGGTTGCTGAGCTACACTGCAGTTGATGGTGCTGTAATTTTCAACACTGGTCCTCCAGCTGCTTTGTGCTGTACACAGCTCCAGGGCTCACACCCACCCGTGGAGGCAGAGGTGCAGAGCTGGAGCCGAAACTCCCCAGCTGTTACCCAGGGTAGGTGAGTGGCCGCATTCTCTGGCTCCCTGGCAAGAGGCACCTGGGCTGATGCAGCATGCTTCCAGATGAGAGCAGGAAGGGAATCCTGCTTGCACCATCTGTTTTTCTTTTGCCCCAGGACAGCTCCACTGGTGTGTGTTAGTTCCAGCCCTTTTGCTTTCGTTCATTCAGTGTGGGTACCTCTGGGCTTTGGACTCAGCAGAGCAATGTTTCGAGTGCCATTTCTTCAAAGGCATTTGAGCTTTGTTCTCATTTTCCTGTGCCCAAGTTCATCACCCTGTATCTCTCCCTAGACAGTGAATCCCCACTACTGCTGCAGGCTGCTGCACAGCTTGCTGGGAGACAGAAGTTTAATTCTTTCTTAAGTTTGCAGCAAAAATATCAAGCATCAGCAAAGGTGGCACCCGGTATTCCTTCTTGTTGCATCTTGCTTCCTCAGCCAGTAATGATACAGAAATACAGTGCTCTCAGCTGAGCACTGAAATTTTGGCAACCTGGCTGCCTTTTCAGCTTATGAGACCCCCTCATTGTAACTTGCTTTTCTAGTGTGTTTACTGCTTTTGTGACAGTAAATATTTATGCCTTATTTACAAGTAAGTTATTTTCCCCTGTGTGCACTGGTCTCATAATTGCACCATTATATTTATTTAAATCAGAAAACTGAGGGACCAGATCTCACGCACACTGCAAGAAGCTTTCTGCTTCCTTTTGGCACTGTTAAAATGAGCATGTGAGAGCTGAGCTTTCATACTGTGGACGTAAAGGTAGCAGATGCTTTGATCCTAAAATACTGAGAGCGTACAGCTGTTGTTGTGTTAAATGATGAAGCATATGCCTTTGACACTTGTTAAGGTCGGGCTGTTGGGGAAAGCCCTGCTGCCACAGGGGCAGCTGAGAGCATACAGCTGTGTTCATGAATCTGGAACAAATTTGGTGCTCGTTTCCTCTCTGCCATGCAGCAGGGTGCCTCCTGTTCTGGCAGGTTTCTGTGCCTGCAGCGCAGGTGTACAAAGCAGGGAGCCAGGCTTCTCAGACACTTTTGACTGTACTTCAGGTCTCGGAGTTGCTTTGGAAGGTAAAACAAGGCTCTTGCAGCAGCACTAAGCTTACAGGAGAAGCTATTTAACAAACCCCAAAGAAGTCTGGTTCTGAACAAACCCGAGGTACCATGTTTGAGGTGGATGTGCTGGGGTTCTGTTCAGTCTCTCAAAACCTATGGCTGAGGGAGGAAATTAGGCACAAGTCTCACAATAAAATAATCTGCTATTTTCTGTGGAAGAGGAAAGCTCCTGCTCTGTTCCTGTGGCAAACCACCACTGCTTGCTCAACTTGGTGAATGACCTCAAAGCCAAAGAGCTCCTTTCCTAAACAGTTTCCTGCAGGGCAATAGTGGCTGACTGACACATCAGGGAAACAAAGCAAA
Source organism: Melopsittacus undulatus (assembly GCF_012275295.1). NCBI lineage: Eukaryota > Metazoa > Chordata > Aves > Psittaciformes > Psittaculidae > Melopsittacus > Melopsittacus undulatus. The sequence continues at coordinate 37,328,069 of NC_047534.1, forward strand.
GGTCCCTGGATCACTTTGGCTTCAGATCTGGTGGGAGAGGAAGCAGCTTTTTCAACAAGTGCATTTTTACTGTTCAGGACTTGCACATTGAAATGTTCTCTTATTTCTTCTTTCTGTGCCCTTAAGCAACCAGATAAATCAGCTCAGAGACAGTGTGGCCAGTTTTCCTCCCAGTTAAAATTACTTTTTCCACAGCTTAAAGGAACCAAAAGTGCCATTTCAGCAACAGAAGGGCAAAAGAGAAATCTGGTTGTGACAGAATACTTCATAGAACTAAATTGTTTTACTTCAGTGAGATCATTGCAGCTAAATTTGTTTCTTACTCAAAATTATATGGGTCTTACTGGGAGTATCACGTCAAATACAGAATCATGTTGAAGTCAGTTGCACTCCAGGAAAGCAGTATAAATTCCTGACAGAAGGTAGTGATGGTGCAGCCAGAACATGTGAGTTTGTTTCTTTATTTTTTCACTGTTAAGCTGTAGGTTATATACTTGTTCAGACAGCATTCCTTGTTTGGACTTGATGGGAATTGTCTTTGAGGGGGATGTTTTCCCACAGCCCATTGGTGGCTCCTGGCTTTGCATTCCCTCACGCAATCAATCAGGAGGGACTGCAAACCAGAGAGGATTTAACACTACAAGGGTTAGTTTCTCTTAGACGTTTCTGTAATGTGCTGGTGGGGTTTAAGCCTGTATGTTGGAACTGTAAGTTTGTCTAAAGTTGAGTAACTTTTCTTTCTGAATTATTTTTCTTCTTCAATTAAGAAAATGCCCGTGCAGACTGACAAAACCAGTGTTACATTGCGGGGGTCAGTGCACTCTGATCTCTGTGATCCAGTGTGTCACAGGCTGTCTAATCTTGAAAAGTTTAAAACACTAAACTGCAACACGGGGTGACAACATGTGTGTATCCCTAACAATGTAAAGTAATTGATTTGCACTCAATGCATTTGCATTTGATGGCTATTTGGTGCTCTAAGGTGCTGAGTAGGAGCTCTCTGGTCATCAGCAGTGTGTAGCGGTGGTGAAGAGAGCTAGAGGAACAGGAGGAACAGGAACTAGTGCTACATGCACCATCCCTTGTGGCAGGGACTTAGGGAAATGAGTGAGAGGGAGCTTCAGTAACAGATTTTGGAATGCATACCCCCCTCATTTAAATGCGCAAATGTGACATGTATTTTAAGAGACTTGGGAATTGAACCAGCTGTTCCCTACAGTGGAAAATAGTTCCCTCCCACCTTTCCCAAGATGCCAAAGATGCATTCAAAGCTAAATTCCAGGTACTCAGATGTGCTTGCACCAGCCTGCTCTTTGGCAGCTGTTTGGCAGGAGAACAGGGATGCCACAGTTGGCTGTTGTGTATCTCTTGCCTTTAACTAACACTGGCAAGTGGGTACCCACGTGCCAGGCAGGGACAAAGGGAAGTTTAGCAAACAAACCTGTGCCCAAGGCTCCCTGCTGCCGATTTGGTGCAGCACTATAAAGTAAGTTTGTACTTCTAAAAGGAAAACTGAATGCTATGTCACAAGTTGTAATGGCACATCTTAGGTCTCCTTTCTAGTGGACTGCAGTGGACCCAAAATTAAGTGGAGCAGCAGTTTGGTTTATGGATTACACTATTAGCAGCTGCTGGTGATGTTCTGTATAATATGGGGGATGCAAATGTAAGAAAAAGTGTCATTGCTATGATGATTTGTCTGTGCAGCAAACTTGTGCTGAGTGCTGTAAATACATTCATGTTTACTGCTTTAAAAAGAAAATTGCACATTTTATCTTTCAGTGGGATTGCCTCCCCTCTTCTTCCCTTTCCAAAAAGAAAAATCAAAGCTCTTTTAGACTGATAGCTTCAGGTTGGGGGGAGCTTTGCCATATTATAAATATATATAAATATATGTATAAATATACTTTTTTAAGCATGGGAGAGGACAAAAGAAATACTACATTATAGAGTACCCAATATAGATCATTATAATGGAATATGCACAATCCAATAAAGATGTAGTTAAATTTAATAATCTGGTTTAATCCTCTGTTTTGCCATTTTCCTTTTTTATCAGTGCAGAACCCATACTGTGTTCTCAGGGCATCAGTGGTTCTCCGCTGTAGGGATCAGGTACCTGATGGCCTGCAGGTTATCAACTTATATGCTCACTCTCAAAAAAATGCTTTTTATTGTTCCTTTGCATAGCTCTTTCCCAGGGGTTGGAGCAGGCTGTACCAGTAACATGGTGCACACCAGTCACAGGTAGAAAGAAGACCTGGTCTGAAGGCTCCCCTTTTCCATCTGCCTCCTCTCTCAGGTGTGCAGTTTCCTGGTCTTGCTCTTGTTCTCTCCCATGAGAGAGTTCATGCTCTGCTCATGCAAGAACAGCTGAGGGCTGGTAAGTGCTGCTGCAGCCCCTCTCCGGGGTTGGCTCTGTTCACCTCTTCCTGGAGTACACTTGTATGCTGGCCCTGTATCACTCATCAGCTTTTACACCAGGGACTGGAATTGTTACATCAGTGGTGATGACAGGAAATGAGTAGTCATACAGAAGTGGAGGGAGGAGCTGCTACAGGCAGCAGGCTGGATGCCAGTGCTCATGCCTTCGCTGTGGGAAGTGCTGTGCTTGTAGCTCCCCTGGGATAGGGCTCCTGCATATACAACCAACTGTCTCTGGCCCTGCTGTGTTGAAAAGCCTGCAGCCAAAGACAAGGATCGTGATTCGGCAGTGGCACGCTCACAGAACACATAGTGTGTGCTTTGTTCTTTTTATTTAGGGCTCGTAACAAGAGGGTTTAGTACACAGCAACAGTTAATTCCAAGTACAATTAAAAAAATTTAAAAATTGGGGTTTTCACTCACTGGAAGGTGGTTCAAATGGCACACACAATAAAACATTACTGGTGGCATACAGCTCCCCAGAGTCCTGCAGGCTTGGTCATTTACAGTGGGCTCTACACTCAGACACTGCATCAGCAGTGCCAAAAGCAAAAGCACAGCTTGCTTTTCCTCTGACTGCAAACCAAAGAGGGAACATGGGGGGTTATCTGCTTTCAGAAAAAAAGTGCATGGACAAAATCCATGTTAGACACTGACATTTCCAGAGAATTCATAGAAACTACTTGTCCATGCAAGTTGCAAAAGACACTTTTTCAAATGTGAAAAGAAGCACTTGTTCTTTACAAAAAAAAATCTTAGACATGTCAGCACTTTACCAAGGCGCTGTAATGGAAATGAATTTGTACACAGTTCTTCCTCATTAGTCAATAGTGGTTGGATTCTTCTGTTTTTTAAGAGAAACCGAACAAATGTACTACACACATTTCAGCAGGCCTCACGCCGGTGTTCAGCAGGATCCTGGGTGTAAGCTAACCTCTGGACAACAGGCTGCTGCTGACCTTTTTGTAACACATTTTGTAATAAGCAAAGGTGCTAATAAAATCTGTATGTTTAGAGTACCAAAGAAAAAAAAAACACTTCCTGCGTGGGCAGGACATTGCACAAAACACATGAGCTTTTTGGAATGAAATGCCATGGTCTGTGAATTATTCTTTGTAACAGCAGCTGGCAAACCTCGGCTGCATCTAGCTTTCAGCATCCGTCCCACGGACGTGAGGTGGGTGTCCCACTATTCTTGCAGTTTCAAAATCAAAAGTAGATCAGTAGGACTGTTACTACACACTGACTTCAGCTACTGGGGAAAGAAAAAAAACAACTACACACTGTTCCGTTCATGCACCGTTCTGACTTCTGGGTTGTACCATTTTACCCACAAAACTGTGGCAGTACCTAAAACTCAAGATATCAAAAGGTGGAAAAGGTGAATGTACCTGTAAGCACAGCAAATTCTTGAAAGTGGTGCCCGATGAGCCATAGCTCTTTATCTGCCTGCCAGTGCTCAGCTTACACTACCATCTCTAGAGATGAGGGTTGTAAATACTTGCCCTTAGCAAATGCAACAGTGCTGTACTTTTCTCACTGCCACTGTTGTCAACATAGGAATTGAAGTCTCTGCATGGGGTTTGTAATGCTTCCTGAAATGTTGCAGTGCTCAACAAGTGACTTTATACTCTAAATGCAAGTACTGCTCCCAGTAGAAGTCACAGCACTATGGTCTTTCCAACAGCATCCTCTAGCAGCTTCCAACAGGTTGCCCTGCAAGACAATACAAATGGCACCTGTTTCACATGATGTCCTATTCCACCCCTGGGAGGAGAAGGCTTGTAAATGCTCCCAGTTTGCTAATCCACATGAAGTCACATCCTTTCTGGAAAGGAAAACATTAAAGTTTTGCTTTTGATTTATGCCTAAAGCCCAGCAACATAACTAAAAGAGCTTATTCCCACCTTGGGTCAACAATACGTATATACACACCAGGCAGGCAGCCTACCCTCTGCCACAAGAGGAGCATCAGTCCCACTGCTGCTTCACTTTTCACGATCAACTGAACCTAGATAAAAGTTGCACTTTTCAGACACTGCATTATGTCACCTTTCAGACACTGCAAATGTCAACTTTGGCTGTCACCAAGAACCTACATGGCAGCACTGCACGTAAATGCTCAGGAGCTGTGAGCTTTAACAAGAACTACCTGAATCTAAGGCTTCCTGGCATCCACTGATAAGCCACACTGCCACAGACAACTGGCACTGGGGCAGCTGTGGTTCAAACCATCAGCAATCTCCAGCCACATCCAGGAACATCTAACCCAACTAACCACAAAGACAACCTGAGTCACAGGAACATGGTCAGCCTCCTGGTAACACTACCCTGCTCTGACAGCTACCCTGGGGCCATGCTGCACCTCTTGTCCTCCAGTGAGAGCAATGGCTCTTTATTCTCACCAGTCAGACCAGCAAGTCTGCAGGCATAGCTTCAGCTCTGGTGCCTACTCCAGTCCATGGGCATGGGCACGCCATCATGATGCTTAAGCACAAAATTTGCTGCTTGCCTGTTCTGCCCCTCTCAGCCCTCTGCTGCATCAGTGAGAAACAACATGAAGCTATCATAGAAAGGTAAAAAAACCCCAAAACAATGTGATGTGACACATGCCACCTCAGCCATGTCTCTGAGTCTGGAAAGAAGGCACCAACATAACCTGCTTCAGCACTAGACAGCATTAGACTCATAGGACCTCCTCTAGCACAGGCACATGGCGGCGAGGCAGCTGTAGTTAATAGCACTGGCCCTAGCAAGAAAAGAATCTTGAATACAGCAAACCAAGGCAAGACTGACCACTAGAGGATGCTGTCCGAGTTCTGTGCACAATAAAAATAGCTGGCTGGGCTAAGGCAGCTCTCTCAAAGGGAGAATCACACTCATTTTGGCCATACAGCTTTCTTTGGGCTATTCTGGAGTGTCTCCTTCCCCCATCTCTCTCATGCATACACACTGCTGATCAACAGCCTGTGATGCTGAACACAGCTGTGGCAGCAGAACTCAGTGAAGAGATGTGCACCTATCTGAAATACTGAGGTGTTCCCCTCTTCCTTCTCCACCCCCCTTTTTAAAGTAAGCATGTAAAATAAAAAGGAGTGGGGCAAAGAAGGTTTCAGAGAAGGAGAAGTACAAGGGACAAAACTGGAAACACGACTCTTACTGACTTTACTAGCATGCAATCTATGTAACAGTAATATACACAGCCTGTTTACCTTGGCCTGGTCTAAGACCATTACATCACGCATCATCCCCAAACAAGCCACAGAATTAAAACCTGTATAAAATAAAAATATGCATAAACTTCAACAAATTTCTTTACATTAGTACTGCATAATAAAGCATAAAACCAGCAGGAGGTGACCCAAAATTTCCATCCACAGCAACTCTTGCAGCATAAACAATTCAACTCGCTATCAGCAGGGACCTGACTAACCCCTGGGCCCTCAGACCAAGGCTAGTTCCTTAAGGAGCTTCACACATTCCATTCTCAAGGTTTTGCAGCCTCGTCTTCCGTGCTGTGCTCTGGGAAGCCCTCAGCACTTCCCAGAGTTCACACTGCTCTGCTCTCACAACACAGAAAACTTGCAAGATGAAAAACTGCCTGACTGAAGAACAAGGACACGAGTGTGTGCCACACACAGAGGAGGTACACACTATACCCACCCACTCATCAGAAGCGTTCAAGCACATGCTTTTTCTTACACAGACCTGGTTAAAAACACATTTCAGCAATGCATGACCTCCCACATGGAGCATGTGTGCACAGGGAGAGAGGTTCAGCTCTCATTTAGTAACTCTAAGCTGCCCTAACTTGATGCAATTGAGCACCATGCTCAAGTCTTTACCACAGACATACCCCGGGCAAGGGAAAGGAGGAAAGCATTGACAGTCCTGGAAAACACAGCCACCCTGTGAGCACCAAAGGCTTGTGAAATACTGCTGTTCCATCACCTGGGCTGAGAGCACTGGCTCCCTGGCCAAAATGTGTAGGCCTGCCCTATGACACTAGAAACAGTCATTCCAGTGACTGACAACCTGTGTTTCCAGGCTTGCTCCCAAAGAAACAATGGGGTGAGGAAACTAACCATAGCTGCTTCTGCTAGTCTTGCTGCAAGTCACAGGTTTTCAGAGAAGCAAGTAGTGGATTGAAAGGGGGAGAAAGTAACTTCTATCTTTGTAGCAGCTTCTTCGAACTTGTACCTGCTGTAGGCTTCAACCAAACTAGTTCCGTATGCACTGTCACAAGAGTTAACATATTCTTCCACAAGCTCACAGGTGTGATCACGTTCATCCATGTCCAGCCATACAAACACACCTCACATTGTTTGTTTCCTCTTCCTCAAGCAGCTACGGTGCCTCCCCGCCCAGGTATGCACCAAACCTATACCTCCACCTTGATACTGCACTGATCACCTAACAAGGGCACTGGGTCAATTACCTGTATCCTTGCCAAAACTGTCACAAACCCAGCCTTGATGCTCTCTTGTGCACTGTTCTGTTCTACACACAGGCTTCAGAAGACAGCTGCAGCACTGTCGCACCTTTGGGGAGCTACTGCTGATACCAGCCAGAACTCAGCCAAGTGACAGAAGTTGTTCAGGAAGATGCCCTTGCCCAGGAGGCTGGTGATGCAGGGATCAGCTCAATTTGTAGGCTAACAGGACTGCAATGAGATTTACCCAGCTCACTCTGTTAACGCATGACATTTACCCAAAGATAACATTTGGTCCTTCCCGAGGGCAGACTAGTGCAGCCATCACTTTACACTGATCTGCTGGGCAGAATCACTGAGCAGCATTTTTAACTGAGACTAGATTAAAAAGCAAGCTATCAACACAAGGGGCTACAGAGCCCTCACTTGGTAATAACTCCATCCAGATCCACCAGTCAGCTCAGAATACCTATTTCTCTGTAACAGACAATGGAGAGGGCTGGGGGAAGAGCTAGGACTACTACTAGTTACTGCTTGGATTTCCATGGGAAACCAGTACACACAACAGCCCTTTTTGCTTCCACTGAAGAGATTTTGGCAACAGACATGAAGACGACAATTGCCGTTTGTCCTGCCTCTGCACAGGGCTCTCACAGTACATATGCAAATCTAATCATCAAGTACAAAATAGCCAATTTACAATACCTGATTGGATTTTTAAAATTATATTGTGCATAAGACTAAAGTCAGGGGTAAGTTTTGCTAGTGCAAGCAGGTGTGAGTAGACTTGAGCCTTAGATCACAGCCCCTAGAGTTTATCCTCAGACGCCAGGAGAACGTGTAAACTTTGTTTTGCATTCATCGTCAACAGCATCTGTGAGTTCTGTTTAAACCAGCAGCACCCATGGCAAGTAGCTCACTATGGAGAGGATCACACATCAGTGCAGAACACAAAACAAACTGGTGGCATTCAAAAGATGAGGAAATGGGGTGGGGGTCCTCTGGGCTACAGCCATTTTAATTGTCTAAACTGAAAGGTGAGTAAATGAGAGCCAGCTCTGTGTGCCCCTGTGTTAGCCTTACATGTGCAGAGCAGCTGCAGAAGTGTTTATGCTAAAGATGTAACCAGCTATCTGGAAGTCAGTTACAGGAACGCCTCTGTGTAAAATTCCAGTTTGCTAGCACATGACCTTACAGCTGCATGGGAGTATAGTATAGGAACAGGAGGGATGTTCACTGGCCGGTAACCCTTCACCACAGATATCCAGGACATCCCAAGCGCCAGGCACTGCTGCCAAGGGTAGTACCACAAGGACACACAGGATTCCAAGACATATCCCAAAGCCTGTCAGAAGTCAGAAATTGAGTAAAGTATCAGCTACTCAATGAGTTTGTTACATCTGAATGTGTCAGCTTAATTCAGCATCAGATGGTTCAGGATAGCCTCTGCTGGCAGCTGGAAGAGCCATTTGTTCAAACAACTCAAATCACTATTGGTTTATAATGGGGGAGGATAGGAAGAGGGGGAGAAGAGTGGTTGTTACAGTTATCCTTCATTCAGTTAGACTGGATGGGGCCCCAGAGGCTGGTGGAGATCTGGGAAGCCCCAACAAGCTCCTGCTGCAGGATATTCAGTGTTCTGTCCTCTAGTCTTCACTCCGAGTAATGCATGATCGACTCCACATAGTTCCCTGGGAAGAGCCCCGTCACTCCATTCATGACCCCCTCATACCAGCCGTCGTCATTTTTCTTGATGACATAAATAATGGCACCTTCTTGAAATGACAGCTCATCTTCTTTGTCCTTTGTGTAGTCATAGATTGCCACCACTAGGAAAGAACAGAGTGTGACTGTTAGGAGAAGCACAGGGAGGAGAAGTAAAAAAAAAAAATCAACCTGCCTCATAAAAAGGTCTCCACGTTCAAGGCAACCTCGGACAGCTGCACTGCCTCACCTCTGCGTGTGCAGAGTAACCTGCTGAGAGCATCAGCTTTCTCCAACCCCTTTTATAAGAGCTCATGCTTTGAAGCACATGAGTGAGGACCACTCAAACTCTTCTATTCTTACTATTTCCAGACACATCAGAGGAAAAGTTTACAAATACACAAAAAGCTTTTGGTGAGGAATGATACAAGGAAGTTGCTGTAACTCCCCACAGCTATGACTGCTATTTCAGAGTTCACGTATTAGATATATGTGCTAAACCAGATCCCTGCACAACTACCAATCAGCAGGAAAACATGGAAGAGGAAGAGCAGTAAGAGCTCTTTTCAGATCACAGTAAGCTTGACCCAAGGCTAATGTCTCAGACTTCCATCTACCTTAGACAATGCCACATTTAAATCTGTAAGATGCCTACATGCAGTCCCAGTAGTTAGAAGTCACTTCCACGCTATACAGTGCCAAGGTGGCTCCCAATTAGGAACTAGGAAGTAAGGTGGTTCTCTGAAACAAAACGTATGCCTACTCATCACAGGACAATTTTCTTACAGCTACAGAATATTTTACTGAAGGCACAAAAGCTGTCAGTAAAATCCAAGAAATTGGACAAAGCACTGGCAAATATTAAAGAGATCATTGTCCTGAAATGGCAGGAAATAGACATCAACTCAGTATGTTTTTCTATTCTCAGTCCTATCAATTATTATGTGTTCCATACAGAAAATCAGCTATGCTGGACTCTGAATACTTTAACAAATAACATCAGTCACTGCTTTGAGCACTTGGCAATGAAACACGCAATGCTGTCACTGAAAGAAAATGGATGTTGGACAGAGATCCTAAAATCTCATACTGGGGATAGAAGGGAAGATACTCTGAACAAAAGCAAGGAGAAAAAATTAACAGCATGTGTTCATGAGCACAGTGTCCAAGAGTCCTACTAAACTCATCATGCTGCTCAAAAGAAAAGAGGTCATTTCCTTTTGAGGGGCCAAAGGAATCAATACAAATATTTACTAGGGAAACCTGGATCCTGAAAAGATTATCAAGTAAAACATCCAAATCAATGCCAGTGGAGACTCAGAGTATCTATAGAGATTTTTTATATTTTGTAACAGATCTCCCAAACAGGAGATTTGTATCATTTGACTAGAGCATATTTAAAAAAAACACATGTTGCTGGTTCTATGCTTATGCCAACACCGTTGTGCAGTCCCTCATTCTAACTAGTTTTAGACAGACCATTCTAAGGAAACAAAACACAAAAGGAGAAATTCATAAAATTTCAGCTTGAGAACCAGAAGTCACTGCACAAACACATGATACAATTAAAGTCCTCCATAACTCCTCTTTAACTGCCTTCTGTGAACTATATTCTCGTTCAAAAACACTTCTTCCTACAGTCACTGTACTGTTCTAAGTCTCTTGATAATAATAATCCAAGGATCATGGTAACTTACACTTCCCTTCTTTCTCATGTTTGAGTGTACTCTAGTCCCTTCTCATACTGAATGGTCTCACTATTTCAGGATCACAAGTAGGAAATAATCTTTCCTAATTTTGTGATTAAAATCTGCTTCTTGTTAAGCCTCTTATAAAACTACCTGAAGCCTGGTTTTGTTTTTACATCACCATTGCTTTCTCCTGGCATGTTACTTTTATACTAACTGACAACATTTCTCTCTCTAAAAAGCTGTTGAATCATTCTGTCTGTAGTCCCACCAGTTCAAGTTGTGAGCTTGTCACATACCACTGAGTTACCAGGAGCCTAGGCCAGTACTGCAACAAAGGCTCCAGATGAGACACAAAGCAGCAATACTGACTCAGGAGGTAGCACCCTTTCCTGCGAGACTGATCCAGGACCTCTTTTCTATCTGAAACATGTTCAGATAGAAACTCAGGTAGCTTATATCTGAACATGTTTCAGTGTACGTACGGAAACCAGAATTACTCCTTTAGGTGTATGTTCTTCCAATCAGTGATCTTAGGTTCGGCTGAATCCCATCCACATCAAACTGACCATAAACATAGCCCAGACTGATAATCCAACAGAAACCTGATATATGTGACCACACACCTTCTCTATTTGGCGTGAAGGCATTTTTTTTTCTTCTGGATACCCATTTCTGTTTTTTGATTAGCAAAGCTGGGACATTTTCTTGTCTCTTCATGCCACAGACCCAGACAGAGAGCTCAATGGAAAACTGTAGTGTGCTTCCCTGGACACTGCAGGTTGGCTGTTGCTATTATAGCCATGTGTTAGTGCCATCAAGTTCAATGTCCCCAGTAACTGTATCCTACCTAAGAGTTTCTCCATCTGTTCAAAATAGATCTGCTATTCACTTCTTCCTTAACTGTAGGTTAGAGCATGTCTTAATGTTAAATACACCTCCCACAACACATGACCCATTTACAAAACAGGATCACACTGAATCCCATCTTGATGTATAGCAACCCCCTGGATTTGACACCTCCTTGGTGTCCCAGCTTCTACATTCTCACTTCTGCAAAGGTTATCTGCACTAATCCCTTTAGAAATGCTTTCATATGAACTTATTTAAGTGAGCAGCCATACCAAAAGAATAAGCACAAATCCTAGGAACTGTTACTCTACTTACTGGGGGTAATAATGTCTGACCAGTTTTGTCCACTTTGAATCATGTGGCACAGAATACTGTTTACTGGAACTTCAGGAGCTGCCATAGGAGTAATTAATTTGCAGAAGAGAATGCATTATTAGTCTACGGCAGCATAAGCATAGACATTCTTTGAGTATGAAAGTCCTCTTTTAGCATGGGGGCTTTCAGTAACTTTCAAGCTCATCTGCCACCCAAAAAAAAAAAAAAAACCAAAAAGAAAAACCATCACAGCCAAGCACTGTTCTCCCATCTCCAGCAAAGCAGTCAAATCTCAAGGCATGGGCTGAAGGGAAGAAAAGCTATAAATGTAACTAAAACAGGATCTATGCTTATGTTAGTTTCTCATTTTTTCTGCAACTGTAAAACTATTATTTAACTTCTTCATACACTGTAAACATTTTACAATGTATAAATAAGTTTTTATTAGCTTTATGAATATTTCTCAGAACACAGCAACCCTGTAGATATTTCAGTCATCTGGTTTTCAAAATACTGATCAAAATTATGTTTTTGCATGGGCAAAATATGAGAGAATGTCTGGTTTCCTATACTTACACTTTTCTGCAGAAATTTGTTTTGACTAAAAGCCTGACTTTCTCCAGCTTATTCTTAAAGACTCCCATTACAGTTCTGCTATCCCACGTCATTATTTCTTCAAACAGAAAGTTGTTTTCCCAGGCCACATGATTTCGTGGCTTCTCTTCCCCACAAACACACGCACACCCTTTGCATTATTTGCTATAAACAACCAGTGCACATGAGGGTCCTCTTTTTTCTGTTTCACTCCTAGCTGACATGCCACTGAGGATTTGCTAAGGGCCAGGTAGCAGAAATAATAGAAACATAACAAAAACAGTGACACTTGCTGTCAATCAGGGGTGTGGAGAGATCAATAGATAAAGCATCTGACAAATGGTCTCAGCTTTACCTCAGCTGAGCTTGGGTACTCCCTGCACTAAACACACCAACTAAACAGAGGGTGGAAGAATAACAAAAAACTTTCCACATATTCCTCCATCTCCCTCAGGAATAGTAATATTTCCTTTGGGCTAGAGTTGGCAGAAAGCACCTCTTCCATCTCTTTTCCCCCCTCCGTCCCCTTAAGTCCTGCACTGCCATTCTTGAATTTTTTTCCCTTATGCAAACTGAATGTTTTAACAGTCACTCCACAACATGCCTAGTTGCTTTGCTATAGCAGATTTTCTATCACCCTTTCCTAGGAGGTTCATGACCCTGTTTCACAGGAGAACACCAGGCTGCAGATCTTTTTCATATTCAAGCACCCCTAAGCCATTTACTTACTCAGTTTATTCTACCTGAGTTTTACTCCATCATGTTCCCACACACCTGCTTCAGAAGTGGAAGACATCTGGATGCAGCCCTCCAGCAATACCTCAGGCCTATGCAAACCCAGCACTTTTTAGCTTAGCACAGCCCCACACTGATGCAGCATTGCATCTCACAGAGCCTTAAACACACACTGCAGCAACTCTCCAGATACACACATATACTCTTAGTTCCAAGTGCAACTGCAGCATTGATTCATTCATTTCTGACCTCATATGAATTTGATTATCAGGATTAAGCAGATTACTGAAAGGTGAGTCTTAAATGGATGACAGAGCATTTAAAAAAAAGACATAATTAGCCAGCGAATCAGTATCTTTCTTTTGTGGAGAAAGGGGTGAAAAAGTCAGTCGGACTTAGTAGAGTAGCTTAACTTCTGTTCTTTAAACTACCATTTGGAGGAGCACCTTTACTACAATACAAAACACTGGTTACGAAGGTGTTTAGTCAGACTCTATGTCTAGAGCAGAATGGCAGGTGGTTATGGAAAATTATTATTGCAAACATGACACTATCATCTCTACTAGCTTTAAACATACCCTTTTCTAAGTAGGTCCTTGGTGCCCAAGGAGGGTCCTCCTCAGCATATGGATCACTGTACTCCACCACTGCTGCTTCCTCCTCCTCATAATCCTCTGGAGGTGGTGGTGGAGGTGGAGATTCATCAAACACTGGCTCATCCACAGGTGGTGGTGGGGGAGGAGTATCTGAAACTGAAAATAAACTGTAGTATAACCATGAAAATGTCTCTAGAACCACGGCAGCAGGTTGAAGAAATACTCTCTATCCCAAGTAGTTGCACTGGGACCAATAGCTCTAACTTGTGGAAATACACTAGACAATAAAATCCAGGAAAGAAAGGATCAGGTTTCTCCAAGAAAATTATTTCCTTTTCCCTCCCTTCAAATTTTAGATGAACTTGCAGAGGCAGTAGAGCAGGCAGAATTCTGGCTATATACAGACAAATCCTTCATCCACTCAAAACAAAAGCCACATCCAGTAATAAATCATAGCACAAGGAAGCAGCAAACTTACTGTTTTCTTGAACTCTGGCCACAAATCCCATTAGCGGTAGCTGTGGAGTTACCTGTAGGATGGAGGGGGGAGGAGGAGCAAGGGATGCTGCCACAGAAATTAAAAAGAGAGAGGCATTCAGTTAGAAACACAAAGCAGCAAACAGGAAAGCAGACATCATCACCACTCAGACAGTGTAGCAGTCTGCCAGACTCACATATAAAGACTAACATTCAAAGCAAAATGGCTCTTCAGGTGGTTTAAGGGTATTCCTAAACCTTACTTCAAGGAGATAGTCTCTTGTTTTTAAAACTTCCAACCAGCTCCTTTCCATAAGATTAAGAATCCATGCTGAATTATTCACTTAAGATGAAGTTCATTGCTACAGCAACACAGCACTTCCTGAACAGACCTAAGTAACAAATCTATCAAGAGGATTCTTTCCCTATAACCTTCCGCCTTTCAGATCAAATTGATATTTATAGAGACGACTTCTGTAGCAGCATCCACCAATCCTTAGTAATGAAAATTAATACAACAACTTTATACCAAAATGTAGGCCAAAAAAAACTCAATCAAATGCAGCAGTTATTTAAGGCGAAACAGCCCACTGCACTGAACTCTGAACGGCCCTGGTGCATTTACAGCCCAGAAAGCCAATCATATCCTGGGCTGCATCAAAAGAAGCGTGACCAGCAGGTCAAAGGAGGTGATCCTGCCCCTCTACTCTGCTCTCATGAGATCTCACTTGGAGTATTGTGTGCAGTTCTGGTGTCCTCAACATAAAAAAGACATGGAACTGTTAGAACAAGTCCAGAGGAGGCCACGAGGATGATCAGGGGACTGAAGCACCTCCTGTATGAAGACAGGCTGAGAAAGTTGGGGCTGTTCAGCCTGGAGAAGAGAAGGCTGCATGGAGACCTCATAGCAGCCTTCCAGTATGTGAAGGGGGCCTATAGGGATGCTGGAGAGGAACTATTCATTAGGGACTGTAGTGACAGGACAAGGGGTGACGGGTTCAAGCTTAAACAGCAGAGGTTTAGACTGGATCTAAGGAAGAAATTCTTTACTGTTAGGGTGGTGAGGTACTGGAATGGGTTGCCCAGGGAGGCTGTGAATGCTCCAACCCCAGCAGTGTGCAAGACCAGGTTGGACAAAGCCTTGGCTGACACGGTTTAGTGTGGGGTGTCCCTGGCCATGGGAGTGTGGTTGGAACTAGATGATCTTAAGGTCCTTTCCAGCCCTAACTACTCTATAATTCTATGATTCTATGTGAATTCACACTTAAAGAAGATACATTCAGCCAGTTGCAATGTTACTACACTGAACTGTGCTTTAAGCCAGGAATGAAAGTTTCAATTTTCTAGTTCAAGTAAAAAAGTAGTTACCTAGTTTTATGTAGGTTTAGTATCACTTTGCTAAAGTAACAGAGTAATGTTCTTTAAGCAAGTTACAAGATTACTGTTTAGAAGGCACACCTCAGGAACAGCACAACCAAACAATTTGTTAGTAGTGGCATACAAAAACATTTAGTCAGGTCCAAAAGACTGCGAGGAAAAAGGTCCACACTTCAGCTACCAGTACATCTCTTTAGCCTGCAGAAAACTACATTTCTGACCAATCCCAGAGCCAGTAAGAAAACTGCCAGGTATGATGCAGTATTTTTCAAAATTAATTCATGTCATCACAGCACATGATGTGGGCAAACTCCAGGGCATTTAAAATTAACGTCTCCAAAATTTCTTCTGTTGGCTTATTGTATTTCAGTAGAACTATTATCTGAAGTGCTTGGAATTTCTTCTGTCACTCACATTCACATTTCTTTCACAACTACAGATCCCAAACAAAAATAAAACCCAACAGAGCACCCCTGTACCTCCATATAAAGCAAGCTCCATTATCTCACCATTTAATTGATATTTCTTGAGAAAAACTGAAATAGATTTCTAATTACAGCTTCTCTAAATTGAGTGACGTGACCTCTGAGGATATTTATTCTTTCAAGTGTAACCACAGTAGCTAGGAAAAAATTGGTTTTACATTTTTTCAATGAAGGAAAAGGGAACTTGAATTTGAAATCCTACTTAAATGCAGTAATATTCATGATTTCAGCATCCTTGTGCAGCTCTGAAGTCCCTGCCTTTTTAATTATACATGCTATAAAAATGCTCAGTTTCAAAACGTTTCCTCTATTTGTCATCATATGGATTCACACAATTCATATCTATTACACGAGACTAGTATTTCCTGGGTCCCTTCAGCGCACTTTCTTCATGTACTGTTTCTTTGAAAGAAATAAAAGAGGCTCTCCACGTACAAAATAAATCACTCTAGACAAGCGTTCCAAGCAAATATGAAAAAAAAAAATCCCTTAGTTTAGTTTGGGTTATGCAGCTTAATCAAAATGGTGATGCTAACACTAGCTGACATCATTCTTTGTTTATCCATTTGGTTTGTGCTTCCATCTATGCATAGTGCAGGGACTATCCTATTTTATATATATACATAGCATATATATCATACTATATGATACGTAGCATATATATCATACTATATGATATGTACATATATACATAGCATATGTATCATACAATATGATATATAGTGACTCTAATCTAGTTTTGACATTTAGGAGCCAATACAATGAATATTTTATTAACAATGACTTTGTTTATAAAGGGCATCAAAAGAATTTTACTGTACCTCTGCTGTCTCGAAAGACAATATGAACACCAGCTTAAATGCTCCCTTCCCAGCTTCTTTCCATGTAGACCATTGGTAGATTAAGAGTTCATCAACACAGTTGCTGTAATTCAAAAATACCTAAGGGCACCTTCTACTAGACTGCTTCAGACTGGTAAGAATTCAGCTACACAAATAGTGTATAGTGCAAACCACCATCTACGTACTTGCCCGGTTTCTCCCACAGGGTTTTCAGCCTGTGCTGAATTCCGCACTGCTTAGACAGTGGTATGTAAGACTGCGAAGTTAAAACACTTTTTAGGTGGCATGGCTGGCAAGAGCAGCTTTGGGCAGACATATGCTGAGACCATTTAAGGTCTGCATTTCTTAATATTTTCTTTTCAGTTATTAAAAAGGTCTCACCATGAAGTAGGGAAATTGTGTTATCTTAGAACTGGCATTCAAAAGAGCAAGACAAAGTAAGGATCTTTCATCCTCCTATGAAACCAATAAATAAAAATGGCTATGCCAACATACTAAAACCATACTAAATGGAAGTGGAAAAACCAGCCTGCAAAACACAAGCCACAGCTGGCACACTCCTCAGCCTGTTGCAAGGTCTCTTTTTAATATCTTAAATTTGTGTTTTCTTCCTCTCTTCAGGAATGCTGAGAAACAATTGTGGCCCCTGTCCTGTAACTACTGACCCTGCTCTTAACAGACAAAACAGTCCTCCTGTTCTTCTGGTCCCATCAATTACACATGCTCAAGCATCCTCTCCTTTTAAGGTACAGGCCAAAAAAACTTGGATTTACTAACAGTTATAACTGCAAAGCTAATAAATTCTGTATTCTGCTAGAAATATATATATGAGAAGTCTGTTACTACAACTGCTTATTTGTTGTATCAAGTATGCCAGTATAATTTAAGTATTACGTTTGTGATTTACCGCTCAAGTGACTAATCACGATAATCATTATCTTCTTAGCCACGATTTAGTATGCAGACTGCACTGTGGTTATGTAACTTAAAGTCTATTTGGCATCTTCTGTGATTACCTATTAACAATGCAATGGTGGCTTGAAGAGAACTACCCCTCTGCTAAAGCAGAAATGCACAGCAGTTGTCAGAAACTCTGGATATACTAAAAATCCTCTTTACTGCTAAGGTAATCCTGAAAGTTTCTTTTATTGCTATTGCCCATTCCTTCTTGCCTGTTCCCCTACTGCCTTCAATATGCACATAACATGATTAACACCACCATGTACTTCAGGCAACTGGGCTGCAATTTAGTTATATACCCTCCTCCACCCCTCTGTCCCCAACAGGACCATCCATTTCCTTGTCATGTCATGCACAAACACGGCAGGATAATTCATAAGCAGTAACATTTGAGCCTGATCAAATCTTTTAAATGCAGATTGCTGCATTTGACCTAATTCTAAATTCAGTGATCAATTAAAAAAAACAAATCTAAACAAAGGGGGGAAAAAAAAACAACAAACCAAAACCAAACCAACCAAACAACAACCCCAAACAAACAAAAACCCAAATAAATGCACCCACACAAAACCAAACCAAACCACTAAAAACCACCACCACAAAACATAAATGCACTGTGGTACTTCCAAGTCAACATACAACCTTGCTGGTAATGGGTGATTTCTTAACAAGGAACCTTCAGTATACTCTCTGCATCTTTCAGCAGCTTTGTTAAAAAATAGTCTCCCTTACTCTAGTATTGAAACCTTCATGTCACTTCAGAAGCACAGGAAAAGGACTGCTTAGATAAAAAGCTACTGTGTTATGCCTGCCACACAGACATGCCATTCCTTGTTACTATCTCATACTGCTTTTTAAGACAGGTTGTCTATTAAAATAACATCACCTGTAGACTTAACAGATAACACAGCTCCTTTGTATCCCATACCAAACACCATGATGACTCCAAGGTGTCTAATGCTTACCCTTGTATAACAAATGCAATTTCTTGAACTGACCATTAATCAGAATGAAAAAGCATACAAAATAAAGACTGATTAATGAAGAATCAGTGTTCTGGTGCAATGTCAAATACCCATCCATCCACAAAGCAGATATGTGGCACATGGTGTAGTAAAGGATTTAAGCTTCTCTGATAGTGACTGTGAGATCAAAAGTAATTTATCTGGCAAAGCCAGCATTGTTTTAAACTGCTTGGCATAATGGAAGCTGAACACTCTGTACTTTGACTGCAGCTTTGGCATGGCTACCCGCAAGGTACTGGAAGTCACCCGAGACTAACTGCAAAATCTTCAGTGGCAACAGAAGATAAGATTTCAGAGACCTGAAGGCCTCTCCATTCACCTCTGTGTTGAATTCAACAGAGCAGAAAAACTTTCTTACTTGGATTCTGGTTATAAAATGGCCCTCCGTTCATCTGGTTCTGAAGGCTTGTCTGTGATGTGATTGAAGGAGGACGCCGATATGGCAAAGATCCCCCTATTGTTGGGGGTGTGTGTCGAGATGCAGGTCTGTTCATGCTGTAGAACTGAACTGGGTGACCTAGGTTAGAAAGAGAAATGTATTAGCAAAGAGAAGAATGATGACTGCCTTTTTATATTTGCATTCAAGATTCAAAGGCTTGGATAGGTTTTTGGGTCTTTTTAAGACATCTGCATCCTAGGAGCTGTCAGCCAGTTCAACTGCAAGGCTGACAGGACACCGGATATCTCAATAGCAACACAAAAGCCAGCTCTCCCTACTGCCTCTAATCAGCACTGCTCATAAAATACAAATACAGAGCTGTCTAAGCTACAAAGCTTCAATACGAAAGAAAATAATTCCCAGTTATCCATTCTATACAATGCATCTTAATAGCTGCTTGCAAATTTAGTTATTTATAAACCTGCAAAAAAGTTACACTTTGCAGTTCAGCAATTAAACATCATATACATACAAACTAACTGTATGCCATTTCCAAGATTCAAAGCTGTTACCTTCTACAACAGAAAAACCACAATACTAACTATGCTAGTGCTATTCAGGAAATATGCAGAGTCATCTGGGGAGAAGAGAATGTTAGGAACTCCTTGAAGAATGAAATAAATACTCAAAGGCCCTTTCTTTCAGGGAGCTGTCAATTGAAACAACTCAGAAACTTGCTCTCCATTTCAATCACTTCCTGTATCAAAATAATTGATCCTGATTCTAAGCAAGCAATAAATGAAGCAACACCATTAAGCTCTCTTCTGTATTCAAATAAAGTTCTTTGCCTTATATGCTGTATATAATAAACTGGATTTATTATAGCCATATGGGTTATTACCCTCCCTGACTATTCTGCTTCCACCACCTATGCTAGAAATAAATTTCTGAAGAAATGCAAGGAAACCATGGGAGAAGGGGTGGTCACTGTGGCCGAGGAGAACTGCACGGAGGGGAGTTAACAGGGCAGCAGAACAAAGAAATGGGCATTTTTTTAAAAAACCTGCACTGTTTTCTCCACTCTGCTTGGATTCCTTCACAAAGCCTCACACTAGGTCAGTAAATAAAATGCAAGTTGCTTGCTGCTCTGTTACTTGCTCCTAAGAGCAAATGCAAAAAATTCACATTCTTCCTGCTTTGCATGGATACATCCCCAAAAATGCACATTTTACAGTCTGTCTCCCTGTTTCTTAATGCACTGGTAAAAATTGGTGGTGATTAGAATGATGTGAGGAGAGAAGAAAGAGGCATAAGAGATCCTTAAGAACCAAAACCTACAACTTCATAGATGGTAAACTATCCAGTCTCTTCAAACACTTTTTTTAGAGGAGCCATGCAAGCACCCTCACAAGCACAGGGCAAGAAAAGATCTTAGAAACAGTAAGTAACCAGAAATTTCTCTTAGGGATTGTGAATATGAATTTATAGCCATTAAAATATTAATCTCTGCTTGATTTTGATTAAAAATACAGAGGCATTATGGCTTAAGTAGAATATTGACAGTACATCAAAAATGGAAAACTGACTAAGGGCCCACATGACAGCTCATCATCTAATCATGGAAGTAGTTTAGACAACAGGATTATCTTCTAATATCAAAATTTACTACAGTCTGGAAGCTTCTAGTCAGAATCATGGATTCTAGCATAAGTATATTCCCATTTTATATGTGTCACAGCACCTTAAACTAAATACGATTTCAGGAATGCTTCTGGCACCTGGTGAAATTCTAAGAGACACCAACAGTAATAAATACACAAACCTATTCAGACCATTGTGATCAGCCTCCACTATAACAATGTAACAAATGTCGCAGGTAGCCCTGTATGAATTTTTCTGTCTAAAGGAGATCTTTACAATGCAGGTGTAACTCCCTGTTCAAAAGCTGATACTGAACAGCCTTATAGTCATGCTGCAACTTAAGCATATGAGAAAATGGAAAAGCACAGGGTAATTTCATAAGCATTAAAAAAAGCAATTTGCAATATACACCATACATACCATGTATTAAAACAAAATAATTTAGCACTATTCTGCATAATAGAAAATTGTATTCGACCTGACACTGAACACAAAAATAAAAAAAGCCTTTATCAGTTCATTGAAAGAAGACCTGTCATTTGAAAGCACTGAAGAGAAAAGTCATACAAATTATACTTTGTTAGATGCGCTTTTTTTTATTCTATCACTGAAAGAACAATCAGACCCAAAACTATCAGTGCTGGTTCCCCCAGCATAATTATTCTATGAGAGTCTCACTATCCATACTGTAATAAAATTGTAATAATTAATTATATACATGTAAAAATAATAAAATGAAAAATTATTGCTCTTTTATAAAACTAGCACACCTTGAATTGTTTGCTGTAGCCATTACCTTATAACTGGGTATTAGCAGATATTTTCTAATTATATTTTAAAACATAATTTAAAAAAGGTCACTGCTTCCGAAGTAACTTTGAAAAGCCTTGGAGCGTGATCACATCTGGGTTCCTCTGCCCACCAGCTGGAGCAGACACTCACCTGTAGAGGGTGTGGAAGAAACAGCAGGGGGAGTTGGAGAGGTGAAGCCATCAGCAAGGGGCTGAGCTCCTGCAGCAGCAGCAGCATCTGGGGCAGCAGAGGAAGGGGCAGGAGCAGGAGGAGTGGGGGCAGGAGCAGAGGTAGCAGGAAGGGGAGCAGTGCCAGCCGAGCCAGCAGGGGCTACGTGAAGAGAGGAGGAAGAGGTGGAGTTAATAAGGAGATATGTTAGCAAGGATTAGAGAAAGCTGCTGACTATTCAGTGTTAGCTCTTTATTAGATGCATAGTATTTTAGAATGCATGAGGAGATGAGAGAAAAACGGAGCTGTTAAAAAAAGGCTCATTCCTATGTAGACAGTAAATGAGGGTCAAGCAAATCCACTTCTTTACAGGTCTGAAGGGAACAACCCAGAACTTCTCACTGAAAGCCATCACTTCTGAAAGATGCTTTTACACCTTGCTATTTATGCTTCTATCAGCAACATGGCTGGCTTTAGCTTTGCATAAATTAGCTAATACAGAGAAGAGGAAAGCCAAATATGTCCAGTTCTTTGTTTCAGTAGCATCATGTATCTCAGATTATGCTGCAAACCAACTATGCACTTCACTTAAAGGACTGAGCAAAGGAAGAACAGTACTAATGTCACTTCCTATTTCTGGAAAGACTGTGGCAATTACATTGAACAAGTATCTTTTTGTGACAACTATGGCTTGCACTAATGTACCAAAGATTTACTCTGTGCCTGCCTCTCACTTCATCTAATTTTCTAAAAACATGCTTCTATGTATCTGCACAGCCAGTGAAAGAAACATGTATTTGCTTAAAAGGACAAGGGAGAAGTTTCCCCCAGCCTACTAAAAAAGTAGTTGTGCCCTACCTAGTTACATGTAGGCAGCCAGGCAAAAAAAAAGTGATAAACAAATTAACATATATAATATATGAAACAAGCATAGGAGCACATCAGACACTACCAAAAAAGATATTATTTGATTCAAACTCAATAGCAAGCAATTTTCAAGGCTTACATATTTCTGGATAATGAACTTTGAGACTTCCCTTGGGGTTCAGGAGACTTGCAAAAGCTAAAGGTTAACGCAGAGTCAGAAAGAGGAACAGTAAGTTTCCCCTTACCTGGATAGACACTAGGAGGAGATGGTGTAGGAACAGCAATTGGAACACCCACACTTCCACTTCCACTGTTCTCTCGACTGCTGCTCCGACTACTTGGATGGCTTCCTCCACTACTCCCACTGCTGCTGTAAGAAACCAAAATAACCCATGGTATGAATATGCTGCTGTGTATCCCTCATATAGCACCTTACTAATTCAGAGAAGTAACAGGAAAAATGAGAAAAGAAACAAGGATGATATAGACCTATATAAAGCTTAGTTTTCCTAAAACTCTGCACTTTGACTACAATACGACAGTTTTTTCAGTTACTGAACCAGCCCAAAAATGAAAAACTTTTGCAAACTTGTTCCACAGCACAGCATTCCACTATTGTTAAACTCTACTAAGCAAAGACAGACCTTTTTCCTATAATGCATAAAACATGTAGACTGTTTAGACCCTGATTTGTGTGCTTTCATATGAGACTACAAGAATCTGGAAATTTCAAGATAATGAAGTAAAAGTTGGATTTTCTTATATTTTAAGTCCATCTGTTTTGCCATCCTCAAGTGCTTATGATGTTTAAAGATTTCAAGGGTAGTATTTAGGCCTGTCACATCACTGAACTTATTATCCTACAGAAAATGCTAGCCTTCTGCAGAATCTTTGGTAGTATAATCCAGCTTTATTCTGTGCTTGTTGTTAGCAATAGCCTCAAAATACAATGGTCTTTTTCAGCTACTCAATCTATAAACATCAAAGACTGTTCAAACAAAAATGTGACCATAAACATACTGTGCATGCCTTCAACATGTAGAAAGCAAGTTGTGTACAAAGTCTTTTCCCAGTTCTGAAAGCATTTCTTAAAATATCACCATCTACCCACTTGAAAAACATCACAATTTTAGTAACTAAGTACTGTAACTAAGTGATGGCACTAAAATAAAAGTGACTAGGGGATTAAGTGAACAATCTTAAAATGATTCACTATTCTGGGTTTATTAGAGTGCATTCTCCTCATGCCAAATGATGTTCCAAGTCCATATTGTAAATTAGCAGGTTTCACTGTAAAGGTACAGATGGATTTGATATTTATCATAGCTTTTATTGTCTATGTGCTCATACAATACTAACCACACACTGTACAGGACTACACTGAATACCTGTATGTGCGATTCCTCTGATTCACAGAAGCAGTTCTAACAGGGCTCTGTTGTGAGGGAGCCATATTGCGCGTTGGGCTAGGCACGTAGTCATTTGGTACCACTGGAGGACGTACTGGCTCCAATGTACGATAGGGAGAGTGACGCCTGCCCAAGGACAAGCACATATCAGAAGCAAATTAAAATAATACAGACAAACCTATAGATTTTTCATTCTTAAAAAGACAGCTACATACTAATCAGTAGTAAGAGCTAATGAAAGAAAAAAAATGTTTTCCTGCAAGTTTGTTGTATCCACTTCATAGGATGAGAAAAAACAATTAAGGATTTCTGCATGTACTTCAAGCTTCCTAATAATAAACTCTGTGTTGCACATCCCATTCGTGTTTTAAAAGTAATCCATATATTGTTTTAAAATAAAACACTACAGTTTGTACATATATACATAGTAACATACCAACAGACTGCATTTATCCCAGTTATAACACATTTTCCTAAGGTCAAAGTCAAGTTCACAGACTTAACAGGAAAGCACTTTCATCACACACAGCATAAATAATTAATGAACAGTGCCACATACTAATTTTCCAGTTGTTTAGCACCATCTGTCAAAGCCACACAGTTACTGATTTTTTACTCTAAAGCACATAGTTGTAAGTGTTCTGCAATGATAAAGAAGTTCCTGTTGGGAAAGTAATGATGCCCGCTGTCTTCTGACAGAAACATGGTGACTGACACGAGACACGATCAGTGTAAAGAGAATGAGAACATACACCTCTTGACCTTTGTGGATGGTCAAAACAAACAAAAACAAAAAAGCAAACCCAAACAAAAATACCCAAACAAACCCCACACCACAGGAAAAGAAAGAATCTTCCCTTTTTCCCCCCTCTTGTTCACCAAAATCGTTTATAGATTTGGTAACTGCACTTACCCAATAGTTCCTTTTCCTGACATCGGTGGACTTGGTGGCTTCTGGGTGGGTGGGGTTGTACGAGGCAGCCCACCCATCTTCATATTCTGTGTGCTGACCTGCACAAAAGAATGAGGAGAAAAAAAACAGCCTTCACTAAGCTCAAGCTTATAGGGGGAAAGACACTGAGATGCCTTTAGCAATTAAGTAGGGAAAAGTTGAAATGAACAAAAAAAATTGAGAGGCCATGCATTTTATATGCAATTTCCACTCTGCTAGAAATCAAGAGTTGTGCTCAAAGGACTCTTTATTATATGGGGGTTTAAAAAATTGTATGTACAAAGAGTGAATTTGCCTTTAGGCTGTCATATAAACATTAAAGCACTAACAATATAGACACTGTATCTAACGTGGTTAAACCCCCCAGTCACCTTTTGAGATAACGACAGCTATTTCAGTTTGCATTACTGAATGGTAGGTTTGCAAAAGTATTTTTGAATACTCTTTAAAAATACTAAGGTTTATCTGACAGGTGACAACTCAATATAATCCATACAAATATGTAAGGGTCAAAGTAATCTCCAAATATGATCCATTACTGGCTCAATGTTTTCACAGTATAATTTTTAAAGATAATATTTATTGTAAATATTATTTATGTATATGTAAACCTAGAGAGAAATCTATATGGAGAAAAATAAAAATATGTAATTTTCCCTCCACCATATCTGTAGCAATTTACTCTCTAAGAATTGATAAATAAACAGATGGGGAGAAGAATATTTAGCAGTGATGTGATGTAACTGTGGTTGCCCACTCCCCCTCTTTCAGGGTAAAATACTGACAAAGTAACTTTTATATAAAAGAATTTACTCTAGCTTACTTTAAAAACTCATCTGCATTTCTGGCTGATTGACCAGTATAGGAATTCTAAACAATTGTTACCAGTGTAGGCATTTTGCTTATGCCAGCCAAGCATAATTCTCTCAATGCATACACCCTTACAGAAATCAATACACAGTCTTCCTACAACTCTGTTAAACAGCTGTGATTTATGAATGCTCAAACAAATGCTCAGACAGAGGGATATTCAACAGACCTAACTAAGCATCCTTACATCCCTTTTGCTGTTGTTCTGTAATGCTTTATTTCACAGTGTTTCTTATTTCCAAAATGTAAGTCTTGCCTACTACCCCTACCCTCCCATGTATAAAAAGAAACAGAGACGAAGGCATTAAGAGTATTTGCAAACATCAGTAAAGGCAAATTACTCCTTTAAAATTTGACTATAACAACTCATTTAAAACCCTGACAATGTTGAGATTTGTGAATTCATAAATATTGCCAACAGTGTAGAGTAACATATTCAATATTCTAATGCACTGAAACTCAATTCCCCGGCTCTAGATAATCCCAGTGCTATTACATTTTCAATCTGCTGGGAAGAAAAGAAAATCAAGCACTGGAAGTTGTTTGTTGGGTTTGGGTTTCTTTTGTCAGATTCAAAAAACAGATGTTTGGATTTAGTTGTGCAATAATACTTTGTAATGTCAATTTAAAACATTATTTTGCATAGTCTTATAAAGTCCTTTAAGCCAACTCTAAGCAACAAGAAATCTAAAGTTAATTCAAGTGGGGGATGAGGTAAGCACTGAACTACAACTACTTGAAGGGAGGAGGGTAAGTGTAAAATATTTTATTCTATACACGGAACATTAAGAAACAGCACAAAATTAGATTTTTTTTTAAAGTTGCAGCACCCCTGTACTTCCTTTTTAATAAGATGCCTGTTTTACTCACCCACCTATCTGAGTTGCCCCAAAAAAAACACCTTAATAGCACCGTCTCTTGCTGTATTTCAAACTGCCTATTAAGCCTACAGGGGCAGGGGTTTTGAAAGTTTTCAGATGACAGCAAATGTCAACCAATCTGCATGCCCCTGAAAAGTCCATTTAGGTGTTTCAAACCTATTCTTTCTGACCAGGTGAGGTAACCACTAGCTAACACTTTACAGTTGATGTAAGTTTCCATATATTTAACCATAAAGGCTAATTATTCATATACAATCACTGCAGGAACAAAAATGATGTTTCAGGCTTCCACTGGGCTAGAACCACACATAAAGGACAGTAGAAGTGGAGAATGTAGCGGCATCACACAGTATACAGTAAAGTAATACTTTGCCAAACACATGACTCCAGTGACAGCTAGCTACTTTCATTAACACTGCAAATAAACATACCCTTGACAAAGGATGAGAAGTAAGCTTTAGAAAATACAGCCACAGAAGAAGTGGATCCTATTTTAGCCAAGAAACTACAGCCACAAAGCAGCCATCCTTAAGAAAGACTAAAATGAAAGATGGGGAAATGCACTGACAGCAAACTTAGTTTCAGACTCTGTGACTTTCCAACACTGAAATCAAAATGTTGGAAGACCAAGTTTACAGGGCTGTCATCAAATCTGACATCACCAATGGCTTTAAGATCAGCTACTGTAACTTCCCCTTTGACTTATGGCCAAATAACCATAGAAGAGAAATAAAGATTATAACATTTTTCCAACCGTTCTGGGCAGATCTGTGGAAATAATACCATACAAACCACTAAGAAAGCTTACAGACTGCCTTGAAGAAAGTAAAATAAAATTTAAAACTACAGAGTTGCAACTTCAGTTGAGATACAAACACTGTCACAATTCCAGCTGTCCCCTTCTACGACAACTTCTACTAGGAGAGGGAAAAAAGGGGAAGAGAGGGCAGAGGGGAGACGGCAGAGAAAAGCCATTAATGCCCCCCTCTTGCAAAATTTTACTCTATCACCTTTTCTGTTTTGCACGTATGATTGTGAAGATCATTTCCATACACAAATTCTCACCCACACACATCCCTCTTACAAATCCAAAGCAACCACCAGAACTCAGGTCATATTTGCATTTGTTCTCAAGTTTCCAAAATCCTTTTTCTGGAGTACAGTGGAATTTGCCAGAAGTCACCCAGTTTCTGACCACATTTCCCCTGGCTCTGCTTAGCTGAAACTACCTAGATACAACTGGTTTAAGTAGAGGGTGAAAGCAGAAGAACACATCTGTCTGCTGGTGGCTGGGTTGCAGGACCCCACAGATCTATCGCTGGTGTGTAGCTGAAGCTTGAAAATTCTTTTAGGGAACTGTGTGGCAAAATAAGAGCCGGCAACCAGAAACACAAAGGATTATCTCTGCTTCTGCTCACAGCTGCCAAAAGAGCTAACCACTGTGCTAAAAAAAAGAAAAAATTAAGACAGTGGTAATGATTTGGGCACAATGCTCACTAAAAAAAAAGAAAAAAAAATGGTAGCTGACTGTTCTAAAAATGGGAAGACAACCCTGTGAACAGCAAGTAGCACATGGGGTATACACAGAACACATGCACAGATTTTTCCTTTTTTTTTTCCTCTTCTCATGGAAGCAAGGAATTAGAAAATATTACCAACTATGGACCACTGTTTAAAAAGGATACAATAGTATTTCATCCAGTATTTTCTCTACTAATCTACATTGTCAGTTTAGAAAGGTGACATCTGATGACTTTAAGATGCAATACAGGACTGACTAGAGCCCTTAGAAAATTGTAATAAATAAGACTTATTTGTCCAATTTTTATTTTTGGCAACTAGTTTTTCCATAGATCCCAGTGATTAAATCACCTTCTTAAGGTGCTACATATGACTGAGTTTCATCCATAGTTATATTTTTAGAAACAGTTAAGAGATTAAGCTTCTTTAGCACTCCACTGTATAAGAAATTTGTAGTGAAATAAACAACACTGAAAAACTCTGCAGTTCATTCAATTAAGTTCTTAGGAACATTTTCATGAGCAAAAAAATTCACTGAACAAGCAATGCAGAAACACACAGTTGGACAGATGCAAGAGCTGCTCATCAGAGGTGCAAAACCTACAAAAACTGTTTGCACCAAAGCACTGTGTATTTACATGGCTGCAAGGCACTTACCTGTAACAAAGATTTCAATCCACGGGTTTTACTCTTCTGAAGAACATCTAATTGGCAGTCCAATTACCAAAACAAAGTGTTTTGGTATGTTATTAGGTTTTGTTGATTGTCCTTTTTGGGGGTTGGGGTTTTTTTTTGTTTTGGTTCCCCTCACTGCCACACGGC
The DNA here is from genome assembly GCF_012275295.1 of Melopsittacus undulatus. Classification (NCBI taxonomy): domain Eukaryota; kingdom Metazoa; phylum Chordata; class Aves; order Psittaciformes; family Psittaculidae; genus Melopsittacus; species Melopsittacus undulatus. Next base: position 37,356,877 of record NC_047534.1, read on the forward strand.
ACACACCACCCCACCCCCCGAAAATCCTGAATATCACCTATTCCACACACTCAAATCTCAGAAGGAGCTACTTTCTAAAGCCAAAATCAGGCTCAGCCTAGAAATTTTTAAGTGGTGCTTTACTGTCATACTGGATTTTCTAGAACTTTCAGTATGTCAAAAGAATCATGTTTTACTCAAAATCTGGTAAGAAAAAGTGTCCCATCAGTGATGTTCCATGGATCATATTTAGAAACTTCTAGCAGCTACCCAACCTTCTTGAGCAACTTGAGATCTGACTCCAGCAAAAACAACCTAAGGCTGAATGAAACCTACCTTCTGAAACCTCACTTTATCTTATTAACACTACAGAAAGGAGGCACAGATTTTTGACCCATTATGTGCTACCTCAAAGTAAATTCCCTTTCAGGCTGTGCTCAGACACTTGAATACTTACTCTGCATATCTAATTAAACCATATGTTTGTCCGCTGATATGAATGTCTAAATTGCAACCCTGTCTTGGGAAATGACCATAAGCTGCAGCTTCAGCAAGTGAATTAACTTGTTTTCACCACATCCACCTATGTAAAGTAACTGAAGAACCAAGTTTGGCAAATCAAAAAGGTTTAAACAACGTAATCTTCAATTGATTTGCTGACAGCAGATGCTACAGATATTCCTTTGAATTCTAATTGACATTTTCTTCAAAATCTGTTTTAAGTTTAACCTACCCAGACACAAGCACAGTTAGCCCTGCTACAGTCAATCAGTTTACTATTGCAACTGTTGACGAAGTGCTCTTTGCAGCCATGAAAAATAATGCAGGCTGAACATGTCATATCCAATCTCTCATAAGTAAAATTATTTTTCACATGGAACTAGCATTAGTAGCTGTCTTTTAGCTTTCATCTCTCACGCCAATGAACAGCAGCTCTAGAGATTTAACTAGTAGCTAATGTCCACTAACAGAAGCTATGCTGCTTTTTGACTATTCTTTTTTTAAACCCTCACGTTTTGGCAATGAGTTGATTGATGTGTTGTGATTTCCCAAATCAAATTTCTGATCAGATTCACTCTAGTGAAAACAAAGAAACATTTTAACTTGCATTATAACAAAAAATGTTATTTTCATTCCAAACTCATAAATAGAAAAAAATCACTTTCTCTGAAAAGCTAAAGGCCCTTATCAACATGGCAGATGAGATTAACTGATACAGTACCTCACATAAAATCCATAATTATATATAAATTTATTTTTAGGATGGTCATTACTTGTTTATAACTGAAATTGCAAAGTGCAACAAAAAAACAGCTGAGTTTACAAATTGTTTAATGATTACTAGGAAAACGGTCATCCAATATGAACTGTGCCCAGAATAAGCCATCTTCAGCATTAGATGTATCCATTTCGTGTGGATACAGACAGAAAGAGCCAGGGAGAAGATTTTGCAATTCTCAAATAAAAAGCATTTAAACACTATGTGACTTGAAATACCATACCTCACACACTTATGTAAAAATGTATTTCAAATGACATGCAAGAAATCTGTCATTTATTAAACATTTTCCATTGTAATCGGATGTACTACACAGACTTAAATACATTACTAAAAGCACCACCTGGCCAATTCCATCAGGACATCACTGGGATACCTACAGTAATACCTGGCTTTACAGGCAGTCTTCTCAGGAATATTCAGGATTTTCTTTCAGTTTTTTCCAGTCATGGAAAACACTTAGTAATGAAAAATATTTCACATTAACTTGGAACGTCATTTAATTAATATACTCATACTACATGTAAGTATTCTGTGTACTTAAATACAGTTCCCTCTTTAAAACTGTAGTAGGCTGCTACCAAAAAACTTTCATTCCCTCTTTTCCCAAACCAGTAGCACTTCAGGAAAAAAAAAGATTTCTCAATACCCAATGAAGGTTAAGACCTATCAAGTAATGTGCTATGAACTCCAACACAGTATCATGTAACATCATTTAACTGCTTGTCTAATTGATTTGATGCTTCTTATTGCTACTTCTGCAGCTCCTAAGGCTATTAGCATTTAAACCTTTTTACAGTCCTTGAGAATTTTATATCACTCTGGGTTCTTTGATGTACTATTCATTCAATACTCAACTAATATGTATCACGTAGCTTGTTGTTTAGGATTTATATTTTGCACAACTATCAAATCTGTGCAAATTTCTACATATGAATGCATCTCAGGATTTAAACAGTGCTAGCAGTTTCTGAAAAAAAAAAATAAGGATACTGCAACTTTAAAAAATAACACAGATTTGAATTTGTTACAGACCTCTGGAGCCCATTATCTGAGCAATCTCACACTGAAACATTAATCCGAATCAAATCATACCTTACACCGCATATAGGATAAAAAGAATATTACACAGGGGGAGGCTCATATTCAGCTGCCTAATTAACTGCACCTTTTCATCTATACAAGATTAGCACAACATTCTCCCCTTGTAAATCATCTAGTAGGTATGCTGAAGACAGTTAATATTTTGCCACAAATCTTTTCAAATTAACTGTATTAGCTTCCTTACATAAACACACCGATTTATATCACAAAATGTTTATCTGCAATGAAATCATTCAACAGAAGGTCTGACAGACAGGAGAGAGAGTGGGTGTTGTTTTAAACAATCCAGTAACATTCATGTTAATCATCTCCCCGTGTGTAATAATCTCAGAAGAATAAGAATGGAAATCCAGCCCTGGGGTTTCTTACCTTAAATCTAAGCAACCACTTAATGCATAAATGGAGCAAATAAAAGAGGTAAGGAAAAAAAAGCATTGAAAGGTTAGTTGGAACTTCAGGATATGAAGAGAAAGGAAAAAGAAAGAAAAAAGTTAAGCATTCAGCATTAACAAAATAATGTATCAGTAGATCATAGAAAGAGTGATTAAAGCAGAATGTGTCATGAACAAAAAGATTTTCAAGCTGAAACTTTTAACATACATTGATCACTAGGCTTTTACGTTAACACCTTAAAATTAATGCTCTGATTGTACAATGTTTATGCAAGTTGTTACAGTGCTAACAAAATGACAGCTTCTTTCAGAAGGAATTATGAGATCTAGATGGATTAGCTTTAGAGATTAAATTATTTGAGCTGTCAAAGAATAGCCTTATCAATACTCTGAGCTCATTTAAACGGTTACATGTATTAATATATTTACAACAGCCTCTAGAATATTAAGATACTATTTCCTTTCTCAGCTAGTATTTCTTTCCTAGACAATGTTGTTAGTTAACTCTTAACCTAATGTCATGACATCTCTCTTGAACAAATGACAAGAGCAAATCATTATGTCTTGTAAGAAGTACAGCACTCTATATGGATACTGCACCACATACCAGTATTTTCTAAGCTGTATTTTAAAACATTTATCAACAGCTAAATCTTATTTTAAAGCCTAAGTGCTAGCTTTTTGACAGAGTTCTACGCCTTATTGGCATGTATCTACTCTTCTTTCCGCACAATAATTTTTTTTCAGAAATAACTACTCTTTCCATTTCAATGTGATTTGATCTCTTTTCAGTTCAGCTAATCTGAATGTACTATTTTTGTAAAAAAAAGAAATATGCAGAATCTCAACAGCAGAGCATCCAGAGTGACTACTCTCTTTCATCCACTTAGAACAGACCCTAATGTATTAAAAAAGAAACAAACAATCTGATTTACTAGAAAAATCTCCTGTCTTTGACTTCAAAGTTCTATGGCTCTATTAACCAAAACAGTCTCTGCTTCATACAGTTACATGGGAAAACCAGGTCCCCCTGTACTGGCCAGAGTGGCCAGTTACATAAGAGAGTCCATGACCTTTTCCTCAATAGCATTCCCTGATAATTATAGTACCTTAATACACACCACTTTGAATGGATCTTCTTTTCCTTTTTCCCCCTCATCCTCTTGACTAAAGAGCTCTGAAGACTTTGTAACTCAAACATTCAAAAAACTTTAAAATCAAATCTCTTTTAGAGAGATCTTCAGATTCCTGCAGCATTGTAGCTTAGAGGGGGAAGATGAGGAGAGACTTCTGGAACGATAGTGGCACTTAAATTCTCACCTCTAAAAAACACATATGGTAAAGCACCTCTTCCTGAAGATGCTTTGAATTTCTGAATAGAAGGAATAGGTGCTCCAGTGCCTATACTACTTCTCTCAACATGGTAGACTGGATTTCTTGGCCAAGCACAACAAAAACAGGTTCGTAAGCACAACTGGCCACTTCCTCCCATCAGCAATAAAATGTTTCTTTCTTCTGTGCTGAAGAGAGGATTAACCTGATTGATCTATGTATCTTAAGGATAGCATGATTTCAAGTTTTCCACTTATTGTTTCACAAGTACACAATACTTTTCATTTTCTTGATAAATACAGTACATTGTAAATAAAATTTGTAAAATGTTTTCAGCATTCCACAAGCATAAGAATGGATGCAAATACACATTTGACTCATCATCCATTTGATGAACTATGTTCTTTCAGAATATACCTCACTGCATCAGTGAGTACTGTTCTGCTACACTGAAGTAAGTGGGATACCAGTTATAATGGTTTAAAGCCTGTGCTAAATAAGATTGTGTTGCTGACCAATTAAAAACTATTCTTTAATGAGTTCTAAAACAATCTCCTTGAAACAAAAGTGATCATTAAAATATTAGCAACAGTAATCCTGCAATGTTAATATGCTTCATCCACATCCAGAACGAGTTCTGCTGACCTGCATAAATTCAAAAATTTGCAAGAATTAGCAGTAGATTTTAACACAAGACTCGTAATAATTTCTGGGTGAAAGCTGTAGTTAATGCTGGGGTTTGTTGGTTTGGTCTTCCAAAGCAAGCTTGAAAAGTCACTTGTCTTTTTAAAATCTGTTTAAAGTTACAAACTGAGATTGACTCTTTTAGTAGGAAATGGGGAAGAAAGACTTTCTGTTAAAGAGCAGGATGCTGAAAGACTTTGAGAAAAATTGCTTGACAAAGATATTTAAATCGGACTGTTCAGAATTTGAATTTTAAGAGTTTGGTTAAACAATCTTTGCCATTTATATAGCTATCCAAGCAGACAGTTCAAATGGAACAACATAGGTAACCTAATGCAGTTAGGTGTCAAGCAAAAGAAATTCTGGAAGAAGCACCTTACCTTACTAGTACTTAGCAAGTTTACAAATTTGTTAGTTTTTCATGTGAAAATGACACTGCTTTATATTATTTACCTTTCTTCTCCTGGAACTTTAACACTGTCAGTGTCCTCTTTTCCATATATGTTTTCCTGGCAGCACAGGTTAACAATGAGCTCACACCTGCTAAGACCTGCTAAGACTGTTTACATTCAGGATGAGCTTTTAAAAATGAGCATAAATAATTTCACACATGATATTACTGCTGTTGTGTACACTGATCTAACACCTGCGTACAACAGCCACCAGTTGTGTCTCAGTCTGATCTTTGCCCTGAAATGCCTCCTTTTTTCCTAGTCTTAAAAGAGAAAACCAGCTGGCTTCAAACTTGGCAGCAGTATTCCCATTCTGAAACCCCATATGGCACTAAAGTTGTAGAGCACTCACTTTAACAAAGCGTATCACAGGATACGGGTATCACTGACTGACAGAAGAAAGAAAAGGCAGCCCATAATACTTCTCACGCAAACCCTTTTTTTTCAGGTGAGCTTCAAAGTAAACCAGTGGCAATTACAGCTGGATCATAGTTTGTGGTGCTAATTCAGGCAGGAAACTGATGGTCATTACCCTTTCAGTCCCCAGGTATATCCCTGGCAACTGATCAAAAAAAATAAATAACAGCATCACACAAGTAGGCATTCAGAACCATTTCAGAAGGTGAGACCCATAGTCTCAAATATCCTCAGAAATAAGGTTCAGTAGGCTTGCAAGATTTAGAAACACTGGGACAAGGGAACAAGAAGAAGCAACTGCAAATTGGACAGGACTCCTCTTACGCTTATAGACACACTGGCCAAGCAAAGAGAAACTGGTGTATTACTACAAAAAATAGCAAGTTATTTTGAAAATATACAAAGACAATGTATTTGCAGTTTGGCTGTTTTAACAATATCACCTACCTTCACTCCATGTCCAATATCATCTAGAATTGTATAATCAATAGGTTTCCTGATGTAGCGAACTGGTCGCTCCAAGTTAGCTGGTGCAATGATTTTGTGAGTTCTTGAGGTGTTTTTGTTTGTAGTCAAGATACCAATTTCTCTTCTAGCAACTTTTTCTTTGTGAATGTCCACCGTCTACAAAAGACGCAGTGTATTTACTAACAGTGGTATGCATTTGAATACAGAGTCAGTATAAAAGAAAACTGAATTAATTCTAATGTTTTGAAGATCCCTGTACACTGTGCTAAACACATCACTACGTATTCTTGATTCCATCATCTTTGTTCAATTTACTCTTGAACTTGCCACCTCTATACCCACACTAACAGCTATGGGTTCTTTGGTTTCTCTGTTACTGTAACTCTTTACAGTTCAGCAAAATTTCTTCTCCCTTCCATCCCTGGTAGTTCCCATCAATTTACTGACACAGTTTTATACGATTCCTTAAATTATCCTTTTTAATTTTACAAATACTCTCTAAGCTTGTCTTGAAATAGGCTCCAACTAGATGAAGTTTAAGGATACCTTCCCAAAACTTAACTTCTGTGACCTGAAAAACAAATCATAAGTAGGTTTTCTTACACTGTAAACCAGTTTGCTATACTAGGACTGGTAGTCATGTGATAGAACAAAATTTCACTCAGACAAATCGATAAGGTATTTTAGTCATTACAAATCACTCATCACAAAGCAATTATTAGATTTTAGAGTGCTCAGTACTGACTTGTCTACAATGAAGCCAATGGTTAAGCCCACTGTCTTCACTTAGAATGTCTAAAGCCAATGCTGAAAAATCCCTTTCTCCACGTTATGAGTACCATCAAAGAATCTCCAGTGTAAGATAAAGCCCTGCTGAAAATCCATTGTCTAAAAACATGTTATTGAATCTTGGCTGGTAACTAGACTAGAAAAAAATGTTTACTTATTCCTTCCACAAAAACAAAATCTCTTCAATCACGTTGTACAGAGTTGCTGCATCATTTAAAATAAAAAAAATCTTTGCTCACAAAGCAGCTTTTCTCATAGGAAACTTGTCAGAGTTGTGAACAAACATTTCAGCTACAGGCTAGCAAGAAAAAGGTAAGAAAACAGCCAAAAATCACCAACTCTATCCTAGCCAAAAAAAGGACACACCATTAGAATTTCTAAACATTCACGTGATTTCTTGTTACTGCTTGAGTACATGAATGGCACCAGAAAGACTTTTCACAATTAGGAGGCAGGCTCTGTAGCAATTAAGTAACAGGAACAAAGGAGAATTCACTTTCACAACATACATTTCTTTTCACTTCTTTTTTTCCTGTGGGCAGGGACTGGGGCAGTGTGGTTGGCTACACTGGGTTTACGCTACTGTTTGTTCTACTGATACTAAAATCAAGCAAAACAAACCCTGTATTACTTCATGGAACCATCATAACCTTTAGAACTACAAATATTAAAAACTGAAGAAACAAAAAGCCACTTCCAAGAAGTTATTTCTTCACATTCTTTCCAGAGAAGAATTTCCACAAATACAAAGGACGTTATATGGAAGTTTAAATTACTATCCATCAAGATTACTCAGTACTTCCTAGCAACAGAGTTTCAGGGTCTTGCAACTTTGTTAAAGTTATGTACTGAATACAGTTGTCAGGTACATTTCTGCCACCTCTAGTACCAGCTGCCCAGAACTGTAAGGCTTCCCCTCTAAAGTTGCATAGATATTTCTTAAAACAAAGCTATGGTAAAGTAGATTATTCAAAGTCAAAATATGTTGGCAAGTCTTTATGGAAAGTTCAAGATTGTTTAGCAATTATTTGAAATTTAATAAGGGTAGTAAACTATGTGGGACACATCCTCCATCACACTCACAAAAAAAAAAAACCAAACAGAATTGGCCAATATATAAACTCTGCAGAAACACACATATTTCTATGACTACTTGACAACTAAAGCACTCTCCAAACAATTTTGTCAAAGCCCTTCTTGAAGCTACCTGTGATGAACTGGTCTAGGTACCATCCCCCAATACAACAGTGCAGATCAGATCTTAACAGCTCTTACGATGTTACTGGCTGTACAAGCACCAGTGCAAATAAAGCTCATAAGCATGTTCCAGGCCAAAAGTACCAAAGTACCAGGCCTGAGTACCAAAAGGATATCGTTCTGCAACAGCATAGAATTTAATACTTTATTATCCATCACAGGTTTTTATACCTTCTCTGTGCCAAAATCTTTGCTTTTGCAGCATAGTGGAAGGAGAAGTTCTGGAACAGTCATAGAATCATAGAATAGTTAGGGTTGGAAAGGACCTTAAGATCATCTAGTTCCAACCGCCTGCCATGGGCAGGGACACCTCACACTAAACCATGTCACCCAAGGCTTCATCCAACCTGGCCTTGAACACTGCCAGGGTTGGAGCATTCACAACCTCCCTGGGCAACCCATTGAATATTTCACCACCCTAACAGTAAAGAATTTCTTCCTTATATCCAATCTAAACCTCTGCTGTTTAAGTTTCAACCCAATCTTCAGCTCATTTGTTGGATAGTCAGAAAGCACATACTTTCTAATGATATGTGATTGCAGTAACTTGGAGGATAGTCTCATGTTTAATACCACTGAAGAATTCAATGTCTACAATTATCTCAAACTTCATCTGTGATCTAGACATGTCATTAGAGAACTGCAGAAATACCACATTGCCTCTTGAATGGTCTTTGTCTCACAGTCCTCTGATATCATTTACTAGGATGTTAAACCACCTCAGCTGCAAGAGTAGCTGCACCTCAAAATGTTATGTGACATTTCAAATGTACTGAAACATCAAAAGCTTATGGGTCTGAATCTGGTCATTCAAAACTAGTTTATGCCTTGGACATTACATTTTCAGAGCCTTAATTTCAATCTATAAATCAAAGAAAATAAAGTAATTCATGCAGTGTTAGCAAGATTATCTCTTCCTTTCTTTCCAAGAATTTGATGTTTGCAACTTTAAAGATGTTCTTTTAATATATTTCTGTATATATTGATAATTATACAATTATCCATAAATACAGTGTGAGTACAGATAATTTAATGTACATATTGTAGTGATGGTACCTTGGCACTGTGAAAAATTGTTTCCGTGAATGCAAAGCATGTTTTTTTTTAATTATTCATGAGTTATGAGTACAACCAGTTTCCTTAAGGACCATGGTGATCAGTGAGGCATTACTACAGTACCAAACAATGAAATGCATAGAAGCTAATTAAATGCTGAAGCTCATCTAATGGGAATTCTCTTGCATGATGATTCAGAACATCTCTTTTGCATTGCATAGCTATGGAATAATTAAGAACACGAAATCAGCACCTAATTCTGTTACATACTCCTAAAATTTTAAGTATTTTGCTGGGAGGTTTTTTAAAAGTTTAACTTTTTTGCTTTAGTAGACAGCTAGAAACCTAAGATCTTAAGACACCTATAAAACAGAGGAAAGGAACATCGCAGTATTTGATTAGTAAAGAATGGAACAAAGATTAACCTGCTACTAAAGAAAACGAAATAATTTCTCCTCAACGCAGGTAATTATTACCTCCAGCACTAGCATAAATCCCTTAAGTGAGACAGGAAAATGCTAGCAGAATGTTTATTCAGCAGTTGGGAAACTTCTATTGAGAAGTTTTGGGGATTAGAGCTGAACTAACAGAACACCTGGCTTGAAAAGTCTATCAGAAAACACAAATGGGATACCCTGTGCCCTTCTATAACTTAAAGCCACTGTTTTTTAACAGGAAGTTTCAGACTTCTGACAGCTTTCCCTCCACCAACCCCCCAGCTCCTTTGGTAAAAGCTTTAAAATAGCAGTTTGTTAAAGGCTGGGCTCATTACTATAATGTTTGCATATGCTTTCCTACATGCCTATAATAAGCTAACAGGAAAAAATAAATTAAAAACCCACTACATTTTTTTATTATTATTGGAATTTTCTGGCCATTTTGAAACATCAAGTTGCCATCCTGAATTCAATGGTAACACCCTCAAGACCTGTAAAGATCAAAATAAAAACATTAAATTATTTCTAGGTTTCCAAAATTAACAATATTTACCACTTCACATAAATGTCACTGAACTCAGGTTTGAGCCTAAGTCAGTACTTGCGCTGGTTTTGGCTACTGTCAACTTTTTTCATAGCAGCTAGTACAGGGCTGTTTCAGATTTGTTCTGGAAACAGGGTTGATAACACAGTGATGTTTTAGTTATTGCTGAGCAGCGTTTACACAGAGTCAAGGCCTTTTTTGCCTCTCACCCCACCCCACCCGTGTGTAGGCTGGGGGTGCACAAAGCATTGGGAGGGACAGCTGAGCCCAACTGACCCAAGGAGATTACATACCACATGATGTCATGCTCAGCAATATAAAGCTGGGGGTAGGTTGGCTGGGGGGGCCACTGTTCAGGAATGACTGGGCATCAGTCAGGTGGTAGTGAGCAATTGTTTTCATTTGTATAAATTCTCAGATTTTACAGGCCTCCGTTATTTTCCTTTTAAAGAAAAATTTTACTCATTATCATTATTATACTTCAATTATTAAACTCCCTTTACCACCCCGTAAATTTTTTCACTTTTACTCTTCTGATTCTCTCTCCACAACATGCTGAGGGGATTGGAGTGAGCAAGCAGCTGTCAGGGGCTTAGTTGCCCCAAACCACCAAAGCACTTTGAAAGTCTAAAGTGTAGTGAAATTTCAGAAATAAAAGTCTCCAGAAGCCTTGATTTCTTCTTCTTAAAACAATCTATTGTAAATGTATCAATATGTTGTCAGTCTGAGCTTTTAAAATTCAATTTTAAAAAAAAAATCTTAAAAGGAAACTTTGTTTAAATACAGTGTGGCTGGGCTTTATTTTTTAAAGCTGATCTGATAGAACTAAAATTAATTGCAAATTGCCTTGAAAACTGGATTATTACCTGAAAAAGAGTGTCTAATTTTGACAATCAGAAATGTTACTTTAATTGCTTAAAGTTGTATGCAATTTATACTCAAAGAAAGAGGGTATAATGATACAAAAATGCTGAAAATCTAGTTGCTCCATAAACGGGTAATACATACTGTGGAAAATTAGACTTACATTACCATTTTTTTAAGAGTCTGGCTATTCTTGTAATTTGCAAGACTAAGAATCGAAAATAGTTACAAGGCTTTACTGACTCACCAATGGAAGGTCCAAGCCACCTTCCCTTCAAAGACCAACCAGCTCACACATGTTGCTACAATACAGCCAAGCAACACATGCTGACTACAGAGCAGGTCAAGTCTGTGCTCTATTCAATACCTGTTCCCACAGCCAATGTCATGGGAGTCAGATTCCGCAGTGCCACTGGAGATAACTCATTAATCTCATTCATCTTTGTGATAGCATACTTGTTCACATAATTAGCAGCAGAGAACAGTTTCAAAGATTACCTTGCTAACTAAAGAGTACCCTGTAACTAAGCCTGAAAAAAAAAATACTTATCATACAAATATTAAAACCTGAAAATCTGCCAGATTAATTTAAAGAACTTGGATGTTACAAACTTTTCAGTGTCTGCTAACTTGAAAACTGTAACACAGGTTTTTTTTAGTAAGTATAAATATTTATACAGATTATCTGTATTTAGGATTTAAATTTTCAGACAAATATGAAACACTGCCCATCATCTAGTTCTAGACAAGGTTCAAAAAGGCAAATGAGAATAGATTCATCAGCTTTCAGATCAAATAAAAGAAATCCTAAATTTTAAACCAATAGGATTTAACCATTTGCATAAAAAGATTCAATAGTAACAATTTCCTTATTCAGGATCTATATATGATCTGAAAAAACACAAATGAGTATCAGCTTCCTTTTCAGTTCTTTGATTAAGTTGGCATTCAGAAGGAAACATAGAAAATTATATAAATTGGCATTCTATCAATGAACAGAGAGCTAGAATATTTTATCTTACAAAGTTAATCACATCTCTTCCAGTTTGAGCTACACTTGAACAAAATAAGGTTTTTAAAAAAAAGTTTTCTTACTAAGAGCCAAATTATTTTCCTCCGTTCTTTGGAAAATATATGGAATTGCAAATCAGAATTAAAAGCAGGATTACATGTCCAGATACCACAATTTGCATTAGTGTTTTCTAAACTTAAGTATCAATAGCTACTGCCCAAAGCATTAATGCAGTAACACACTGCGAGCAGATGGGAATTAGCAACCTGTTTTCTGTTCTACATTACTGACATAATTTCAAGTCAGACAGACTGAAATAATAATTTGGCAATGAGGTATTTTATCATGAGACATTTTAAGTGGTGCTAGAAACAGCCCAGTAAATTTTACACCCAACATAAAAACAACCGAGGAAGCCTTGTGCGGGTTAAGCTTGTTCCGGAAGAAGTATAACTAAATTTCCTGAAAATGAATTATTTATTATTTAGAAACTATGACAAAATATATTAAAATAAATTAAAGACAGCTAATACCACCATCTACAACATGGGTATCATGGGATGAAGCCATTTCTGAACATACTAAATTCAACTTAATAAAGTTTCTTTGATCAACACACTTCATATACGTAATAGCCAAAATTCAATACTGTCTGCTCCTCTGATACAATTTCTTCTTTGAAGATTTGGGAAGCATCTTATATATGGATAATGTAGACCAAAAAAAAAAAAAAAAGCCAACTAAAAGACCCCACACTAACCCAAAATCAAAACTAACCTCATTTTCAATTTTACTATGATAAAAAAAAAAAAACACAACCAAAAACCAAAACAAAAAAATCCACTACTTTTTTTGTTGTTATGCAACTGCAGCTTATGAATTTTGGAAGATGCATCTTCATTAGATATTGGGTGCTTGTAATGTAGTTCTCAATTTTAACTAACTAGTCATTTATATAAATGCAAAAGGCAATCTAACCAGCATCTCAAGCTGCATAAATCTCAGCTTCTCAGAAGGAAATAAAACTAAAATGCTATGGCTTTTTTGCAAAGCTATTTTACAGACTCTGTGTGACAAAATGAACTTTCCATGTCTATAAAATGTGAAATCCAGCGAACTCTGAATATTTTTATTCATGTACTGTCTTTTGCATCATGCTCTCAAAGAGCTGAAATACTTGTCAGCTGTCACTATTCTCTCAAGAAACGCATACACACATAGCATATATACACACACAGAGTTGTATGCACACATACACAGCATATATATAGCACATATACATATACACACACAGAGTAACTTGTGACATTTTCTGGGAAAAAAAAAATAATTGACTTGTCCATGGATTAAAAAGATGTATGTAGCAGAAGAAATCAAACTTTTCAGCTTATTTTTGAGGATGAAATGCATGCGATAACTGAGGCGATCTAACAGGGTACTACCACCAGAAGGAAAAAACCTTGCCACCTCTTCCTTTGCACCTGCTCTGGGATTCATCTGACCCCTCAGTGAGCCAATTCAGCCCAGCATAAAATTATTCACTTCTTTTGCTGATTCAAACCTCTACTAGTTTAGCAAACCTTTCAGCACCAGCAAGTTAACAGAACAGCTCAATTTGCTTATTTCCAGCCTTACACAGCTACTACTTTCAAATGCCTTTCCAAATACCACAGTATTCTTTATTTTAATTGATGACATTATCACATGGAGATCAAGAAACCCTAGTAGCTAAAATGTGTTGTCCAAACAAGATACAAAATACTCAATAAGGATGCCAACCAACTCTTCAGTAACAGAAAAACAGAAACTACTGGATCATTTGCTCTTAATTTCTCTTTTAATCCATCAATTTATATTGTCCTGAAAAACTGCAAACAATGGCAGGAGTTTTGCAACCATACACAAATTTGAAACATTAGTTTTGTCTTCTGTTCATGTCATTGCATTTAGAAAATTTATTTATTTAGAAAAGCCAGGAGCAAACTACTTTTGTCATCTATGTTTTTGTCATTAGATGCCAGTACTACAGAAACAGGAAAAGTTAAAAGATGACAAGTATCGTTTTCCACCACCCCATTCATATTCCTTTCTTTTAATTTTAAGTGCCTGTAGCCAATAAATACCAAGTACAGTAAGTCACCAAACAGGAGCTGGAAAGCTTAATATGTCCCATAACATAATATTATGATTTTTCACATTAGCTATTTTCTGCGTTTTTCACTTATGCAGAATGGCCCCCTTCCAAATACACTGGCCAAGAATATACTTAGGCTCTTATCCTACGTAAAATTTTCACACCAACACATATATATATAATCACATAATAAGACCCATTCCCAGAAATAATATAAGAAATGCATCCTTCTGTTTTAAATGTGATTACCTTCCTCATTCACAAAATGTCAGGTGAGAGTTTTACTTGCTATGTAATTTCAATAACAAAGAAGGGGTGGAATCAGGAAAAAAGTCTCACTTGTGAAATATGGTTGATTGAAGATTCCATGCGGCGAAGTTGGGATGCCTGGATATCCAGCATTTGGAGAACATTGTTGGCCAAAGTGTTGATCAGGTAGGCTACGCTTGCTAATGACTGGGTTGTGTAGGCTTTGGTTTCTTCCAGGGCTCGCTGCTTATCTGCTGACTAAAAGCAGAAATAAAAGGTTTACTTAAAGTCTCTCACACAAAGATTCTTCGAATTAATCCCTTTTCTCTGTCTTTAAAAGAACAAAGACTTATACAAGTCAAAATAATTCTACATCAAAGTTACAATTTTCCCTCCTTTCGATTCATGCCACAAAAGATACTTTGTATTAAGATATTTGTATTAAGAGTTTCTATATTTTATACAAGCTCAAATATAATATGATACAATGCACTCATCTTTTTATCAAAGTAAAATTTTATACTGTATTTTGGCAATAAACTTAAAAAGCATTCAGAGATACCTATAATTTAGCTCTTTTAAGCTCTCTATTATTTAGAACTGCTTAGTTCTTCTAAACTTTGTATTTCAATTAGATCTTGTAACAGCCTCTACAGGTCTACCAAATACCATACTTCTCATCTTTCCCAATTCTTTAGACTTCATTATCACCACAAATGGTTGCTCACAGTAAATGAACTACAATTGCTTCCTTAAAATGGTAGGTGAATAAAATTTGAGAGGAACAGTTTTCAAAAAGAACAAGTCTGTTTTCTTTTTAAAGATGTGCTTCTTCACATTGGATTTTCTTCTATAAAGGATTAAAATGATTAATTTTTCTTGTAGTAGAGCACCTAAAAATATTAAAGCTATCAAGCCAGAAGACATCCATCAGAGGTTTAAAAACACACATACATTTCAAACATTACAAAAAACAAGTTTTGGAATAAATGAAATTTCACTTTTAGGTGGCTGTTTCCCGAGACCCTGCAATAAGACTCTTCAAGGACAGGGGTGGAAGTTACCCAAAAAACAACTAACAACCACAGATGTAAACAGACACTGGACAATTAAATGGTATTCAATAAATGACATTTGATACTTTTTCTTTCCTGGCAACCTCTCCTCTGCACCCACAAACAACACTGGTAATCTGGCTGGCCTGTTCAGATTTCTTCTTCTTACAGGCCATACTAATACCACTTCCTAGTCTGCTTCTAGAAAGGAGGACAGCAGCAGCTGCTGTTCAGCCATATGAGAGCTCCCACGATTGTGTGGGAGGAAAGGAATACTGTAGATGGGAAGCATTCCTGCCTGGCTGTTTCCTTCCCATACCGCAAACAAAACCAGACCCAGCAGACGAAGGAAGCAAAAATTTTAAGACTGCTTCTCAGAGCAGAGTATGATAATCCCCAACAGACCACACTTGTAAAGGCTACCTTATATCCAGCAATAAAGAAGTTAGATAAATGCTATCCCCAGACCCCATTTAACAACTCATGACTTTTAGCCAGCTGAATAGCATGTCTTTATATAAAGAGCCTCAAACTCAGCTTAAGGACTCCCAAATGAAGGAATAAAAAGCTCTCTGCCTCTACTCTCACACTTAGAAATGCATTTATAAATGCATTCATTCTTTCCTTGCCCCTACTCATAGCCCTAGTTCAGTCTGCAAATATCACTACAGCAGGCATACACACTGCTGGACAGTTTCACAGCTATTCAAACAATTTCTGATGGCAATAATAAAAATGACCAGAAGCTTGTCAGTTTTCCTCTGCAGCAGCTGACAAAGTCTATTTATAGAAGCAGAAACTGCTGATTTACATTAACACACTGTATATCCAGAATAGCCAGCAAACAGTATTTTTTCATTAATAGTTCAAAGTGTTTGAGAACAAAAGGAAAACAATTTACCATTTTAGAAGTTATGAGCCTCTGCTATGATCCTACTGCTTAATGAAATACAAACAGTACTATGTGTTCAGAGCTAGTCCTTTGATGTAAACTAACAGCTAAATTCAAGTCACCCCATTCACACCAGTTCAAACCAACAAGGAATTGGCTTCTCAATGTTCAAACACATTAAAAATCTCATAAAACAACAATGCTATAAACACATTTGGAAGTGTTATTAGCACAAAACCCTTCTTGATTGAGAGGTCTAGTTTGTGTACTTGGCTGATAACCTGAACAACTATCATTTGCTCTGCATGCCTTTATATGGAGCCCAAAATTCTCTGAAGTAAACTCATGCTTGGCACAGCATAATTAAAGTCTGAACTTTCTCTCTGTATACTGAAAGATGCAGAAGGTGTTGAATTTTCAAACTAAAGATACCTAAACTGCTACTGTCAAGCCATTTCACAACAACAAATTAAAGACAGCATTTTAAAACAACTAAATTCACCCTAAAAAGTTTCAAGCAATAAAAACTTGGGTCTCACAAACCAATTTGGAAAAGCAGCCTGGAATACTTACAATAAATCTAAAGTTCCTCTTTGGAGATGCAATAATAAATCTAACTTAAAATGGTAAGTTGCGCTTTGCAGGAAATAGTACTTCTAATTGAGAAGGCAGATTTCCAGAGGTGGTACCTTACCATACGCTCCTATGCAACAAGATTCTCATGTATACTCCCAATGGACATCACATTATATTGCTTACAACTGCTGCCATTCTGAAAGCTAGGAACAGATTTAGATAACCTATGGTATATACATAACTGAGTATGTAATAACTATGTAACTAAAGGGATTTCTGCAAGTAACAATGATTTCAGGTTATCACTAGATCAAATTCAAACAATAACCCTCATCAGACTAAGATCTGATACTCAGATCTTCAGAACACAAAAGTACCAGTCAATATGATTCATACCCGATTTTAAGGTAGGCAAAAAATTATTTCAATATCCACACCTACCTAAAATCTCTAGTGAAAGATCAAAAAAACCTAATTTGGCACTAATCAAACCAATAGCCTCTCTACAGTAGTTTCAAGTAATCTATGGAATACTGTTTCTATGTAGAATATTGAAAACAAGGGAAACATATTTCGCTATGTTCATTATAACAAAATGAAGACGCATTACTGTACACATTTAAGGATATTAACCAGAATCCTTTAAGTCCCCCAGTTCTCAGAAATATAGCGGTCAAGAATGGTAGCAGGTGTTTTTTCAGTGCCCTGACCTAAATTAAATGCCAAGAAACAGACCATTGAATATGTCCATTTTAAAGTTTTCAAGTACCTTTAATCTAGCAATCATGCACAAAAAATTTTTTCATGCCTAGGAAAAAAAAAAATTGACAATGTAACATCTATACACACCCCACTCTTAGGGAAGCAATGCTTCCAACTGCTGAATCAGCTTGATCTGTACTTCTTTTTGATGGATATTAAATTAAGAAATCAAAACTGTTGTCTGACAAATAAGTCTTCTGCAACACTGCCAACACAGGCAGCCACTCATTCCTAGTCTTAACAGATCCATTCCACTACCTGCCCGACCAATTTGGTGGCCTATGACAGGACTGCGGAACTGATGGACAGGGGTGGAGCAGTTTGATGTCATCTACCTGGACTTGTGCAAAGTGTTCAACACTGTCCCACACGACATCCTTGTCTCTAATTGGAGAGACATCAATTTGATAGGTGGGCCACTCAGTGGATAAAGAACTGGCTGCATGGCCACATGCAAAGAGCTGTGGTCAATGGCTGAATGTCCGTCTGGAGATCAGTAACGAGTGGTGTCCCTCAGGGATCCGTGTTGGGACTGGTCTTCTTTAACATCTTTGTCGGTGACATGGACAGTGGGATTGAGTGCACCCTCAGCAAGTTTGCTGATGACACCAAGCTGTGTGGCTCCGTTGATATGCTGAAGGGAAGGAATGCCATTCAGAGGGACCTTGACACGCTTGTGAGGTGGGCTGATGCCAACCTCATGAACTTAAACCATGACAAGTGCAAGGTCCTACATCTGGGTCGGAGCAATCCCAGGCACAGCTACAGGTTGGGCAAAAGGGAAATTCATGGTAGTCCTGCAGAGAAGGACTTGGTGGTGTTGGTCAATGAGAAAATGAACATGAGCCAGCTTCAGTGTGTGCTTGCAGCCCAGAAAGCCAACCATATTCTGGGGTGCATCAAAAGCAACATGACCAGCAGGTTGAAGGAGGTGATCCTGCCCCTCTACTCTGCTCTTGTGAGACCTCACTTGGAGTATTGTGTGCAGTTCTGGTGTCCTCAACATAAAAAGGACATGGAACTGTTAGGACAAGTCTAGAGGAGGGCCACGAGGATGATCAGGGGACTGGAGCACCTCCCGTATGAAGACAGGTGTCGTGGTTTAAACCAAGTCCCCCAACTCCCGGAGAGTTAGGAAGGAGAATCCAAGGAATGTAGCCCCCACAGATTGAGATAAGAATGGTTTAATAGCTAAGGCATAACACAATAATAATGATACAGCCAATAACAAGCAAAAAGAATACAACACCCCACCAGCCACCGACCCATAACTCACACCACCCTGCCCGGCCAAGCACCGCGTGCTCCCTCCTCCATTTTCCTCTAGAGCTCCACCCCTCCAGCCCTCTCTTTCCCAGTATGCATCCTGGGCATCACGTGCTATGGTATGGAATACCTCATTGGCTAGCCTGGGTCAGGTGTCCTGTCTCTCCTTCCTCCCGGCCTCCCCTCCTCCACCTGGCTGGAAAAAAACCTTGAACAAAAACACCCTCAAAACATGCTCAAACCATGACAACAGGTTGAGAAAGTTGGGGCTGTTCAGCCTGGAGAAGAGAAGGCTGCATGGAGACCTCATAGCAGCCTTCCAGTATCTGAAGGGGGCCTACAGGGATGCTGGTGAGGGACTATTCATTAGGGACTGTAGTGATAGGACAAGGGGTAACGGATTCAAACTTAAACAGCAGAGGTTTAGATTGGATCTAAGAAATTCTTTACTGTCAAGGTGGTGAGGTACTGGAATGGGTTGCCCAGGGAGGTTGTGAATGTTCCATCCCTGACAGTGTTCAAGGCCAGGCTGGGAAAAGCCTTGGGTGACATGGTTTAGTGTGGGGTGTCCCTGCCCATGGCAGGAGGGTTGGAACTAGATGATCTTAAGGTCGTTTCCAACCCTAACTATTCTATGATTCTGACTCAGGTTCTAATTTAATCAGCAGTAACTGGGGAATTAGTGTTCCCCAACACAAACTACATGCTCTTTGCTGTAGTGACTAGACCAGGAGGCGAGTTCCAAATGAAGATTATCTGATCCATAAACCAAATTATGAGTTCCTCCTCCTCCAAACCACTGCATAGCCACAAACACACACAAGAAAACACACTATCAAAAATAAACATAACTATCCAGAGTTAATCTTCTTCCTAAAGGAACAATGGCTACAAAGTAGACATCATTGCAATTTTGCCAGCCCTCCACTACCTTCCCCCTTCAACTCCCAGGACCTGTCCACACTGCCTCACTTGTTTCCCTTAATATTTTTCCATTAACTGTGTTAAGAAAGTTGCTACGTCTCCATGCCTTAAACTTCCCACTTCAACTTTTCAAACAATGTTAAGAACGTACTTGAGCATCGCATCTGGATCATCTTCATAGCCTTAAAAAGATGTTTGGATTATTGATGTCTTCCATGCCCACGTTATCCAATTTACATGCAGCAACCTAGCATCTATTCTGTTTATCATTTTTCTCTACACAATGCACACAGCAGGTGGTCTACACTGAGTCACAAGGCAACATCCTTTTCTCCTCTTTCAGCAGTAAGAGCACCATTTTAACTCACCACAGAGAGCTCATCTGATTCTCCTGCCAGTCACATATAGGGTAAGGATGATGTCAGGCTGCAGCAGGAAGTGTCACCCCTAGGTGCATCCAGACACAGCAGCAGCCATTGCTCTGTCCAGCTGTCCCCTGCAGAATATTTTCCATCTGTAGGAACCAGCCACTACTAAAACAGTTGATTTTCCTCCTCCAGAAAACAAAACAAAACTATAGACTAGATGGAAATATTGCACAGGATAGATCCAGTCTAAGAGCTACAACACAGACTACAGTGACTACTCTGTACAAAGCTGGGGCTTTTAGACAGCACAAGATGAAAGTCATTCAAGTCAACTATGAATGCACAGACTTCATATTCAGCCAGAAAAGGCATGTATTACTGTCCTGGGTTCAGCAGTAGCAGTCATTTTTTCTCTTTCTTAGTACCTGTGAAGTGCTGTGGTTTTGATTTTCAGCCTGGGAACAGCACTGATAACACCCATGATGTTTTAGCTGCTGCTCAGTAATATTTACTCTGACCAACGACTTTCTGAGTCTCATGCTCTGCCAGGGAGGAGGGGAAGCCAGGAGGAAACAGAGACACCTGACCCAAACTAGCCAAAGAGATATTCCATACCACAGCATGTCATGCCCACTACATAAACTGGGGGCAGTTACCTGGAAAGGTTAGACCACTGCTCAGGTCGGGCTGGGTATTGGTTGGCGGGTGGTGAGCGGTTGTATTCTCTTCCCTTGTTATTTCCCTTATCATTATTATTATTGGTGATAGCAGTAGTGGTTTATGGTTATACCTTAGTTACTGGACTGTTCTTATATCAACCTGTGGGAGTTACATTCTTTTGATTCTTTCGATTCTTCTCCCATCCTTCCAGGAACAGGAGAGAGGAAGGGGGAGGGAGAAGTGAGCAAGCAGCTGTGTGGCTGAGTTGCCAACTGGGCTTAAACCACGACAATTACATACACAACACAAGGGTATGGGCTTGCTTTCAGACACTGGAGAATTATGAAGTTTCTACTTTCACATGCTAGTCCAAACAAAGATGGACATGAAGTCCAACACAGCTCAGAAATTATGATACAAATGTCAGTTATAAAATCTACTACAAAAATGAAAACTATTTTCAGGCAAACACTGCTAGCATTAGAAAGGATGGGGAATTCAACCTGCAGTAAGTGCAAAGATTACTTTTCATGTCAGGATGTAGAACCTAGGCATCACTTTTTATAGCCACTCTGAAAGTTACGTTTGTATAGCATAATTAGGTTATCAAATTTGAATAAGAAATCAACTGGCTTGATGACTGTAAGATATCCTTTTACTTTAGGACTTAAACCTCTCAATGTGTTTTCTCCTGCCTAGGGAAACACAAACTTTTGTATTTGTACAAGGAATTAAAAAAAAAAATTATAAAGAAGAAAAAAAATACTGAATGGAGAGGGTGGGGCAGATGAGAAAATAAACCATGCAGTAAGATATGCAAAATGCCAAAATAATTCAGCTGCATGAATGGTAAAAATAAACTTACAAGCATATGGAGCACAAAAGCAGGGTTAGAAAGGAATGAGAGTTTAATGCATTCTTCCACCCCAAAGTGAGATCAGAAAGAACACAGCAATAGTCTATTATGCCACTGTTAAGAACTTGAACAATTTTTTGTACAAAATGACAGCTACTATGGCAGAAAGAAATTCTACAACGAAACAAATGATGGAAGCGACACAAGCTTTACAAGATTTACAGCATATCAACCCAACTACATGAAAGAAGATATGCTACCAAATGCTACTAATGCTACCAAATCAGAAGAAAATGAAGGACTTCAAAGACAGCAACATGTTGCAGAAAAATACAGTTCTCATGAATCGGAGAGAGCTAATTGAGAGGTCTGAAAATGGAACATGAGAGGAAGTGCTAAAAGCTGCTGGCAGTTTAGTTGGTTACTGTAGTGAGGTCTCTTTCCTGCTCCAGTTCTAACAACTAAATAAATAAATAAAACTAGCCACTAGTCATCATCAGTTTCCAAATTCAAAGTTTTCAGTTGGGGTGAAAAAATTTACACAACAAAGTCATACCAGATGAGCCAAAAAGCCTGGACCTGTAAGTTGATAAATTGTGGGGTTTATTACACAAGATTAATACAAGTTGATGCCTTTAATATCAATATGGAAAAAAAAATTAAGCTTCCAAGATTAATACTTACTGTTGAATTGAAAGTGAAAAAAAAAACAAAATAAAACAAAAAAAAAAACAATCCCACTTTTAATTCCTGAGCCTACTATCACTCACAACTAGCCTAAACATAAAAATCTCTTAGACAAAGACAATTCTGAATGGGAAAATCCCAATTCATACTCAATCAACTCTTCATTGTACAATGCATTTATGTGCTAATATTTAGGAGTCAAAGCAGAAACTGAGGGACTAACTACACTGAAAGGTACACTCACAATTTAATAATCACTTCCCCAACATATACAGCATCTCTTGCTATTGCTCTAAACAGTAGAATTTAGTGAAACAGAAATCATATTTAATACATGAGACAAAAAAGTAACAGTGAAATTTTGAGAATGGAACAGATTAATTGCATTTAATTAATAACATGTTTATTTTGTTTACTGTTAATATAAATCCAAACAAGCATTTGTCTTAAGACTAGCAAGCAAAACCCCTCATGCTTCTTTTGACATTGCATCAGCTTCAAGAAGCCTCAAGAACAAAAGCTGAAGGCTGCAGAGATCAATAAGCCTGTGTTATTCAGTACAAAATGTGCCCAACTATGATACTAACAAAGCACACTTTGGTTTTCCTGTGAAAAACAGAAGATCAAACTCTTATATCATCTTTTCCATTTTAATTGTTGCTGAATTCCTTGAAGTTACTGAAAGCCTCATACATAATTAAATATTTTACACACATTTTATTCAACTGCACAGATGGTATTTGCTTAGCCCATCCAAGTGCTTTTTGAGGTCCTTTCATAAGCTACTAAAAATGATTGAGAAGAAAACTGAGCATCATTAATTCAATAATTATGCCAAAATCATGCCAAAAAGTTACATAACTGGCAATGAAAAATACAATAGATTTCTGTTTTAACAAACCATCTCATTAAATAGTTACTTGCTCAAGAATATCCCTAATCCCTTTCCCTCACTACCAGAACTGTTCATTCCCACCATGAAAAACCATGTACCATGCAATTCTTAAGTAGTTAGCCTGTAACACACAGGTGAAGCAAGCATGAAAAGCAGAAATAATCACTGACTTGTCAGAACAGAAGGAAATGAGATCTCCCAGAGCTCCTGGAAAAAAAAAAAAACACCACAGAACTACCAGAAAACCTGAAAAAAAATTCTTTGGATGTGCAGGAGGATCCATGTGTTTTCTTAGTACATTGAACACAGGAGAAAACCCATTCTACCTGTTCTTTGGTATAACCACAGCTCCAAAATATTTGGAGGTTGGGAAAGATATTTTTGGGTTTTGTCAGTTGTAATACTATAATCTCTAAACTATTCATCCCTATATATAAACATTTTTCTCTATATAACTGGTTATTCTTATAATTATTGCTATTATTATTTTAGGAAGAGAGCTAGCATGATTGCTTTGTGACTTTACTCAAATGTATGCACATTTATTTTAAAATTAAGGAGAGCTGGTAGTCATCTTGCCCATTTGCATGTACTCTACATCATAAGCATGAATTAATCAACTGCAAAAAAACATAACAGCATTTCAGATATGAATAGGAAACATTTCTTCACACATACCCTTCCATAAACCCCCTGATCAGTTCCATGACAAGTTTCTATTATTCTAAGTTCAAAAGAATACATAAGGAGCAAGACACACTGAAACCACACAACAGGGGAAGCATCAAGATTAATGGGACTGGTAATCTGGGATACAACTTAGTGGAAATGGTACCTCTGGACTTCGGATATAGAATATTTTTATTTCACAATAATTTCAACACCACCGTATCTGGACGGCTAACTATAAAGTAACCTGCTTGACAACTCTCTGTTCCATTTGTGAAGAATGGAGCATGCTAGTTTCCCAGTGACATGATTCCTTTTTTATTAGTGAACTACTGTGACAATACACAATGCAAGAATCAGCACTATAATGAAATTTGAATTCTGGGTGTACCATCCAGGGACAGAGGTTACAGTCAGGCACCTAAACCAGCCCACCTTATAAACTTTTGTCAAACTGAAAAGTACATTTCTTCACAATTGTATCTTAAATCTCTACTCAACATGTAAATGAAAATATTTAATTTGATGTTCACACAAAGTGCTTTTAAAATTTAAACACCTTTAAATGTGAAGTTACTGGAGTAAATTCTAAATACAACTCAAAGGAAATGGGATTAGGATGACTGCCATAGTACTGTGAATTCTGCATATTCTAAATCCAATTGAATGCATCAACTTTTGAGCTGAGATCCAACAGTAATCTAAGCACAGCAATCATCAAAGCTGTATAAGGCACTATGGCATCAACGTTAAACACAATAATTACAGAAGATACCGGTTTCAGAATTAAGAAAGCAACAAAACTATCATTAGATTTTATAATTCAAACAACATTCAAGGAGCAAGGAATAAATGTGGTATCTATAAAAGAAAAATACATTTCCAAATGCAAGGTTAATTGCATTCATTGTATTTCACTGATATAAGTATAAATAAGGCTATTACCATTTCATTATTATAATAATTTGCTTATTTTACCTGCAAACTGATAACAAGCATGCTAGCTGTGTAATACCCTCTTAGTACTCATACTTTCATAAAGTCTTTGATATCTGGTTGTTCTGTTTTTCAGATTACTAAAACACCATAATGATGTACTAAATGTCACTAGAATTTCTTGATCATAAGTGTGACTTCCCAATTTCTAAGCCAGCTGAAACTCAGTATCAATAATTCTCTACAGACAGTATCTGGTCATTCATTACATTGAAGTCTTCATTGCAGCTGATTCGTTTGATATTTTCAGTGCTGAGTCTCAAACCGTGGGTTTGATTAACAGCTAGGACAGCTACCTCCCAAAGAAATGTACACAAAGTCTAATCTCCTAAATGGAAAAGCAACTTTTAAAAATACATACTGCATTCAAAACTCTCAGTGAGGGCAAAGCTAACTCACTGGTTTGAAATTTATGACAGAAATAACTACCGCACCCAAGAGGTAACAACAAGTGATAGCTGTGGACAAGCACAGCTTTCGGGGACATCTAATCACTTGCAACACTGTTTTCATCCTGCCAGCATCACTGCAACAAATCTGTCATCTCTTTCACTTAACCATTACCAGGATCAGACTTAATGCTGGTTTCCATACATTCACAAGTACAGCTGACCAGTGTACATATGCAAATGTCCTACTCTTGCCAAAACTGGCAAGTTCCTATTCTTCCAAAGGACAGCTAAGGTCCTGTTTATGCAAAGAAACAAACCAGCCCATGCTAAATCCATATAAGCCTCCTAGACAAGGTTATAAAGTTTATTCAACACATAAAGAATACAGTTTAAAATGACAGATCACAAGAAGCTGAACACCATGACACAATCTGAATGTGATTACAACTAAAATGTAGTTAATGTGTAGTTACATCAATAGATATTCATCACTGCTTTACAGCAGCAGTTGTAGCTCTTGCACGAGAAACAAGCAGCAGTGACAGAAATGTATTCTCCGTGCACATTTAAGACTCTGCTCATTCCGTTAATCAATGCAGGCTTCACCCTACTCTGTTAGCTCTTTGGCAATAACACAGCTGAGAGAAGTGGATCATTTTCTAGTTCATATGACAACATAATTATTATTAGAGTTACAAATAGAAGGCAAATTTTGGCTTTAATGCCAATACAAAAAACAATGTATTTGTAGCCGTAAGTGACTAAGCCAATATAAATGCATCAGAAGAACCTCAGAAACAGCAAAGATTTTTAGGCTTAACTCTACCATCTCATGTACTTGCTGTTCTACAATTCTTCATTTACCAAGGATGCTTCATTGTGCAGAGTTTTCACTGATTGTACAAACAAAAATAGTGGATTAATTCAGTTGAAATAAAATGTTTTATAGCTACTTGATCAAATAAAACAAGTCACCATAGCTTTTGCAGAAGTTACTTTTGAGATGCAAAGTGGCCTTCAGAAGTTAGAACAAATTACAATCATAGAGCAATCATTCTGCTGTTCAAAAAAGAAAGTTATTTGTACCAAATTGTATTCTCCTTAGCAATATCAGATAAACAGATTTTCACACACTCAAGAAACCTGACCAGGTCCACCATTTCTAAGAAAAGGATGTCTATTTCAGCTTCACAAAACATTATCCTGTCACAGGGTTTTATGTAACATCTGAGTTATTTCCCAACTTTGCCAGTTTCTTCATTCAACTATAAATTCTCAATTCATTACATAGCATTGACTGAGGCCAATTAATGACTTTAATTTAGAATCACAAGCAGAGTTATCTGTGGCAGTAGAAGCAGGTTCTGCTTCCAAGTGTCCATTGCCAGATATTACAATTTCATAGCAAGAAAAGCTAAGTAGGACACACAGCCATGCCATCAACCATCACGGTTTAGAGCCTAATGTACTAATGCAATCAGTCACATGGCAGGACAGCTTGTAATTGCCAGAGTGTAATTACAGCATATAAGGGGAAGATATACACTCTATTCAGCCAATAGCTCCCAAAGAAAGGCAGGCAAATGTGGAGATGACACCTGCCTCAGCTACCACAGCTATATCAGGCAGTCATTGAGCTGTGTTAAGAGCTCCATTTCCACTAGGCAGGAAAACGGAATAAGGTACCCAAGGAACACAAGCTGCTGGGAAGCCGTTGTTGTCTGTCCCAGCAAATACAATCTTGCTTCCTTAAAATTCTTCCCACAATGTTAAGCCAACTAACACAAGTCTTTTAATTGTCATCCACTGTCTCTACCTCCTCACATGAGCACTCCCCAAATATTTATCATTCTAGAAGTTATATTTTAAATTAGCTATCTTTAATAACTATGGCTAAAAAAAAAAAAAAAAAAGACAGAGCCACTCCAGGTAACAGGAGTATTCCATTTCAAAGATAATCAATAGGTAGAGGAGAGAGAGGGCTTAAACTAAAACTAACTGGGGGCAGGAATTTGCATTGTCACTTTTGTATTTCTAGGAAACAGCCACACTTGGATTACCCAAATCTACTCAGTGATCAGTTAGCTATATTTGAAATTATTCTTAGTTGGCACTTTTTAAAGCTGCTGTCAATTTGAACATAATGAAAGGAATGAACTGTCTTCAGATACATGTCCACAATCTAACAGAACAATAACAACAAATACCTTTTATTTCATGTAAAAAATTAGAGCTTAAAATAAGAAAATTTCATGCAACAATCAACATACAATATTCCTTTATGAGGCAAAAGAACCACTGGAAGCATATTAGAACTCCAAAACCTAGAGATTCATGCTTAAATTAGCAGAGCCTGAGAGCTGCAGTGACAGTTGATAGCTCTAAAGCACAGAAATAAAGAAATCAGAAGAAGCATCCCTCCATTTCTCCATGAAATGGTTTCCCAATCTCTCCAGCTTTACTTTTTTCCCTTTTAAACAAACATAGCAGCCTTCCTTACTGCAGAACCACCTAAAGGCCAAAGTCTCCAGTTCCTCCAATGCTATAACATCACACAGACCAGAATAATAGACATTCGCACCCCATTAGATGACCAGACACAAATATATTCCTGTTCTGACTCTGAAAAGTCACAACAGTCCACACATCTTACAGGACTTTTTCCTCACCTTCATTGAAGAGCTTGACAGAGAGCAGAAGCAAGTAGAAAACAGGTTGATTTTTTTTCTCTGTATCCACATTCAGCCTGCTGAAAGCTGACCCTTGCCATACTACCCATCTGCTGAAGGTGGTGGTGGTAACACTCAATAATACACTGCTGTAACTGAACCAAGGATGAAGACAGACTAAAACTACCATGATCAACAAACAATATGTGAAACAAATTAAGGAGAAGTTCACTGAAAACTGCTAAACAAAACCAATGCCTTCTTATTCAAGAGTTTTGTTCCCTCTGTGCCATGAAAACTTTTCTGGAAAAGGTTTTTACAGCCTTTTGCTCCTGTTACCATAGTGCTGGACAAAACACAATACTGGCAAAGTGAGAATGAGATTCTAGCCTCTTATGCAGAGTCTATCAGACCAACTCGAGATCTGTTCTGCACTGGAGTAATTAGTGAAGGTTTTACAAACACAAAAGTCATGTCTCCAAGAAAGGAGTCTCAGCCTAATTCCTACAGGTAGACTGCTAGAAACAAAGGGGTTTCAGAAGTTTATCCATTTTGTTCATGTTTGTAACAGAGTTGTCAATACACAAAAACCAGAAGGTTGCAGAAGGCTTTTCATTAACGAGACTCAAACTTTGCTGCTATGATTTAAGAAACTCAAAAAATAAGCAGGAAAAAAAAACACCACCAAAAAAACCCCTTAATTAGTAGTTATTCTCTTTTCCCCAGTTAACCAGCAGTTTTGGTCCATTTAATTCTAAATTAGAAGTAAACCTTCTGTCAATTGCTATGTAGTTCAAGAACAGCAAGTGAAGTTGCTATATTCAACCAGCAGTATATAACTTAACACCACAGCATCAAGTTTTCTGTAACTATTTCCAGCGAGATCTGTATTTTACACACACATTTTCCTAAGTGGGACCTATTTTCACACTAATTACAGTGCTTCTTGTCCAGAAAGAGACTTTTCCATGAAAGCAGGAACTCACTTTTTTTAAAGTAATATAAGGACATTTTACATGCATAAATGGATGTGCATGTTATGTCTCATATTAACTACACTGCAACTGTAATGCGCTCATCTCCGTACAATACTACTTTTTTTCTGCAAGTTAGTCAATTACTTAACAATTAACAAATATCATACCGAGGTATACAAACCAATACTCTTGATAAATGTACCAAAAACTGGGCAAAGTTTTTCTCCACATACAGTAATTTTTACATTGCCAGACTGGAAAACGCTATGATTGTGTTGCAGGTCACGGAGCAATTTCATAATTTCTCTCTAGCAATAGGGAGAGTTTTCAGCCTGCTAAAGAGAAGCCAGAATTTGAAACATATGCTCTACCAGAGGCAAGGGGCATCTTGCTTGGCTACAAAGGACCACAGTTCTGAATATCCAAGTCAGGATAAGCCTGAAGAACCTGTATTTTTCTGAAAATTCCTTCAGAATGGTACCAAGATTTCATACAGTGAACGCTTAAGACCGCTGTCTTAAAGCAAAGAAATAGCATTACCTGATTGCCAGAATAATGGAACTGGACAGAAGCTCTGTGAATTCTACATAGTTGGTTTTACTCATTTGCCCAAAGAAAGTGCATTATTTATCAAATACCTTCTTTGAATCAAGAGCATAAGAGGTTAATAGATCTAAATGAACATGACTAACCCCAAAACAGCAATACCAGAGTTTCTATTTCTAAAAGTTTAAGTTCCTTTGTTCCAACATTTAAGTATCAGTTGAAGACAGCGCTTAACTATAACTTATGTGAAAACCACACAAAATTACATGCTAAGACTCTGAAAAACACAACTTTAGCAATATCCCAGTCAACATGCAGCAGCAAACCTCTGTGCAGGACCTCTAAAAAGAGGCAGCAGGCAAGGACACAGTTCTATCAGCATACCTTGCAAATAGTCAGACAATCAAGTTACTTGGTATCCAACACAAGACAGAGTTCTGCAAACTTGACAGCAATTATGAAAGGTAAGATAAGTAGCACATACAAAGGCACAAGAAGTTTTAAGAAGAAAAAGTCATCACAAAAGCTGAAAGGGTGCTTCAGAAAAGACAGATGAATGAATCAGAAAAGGCCTCTAAAAGTATTATAGAGCATCTGCAATGCCCAAAAATTAGCAGCTGCTCATCTTTGAATGAGATTAATGATGTCTCAGACTTCAGCTTCCACTAAAGAACATTTTTTACCACCAAAGCACTTGCAGGGACTATTTTAACATTATTTCCCCCAAACAGGCACATATTTTTGTTCTCTGTTTGACTAATTTGAGCCAGACTTCCATAAGGCTCCTTCAGATTTGTTCAGATAACTATTTCTGCATGTATTGGTGCTGTGCAGCCCAAGACCTGTATAAATATCCCTTAGTCACTCTTGTATCAATCAGGACACATTTTTGTAAAGCTATGGAACACCATTTTTTTCCTCCAATCAATATTTATAGAGTGGTTAAGAATTCATACTGGACAGAAAAGACACCATCTGTCACAGACATTTTGGCAGAAGCTAAAAATGTACTGCTATTTTTTCCCCTACAACAGCCACACTCTGAGTAGCCCAATAAAACTTGATCTCAGAACTACCAAGAAGTAAATCAATCCATTATTATCCTCACCTAACAAAATTCCTACTAATGAACTTTTAGATGCAATAGTCTTTAAAGTCTATTTTTACACACAATTTTCAAAGAAAAGTCATATACCGCCTATTGTTGCCTCAAACAGGGAAACCCTTTCCTTTTATACAATTTAAATTATTAATATTTCAGTAAAAGAATAACTTTAACCCCACAGTTGATTATTATTACGCTGTTCCACATATAGGCCAGATTTCATCATATCCAACTACAGCAGCAATACTGGATAGTTTTACACATTCTAGTAAGTCTCACAATGACAAGAGCTCTCAGCCATAAAATACATCACTAACGATGCAAGTGTTACATGCAGTCTTGAAGCCAGTCTACTCAAAACTCACCAACAGCATGACTGCAACTTCAAGCGTACCTGTAAGGACTGTATTGTAATCTAGTGACTACTTATGTCATTATGCTTAGATAGCCTAACAGTGTTACACTGAAGTTACAGAAATGAAAGCTTATAGGATAAAAATAGAAAGTGACACTGCAAACTTGGAAAAAAACATACAATTCCTCTCCCAGTAGTTTTGTGCTGCATTACAGGATACAAGAACACCTACCTTTGTGTTTACATTCACACAATCATGACACAGAATTCTTAAAACTTCTTACTCACTCAACTGAAATGATGTTCTGACAGTCCTGAGCTCTTCCTTGTCACAAGAATAGAAACATTAGGAAAGGCAACAAAATAAGAACACTTCAAATGCTGAATGCCTTTTCTATGTCACAAAAGATTCTCTCGCCTCACATTCCTTTTTTGTTGTTGTTTTCTTTTTTCTTTGTTAACATGAATTTGCTTGTTTTCAGGTTGTCCTAACAGACAGTTACAACTGTACAGCCAGCAAGTTCACCACCATCGGGGGAAAAAAAAATTACTTTCCCCTATACCCTAATGAATTAAAGTGCTGCACAAATGACCTTTTCATTGGACAGAACATGTAATATCACCTCTACCCTGCCTAGGTATGGCAATAAATAAAACTATCCTGGAAAGAAGAGTTTCACAATATAAAAGACATAAAAGACAGAGAGGCTTTAAGACAGAGAGCCATGGAAAACGCAGGAATTTTCAAGCTGCTTTTTAGACAAGAAATTCTCTTTACTTTTGCAGAATGCCCCACCAACTATATAATACCTAATGCACCACCTCTTAGACACAGGCAAGTGGCTTTTTTTGCAAAACTCACCATTGTCCAGTCATCTTACTCAACAGCTTATCCCTAAAACACAGGAAATAACACCCTGTGTCTACACTAATTCAGCAGAAGAAAAACATGCAAACAATTCTTGAAGGACTGTGTTCAAACACAGCCTTAAGTGCCTATGGAATTCAGACCAAAAAGTCCTTGGAAAAAAGCTCCTTCCACTCTCTTTGTAAGTAAAAGCAGTACTTACCCTGACTGGTAAAGTATGAGATCTAGAGATGAACAATACCACCTAAGAGCTGTGTTACTTAAAACCAAAAGAATTAGGTAGAAGCAGTTGCCTGCTCAAGTTGTGATTTACCTTGTGCAAAGGCATGTAATGAAATTATTTGCTCAGAAAAAAAAAAAAAAAACCAAAAAATCAAACAAAAAACCAACCAAAAACCCACTTGGACAAACTGACACAATACATATTAAATAGAAAGAAAAAAACCACCCAAAAAACCCACCCACACCAATAATCCTCATATTTCAATCTCCACATCTTAACTTCTCCAACAGAACCTAAACAACAAATACCTTTTTCAAAATGTCAGCTTTTCAGAGCTGCCCTGGGTCCACTGAATATCGCATTTACCACAGAGTGATGCCAAGAGGCCTGAAAACTGAGGTCAAATCAGTTAAAAAAAAAAATCAAAATAACAAGAACCACACAGGAAGACTATAATTTCTCTCCTGCAAAAAAACAAAAAGTGCATTTTGGTCCCCTTTATCAGAAGGGGAATTGAAATCATACCCATATACTAACTGCAGCAGATCGCCAAAGTGAACTTCAGATCTAAAGCTTGTGCATCATCTCCAGAACGGCTCTCTTTCTCAAATGATAAAACACATCACACTGCTTACGGAAAAAGACAGGTCTAGAGAAACTCCAGCTGCTGCCAGTATCATTATGCAGCCTCAAGGGCATCACGGAAAACAGAAGAAAATACTGCTTGGTTTTATGGTTGTTTTGTTGGTTTTTTTTATAATTTATTTAAAACTGAAAAGAAATAAATTTTCTTAAGTGTGTTTTTCATTTTTAAGACACCATGTCACACAAAAAATCATATTTGAGATTATACAATGACTATAAAAACGTTGAACATGCTGCTTATAAAAGAAGCTAGATTTAGTAAAACACAATACTTCGAACCTTCAGCAGGGGTAAAGAGATC
Organism: Melopsittacus undulatus; assembly: GCF_012275295.1. Classification (NCBI taxonomy): domain Eukaryota; kingdom Metazoa; phylum Chordata; class Aves; order Psittaciformes; family Psittaculidae; genus Melopsittacus; species Melopsittacus undulatus. Next base: position 37,390,013 of record NC_047534.1, read on the forward strand.
TCATTCTTCTCTGGATCCTTAAACACAAGATAGAACTATAAAAAGGTAAGAAAAGTTCATGGAAGGTGGAATACAAGAAAAATATATTTTTTTTCAGTGTAAGAAAAAAAGCAAAGGCAAAATCTCCTTCTCATTATAGTACTTTAAAATACAGCCCTTCTAGAAGACAAGTCAATTATTGGCACTGTATTCCTCACCTGTTCATATAATGAAAAAAAATTGGTTTATATATGTATAAACGATGAAATAATTTATACCTCTGCATTAGTTATCCATCTGTTGATCGAGCAAGACAATTCGTAAGAGCTTGTCTTACATAATACATAGACTTTATAAGCCTTACTTAAATGAGGGTCTTATGCTGCAAATGTTTACAACATGCTCATTACAGTGAAAATTTTTGTTTCCCAGGCTTTCTGCATTTGGTTCCTATTATTATAGACTTATGAATACAAATGAGAAAAAAAAGTTTTTATCCTTCCCTCCTCTTTCTCCAGTCATCAGAACTGGATTCATCCTACTGTATTTGTATTACATATGAAATTATTGACTAAAATAAAGACTGCATATGTATTTAAAAAATAATAAAGTTTTAAGCGGATCACATGGTAATGTGATTACAACATGGTAATGATTTACAATAGTTCTATTAACTCATCCCATCAAGTGGCTATAGAAATGTCCTCAATTTGGAGATGGTTTAAATTAACCATTACCACTATTAGACACCTGTAACAGAGAATCAGAGTCTACAGATAACTTTAAGTCTTCTGCCATCCAAACTGATAGATTTAAGCATATGCACACATATAGTCAGAAATAATTTCCCTTTTCTTTTGAGAAAGGACTGCTCTTATGACAATGAACTTAGAACCTGACAAAAAAAGGCTGCAAAAACAACATCCTCACTAGTTTAGGCTGACTACACACCACTCTGTCATTCAGAGTCTGCTCCTCAGAGCTTTCACATGCTCAAATCATTCTGCCTCTTCTAAAAGGGAGTTACTCCATGGGCATCATTTCTCTAAGGGCACAAACACAAACAAGCCTAAATCTTTGAAGATGATTTCAGAGATCACCAACACCTGAATAAAGCAAGAAAAATGAGAAGTATATCAGAAAACACTTCACACTGGTTTATCATAAATAACAAATAAATGCAATGTCACAGTTTTACACTTTTTTACAACTCCATTCACTCCCAGTTCTGTAGTTATTAGCCATGGTGGGAAAAAACAACTAATTTCAGTATTTCACATATATACTCCACCATATAAAAATCTTCAATCTTTCCCACAAACTAAATTTATATAGATCTTACTTAATTGATGTGAGCTAACTGACACACTAATTCCCTCTCCTTGGAATGCCAAACCAACACTAATCTGTGCAGTAAGCATTTCAGAGGATACAGGATATATGGTATTCGGGATACAGAAAATATGGTATTAAATAGAAGCAGGATCCCCAATAGCCCAGTGAAATGGATTACAGCAGACAATACAAAACATTTCATTTAATGGGCATAAAATGCCATCATGAACAAATTCGGAATAAATGCAGGGGAAGCATATGAAAGAGAATATAAAACTGCTTATATCTTCATTATTTATTTAAAATGTCTAGACTTTTTTAGAATACCATAAAATCCTAAACCCTAATTCATAGCAATAATTTCACAGATTAAGTAACATTAGCTATCAAACTAAACTTAGTGCCTCTGTACTTTACTCAAGTGGAAAACCAGTGTACACAGTTCATACTCTTCACAACATCATCTGCATATTCTTATAATTTATAATTTCTCTCCCAAAAACAACAGCCCCTTTTTTGAGGTTTCAGGCATTTTTTAATCTGACATCAATCATCCATCTTAGCCTCGTATTTTGCTGTTAGCAGTGTGGGGAATAAGAGGTTGGCAACTTCTCCTTTTACATATATTTATAAATAGTGAAAATTACTGTAAACTTTCCATAATGTCATGATATACTATTACATAAAAGGGATTTTTTTTTCTCCCTTTGGCGAAATACTTTATGCTCATCCTCCCACCCCTTGCACTCCAGATAAATTTATGCTACCTGATCCCAAACAGCCATTTAATTTGGGATATTTAACATACTTACATTCCCCACAAGTGGCAGCAGACCAGTTGTTTTTTACCCAACAAAAAAGTAGGTAGACAAACTTTTGCAGTCTGAAGTAAACATTCTGCCTGACATATAAAACTATAAACTAGCGCCACTTCTCATGCTACCTTACAAACTTGCCACATAGTAAAAAAATTAGAGTGAATTACAGATTCTGCAACACCCAACACCTCTCAAACAATATTTAAAAGGACACAATTCAAAATCACTTTGAGAATTTGCAGTCTATAAACACATACTATATAATGATTATTATTAAAGCAAATCAAGACAAATTAATTTGCTTTGAATTCATACTAACTAATAAATGGCTTTGTATATTTTGTTTGTTAAACAGACTAAAATTTTCTCTTTGAAAAGAAATCATACCCAAAAATACCATTTCAATTATGTTTATATATCCCCATATGCTAAGAACAGCAATACCAAGAACAGACTTTGACTGTTCCATGAGACAGGTTTTACAGAAAGACAAGCAGCAATTTCGGTTTCAAAAGTCACATATTACCTAAAGGTTATCTGTCATGACCCTTTCATGTTTAACAAGTTTCAACTAAGGAGTAGAAACAACACCTGACATTTTCACTACTTAACCTCCAGGCCCAAAGAGCAGCACTGCTGCTCAAAAAGCTTGAAATAACCTGGTATCTTGAAGAACTCTCTTACCTTAGAATAGTCCATCTAGCAGCTCACTGCCCCCATCAGGGACGGTCCCACTCTTTTCCTGCTTCATTCCCACCTCCTCCCTCGCTTCACACTTCCACCATCACTGAGCAAAGCAACAATGCTTTCCTTGTCCCAGTTAGTTTTCTGTTGGTTTAGCTAACTGAACGGGTTCACAAATGATCACGTAAGGACCAGACCCAGGACAAGGACATAATTAGAACAGAAGCAGAAAGATGGTAGATAAGCTCAGCAATCTTGCACCTAAACAGCAGCAAAGCCTAATATTTGCATGTTTTGATAGGCATTGCTTTAATTTCTAGACACCTTACGTTCCAAACATTTCTAGGTGGGTAAGAATAATAATTTATGCACTTAATCTTAAATACAATTTTTCAAATCTACAAAAAAAAAAAAAGTCTTCTTCAGAATGGTCCAGAAAGCAGCCCATTCAATCTCAACACTTCAACTCTAGTTTGTCAGTTAAGGCAGGCCTTCATAGAATAGAATCATAGAACAGCTAGGGCTGGAAAGGACCTCAAGATCATCCAGCTTCAACTCCCCTGCCACGGGCAGGGACACCTCCCACCAAACCATGCCACCCAAGGCTCTGTCCAACCTGGCCCTTCATAAATCTCAATCAGAATGCTTCTTAGTATTCACACACCCAGCACAAAATGTAGAGGCACTGCCAGAGCCACCCAGCTGGTAACACACTGGACAAAAAGAAAATAGTTATCTGCCCTTCATTGCTGAAAAGATTGGGGCAGTCTTCTAAAGCCTTCAATCCCACCCATGAAACTTTAACACTGACAAGCAAGTAAATGTATTTTTCAAACCTTCCTCTCATAAGGTACAAAGCAAATGTTCTTATTCCATGTAGCTATGATAGAAAGATTTCCTTCACTAAAATCCAAATTTAAATAACTTCCTTCACCTTCCTTCAAACCAGTCAACCTCTTTATATTAACACTAAACAAAAATCTCACAGAAATTCTTACAAGGTTTAGCCTAGTCTTTTATCAAAAACAATAACAGAAATTAATATCTGCTTTCTAACAATGTTTATCAACATCCCAATAGTTTGCTCTAAAATATTTCCCATAAAACATCAAAAATCATTACTATAATCTTGCTATATTACTTATTTCCATGTCATACAAGTTAATCATATGACAGTCATGCAAATATTAAAGAATAGTAGTTCACAATGTAGGAAATAGCTCTTCTGCAGCTCATCTATTTATTCATGTAAATGTAACTGAAAATAAAAAGAATTAAAATCCATTTAATGATGGCATGCAGGTTGAAATAAGCTTCTTCAAACAAAACCATCTTGGGCTTCCCTAAAATCTGTTAATAGTATCAGCTGAAATAGCAATTTAATAACCATGATCTGTTCTTCTAAGATTACAGTTTTTAAAAAAGGGTATTATCTATAGTATAAATCAACTCTGACAAAACAGCAAACAGCTCAAATAGATAAAAGACCCCAAAGTTATTCCCAAGAATTTTGAGAGAGTTCATAAAAATTAAAGCAGTAAATTCACAACAAAATTACAAAATACTCTAATAAAAACATTCACATATACCTAGAAGAGTTTTTAACCTTTAACAAAAAAGCCCTAGATTTACAAGTTCAGCACAAAACTAGCTTCGGCTATGTTTATAATCAACACACAGGCTACCCAAACCAAGTAATATTTGTTCCTCATCCCACAATTAACCAAGCATAAAACAACTTCACAACAGTAACACTAAGCAAATAACAATAAAGCAAGCACTTATATTTCAAACTGAAAGACCATTAAGAATAGATATTACAATGACATCTACCGGGAAATAAGCTGCAGGAAAAGTGGAGTCCATAGTTCAGAGCATATCACTATAAATTTGACAGAGCAACTTGTTTATTGAATCTGGGAGCCAGAAAATTAAGGTTTTTCACTGAAAAAGACACAATTCATTTGCAAGAACATATTAGTCAAGAAAATTTCACTTCAAGAAAAAATTGCCAACCTAACCTGCAAGAACCCTGAAAAGAAGAAATGCACCTAATCACAGAATCCCAAGGGTTGGAAGGGACCTCGAAAAAGCATCTAGTCCAACCCCCCTGCAAGAGCAGGGTAACCTAGAGTACATCACACAGGAACTTGTCCAGGCGGGCCTTGAATATCTCCAACGTAGGAGACTCCACAACCCCCCTGGGCAACCTGTTCCAGTGCTCTGTCACTCATAAAGAAGTTCTAAATTCAGTGTGCTGTGATTACATGCTTCATCTACTGACATGCAGTTTTGCTTCATAAAGTATGAGTAGCCCAATGTCTAAAGTTCCAGGTACAGGTATTCAACAAAATTTACAAAACTTAGATTACTAAGCAATAAGCTAATTTCAGGTGCACATTTAAGCATGAAAACACAGTATTTGAAAACAAAATCCAAGATAAATGGGCCAGCAGACTCTTGATGTAGACTCTACCAAAAACTTGTCACAAAACATGGTACTTAAATACATTTTTCAATAAAATATTGTGTTGAACATAACAGAGTAAGATACCACTTGCTTAAAGCACTGACTGGAGAAGCACTTTTCTTACATGGTGCACCATGGTGGTAAACCACTTCCTGCCTTAAAACCTACAGCACTAAACCACAAAGATTAATGACTGCAAATGCAAGTAAAACATGAGCAACACACAATAAATTTTAGAGAGCTTATTAACTGTAGGATGCAGAAGCTTGCTACTTGGAATTACAATTCTTGAGCAATGTAATTCAGTAACCACAATCCAAAAACAAACTATAGAAGAGAACAATTAAAATACCACTTGTAACTAATAGTTACGGTCACAATACTTTTTATTAGCTACTTGCAAATTTACAGGTTGTATTTTTGCACTTATACAATACAGTATTACCATCAGCAAGTCCCATTACCACCAATAAAATGGCTTACGCTATTTCCACATCCACTCAATACAGAATCAATCTCACTCTTCCTGAACTCCAGCTTGAACTTGTAACACTATAAATGCATTAAATTAGCTTTCCTGGCAAAACACAGCACAGTTAATGCAAAGGAAAAGTAGATCGGTTGAGTGATAAATACTTCACCAACTTTGCCAGCTATACTGACTCACTTGAAAGGAAACAGACAAGACGGTCCTACACTTACATTATCACTAAACTTACCAACCTAACAAGCAGCTCACTGTAAACCTTGAGTAGAAAGAGACATTCAATAACAATTGGTGCAACCATTTAATACAATTACAACTCTGATGGCATATATAGACTGAACTACTGCCATGGAATTTAATTTCAGAAAACTGGAATCAAAGACACATAAGCAACATATATTCAAGTACTTTTTTCCTATATTTATCACACATATTGAACATATTTGGTGTCACTTCTGCAGATTTTTCTTTTTATATATCCTGATAATGCAAGGGATGCTAACTCTCTTCTTCAAGCAAGTTTTTGCCAACCTTACCAACAGTAAACGTCAATGCAGAGTGCACTGAAGTAATGCCCCTTCAGACACATGGCAAGGTTTTGGTAGTGGGCTAGCCTCTGTGGGAAGAGATCAGGAGCTGCCCTCATGACAGGCTAAGCCAGTTCTAAGCCAGCTCCAAAACAGACCTGCCACCAGCCAAAGCTGGGCCAGGCAGTGATGCTGGTGGCACCTCTGTGATAGCTTACTTAATAAAGGGTAAAAATACCACTACAAAGCAGCTGTGAGAGAGCAATGAGAAAAATGGGAGGGAAACAACCCTGCAAACACCAAGGTCAGAGAAGGAGAAGGGGGAAGACATGTTTCCAGATCCTGAACAGAGATACCCCTGCAGCCCATGGAGAACACCATGGTGGCAGAGGTCATCCACCTGCAGCCAACAACGGACCACTGTGGAGCAGACCACATGCTGCAGCATGCAGCAGGTGGGTATACTCTGAAAGAAGCTACAGCCCATTGAAAGCCCACATCAGAGCCCGCTCCTGGCATATGACGCAGACAATGGAGAGAAGTCCATGCAGGAGCAGGTTTTCCAGCAGGAATTATGGCCCATGGAAGACCCAGACTGGAGCAGTCTGTTCCCCACTGGGAAAGGCTTACACTGGAGCAGCTTTTTAAGAACTACAGCCTGTGGGAAAGACCCATGTTGGAACACTTTGTGAAAGACTGTCCCATCTGGGAGAACCCACATTTGAGCCAGGAAAAGGTGTGAGGAGGAAGGAGAGGCAGAGACAGTATGTTACAGAATGACTGCAAGCCCCATTCCCCTGCACAACTTGGGAGGAGGAGTTCGAAGAGTTGGGAATGAAGGGGTGAAGTTGAGCTTGGGAAGAACAGAGGGCTGGGGGGGAAGGTAGTTTTAGTTTTGGTTTCGCACTATCCTACAGTTTCTAATTGGCAATAAATTAAATATTCCACAAACTGAGTTGATTTTGCCTATGGCAGTCATCAGTGTGTGATGTCCCTTTCCTCAACCCATAAGCTTTTTTTTCCTTACTTTCTCCTGTTGTTCTATTGAGGACTGAGAGTGAGAGCACGGCTTGGTAGGCACCTCACAGACAGTCATGGTTAACCCATCACAGCATACTACTTCAATTTAAAATTACACATTTTCTGACATCCTACCATAGCCTGGCAGGACAGATATATCTACATATTAATTCACTGCACTTAGGAGGAAGATACTATAGCATATTGTCCATGTACCTTAATGTCTTAATGACTTCTATGATTCTATATATCCACTAGCACTGTTTTACTAGTTTCCTAGTAGTTTTAAAGAGTTTCAACTTGTCAGCATCTTCCTGAATTGCTGGTCTAACATTCACTGGAGCTAATCAATATCTGCTTTCACATTTGAAGAACAAGTGTTCCATCAATCAATGCTCTTATCACCTCTTCACCAAAGCTGAATTATAAAAGAAACAAGCTTAAGGAGCAGAAAGGTTGAAAATAACTCTTCTCAGAGTGATGATACATTTCTGATGGTTAAATATATTTTACAAATCTCAGTTGCCTTTGTTAAGGTGATACACATCTTCAGAGAAGAGAATAGAGATTATTACTAAAGATCTAACCACCAAGTTACTATTTATAAAGGACTGCCATTTCTGCAATTTAAAACCGGTATGCTAATTCTAGCATTCTTCTCTTATTCAACCTTATTCTCTTATTCAACCTACTGAAAGATGCTTCCAAATCTACAGCTACTTCGTCAAGTAAAATTAACAGATATGTGGAAAACAACTATGAAACTCATCTATCTATGGACTGTAGCAAAATTACTGAGAAACAAATAGTTTTTACCTCTATCTCTGTTTAAAATAAAGCTATCTGCAGAAGCTGAAAGCAGGTACTTCTAATAACCAGAGGGATGGAATATTAAGAACAGCAATAAAAATCCATTCCCATCCTTCCCTTCACAAACAACAGAAGGCTGTTTCTGTATATAAAAAGCAATACAGTCATGGCAACTTGAAGACTATGAAGAGAGGAAAATCAGAAGCTCACTCTCCCCTTTTAGTCTCTAGAGCTGCCAAGTAAAGCATACTAACCTTGAAAAGCTAACAGAGAGCTAAGAAATTATTTTAGAAGAATCTGGATAACACAGTACATGGAAATCCTACACTCCTTCTGAAAGCTGAGCAAGGCACAGAGGATTGGCCTTTCACTCCATTCTGAATGCTAACTTTGGTGACAGGACTTCCCTCACCTGAATCTCTTTCTGCTAGATACTTCCTGGCTGAAATACCTCCATCTGGTAATTTTTTCTGATGCTTTTAACAAAGAGCTAACAGACACAAGCATTCAGTTACCCTAGAAAGCTCCATACACTGCAAGATAAGCTAATTCTTTTAAAAAGCGAGGATCACAAGGAGCAAACAAAAGATTATTCTATACAGGAGAGCCTCAAAGAAACTGGACAGGTCAAGACAATGTTTGGAATTTATGTTAGTATACCAGTAATTTGCACAACTCCTTAGTCTTGTTACACCATCATAAGCTAATATTCTCTTTAGGATACTCCCGAACAAAAACAATGCAGGAATATGAAAACTTTGTAAACACAGCACATTGTCCAGCACAACTAGTTCTCTGCTTTTTATGGAATTCCCAGATACATTAATGCTGACTGCAAATATGTTTTCTTATAGTATCAAATACATCAGATAATATATTCCAGAGAATTACTCTGTTGCCGAGTTCAGACTGAGACTGAACTTGGTAACAGAGAACACAACACTAGTACACAAAGCATTGAATAGGCAGAACAAAATTTAACCCATGACTGACATTGTGTCAGATACCACAAATACATCCTCCTAAATAAAACCGCTTATCTTCCTTTTCTCTTTAAGAAGCTGAAGTATGACATAGGAATAACTCCATGATTTCTCCAAGTTACTGAAGAAGAAGCCCTTTGGGGCAAGAAAAGTTATTTGATTTCTGTAGTAACACAAGCAGATTAAAGTGAGCAACTTACATTATGCTTAAAAACTATAATTTTATATAAAGTAGAATCATAATCAGAAAAATTACTAAACTAATTGCTATGGTATTCAAATTTATACTTAAATTTTCTCCTATCAATTTATTTTCCTATTTAATGGAATAGCATCTCTTGAAAAGCACATCACCTTACTAGGTAACTGATTGACTAGAGGCCTGAGAAACCGACTTACCCGGTGGGAAAATTTAAAAAGAACAACCATCGATAAAGAAAAATTAATAAAAAAAAATTATTTTGTCCAAACAGTAGCTTTTTTACTTTCATTGCTGCAGAATCATTTATTGAATATTTACTGTATTTCCTACGATTTTCCACAGAATTTTAAGCTGACATGCTCTGATACACTTACTGTATCACAGACTCAAGGGAAGGATAACAATTTATGTAACATTCCCTGTTGCTACAGTAATTGAGCTAATTATCAATTATAATTTGCATAAACACTGCCAAAAATTTAAAGAACCGATTTTCCACTTCTTAAGCAGAAGTCAAATGAGTTGCAGTTGTCACAACTTCTACTATGAACTACGAGCAACTTCCACATGTAAGAGATCAGGTTTGATTATTTTGAAGCTGCTATGATATTGCTAAGGGGGGAGGGAAGGAAGAAATACATTCACCTTAGCACTGAACTTCAACTGACCTATGCCTGACTTTTGCAACCATTTTTGTACTTGACAAAAAAAAAAATCTCAAAGCACCAACTGACACAGAAAAGGGAGTGGCTTGTTTACAAATACAGGCCAGTGCAGCACCTACATCAATGGTCCTATCACCACACTGCCTACCAACCTGCAGACCATGTTCAGGTCTCCGTCACTTTCTGAGCCTCCAGGAGATCTGAAGAATAACCACAACGAAACTTCCTATCAACAACAAAACACTAAAGGATTACAGTAGAATTATCCCATCTTCACTACATGACTTTCTGGACAATTACTCTTCCACACGCTTCTAAGAAATCATATGCCCATCTTCACCATCAAATCCATGGCTACTATTTTAAATGTAATTTGGATTTAATTGTACGTAAAAGCTTTCAGATTATGATTATAATCAAAATCACCAGTAACCAACTAATCAATAGTTATATTCCCATATACAGCTTTGTATACAGATCCTGTGCAAGAGTTTATGTAGCTCTGGCACCATTAAGGCAAGGTGGGTTCATCAACAGATTTGCTACTAGGACACTCACATCACTAAATACAGAATCCCCTCATGATGGACCTCTTCTGTATAAAAATCCCACTCTATAGTCTCTCAGCCAGTTCCAAAGACTGGAGCCTACTGCCTTGCTGTTGTCCTTCATTCACCACTTGTTTAAAATTTAAACATGTCCATGCTGTGACCCATACTGCATCTTGCAGTCAACACTCACAATACAATTTTGTTCTTTCATTCTCACCTCCCCCTTAAAGTTCTTTGTTGTCATGATGGTTGGATAAATTGTCAACAGTCAGGGAATTGCTGTGCAGTGGCCAGAATCCATCAGGCTGACCAAGAGTGCCTCATTCTTTTCGTTCATTCACCATCTGTATCCATCTCCTATTATATTTGACGGTCCTTACAGACTGTACGCTGTCTGTGGTAACAACCACCTTTTTTCATTCTCTATTTGTACAAAACCGCATGGAGTCCTCCTCTGTAGTTTTAATTAAAACAATAAAAGTGATCTGTTCAACACTGATTTTACAAACTCTGGTTTATACAAAGAAAAGGAAAAACGGTCAGAGAAAGAACAACAAAAGAAAAAAAGCCAACTCAAACTACATCTACTTCTTCCTATCTGGTTCTGCCTTCCAAGACTCTTCTTCCCTAATTCAGGAAAAAAAGAGTTTCCCAGTTTTCATAAAAGCATAAATCTAAATACATGTATATCAAATCATGGCTGTAAGAAAGTATTTCAATATATTCCTCTTCAAGAACATAACCCACACTACTTCAACACAGGACAAGTTATTACATAATAAGACACATCTCTAATTTCATTGTAATTGATGTGTTTTGTAATGACCCAAAATATGCAAAGTCTTCTCTCTAGAGGGCAGTTGGTCATTCAACAATTCAAAAGAAACAGAGCTGTTTTTACAGGGGCATTTTAAATATTCTGTCACTGGTTCAACATTCTCTCCCATCTTCACTAACATAATAACCTCATCACAGATCTCATCCCTACCTGCCTTCTGGAAACACACAAGCATTTTCCGCTTACAAGACTGAATGCAAAAACAAGAGTGGGGCCCTTTGTATCTTCCCTCCACACAAGACACCACAAACCCAAGTCCCTCTCTTCTCTTTCCTACACAATCAGACCCTTCTTAGGGGGTCTGGTTTTGGGGGCAACTCTTTCATTTAGCCCTACAATTGCTATGAACATAAACTGACAATCTTTTGTTTCTCTTCCTAGTAAAAAGAGAAAGAAAAAAACCGAAGTCCCAACATCAACCTGGCTTCAGAGTGGTCAGAACACAAATCACCCACTGCGGTTGCAACTTGGGCTTGATCTCCTTCTCCCTAACTCTGTATCATCTCTACTACATCATTCTTTCATCCTGCACCTACCACTTGGTAGCTGCCCTTCCTATCAAATACCGCAACCCTGCTCTAGGAAAGGAAATATAAACTGATAGGTATATCCCAATTAAAATACATGGCACTGTGCTTTAAATTAACAAGCAAAAATGCTGATTTACACGAGACCGGTATCTCCTCAGTTTATCACCTCATCTCCGTGCTGCCAGCAAAGGAGAGCAGAAAGTGGGAAGGGAATGAAAAGGCGCAACACAGACGACACCATCCGAAATAAATATTCAACACACTCACAAAGTGGAAGGAATTTAGAAATCAATTACATATCTAAACGCCTCGTCACGCTGGGGTAGTTCATGCTGGAGGTGAACCAGTTCTCCAGTCCCCAGGCTGCAGCAGTCAGTGCCACCCGCCCGTCGCCCTCCCATCACCAAGGGGACAGGGGTGGCACGACCCCGCTCTCCCCACCCGCCCGCCGACCCCGGAGTCAGCCCTACCGCACACACCAGGGTAGACAGGACACGACCCTGCCCAGCTCTCGTGGGGCTGCCCCATACCCGCCGCCTCGCTAACCGGGGCCGCCTCAGCACCGGTGACCGTTAGGCGGGGACGGCGACCGTTATGCCGCGCGCGCCCCACCCCGCCCCGCCCGCCGCACCTGGATGTAGTTGGTCTCGCAGTACTCGGCCACCCGCTCCAGGTTCGTGTAGCTGTCGAACAGGGCCCGGCGCCCCCCCGGAATCTCCTCCTCCAGCAGCATCTGCAGCTCCGCCATCTTCACATCCTCTCACCCGGTCCGTTAGTCGGTCCGTCCGTCTGTCCGTCCTCCTCTCCTCCCTTCGCTGCACCCTTTCCCCCCTCCCACCTCCACAGCGCTCCTCTCCACCCGGGCCCGGCCTCGCGCCGCGGACAGGGAGCGCGCGCGCGCCAGACCCCCACCGCGGCGGTGGGCGGGACGCTGCCGGGAGACACCTCTTGCGCATGCGCCCGCCTCCCACTGAACACCCACCCCCCACTCCCCCCAACCTTCCCCTCCGTCCCCCCAGAGCGCCCACTTCCGGCCCGGCGGAGGGTCGCGGGTGATAACTGGGAGCGCCTGGTCGCGGATCGGCTGTAGCGTGGGCAAGGGCCCTTCTCCTTCACCTCGAGCGGCCTGTATGAAGCAGGAGCTATCCCTGCCTTGTGTAGTTTTCTTAGGGGACTGTTTTGTTTTTAACATCAGGTGGGCGGCTCGGCCCAGTCCCCGGAACCACAGAATCATTGAGCAGTTCGGGATGGAAGGGACCTTCAGAGGTCACTTTGTGCAATCCCCCTGCAATGAGCAGGGCCATCCTCAACTGGATCAGGTTGCCCAGAACCACATCCAGCCTGGCCTGGAATGTCTCCAGGGATGGGGCATCCACCACCTCTCTGGGCAACCTGTGCAGGGTTTTACCACCCTCATTGTAAAGAATTTCTTTCTCATGTCCAGTCTCTTTTAGTTTGAAACCATCACACCTCATCCTGTCACAAGAAGTCCTGCTAAGAAGTCTCTCCCATCATTCTTACAGGTCCATTTTAAGAACTGGAAGGCCACAATAAAAGTCTCCCCCAGGCTGAACAACCGCAACTCTCTCAGCTTTTCCTGATAGGAGGTGTTCCATCCCTCCTGTGACTGGATCTCACTCCAGAGGCATCAGTTGCTGCCCCAGGGGTGTTCCCTGGTACTGGAGCTGGCTCCAGCCACAGCATTAGTCTGAGGGGACAACACCAAATAACAACATGTACTTTCATTTTAGGAAGGCTTGGCTTTTTTTTCTTTTTCTTTTTTTTTTAACATCATTCTGCACTAATTTACTCGGTGGCAGCTTGCTAGCAGCACTCTTCCCAGAGCATCAGTCTAACGCCACATATATTGATACCTCTGGAATCTTTGTCTTCAATACAATGTGAGCTAGAATCAGACCCTCATGCTTTTAGCATAGCTGCTGCTCAGCTCTTCTGATGAGCAGAGGAAGAACAAAATGTTTCTTTTGTGCAGATTCAGCCTGAAAAGCTGCTATTGTACAGGGGCAAGAGGAAGGGTAAATTCTCGGCTGCCAAGTAGTCAGCTTTTCAGCTTTAACAGAAAAGCGTATTAATGAAGGGTCAGCAGAAACAGAGGAAGGACAGCCTCGTGGCTGAAGCACAACACTGAAGCCATGAGTTAGGTCTGTTTGGTCAGTTCCTGGCTTTAACACTGACTTCCTTTATGTCCCAGGCAAGTCACTCAGTATCTCTACAGTTGTGATGAAAATGCCCACCCTTAGAGGAATGTGGAAAGTTTTCCCACTGAATTCCTTCACCTGAACTCAAAAGTAGCCTTTCCCCTCCCCCAGGAAAAAGAAAAGGCAATCAACCCTCTCAGCAGAAGTGTCCCAGCTTTCTCTAGGGGAGCTCATTTGTCTCTTTGAAATGAATTGCAGCTGTGATTACTTGCCTCATGTTCCCATGAGGCTCCAGAGCTTCTGCTGCCTCTGTAGTGCAGCCCTGCATGATTGGACATCCCTTACATACTCTGATACAACAGTCTGATATTTTCCCAGCTTCTCAGTTACAGACAATTCTGTGGTAGTCACCAGCTAGAGAAGATCCAGTGCTGCAGTCCTTGTACACCAACCTGGTACTCTAGAAACAGTTGTTCTCGTGCCTTGAAAGCTGTTGCAAAGGCATCCAGCTAGATATGCCCAGGTGCCAGGTGACTTCTAGAATTAGAAGCAGATTGTAAACAGCTCCTGGGGTCATGCAATAAACATTTCACCTTTGAGCCAGTCCTCTTTAAGTTTCTTCCCTTAAAAGAAAAATGAGATGGAAATCCGGGTCCTGAGGAGTGTCTGCCTGAAGATATTTCCTCTTATCTTGCTTAGTTCTCCCATGTGAAGGATGAGTCAGGCACAGTGTTCATTATACCGCTTTAAAAACCCTCATATGTAAAGCATTTTTCTCCCTATTTTAAATATGGCCTAAAATTCACAACTTCAACTACTTGACTGTGTGCTATAATTTTTGTACAGGCAGTTGAATTGCCAAGGGTAATTCATATTTTCCAGCTGCAGTAGACTTAATCTCACAAGCAGTCTTGAGAATCACAAAACACCTTGCTAGAGACCCCCTGCCATGGCATGTGTGGGGAAGGGAGGAGTGACTGCTCAAGAGCACAAGTACCCTATCATCCAGTACCCATGCTCCAGCACGGGGCTGTGCTAGCATGGTGTCATGTTGCCCGCATCTCTCCACAGCAGATGCTGGCACTCCCTGGCCTAAAACAAGGACTAAAGAAGTTAAGTGTCATTCAGGCTTGCTCTTGGTGCCCTGTACCCCCAAAGTTTATAAGCCATGAGTTATACATCCAGAATTACTGATTGTGCACTAATTAAAGAATTAAATCTTGATTGTCGGCTCCCCTGCTGGTCATTAATGTGCCTTTTGAGAGAGCTGATCAGAGCTTTCACTGCAAGGGCCCGGGGAAGAAAAGACAACCAAATCAACTCAAGGCTGCTGCGGGTGTGGAGCTCCATTCTTGTCCCACATCTCCAAGAATCAGCAATGGCCAGGCCTCCTCACCCTCAGACTTGCAGCTGATGAGTTACACCTTTGCCCTTTGGTAATGGGCCCCACGCTCCCTCCTCCACAGTACCTTTAGCTTGAGCTCTGCTCATCACATCTGCTGCTGCTGCCGCTTCAGGAGCTGCTCATGCCAATGCTCCCACCACTCTTCATTTCTATGCCAAGCTGGAGGCAGGCTGAAGCTGCCTTCTCTCTTCATTCATTTGCTTTTCAGGTGTGAAGTCAAGCTGTCATTTGGCAGCTCCCCAGAAAACCTGCACGATCTTTCTTTTGGCAAAAGGAGAAAGCTGTCAAGATGTAAAGAGGGAGGTTCTCTAAAGATGCTGTTAGGAGTTTTAACTTGGATTAGCAGCACCAGACTGCAGGGAGAGGGAACTGTTAATTGTTTCATCTTGTCTCTGTGCTTTTGGTATCATCAGAGCCTGCTTTGAGGGGAAACCTGAGCGATCCCATCTGCTCTCAGATCTGCACCCAGCATCAGCAAACCTTCCTGCACAGCTCACACCCGTGGGTCAGACAGCTGCTGACCTCTCAGTGGCCCTGGCTGTAAGAAAAAATATACATGCACATAGCTGCTCATCACAGTAGCAGGACCAACCCACCTGCGCAATTAGATGCTAGTTATCACCACATGCTTACATTTTAATAGGGTACTCATTTGTGGATTAAAATTTAGGTATGAAGAGCCCTCCTTTCAGAATAATGGCCACCTATAATCCTCTGTATGCATACCAAAAATAATTAGAAATCTTGCTTAAATTAGATCAACTGAATTCAACTACTAGTTCCCTAAATTTACATTAATGACTTCCCATCTGTCCAGTGATGTGCTATACTAATTTTAAGTTTTTATACCCCCTCAGCCCTAATTACAGTATTAGATGCTTAAACTTTTCCAACTTTTTTTAAAATCCTTTTGTATGAGATTTTACCTTTGATCAGTATCTTTGAGACTGGGAAGCAAATGTATTTTCCACCTAAAAGTGCTGCTTACAGTCACCAGAAAATAGGAAGACAAGCATCTAGCTGGAGATACCAAACTGGATGTTGTGATCCAAAAACACAGGGACCACTATTCTTCCAACTTCTCTCACATGTGTTAAGGTTTTACCTCTGCCAGTCACCCAAGGGAGTCACCTACTCACAAACACTTGCATAGACAAGCCAATGCTTTGGTGTGTGCAATCTTGTAGTTGGGCACTTTGTGTGCATGTCCCACATACCAAAGTTTGAATTACCAATTCTTAATTAGAGAAAAGTAATAACGGGGTAGCTCAAAGGCCACCTGTTTTTGGCACGACAGTAAGAAACCACAATCAAAAGCCTCTTTCATTTTCTTTGCTGTATGGAAAACTGAACAGCACAACCACCACATCGGGGTATGTGAGTAAACATCCTGTTTAGACAGATGACTGGGTCAGATATCCAGCAGATCCTGCTGCAGGTTTTCAGTTCACTTATGTAAGTAACTCTGCTCTAGTTTCATGAGGTTCCCATTTATGAGCATCCCCCCGTCCCCCTTTTTTTTCTTTTTATGTTTTTGTAGATGGTAGAAACAAAAGCTGAAAACCCCTGTGCTTGCTGCATCACATGGAGCTGAGCAGATTTGCAGCTGGAGAAAAGTCAGAGGTCTCTGATACCAAACTTACAGTCATATGCACTGACCACAGTAGATGGGAGGAAGGGATGGAAGAAGGAGGGAGGGAAAACTGGACAATTTAAGAAAACAACCTGTAACTGAAGCATGTACCTTCACTCCTTCAACAAAAACATAGTCATGCCATCCTGCTTGCTTCACATAGTGTCTGGATCTGCCTTTGGCTGCATGGCAGGTCTTTGCCATATAATCTAAAGCACATGAAGTAAACAGCAGCTTATTTAACTCCCACAGTTATTCTAGAATGCCAGGGGTGGCCCCCAGCACAGAATGCAGATTCTACATATCCAGTGCTGCAAAAAATGGTGCCAGGATCCCAAGGCATCTTAAAGGATCAACTCACTGTAAACCACAATGAAAAACCCACACAGCCTGCAGCTGCACATTCTCCTCTTGCTTCCTTGGGCATTCAGCAATTCGCTGGGCAATCAAGATTATAACCACAGATTACCTCTCTGTTTATGAGAAACTGCAGCTGTGTAAAACACTTGCTGCACAAAGGGTGGAACAAGTGACCTATAGGGTAGTTTATACCTCCTGGAAGTGTTTGCCCTATTTTGGTACCACCTCAGACGGAGGCAGTGCATGATTGACATCTGACGGCCAACAGCACCTCCAGAGAGGGACAGGACACATTACAGAGACCCAAACTGTTCTAGAACATGTCTCATTCAAAATACCAAGCTTTTTTCCTAGGAATTCAAGATTTCTCTTGAACTTCTATTTCATCACAGCATTGTGTGAGAAGGATAGAGCCAGTACAAGGGGAGAAAGTCTCTAAAGAAGGAAGAGGTCAAACTAAATAGGAAAAATAATGATCTCTTTCTAACATTTCAGACTTTAAAAGAAACCAGGCAACAAATGGTCTCAAAGAGAAGCCAGCACAAAGGGCAGTTGCTCATCAGTTTCCTTCCAAGGGTTCAAACAACAAAGAACTCAGGGAGGAAAGAGCCGCTCTAACTTGTTTTTCTTTCCTGCCACTGCTCCTTCTCAAAGATGCAAACCCAGACGAACCGCCAAGTCCTTTCCCACCCTGTTCTGACCCTGTGACACCCCCCAGGTAAGGTCTGATATGGCTGCTGCAGAGACAGACCCGAAAGTATAGACAGTGGAGTTAATGCTCCAGTACAGCACATGGGAAAATTAATCCTCTCTCAAGTATTGTTTCCAGCTCACTAGAGACTGGAGCAGATGTTACTGGTCTACTTATGGTTTCTTCACATTTGCAAGTTTGCTCTGCAGCTGCAACAGTTAGAACCATCCTCTGAGGTCTTTGTTTCTTCCTGTATGAAACTGAAGTTCAGATTTTTAGGTACTCGCATAATTCCAGGAACTTGCCCCCTGGAGCTTTTTTAATCCTGACCTGTTTGTAATCGTGCTTTTACCACATAAACCACTTCAGAAAGGTTTTTATGGCCTTGCATATTCTTAGAAGCCACCAAACAAATGTGTATTGTTTCTAGAACTAGCATAACTCCACTGCATGTGAAGGATAATAAATCACATCTGCAACTCATCTTTCCGCCTTCCATCATACATCTGGTCAAGTGATCCTCTCACAAGGCTGTAATGGCAGTTCCTCTTTGGAATCATAGAATCAGCTAGGCTGGAAAATACCTTTAATATCATCAGGTCCAACCATTACCCCAGGACTGCCAAGACCACCACTAGAGCAAGTCACTGCGGGCCTCATCTACACGGTCTTTGAACACTTTCAGGGATAGTGATTCCACCACGGCCATGGGCAGCCTGTTCCAATGCCTGATCACCCTCTTTGTGAAGAAACTGTTCCTAATATCCAATCTAAACTTCCCCTAGGCCAGCCAGGTTCCAACTCATCGAAGAATCCATCTATGCAGGAGATGAGCAGCCAAATTCTCCAGGAGAAATTTTTGCACAGCTTCTGTTCACTATCACAGTCTGCATTGCTCTCCTTCTCCTAACTGCTTTGTCCTCCTGCTTGACTAACACACAGGAGCATTTCAGCCCTTTCTCTCACCCACATCCATTTCTGGCAGAATGGTAACAGCACAAATCAAAACGATGCAGTACAGCCTAACAGGAGATGGAGACTGATAGCTCCCCATCAGTCACAGCAGCTTCACCCACCTCAGCCCCAATGTGGTTTGACAGAATATTTATGTGCAGAAGGCAGCCAGGCTTCCCTGCACTGTCTCCTCTGAGAGGGACCTTAAAGGACTCATTTATTTCAAAGGCAAATACATCTCTGGATCACATGAGTGAGGTTTTAGCAGGAAAGAGTTAGAGCCTAAGATAAACCATCCTGCTACAAACTAATCAAAGTCAGAACTTCAGCACCCTGGAATGTAAGACAGGACCCAAATGACTGACTGTCGTGTGTCAGAACATGAAGTTTGATCTGTCTCATACAGGTGTAAGGATAAGCATTTTTTCTTTCCATCTTAGTCTCTTTAGGACTGGGTTTTTTAGAGAACACAATGGAGCGAGGTGTTTGCACACGAGTTCAAATAGGGAAGATGCCAGCCTCAGCTAACAAGCTTTTAGTGAGTTGGGGCTGAGGTGGGTGTGCAGCTGGGGTGTACATCAGCTTGTGACACTGGTTTCAAGAGTCCCTGTCAGACTGCTGCTTCCCCAGCTAGGGAATGGGATTGCTGCAGGAGACACCGCTAGCACAAGGCCAGAGGTGAATGGCTGGAAGGAAACAGATAGGTCACCCTTCACCTGATGGAGTTTGGGGTTGAGCCACTGACAGAGAAAGCTGAGCTCTGCTGTTCAAAGTAATCATACAAGTCTGTGTAGATCCCTGACCGCAGACAGAGATTTATGTGAATCAGGTACACTGAAGGCAATTCATCCTCTCTAAACAGCCTCACTCCCCGCTCTGTGCTCACTACCCATGGGCCCTAGCTATGCATTAATTCCCCTCCTTCCCTCTCTGCACTTTTCTGCAGCATGCATTCGCTAAATATAATTTGACAGCTTAACTTTCTCAGGTCCACAGCCTCAATACACATGCGTTGCTTCTGTGTGCCAGAAGCTCTATTTTACAAGCCAAGCCATAGTCTCCCTCCCAGCTCATCTTGTATGAAGAATGAGCACATCCTCACGTCCTCTCTCTTCTCATGCCCATCACTGTTGTTGGGCTCACAGAATCATTTGCAGTAGCACATCTCTCAAAAATCTAGCAGCCTCAGAGCCACACAACCAAGAGTTAACTGTTCTGGTGGTTTTGCAAAGACTAGCTAGCCCTCAGCTCTAATCAGTTTGTCCACTTCCACTAGTTCCAGTTTTTGGCTTAATTCTAAGGCTCTCTGAAGCCATAATTCCTGCATAATTTCATTGCATATGAGGGCTGTTACATCAAAGTGGTACCTTCCTACTCTTCAGTAAGTAGTGGTACCTTCCTACTCTTTCTGCCTCAGTAGCTTCAAAAAGTGCCATGTTCCTCCATTGTGCACTTAATGAAATGTCATTGAAATCTGCCCTTCTAGTTGTATTACCTGACCTATTGCACACCAAATCTCAAGGGCCTGCTTCACATTCCAGAAAAATCTGGTCCTTGTCAGTATACATGACACCTCCATCCAAAGGGCTCATCTAACCACTGGCTAGCTGGACTCCTTGATTCAGAAATCCAGAGATCATTAGAGTATCGAGTGTTGTTTGAGTATACACACAGCTAGGATAGAGATTATTTCCGGGCACAGACTGGCTATCATCTCTAATATGTAGGAAGAAGAGCAGAGAAGCAAACATATACAGCTGGTGTACTTTTGCTCCTCTACTGCCAATCTGATTTTTCAAGCTGTTTCTATACAAAGGAAAAAAGCAGAATGGAGAAATGCTTATCTAACAAAAATGCTTGGAAGCTCAGCAACTCCTAGGATAAAATACCTGCAGTAGCCTTCCTTGTCCCCTGCCTCCTCAGGAACCAGCAATAATTCTCACAGCTTTCCATTAACTACTTTTATTATCTGAACATCTGCCCACATGAGTAATTGAGTGAGTCACATCAGCGAAAGACTTGGTGGAGTTTTATGAGGAGGCTGCACTGTAAAATTTCTTAAAATCACAGCTTATTCTACACAATGAGGATTTTTAGTTGTGGTGACAATTTCAAGACCGGTGCTGCAGTAGTGGGAGAAAGAAACACAGAGGTGATAAAGATTTCCAGTTCTTGAGGGTAATTGAGAAAATGTGATTGCTCAGCTCAGTTTACCACACTGAAACAGTACAGCTATAAAATAAATAAAGGCTAATGCAGGCTGTATGTCTGCAGTATTTTTATCTTTACTATGTAAAAGACACTATCATCATCAAGGTTCCCCAAGCACAAAAAATGTTCACTATGAACTACATATAAAAGTGGCCCCAGCCAGTTATCACTGCTGGGATATGAAACCAGATCCAGCAAATCCTCTGTATCATTTCTTTTTTCTTTGCACTATGACAATACTAGACTTGCAAAGACATCAAGGCATTTAAATAGTCAAGTAGGTGCTTAATGGGGTATAAAAAAATCAAAACAACTAAACAGCTTCAAAAATTTCATTTCTAGTGACTGAAAGCCACAACTGAGATTTAAGTGCAACTGTTCTAGGCCAGTATATGAATAGTCAGTGGTACTCAATGCAATCACACAGCATAAATAATAGCCACAATCATACAAAGGCTTGCAGGCCCAGGCCCACGTTTGAAGTTAATTTAGAGCAGTCTGTTAGCAAGCAATCAATTTACTCTTTCCTTTTAGAACGATACCATCAAATCAAGGCACAGGCTCTGGCAAATTTAGTATGAATTCTGCACAACAGAAGGACTACATTCTTCAACCACCCTCTCCATTCCCAAATACTTTGCTCAGCAATGAATGTGGGGCAGCTACAACCATTAGTCCAGCTGGTTTTGCATCATACGCCACGGTGTATTCTTGCAGACATCCCTGTCAGCTCCCATTAGTTCACAAGGCTCACTCCTCCCAAGGCACCTTTCCCCTATTCAGACTTCTGGAATAAGAATTCCCCAATGCAGACTCCTGCAAAAGCAGGACAGCCACCTCACAAGGCCAGGACATGTTCAGAAACAAATCTGCTGCACTTTTCTCCCCAAGCAGGACAGTTGCAGATGGCAGCCAAGCTGCCAAAAGACAGGGGGTTTTGGCCTGGAAAGTGCATTTGTGGGAGTTTAGAGTTATGTGAGAATGCTTGTACACATCACAACAGAGCAGCATTCGTCCACATCCCCTTTACAGCAGCAATATGGTTACTGCTGATGCCTGTAGTGCTCCAAAGCCCATCACTGTATCAGGCTGACTTAGAAGCACTCAAGGATGGAGTAAGAGACAGGGAAGCTGTCAAGGGTAATAAAGTAACCCTAGCTAGATCTGAGCCTTGCTTATTGTGTATCAGGGTCTTGGCCAGTATGAAACAATGCTACTAAGTGCCTATTTCCATCCTCTGACAATATAAACTTCGCTTTTTCATACACTCTGATTTGCTTTCTCTCCCTCACCCCAAAAGATAAATGGCTGAATAGCATTGTTATTCTCTCACTGTTCCAACAGATTTTTGTTTCTTTCTGGATTCATGGCCTAGGGAAATTCATCCAGGGAGAGAGCCTTAATGGGTGAATAGCACCTTATCATGTATATATAACTATTTATTTCCTCCCAGCCTCCCCTCTCCAAGGCTTCTGAACACCAAGTACTTGCAGAAATCACCTTGTCTATTGCTGAAACACAGCCCATGGGCCAGCAGGTACACAGCACTGCTGGAGCATTTAGTTCCATCAGTTAAATTAAAGATCTGAATCCAGCTGATGGCTGGGCCCAGCAAGCTCTCTTTTAGAGAGGATACCCAAGGCCTTCTGCCATAGAACTGTGAAGGTGAAGATGATCGCTTTACCCTTGCTGCAGTGTCTGAGTCATTACTGAGTTGGAAGCAACTGTTAAAAAAAGCCTTTTTTGGTGAGACTAGAGTTGGCAGCCAAGCAGGCACAGCATTGGATGTCTCACTGCCAGGCTTGTGACAGAGCTGACCTGCCTGGATGCCAGCGGGGAGGTAGGAGCAGAGCGTGCCAGTGCCCATAAGTTGCTCAGCACTGCAGAGACTGGAGCAGGGAGGCAGAGAGGTGCAGAGGTGGCCCCACCTCCAATACCCGATATAAATACCAAGCATTTCCTACCTAATAGTGTCACTGCAGCATCACTTACGCTCCTGCAGCAATGCTCTACTGTCACTGAGGTAACTGAGGCACTCATCAGGGACACTTTTTAACTGGTTCTTCTGCCCTAAAGTTCTGCATCCTCCCCTCTTTGGCCAAAGCAAAAGGCCTCAGCTACCTTATCACCACTACTATCACTTATCTGTATGTCAATTATAATTAAGATTTTGCTCCAAGTTACACTGGTTTTAATATGGAATCCTATACAATTTGTCCTTGCAACTTTTTACTGGCCTAGCATTGATCTATTTAAACTACTTTTCCCATTAAAGAAATGATCAAGTGCTTGTGTCACAGGTGTTGGTGGAGATACAGAACTGTGACTGATGCTTTTGCCTCCTGGAAGCAAGGCTTTTCTTTACAGAGCATTAACATCGGAGCCATCGCACATACTTCATTTATCTTGGGTTCAGGCTCCTCTGTAAAAGAAACAGGAAGGACCTGAAAAGTAGGGGAAAAATTCTTTCCACTTCAGCTCTCCCCAGATCTTTCTGTGGGAATCACAACTGTGTTTTAAATGCTAAAATTCACACAGATTTAAAAATACTTATCTTCAAGGAATGTTGCTATGGAAACCCTTATTTTCTCTCCTTCCCCACCCTCCATATGTGAGGAACATTTTCTTCGTCTTTTTTTTCCTGCATGTGGTAGTAGTTCCTCTTCTCCGTCTGCTACTGCCACAAACCTGGCATTGAATCCTAAGAGATGTCAAACAGGCCTTTTGTTTAGTTGAAAAGTGATTGCTAAAAACAGTCCCGAGCAAAACTACAGAAAGAAGCCAAGATGGGTACGTATCCTCAGGCTCCAGAGAAAGATGCCTGGAATATTTTCCACCAATTCCTGCTTTGGAAAAGTGGAAAGGAGCAGCAAGAGCTGCCATGGTAATTACAATAATGCCACTTCCTGGTCACATAACCCACAGGTGATAACGATACTCCTTCTCATTAAGTCTTTTTGCTCCTTCCTTGTCACTCATGATAAAGGGGTAGGAAAGTGGGTGAATCCTGTATGCTCAAAGCATTTCATGAAGGTACTGCATTACCACATTGCTTTTGCCCCAAAGCTACAAGAGAATCTGAGCACAAAAAGGAAGTCAATAAACTGTAGAGCAAATGCTGCTGATTAGGATATATCTATATCCAATGGTCGATGTCAGGGAGCCCCTTCTGTAGCATTAACAGAAACCTCGGGAAAGTCATACATGGTCCTGTTGAGGAGTGAGACTGTACAGATATCTTCTGCTGTCAGCGAAAAACTGCACAGTACCCAAAACAGAAAGAGTGAGAAGGCAATCAGTGCTGCTTACCAAAATGTTCATGCACAAACTATACACTGTTTGCCCAGTTTGGATTGCCAGCAGCCCCAGGTTCACATAGCTGCACAGCTAATGGGGGAGCTGGCAAGGGAACTGACGAAGGTATTTTAAATCAGCAAACATCCACTCTACCCAACAGCCACCATCTCCTGTTGCAGCAAGGGTGGAAGTTGCAAAGACCATGCCTTCCATTTTATGATGGAAAACAGAACGTACAGCCCCCAACTCTGTGCTGCACGCCACAGCAACTACCAGCAAGTCCTCAAACTGCTGGGAACAGAAGGCTATTACTAATTTGCAAGAATGGCTCTATATCCAGCCCAGGTTAATAAAAATCTAGAGGTAACACCATTCATGGATATTTTGGAGGTAGTGAGAAGCTAGCTCAACAAGTTAACTGCATCACCAGTTGCCGCCAGCACAAGGGGCAAAAGCATAAGGCTTTGTCAGCCAAAAAAACCCAGCCATAACAATCAATTAGTGATGGCTTGGCTGCTCCTGACACCTGTGCTGGCTGCCCTCTTCTGAGAGCAGCAGGTTGTACAGGCACAGAGATATATTTAGCCTCCCACCTTCCATGAGTTTGTAGCCCTCTGTAGAAGCTTTTTCTACAATAAGAGTCCAAGGAATAAAATGATAGCTTTTCTGTATGCATTTCAAAACCATCCTATGGAATTTGTTAAGCAGCTTTCTGGTGTAGAACAGAATATGAAGCATAGACAGCAATAATTCCCTATATTATAGAAGCAACCTCCCCTTCTTGGCTTTGTTCCTAGACCAAGGCATCCTGTTTTTCTCCAGGTTGCAATGCTTGCCTGCATTCCCATGTTACAGCCAGAAAGGAATTTCTGGGCTTTAAATGTGTCCTCAGTGTGTGGGTCTGAGCAGCAGGACTGACAAAACCCTGTCCTCCATTGACTCCCAAGACTGGCTATCTGCTACAGTGCAGGCGCTGACTCAGCCTCTTCCACACACGGGCATCTCTCAATGCTTTGGCTTTGGCTGCAATCGTGTAACGTGTCTAGCACAAACTCCCTGTGCCAGGTCATCTCTCCCCACCTCCCTAAATTTGTAGAAACATGAAAGTGTTGAGATGTCAAACTCTGATTCCTGTCAAATGCAGATGATTTGCCTCAAAGGCTCAGAAGTTACTTCTTGTGAAATGAGAAAGGGGAAAATGGCCAAACATAAGTGGGGAGGGGAGCATGTGCTACAAACACAAGTATTCCTTAAGAAATCAGGTCAAACAAGAACTAGATGACAGTACATGATGGACAAGGGGTGAGGAGAGGAATGGGACAAAACCGGTATTTCAAGCTTCCAATCAAAATAGATTAAAACTTCATGAGAAAGCTCTGATCCATGAACATTCCCACACAAAAAAGGGGTCTGCTGCACAGGAAAAGGATCCACAGTTGGACTGATGAGTTTTGCACTAAATCTGCGTAGTTAGGCTAATTGAAATGACCAACACAGAGTCAGGAATGGAAACTGACAGACTTCAGCAAACAATGTCGCTGTGACCTCAATGCCACTACAGCAGTGCATAACAAATACTTGAGAGCACCTTACCCCCCCCCTTTCCTCCCATCCTTAACACATTTCCTTAACTGATGAGTCAGGGTGCTTTTTGACAGCAGTTTTGAGCAAACACAAACTAATCATTGGCTTTCTTTAGCACTTTGGGCCACATTCTTCTCTTATATCACTCAGGGACTCCTGTTACCACGCTTGGTTACTGGCTCAGCCTAAGAGCACAGTCATACAGGATGCAATACCTCTGCAGACTGACAGAAAATTCATAACAAATTATAGGCAATTACTCCCATTTCTGATTCTTGTAACTGGGGAAGGGCTGCTGCAAGGCATTTAGCCTGTACAGCTCCAGGAAGGCAGAAAAATGCCACAACAGAAGTCTGAACAATCACACTTGGGAAGCCTTTATGGTGCTTGAAAGCTTCACCCCCATGACATGGCTACAGGAAAGCCGATTTCAGATATTTGCCTCTCACTTATACAACAGGCAGCTATTCCTTGTGCAGCTCCTAGCAAAGACAGCACTATCCTACCATTTTTTCCCCCAAGAAGGAAATAACTTAGCCTCCATTTTGCCTTGTCTGCACACCAGGGATGCTTTAAAGTAAAATCCTTTACCTCACTGATTTCTCCAGAAGGTTTAGGAAACATCTGCAACCTTCAAGAAAAACAGGCCTTTTTGCAAAAGCAGTGAAGCAAAACCTAACGTGAATTGCCATCTGGGGACATGACCAACCTTCAGTTAAATGGAGGTCAAATTAGCAAGAGCTATCTTGCAGTTCATTATAAAAATCAATGCAAGTCAGGCAGTAAGCTGAACTGCACAACACTCCTTTTTCTGCCCAGCAGACAAAAACCCAGTAGAACAGCATCTCTGTCCCACCTTTTCCCCAACAAAAACTGCACTGGGGTGGTGGAGATCTGAATCTCTACAGCTCCACCAAAAGCAGAGCTCACACATTAAACCCAAGAGCAGAATCTTTGTCTGGTGCCCACAGAGGCTGGCATCAGATGTTACCCCATAAGAGCTGACAGGTCTGCATTTAGGCTGGCACTTTTTTTTTACAAGAGCAGCAGATTTCCTGACCTGGAAGGTGCCAGTGAGAGGAGCAATGTCTGTAGAAAAGGGAACTGCAGCTACCAGGTATGTGTGCCCTGCCTGCACAGGCAGCAGAAAGCAGCTCTAATTGGAGCCACAGGCTTCCAGCCTGCTCTGTGGTGCATTGGTAACTGTGTACACCACTGCAGGACGAGCAACACCTCACCTACCACCACACAGCTTTGGGTGGGAAAGGGGCTAGGAACCAGAGCTAACAGAGAAGTCACGTTTATGAGGAAAAGACTTATAAAAGATCAGGTAAAGTGTGTTCCTACATAACAGCAGTTAAAAAAGGGAGAGGAAGGGAAGAAACAACCTGAAAAAGAAGTCAGATGGCAATTACCCCAATGACACAAGGAGGTAAGAGACTCCTATCTCACAAGCTCTTCAGTGGGGCTCTGAAAAGTCTCTCAAGAACTAGCTTACGATGGCCAAAAGAGAAAGAAGCAGGGAAAAGCATGTGAACACATGGTATGTGATGCTGCTTTGGCTGGCACCCATTTTGGAGCAGGAAAAGGATTCCTTGAAAGGCTTTTAAATTATTAAGTACAACATTATTCCAAAACCCTATAAAATCATCACTCTCTCTTTCCAGTATTTGCATGACCAGCTTGTTGCTGATCCATGCTGAATGGGTCTGCAAGTGCTGAATAAACTGCAAGCATCTGTCAATTTCTGCTGCTGATTAGATTAGACCCTGCCCTCAGAAAAGTCAGGATAGAGAATCCCTTTCTCGTGGCTTTGTTCTGTGGTTTTATTTCATTTCATTACATTGTTACTGATACCTCTGTTTTCTCAGGGGCCAAACCAATTTTATTCCTCTTGATTTACTAGCATTTCTCAGTCATCTGTTCTCTTTCAACCCCACAGCATGGCAAGATTACACAGCAAGAGAACTGGTGGTGCAATTCCCACCCTGCTTCATTTCCCTCTCTCTCACATACACTCACACATTTCACAAGATGTATCTGCTCTTCCTGACAATTTTAGCTATAGCTGAAGGGAAGGAAAGACACTTTGAATAAAAATACCTCTATATAGAGAAAGGATTTGTCCTTGTTTCTCCAAGGTCTTCTCTAACTAGGAACCATAAAGAAGTATTCCACTGGATAAGAGAAGCACTATTACTTACCTCTGGCTGCTGTAGAAAAGGGGCTGGATTAACCAGAGCTTTGGTCTTTGACTAGCTGACACCCAACAGCTCATACATAAACCACTGCAAATTTTTCTTGCTTTCTTTGCAAAGAGATCCAAAAACAAATGTAAAAAAGGCATACAGATGAAATCTAGTTTAATATGACTGGTTGAGTTAGAAAAAATACCCAAAAGAGGCATTTGGTTAAGAATGTGGAAGGTAACAAAATCAGGATGTATAATTCCTTGGCTGAGTCAGCTCGGTGCCAGCATGATACCCCCTAAGACTCGGTCAGAACTTCACTGCCAGCATTTTTAGCCCCTTGTTATGCTCACTCTTAGCTTCTCTTAGACACTGTTATCCATGCTTCTTCCTTTGGTGAGGTTACCAGTTCATATTTTGTCTCCATGACTTGTCCTTTCACTGGGTGGAGAAACAGTTTCCTTACCAGGACACTCAGGAGAACCGTAGCCACCATATAGGCAAACCTGAGGGAAGAGGCAGGAGGAGAAAAAAAAGAGTAAAACCCTTGCTATGATGTAAATCTGCCAAAGAACAACTGCCAGCTTGGATGGATTGCCTCAGCAGTAACAGGAAGAGGCTGAAAGCACCTTCTCTCCTGTCTGCCACAGACATGCACAAAAACCTTCTTCTCTGTGCTCACCTCAACTCCGGGCACTCCTGGCTTCCCGAAAAACCCAACAAGGCGAGGTTTTTCATGGCTGATTCCTCATTGAATCTCTCCGGGTCAAACCTATGAAAGACAAAACACACTGAGGCTTTCTATGAGGGCACAAGATTCTTTCCCCAGACACATATGCGAACACACATGAGTAAAGAAACTGGCAACAAGATACTGAATCTCACTAATTTGCTCTCTCTAAATCATGCTGGGTAATTCCATATGCATATATGAAGGCAATTGTGCATCCACTCCATTGACGTTCCCAGCTGTTCAGCTGTGTCCCAGCTTGGTCAAAATGCTGATAAACTGAGTTAGTGCGACACAGGTCTGGAACGAATATGCATTACCCCTCAGCAGTGGGTATTTAGCCTGAGTACACAGCTGAGCTGATGCTGCTACGTGCCCCCTATTCCCCTCCAGAGCACACACAATCTGACTTGTTGTCTTCTCTCTCTCCCCGTGTCCCTTCCTCTATCACTTCCAAAAATACTTCCCTTTTCAACTTGCCCCTCACCCTTCTCTTTAAACAGCTGGTGTGTGTATGTGTATGTGCTGGGGGAGGGAAGCTGGTGACTCACTCAAGTGAGAAAAGTGGCTTCCAGCATTAGGATGATGAAGGCAGTGAGAAAACTATTATCCAGGACTGGCATGAGTTAAAGCAAGAGTCCCATAATCAACTAACTACAGGGAGACTAATAAAATATAATTCAATTTAAATATATATATAAAAAAGAGCAATCAGGAAATTTGATGGATGGAAGTCAGTTCTCTTTCACTTTCAGCTAAATCTTTCTGCTTATACTTCAAGCCTTTGGCTAGCTGCCTGAACACCTGAGCTCTGCTTCTGCCAAGGTGAAAAGGCATGTGGGTGCTGACCCTCAGTAAAAGCAGCATCAACCTTGTATTTCCTTGAACTGAAGAAGCAAATTAGAGATGTTGTAATAGGAAAGAAAATGCATTTGCCTAACAAAGAAATAGGGAGGGCAAACAGCCACGCACAATATTTTTGTACACTAGGTAGGTAGATAAAAGGATCACAAAGAGCTGATCTCTGTCAATGAAATACACATCTACCTCAGGCTAAACCACAATCCCCTTCTTGGAATAAACACAGTGTTCATAGAATTCCTCACGGTCCCTCCCACAAGGCCTCAGTAAACCCTTCCTAAATACAGTGCGTGTCCTATCCTAGTGGGCAATCCCTGCCAAGATGCTCATGAATCAGTGCATCAATGCCTGACCCTTTTGTAAGAGCTACACTTGCAGGAGAGGACAAGTGCTGTTCTAAAGGCTCTATTCTTTCTGCTAAATCTCAGCTGTCTGTTCTCTGTCTGGAATAACTGACCCACATTTTTTTTCCAGCCCAAGTGAAGCAAGGCAAATACATGTTAGTATTTGCCACCTGGAGGCCACAGGAAGCTACAGCAATTTCTTTAACCTCTGAGATACTGGCCTGGATCCAGTTTTGTTTTCACAGATAGAAGAAATGAGGAAGCATTTCCCTTCCCCTTGAAAAAATAAAACTTCAGACTGACATTTCCTCCTTTGCGTCATGATGACAAGCAGTGAGCCCAAAGCCATGCAAATCACTGTTTCTCTCTCACAGAAAACCTTAAAAAGAATTTACAGGCATTTGCCGCAGAAGCTGCGTATGTGTGTGCACGCAAAAGTAGTTTTTTGTTAAACTATTACACATACATGCACACGCAGACTGCAGCATGGGAGGATCGTGACTTGAACTGACCCAAAATCCCACCCATGGACACAAACAAACCAAGACCTTCATAAATTGATCTTCTTAGAGACTCCCTTTCATCTCCAGGATCTGCTTAAGGCAGGTCCTGCAGCCAAACAGGCTGTGCTCCAAGATCTAAAGAATACTAATTAAAACCCAAAAGGAATTAGTTGCAATAAAAGTCTTTGATTTCACATACTTATATGGTGATGGCCAAGATGAACTATCCTGCAGCATCACACCAAGAGCATAAAGCACAAGTGTCTGCAAAGAAAATTAGGACATGCATGTCAGAGCAGAAAGAAATACACAACTGAAGACATGCTGGGACAGCCCTGCTGGGTGACAATTATTCTGTAGACTACTCAGGTTTATTAGGTGGATTAAAAAGATAATACGCTATATTCATCTGCAGATTTCCATAATCCATGCCCAGATGTTAGGATCTTAACTTCTAAAGCATATGCTGCAACCATTAGTAGTTAGAGAGGGCCTGATCACTTTACTTCTGACAGCATGCGTGTATGGACTCTTTTATCCTCTGCAACGGAAGGTACCACACTGTGTGGGAAACATGGGTGATATGATCAGGCTTGAAATTTTGCTCTTTTATGCACAACTGAGTCCATAAGCCCCTTCAAAAGTTGAGTCATCCCTGATGGATCCATAACTGGAAGCAAATCTGCTCAGCAGTAAAACATGAAATCCCAGAGCCTCTCCCACAGAGGAACTGCAGGGCAAACTTTGAGCTAAACTGTACATTCAGATCACAGACAGCTGCTCAGGTTCAACTGCATTAGAAGAAATAGCCTTCCTGCCTCACCCCTCCACAGGAAGAAAAGGAAATAGCAAATCCCCCTACAGGAGAGTGACCTAGTGCTCTCAATATGGCCCTACCTCTTTGGGGACAGTATGCTGGTCGACTCTGCCCTCCAGCTCCTGCAGCTGTGCAGCAATGGGAGTAAGCTTTGCCGTCCGCACTGTCTCACACAGAACTTGCCGGCAGTATCTGCAATCAGTAAGATTTGGTCACTTTAACCCTCACAGAGAAAAGCTTGCCCATGTCCTTGTGGCAGCAAGGAGAGCTGAGTCACCTGCTGTATTTAGGGTCACAGTCTGCTCCTGGAGCTGTCTCAAGCCACACTGAGGCACTTCATTTCTTTTCTGGCAAGGAGTCCCAACATGCTTGAAAGCAGCATTAAACCTCATTGTCAGCTTTTAGGGAAGGTTATCAAAATCTCTCTTTGCCACACTTTTTTAACCAGATTTTAAACAAACCAAACTCTGCTAAAAAGTATAAACACACCAGCCCCTTTCCTGGACCTCTCATGCATACAAGCAGCAGCAAGAAACCCACATACTCAGTACTCCACACCTGAAGCTCTAACACTAGTCCAATACAAAATGCACACAGTTGCACCAACAAATGCAAAATAAAATAAAGGTACACTGCTGATCAGTCATCATCCTGTAGCCCTCTGAAAGGATTATTCCCTGCTTTCTCTCTAAATATGTCTAACACAAATCTAACCATTAAAATGACTGATTACCTCTACTTTTGGAAAACTAGATCAGAAGCAAGACAGTAGGCAAACAAACTGTGGCCTGGCAGCCGGGGCATTGATTCTGTCCTCTCATCTGCTGATGAACCTAAAAGGTTTCCTACAGACGCCCTGAAACGAGCAGCCTGCTCCCCACATCTGGAAGCCCTTCAGCATATTCCCTCTGCGCTGCAAGTCTTGTGGTTCAGTCCCTTCCAAACAAAAAGAAGGGAGTAGCTTTTGGATGCCTTCTTCTGGCCCAGTCTAGGCTGGACATCAGGCTCCAGCACACAAAGCCTCTGTCCCCACCACATGAAGTAACCTTCATCTGTTTCTTCCATGGGACCCACCTGAGCTGCTCGATTTTCTCATGTGTAATTGGTCCCTTCCCCAGAACACGGTCCATCTCATTGTAGAGATTCTGCTGAATATCTTCTGAGGTTGTCAGGAAATAGACTGCCCAGGTACACACTGGGGAAGAAATCAAGACAAGACTGGACCCACAAGATTCAATCCTTTACAAACTGCATTCAGTTTTCTTACTTTCTGTATTTGCAACATTACTTCTTGACCCAGAAAAGAGTGACTTCTGTTCACAGCAGGTTCTACTGATTCTGTATTCAGTGGCAGGAGTAGAGACCCTAAAATTCTTTTCAATGCTATGAGGAGTTTGGGGAGCTGTGCAGTGAGCTGCTCACAGCTCTGGGAAGGAACCACACAGCCTCACAGCCCTGGGGAACCAGGGTTATCAGACAAACCATGCAAATGAAAGGCTGATTTGTCCAAAACATCAGAAAAATCCCTTATTTTGTGGCTTCCCCAGCACATCCCAGGCAAGTACTCATGTCAGCCAATATCTGGTGCTCCAGTACAGCTCTCTGCAGCAGGCTGGCCAGCACTTGTCTCCCCCACATCTTTTTGTGAGGTACTTGACAAAAAGTATCTTCAACAGTAAAGTGAAAAAGAAACCCTGCATAAGAAATAAGCATGTAAGATGCAGTTTCCCTAAAGCTACAAGGGAATGTTTCTACCAGACCGAACCATCTATTCATGAGAACTTTCTGGAATCCCTGAGGATTTAAGCCCCTTAAAATTAGAGTATTCCTGGAGTACTTGAAGATGATATTCTCTGGGGAGGGTTTTATCATAGTTACCATATTTACTCTGCACATTCTTTAACAACCAGCTGCACCTGAGAGGTCTTCTTTGGAGTCCCAGCCCCACTGGCTGAGATACGGGACTTGATAAACACCAAAGTAGCTCCTTTGAAAAGTCTTTCACACATGGAACACACCTATCCTCCAGAAATTCAAAGCAGCCAGTCAGATTCCAGTACTCTGCCTTATCCCTTCCATGTGCCAGAACCTATATTATAACATGATCTTTGTGGCTTACATCTGGTGGTTTCTCATCAAATTTAGCATCAGTTGGCTCAGGTTAGAGTGCAAGCAAAATGCAATGGGAAGAAATTCTAAGGTTCACCAAAAGACTGGGAAGGCTGTCAAACAGCTTAGTTTCAGCTCACTATCTGTGTCAAGAATCTGATGTAAAAATTAGCCTCTTCTATACACCTATAGCTCAGGAGAAATAGAATGATGAATATAATTCTTTATTAGCCTAGAATAAGTGTCATGTCATCACACACAGTTTTAGACAGCTGAATGTAAAGATGAAAAGTTACCTACAATCAGTACTTACAGTTAGCAGTGATTATGCATCCTGCCAAGGAAAAAATCATTGTATCTTCTAGAATCTAGGAAATAAAATCTACTTCAGAGAATGAAGATCACAAGACTGTAAAGATAAAAAAGAAGTGGCACATTCTCCACTCAAGCACATGAAATCTCTTTAGTGCAGAGAACATGAAATACATCTAGAAGACATGGAATGAACTCTATAGAACTTCCACTGGAATGGTACATAAGGCATGCTTAATATTAACATACTTCTGGTATATAAAAATAGCAATGAAGCAGTGGCAAGGAAAGCCACCAAAGTCTAATGCAATTACACATTGTGGGAATGGAAAAAAAGAGGAAGAAACCCTGCTTTAATAAGAAATCTGACCTAATACAAAAACTTAAATCAAAGGATGAAATGTAATGAGCTGCCCATCTAGCAAAACTCAATCACTGTGTCACAATATAAAAGCTTCACAGACCTGCTGGTCACTCAGGTTCCCTTGCAGCAAGGTGTCTATAAAGACATGCCTGTTGAATGATCTACCCCGGCGTTCCTTTATAACTTTCTTTAAGGTGGATTCCATCTCCATCAGAGCTGTGGAAGCAAAATGAAATGTTTTCTTTGATGTGATCATCCTGAGTGCTGCAGAGAAGCAAATCCATCTCCCCAAGCAGATTTTCAGACCAGCTGTCCCTGCTGGGCTCAAGTACAGAAGCAGCCTCTGTTACACGTTACTGTCAATTTGGAAGGTGGTATCTCCAATTTAGTTGAAAATGCAGAAACAGGTTGACTATAAAAAGCCACCCTTACAGGTATAACTGAGACACATACTCTATGAGCTGAAATCATGTAAGGGGCATTCAAATAACAGTTACTGTTGAACCATCAGAGAATGTGATTTATCACCCCCCATATAAAATACTTGAGCCAGATAACATCAGTTGCATGGGCTTCAGAGTTATCATTACTAAAGTGTGACAGCACCTCCAACCACTGACACTGTCCCTTTCACTAGGGGTTCTACAAGCATGGTACAAGAGGATGGTTCTGCGCTAAAGAGTCTGCACAGAGAGAGAGAAGAAGGTGGGGAAAACATAGGAAGGTTTTGGCCCAAAGAGCCACATATCTGGAGATATTTGGGTGCTTAACTCCTGGTGGATGCTGTGGGATCTAGGGGGAGTTAGGAACCTAGATGCCATCTGCCGTCTGATTTAAATGACCTACTCAAGACTACCCAGGAAATGCAGAGCAGAAGTTGGATCTGAAACTCGATTCACCAAGGCTCAATCCAGCCCTTTTATCTAAGAACTACCTTTCCTCCCTCCTCTGCACACAGGAAGGCCAGCAACACTTAAACACCAAGCTTCACTATCTGGAGTTTGTAAAATTGTGTCCTAATGTATTATGATACATTAACTCAGGAATGGTCCTGAACAAGTGCCCATGGGAGAGGCTCATTTTAATGGGGCAGTAGTTGTTCTAAGGTTCTGAAATGCACAGAACTAGCACCATAAAGAAGGAAACACTGGGACTGGAGGATTTACAAGCAAATCCTTGATACAAGCTGATTTTGTTTAACATCTTATCAATCAATACTGAAAGGATTAACTAGTAACAACAAAAAAGATGGAATTACTGAAAAATAAAACAACTTACTGTGAAATAATGAGAAATAAAAGCACTGCCACAATAGACCTGAAAATGTCACCTTGACACAGCACATCAGAAGCTATCACATGAAAGGTATCCATCAAACACCTAAAATATCAAAAATACTAATCTCTGTACTTGTGCCTTGTAGCCTGTGAGTGACTGTCTGGCAGTGCATTCACCAAGTGCTGCATCTTAAGAATGATCATTCAGGCTAAATCAAGTGGCTCCTTCTGTCTCCATCTAGAACAGTTGCCTGCCTCCAAAAGAGGCTAAAAGTGGACACTAGGAAACAGAATAGGAAGGGAGCAAGCACACCACAGTACTTCCCAGGATCCTCTAGCAGTCTTCAGACTGGACAGATCCTAGAACTAGACCTGGAACTACAGTTCTACTCCTATAAATTTCTTGCACAATGGCAGACTTGTCACTCAATTCCAGAACAATGATCTTATGTGAGAGTAAGGAGAACACATCTGGTAGCTTATGGCATGATGACCAACTCAGCAGAAAATCCAAAAGAGCTTGGCAAATTAAGTGTTTCCATACATGAGCTAATTAATCAGAGTGGGAGGAAGATCCTGATTTTGGGAAGAACCTACCATCTTCGTAGAGCTTCTTCCTAGTCATGTTTTTGTCAAGAGACCCATCCAGGAAACCTTTCCCAATCTCTGACCAGATCTGAAAGAAAGACAGATAAGAGCACCATCACTCACCACAGGCTGAGACTGCTGGGATTCTTTCATTCTTTCCTATTCAGGAAAATGAAAATACCAAATAAAAGAAAGACATCCTGTGAATATGCAACTGCTCTCCTCTTTAGGACACCATATCCCATTCTAGGTATTATGTCTATGATAGCTGAAATTGAGTTGAAATGAAACAACTGTAATTACAACTGTAGGGGAAAGGCATAGGAATCTTCAATGGGAAATGGAACTGTTTCTTTCTGACCCTATCATCAGCAGTTTTAACATCCTCAGATGAGGACACAGCTTGGGACCTCCTGTCCTGGGTTCAGCAGTAGCAGTCATTTTTTCTCCTTCTTGGTAGCTGGTGCAGTGCTGTGTTTTGACTTTCAGGCTGAGAACAGTTGCTGATAGCAAGTATGTTTTGAGTTACTGCTCAAATGTTTGGTTTGTCCAAGGACTGAGCTTCATGCTCTGCCAGGGAAGGAGGGGAGGCTGGAAGGAAGGAGAGACAGGACACCTGACCCAGGCTAGCTAAAGAGGTATTCCATACCATAGCACGTCATACCCAGGAGGTAACCAGGAGAGACCCGGAAGGGCTAGGGGACTCTGGGGGGATGGAGGAGGTATCAGTCGGTGCTCGGTCGGGCAGGGTGGGGTGAGTTATGGGTCGGTGGCTGGTGAGGTGTTGTATTCTCTTCACTTGTTATCTGCTTTATCATTATTGTTTGTAGTAGTAGTAGCAGGAGTGATCTGTGTTATACCTTAGTTATTAA
This sequence comes from Melopsittacus undulatus, assembly GCF_012275295.1. NCBI lineage: Eukaryota > Metazoa > Chordata > Aves > Psittaciformes > Psittaculidae > Melopsittacus > Melopsittacus undulatus. Next base: position 37,427,172 of record NC_047534.1, read on the forward strand.
ACTGTTCTTATCTCAACCTGTGGTAGCTACATTCTTTGGATTCTCCTTCCTAACTCTCTGGGAGTTGGGGGAGCAAGGGGGGGAGTGAGTGAACGAGCTGTGTGGACTTGGGATTAAACCACGACACCTCCTCAGATTTTCCTTTCTCCACAATGTCATAAAGCCTTCAGAAGATCTTTGAAAAGAAGTTCCACTGGCAGTCCCAGTAGAGTTTAACTAACTTAGGTACCGAACAGCTCTCAACTGCCATTGGATTACTGGTTACTGATCCCCACAGACCCTTTAGAAACACCTTAGACTAATGACAGCAGGATTAACAGTAGGGTCTTTCTGATAGTTTAAGCCTGGGACAACTGAGGCAGAGCCTTTAAGCTCTTAACATCAATGTTAAAGTCTCTGCAGTAGCTTGTACTAAACTGTACACTGACACAAACTGTGTGCTACTGGCATGGAAAAATACAACAGGAAATATTCTGGATCTTTGTGACACTTACTGCATCGTGGTATCTGCGGAATTGGATGACTTCCCCATCATCTTCAAAGCTGCTGCCCATAGCTGTCTGCGTGACAGACTTCATGGCAAAGCCCAGCATGTGCTGGCAGAGGGGCACATGTTGCGCCTCAGGGAGGGAGAGCCATTTGGCTAGCAACTCTTCTGACAGCTTGAGAGGGAAGGAACCATTAGTTTGTAGCAGCAGTATCAGCAGCCTATTTACCAAACACACCCTGGAGACATTTCCACCCAGTTCCTAAGGCAGACAGACCACACTTTCATGGCTGTGGCATGAAGCTACATTCTTTCTTGGGTTTCCTTCCATTGTTAATTTAAACAGTAATATTTTAGCCTCACGTTTTTTGCCTCTTCTCAAGGTTTTCCCCCAACAAGGCATGCCTGTCCTCCTCTCTTGTTCTCACTGTCACAAAAGAAACCTTAAACTCTTTAATTCTAGCAGCTCCAGATGGGAAAACTGCTGGACTGAGTCAGCAGAATAGCTCTTCACCTGTTTGTGGACCCAATAGGTGGTTCTTTGCTCCTCCCTCCTGTCCCGAGAAATAAATCTAGAATGCAAATTCTTCAGTATATTTAACTGCATCTGGCACCTTGGCATAAAAGAATCACCAAGATCAGCCCTTTCCCCTCACACATTGGAGCTAGGAGAAACCAAATATTCACACCGTGCTTGAATGGGCAGAGGCTGTTCACTGTCTCAGACATTTATAGTCCCAGCACTAATTTGAATGAAGATCCCTTATCCTAGTGATCGCTGTCACTAAACTTTCCTGTGAACCTGTACAAAGGCAGTTACGTACCTTCTGGATGAGAGCACAATTACTCTGCAAGGCCTTGGTCACACCATTTTCATACAGCTTTCTCCTCATGTGACTCTCTCCTGTATCCCTATTCAGGCTGGACTGGTACCTCAAGAGGGACTTTAGCATTGTCTCAAAAGGATCCACTGAAAACAAATAAAGGAAACACCACTTGAAAGTCAGTCACACAACACAGGGATGATGAAAACAGCAACCTCTTTAATCAGGCATTGCTACTTCTGGCCAGTGAAGAAGGCATGGTGTCTTCCCCCAGGAACAGCTTCTTCAGGGTGTCAAGCTTCTCTTGCTCAGTGTGGGCTGGAACCTCATAAGATCTCTTCTCTGTGTCAGGGTACCATCCTGCGAACAGCTCCTCCTCCAGAGGTTGCCTGCTAGCTCTACCAAGTAACTCTAGTAATAATGCCTGGGAAGCTTGTTCCCAGCTTACCAGTTCCCAGCTGGCTCTGACACTGACCTGATGACAACAGTGAGTGCGGCAATGCTTCTTCCCCTTCTCCAGACTCATCTGGAGCCCTCTAGTACATTTCCCCTTGACATCTGTTGCATCCTCCTGCTCTGACCACTGCTATGCACTCCAGATATATCAGTTTGCATGAGATACTTCGCCAGAAGTTGCTCTCTTTACTCCTTACCTCACTTCACAGCCCCAGCAAACCTCATTTGACACCCTACTGCTCTGCATGATTTCTCTTGCATGCACCAAGTTCCCTGCTTAAGAGCCCTTCCCAAACTAATACCTACCTCTCTCAGCCAGGGCTGCCTCCAGCAGAGAAGCTCTTACAGAAAACAGTACCTCAGTAAGCTACAGAATGCTTTCTACTGCTAATCACCTTCCTTTCCATCTTCCTTCCATACAGACACTTGCAACAGCATATAGACACAAACAGATATCTTCCATTATGCATATCCATGGATCACTTCAGCTAGATTTTTAACTCCGAATTTCACCACCAGGGGCCTCTATTTAATAAATTTGCTGGATGAGGTGGTAATCCAAAACTGTGCAATAAAGCATGGCCTGTGTTTTTCCCTCTCTATAAACTTTTCTGTGGGTCTTGCACAGCTGGCAGAATCTTTAAGGAACTACTTGGAAGCAACAATCAAGGAGGGTTTCAAGAGAAGTGTTTTCACTGTTTACCACAAGCTATTATTTCTCCCAGGTGCAGAGTGAAACCTCACTCATCAGAAAACATCAAAGCTGGGACTCCACCAACTGTGGATGTACCTAGGATTCTCCTGTGGATGTATCTAGGATTCCCAACAGAGATTCAGGGACTCATTATGTTACTGGACAACCATACAAGAAGAGACAATTCCCACCTGCAGAGGAGTTACTACGCAGTGGCACAAAAGAAGCTAACGAAACCAGAAAGCATGAATATGGCAAACTTTCCTAAATGCTTTTCTCTCACATAATTCCGATGTTTTTAAGCTCTGGATCTTACCTCCTTTCTCACTTTGAGTGACAAGGAGTATGTGTATGTGTCATTTGGCACAGCAGATGGTACCTGAGGTTCTCCACGTGGAGCAGGCTGTTATGTGACTCTAGCTGCTGCTGACAATTCCTCCTCCAAGGTACTTTGCCATGGAGTGGTGGCTGCTGCTATTCATGCGACAGCTCTCTGCTGCCTGGCCCTGGTAGAGCTAGGCACAGTACCAGAGTAGCCAGAAAGACACATGGCTGGTGGTAAAGCCCACACAGCAAATCTGGCAAGCAGAGGCATTTGGAGAAGCCAGAGGATGCTTAGCACAGTCACCTGCAGAAACTGCAGCTCTCCTGGTGCATATGAAAGAAACCTGCTGGATTAGCCATAAGCTCCACTGTTTTCTTCCCTGTCTGTAGTGCAAACTGGCAGTCCACTCAGTGTTGTGACCTCAGTACTGCAGAGCCCCGGCTGTCCTTTGTTCAGGGCTGGCCAAACCTCACAGTATTTGAGAAATTGCTCTTTCTCTGCAGCTGCAGGAGGCCAGTGACTCCACAAGGTGCAAATTGCTTCTTGAGACAGAGCTCTGGCCTGCCAATACTTCAATGGACTTCTTTTGTTCTTGTCTTGACAACATCTCTAGAGTTATGTTTTCAGTCCTCATATTGAAATTTTGACCGTATTTTCCACTTACAAGGAGATCTCTCTCATCCCAAGAACCTCAGATCAATGTCCTGGACACCACTGTAAGTAAATATGGAGAAAAAAATAACTCTGGATAGTCAAGACAGATGCCAAACAGAACTGAACATCAGAGATGGAAAGGACCTCTGAAGGTGCACAGTACAAATGCACAGGCTAGGACTCATAACTCCATCTACAGCATCCAGTGTGCTTCAGGTTCATTGTCCCAACTCAAAGGCAACATTGACTCGTGGGAGTTTCCCAAGTGGGTGGCTGAACACACTGCTACTGTTGATCCTGAACTAGCCCTCCTGTTCACATCCATACCCTTCCCAGGCCTAGAGTACTTCCCCTTAGCCTCTCATAGCAATCACCGGTATCAGCAGCAAAGTTTTACTTCCTTTGAATTCTCTTTGCAAATTAATCTCATCCAAGCTTTAAGAAGCTATGAAAACATACCAACTTCAAACACTGCTTTAAGCATGAGGGGAAACAGTCTCCTGGCATTGGGAACCTTTTAATAACTACAAATGCAATCAGTCCAACTTCAAGGCTCTCATAAAAGATGCACTATCAGCACCTCTCTCTCACTTTCTCTCTCCAAGAAGATTGGTCATGTCAGACTTCTTGGAGAGAGACACACATGTGAGATGCTATGCTACTTGGAGCCAAACCCTACACCTCAAACTTGGAAACCAACGAGCAGGCATCTATGAAGAGCAGCTCTGGCCTCAGCTACTCCATCAGACTGAGGAGGCAAGGGTTTTCAGAAAATCCTGGCACTGGAGAGTCAGGAGTTGGATAGTCCACAGTGGCTGTCTCCTGCTCCACAGCACTCTGTGCTCAGAAGAATCATAGAACAGTGACCCCTCCACCTAGTTCCACCCCCCTGCCATAGGTAGGGGCACCTTCCACTAGACCAGGTTGCTCAAAGCCCCATCCAGCCCGGCCTTGAATACTTCCAGGGATAGGGCAGCCACAGTTTCTCTGGGCAACCTGTTACAGTGTCTCACCACCCCCACAGTAAAGGACTTTTTCCTAATGTCTAATGTAAATCCACCCTCTCTTGGTTGAAAGCCATTCTGCCTTGTACTGTCACTACATTCCCTTGTAAGAAGTCCTTCTCCAGCATTCTCATAAGCCCCTTTTAGGTACTGGAAGTCTGCTTATCAGGTCTCCTTGCAGCAAATGATACAGAAAGTGTTTTGCTAGAGCTGCTTAGCTACTATGTGCCCATTTATACCTCAAAGCTCCAGGAAAAATAATCGGAAAGATTCCTCACCTCTAATAAAGTTTGAGTACTTTTGACAAGTATCAGTGTTAAAAGGAAAGCATTGATACAACATCATTGCTTTTTCAAGTCTGAGTTCAGTACAGTTCATGAGAGCCCTTCTTAAGCCTGCTGCTACTGCCTTTATGAGGATGCCCCCGTAAGCTTTTCCTTCTGCGGGGCTGAACAACACACTTCCCCTGGCTCCTCCTGCTTGACAGGCTCCCACTTTCCCTGAAAGCACAGGCAGCCTTTCTTTGCATTTGCTTTATTCAAAATCATGCCTGAGTAGAGTCAGAGCCATACACAGGATTCTGGGTCTGGCTCATGTTCATCTTGTATAATAGCTGTTTTCTATACAGAAAATACATGACTCAATGTACCCTTCTCTTTTTTTCCATCCTGCAGGCAATTAATGCAGCCCGCTTTTGCTCCTCCCCTTCCTGTTTCTGCTATCCCAGGCTTAAGGTTACCCATCTCACCCCTTTTCCCTGTACTGACAAGGGGTCTCAACGTGATGCAGTCAAGGCAGACTGCTAACATAAGTGGGAGTATTTCCCCTCCCAAACACAGCATTTCACTTTCCCAACACAATCCTGCTTTGTTTCCACTTCTCATAGAATCACAGAATCATAGAATAGTTAGGGTTGGAAAGGACCTTAAGATCATCTAGTTCCAAGCCCCCTGCCATGGGCAGGGACACCTCACACTAAACCGTATCACCCAAGGCTTCATCAAACCTGGCCTTGAACACTGCCAGGGATGGAACATTCACAACCTCCCTGGGCAACCCATTCCAGTACCTCACCACCCTAACAGTAAAAAATTTCTTCCTTAGATCCAATCTAAACCTCTGCTGTTTAAGTTTCAACCCGTTACCCCTTGTCCTATCACTACAGTCCCTAATGAAATGTCCCTCACCAGCATCCCTGTAGGCCCCCCTCAGATACTGCAAGGCTGCTATGAGGTCTCCATGCAGCCTTCTCTTCTCCAGGCTGAACAGCCCCAACTTTCTCAGCCTGTCTTCATACAGGAGGTGCTCCAGTCCCCTGATCATCCTCGTGGCCCTCCTCTGGACTTGTTCCAACAGTTCCATGTCCTTTTTATGTTGAGGACACCAGAACTGCACACAATACTCCAAGTGAGGTCTCACGAGAGCAGAGTAGAGGGGTAGGATCACCTCCTTTGACCTGCTGGTCACGCTTCTTTTGATGCAGCCCAGGATACGGTTGGCTCCAGCTTCAGTGACGACTCAAGTGGTATCCAAGCAAATTCTGAACCAAAACCCTGACAGAAACACAGTTCTATCACTTTCCTTCTCTTTTAGTCTAGTTATCAAAGAAGTAAGGCATGCATTTCCTATTTATCCCGATCCTTAAAAAATGCTCAGCCCTTAGCATAGCAGGACACTGGACTAGCCTGTAGCTGCCTAGGTCACTTCATTTCCCACATTTAAGTCTAGGAACTTTATTTAGTTTTCTCTAGTATTTTGGCACTCCCAAATTCAGAACACTTCAGGGAACTTGCCTGCTCAGAGGCCTGTCACCACTTCTGGGACTGTCTGCTCAATTTCCCCCAAACTCAATTGAGTGCATTCAGATCTTTCAGGGTGAATTTCCACCTTCTGGAGTGTCACTGCTATCTATTGTAACTTGCTGATCTTTCTTAACTCCCACTCCTTCCCCAGATTGTCACCATTTTGTTCAAGTCTGTCATGAAACTACACAAGAAGCTTACCCATCACAACCCCAGCATAAAGCAATGATGAGATACCTGCCTGTGCCTAAAGACAGACTACAGGAACAGGTCAGAGATGTGCAATCAGCACCTCAGTCAACCTTGTAAGATGAAAACTGTAAAAACAGGAGGTTAAACCCAGACAGAAACTGAGTTAACGTGGTGTCTATGATCACTTTAGGACGCAAAACACACACCTAAGAGGCCTACACCATAAATTAAAATACCCTCCCAGGACTACGATGGTCAACTCAGCTACCAGCACCACTGACCACTTCTGAGACTAGATCATTTAAGGTTTTAGCACAAAATTCTGCACACCAAAATAAAAGTTAAAGAACTTCTTCAAATAATACCTTAAACCTCACACTGAACCGCACAACAGGGCTATCACAGACTAGCAGAGCTGTTTCCAGACTTAATTTAGCAAAACCCCTCCTCTTGAATTGTATTTCAAACTGCTTTTAAAATGTGTATCAAGTGGTTTCAGGATCTTCACCTTGCAGTTTCAAACAACATTAATGAGCATGATGCTTTCCACAAACATTTGCCCATAGAGAGATGGTAAAAGACACAAGCATACTAATTTCTTGACAGCCACTGAACAGCAGCAACTCTTGGGTCACTGATATTCAAGTCCAATAAGCAGGACCAAAGCCATACCTGAACCACCATGTCAGCTGCAAACTAAGTCTCTCTTTCTACTTATAGTGAAACCTTAATTCCCTTTGACAAGGGAAGCCCAACAAGGCCATAAGTAACAAATGGACTCAGAGACAAAGTAAAGGACACTTACACAACCGGTTGGGATTAATATGTTGTTTCAGGAGATCAATAGAGCCAAGGCTGACAACAAGACGCCTTCCAAACCAGAATGAGACCAATGGGCCATATTTCTCATGAAGGTTCACCAGGAACTCATGCAAACTCCTGCTGGCAATTATATCTGGAAGGTTGCCGTCCCTGAAGAACAGAAAGTGGGTATCTGGTCATGAACCGTATCCTCTATCAAAGCTGAACTTGATCGATGCGGAGATGGAAACTACTTACTTTTCATCAGTTGGAGCCAGCCCAGGGATACCTGATGCTTGCCTAGATGCCTAGAGTAAAAGGAAATGTATCAACCTCCTTGAACATACGATTTTATACAAGTCCCACAGTTTTCCAGCAGGAGAGCTGGATTTTCCACATCAATACTGCTGCACTACTTACAAACATTAACCAAATGCTAGAGAAGCCACATCTTCAGGCCTCAAATCTGCTAAGGCTGATGAAGCCAACCGTGTGTGCCTGTTCCAGCTGGCTAAACCAGCCCTATTCACCTGGTTAGAGGAAAGATCCCCGCACAAAGATTCAGAGGGTCAGCTTTGCAATGCAGACCTTACACCCAGATTTTGCCCTGGGGAGCCGCACAGTGCAGCACTGCGAGGTGAGCAGGCAAAGCCTTTCTAAGCGGGATTCACACAGAACGTGGCCAGGCCGCCCCGCACCACAGCCTGCCGCCGGCACCTGCCACGTCCACGACAAGACCCGGGCCCCGGGGCAAGACGACGGCGAGCCCGAAAGCCCACCGAAGCCTAGGAGATGTGGAAGGGGCTGGGACCGCCCGGGGAGCGGTGGCGGCTCGGGCCCAAGGCCGCTTGCTGCCTGCTCGCCTGCAGCGGGGACCGGGCCGTGCGCCCTCCCTTCCCACTGCCGGCAGCATTACCGGGTAGAGGTAGAGCACGGCGCCCACCAGGATGAGCAGGAAAGTGACGGCGAAGATAGCGAAGTCCAGCATGGCCAGACCAGGCCGGTCCGGAGCGGGAGCGGCAGCCGAGCCCCACCTCACTGGCCGCCGGCGGGGCAGGAAGGGGCGGGTCGCGCCAGGCCTCGCCGAGCCGGGGCAGGGCGGGTTCTGGTTACACACAGCGCCCACGGCGGCATGGGGGGCCCGAGGCGCCTGCTGCTGGTGTCCAACTCCACCCTGCACGGAGGAGGGTACCTGGGCCACTGCCAGGAGCACATCAAGAGCTTCCTCGGGGAGTAAGCGCTGCGCTGGGGCTGCGGGACCCTGCCCCGGCCGCCCGCCTCCCCTCTAAGAGCTCTCTCCCTCCCCAGGAAGGTGAAGCGGGTGCTGTTCGTTCCCTACGCCCTGCACGACCGCGATGCCTACGCCCGGACCGCGAGGGCGAAGTTTGAAAGCTTGGGTAAGGCTGGGCCGGGTCCCTCGGGCCGCTGCCGGGAAGCGTCGCCGTGGGGCAGCCGTGGGAGGTGTGGCGGTGAACGCCTGTGGGCGAGCAGCTCTGTCAGAGTGCTGTGTTGGGTGGACACGGGTTCGGCTAGCTCTGCTTCACGCTGCGGAGTTACGGGCAGATGCTTCTGAGGCCTCCGGAAGAAATCTTATTGTAAACACTTCTAACCACTTCAGGGAGGAAATGCTTATTCCTAAGTGGCATCTTTTTATTCTCCTTAATCACATGGGGGTTATTCCAGGACATTTGAAACCTCTGCTCAAGCCGTGCAACTACTGGTATTAGGTGAAGACCATTACCATAATGTGCTTCCATGATGAGCAGCAACTGAGCTTTGCTTAGAGCAATGATCATTCCAGAGCAGCCTACAACAACACCTCCACCTCCTATCTATCACCATTAAAGATAACTTTAGATTTGTTACTGTAGGAATAGTCAGTACTCCCCTGACCAGCACACTCTGCTCCTTGCTTTGCAGAAAGATTGCTGCTATCACATGTCCATGTTCTTCCATCTCTCCCGGCACTTCCCGTACTCAGTGAACCCTAGCAAGACAAATCTGTGAAGGCCATCACTAAAACAACACTCAGATCAGATACTTGCACTAATGCAAGACATCCTGTTCAGACTCACAGCCAAGCTGAACACTGACAGCTTTTTCTTATTTTCTAGTTAGCTGGTAATGCTCAGCATGACTTCATGCCTGAGTCTGCACCTGCTGAGTGAAATGCTCTGCTCTTGAACACTGAGCACATATATCCATAAAGCAGGTATTTCCATTGATACAGCTGGATGCAGAAGCCCTGTGCTAGACAAATGCTTTAGTTTATGTTGTAGAGTTCTCTGGAATTTCCCTGGTTGTTTGGTGAGGCATTTGGCTTAGGGTCAGGGGTGGGTAGGGAGGGATTGGACATACCACATTCTTCCATCGAACTGAAGTGGCAAAGGTAAATACTTTTTTTCATTTAAGGTTATGGGCTGGACAGCATTCATGAATCTTGTGATCCAGTGGAAGCTGTAAGGAAATCTGAAGCAATATTTATCGGTAAGTTTTACTTCTTGCTCCCTGATGAGGGTTTATGTAGCGCACTGGATTAGTCCTGCTTAGAGCTGGCACTTCCACAGTGACAACAATGAAAAAGTCAGATTTAGCAATTATTAGGAACTACATAAAAGAATACTTTAATTTGGAACAATAGCACCCTAAATTTAGTGGTGGGGAGGGAAGTATTAAAGATTTATTAATGGAAATTCATCTCCAGTAAGTTTCAATTATCAGTTCCAAGAAGATCCAGGGCTACTGTGCTTAAACTGACCATAGTCCTAATACCATGCTCCTAACATATGCATATAAGAACAATGTCTGTTGTCAAACAGCCAGAATCACTGTCACAAGGACTTGGGATATGAACCCACAGCCTGCCCAATTACCATCCTTCTGAAGCTTCTGGTTTTACTGCTGCTCAAAGCAGGATACTGCCCTGAATAGAGCATTGAAATGATTGAACCTGCCAAGTTTATAAGGTCTTCAATTAAAACTGGTGGTGAAAGCACACTAAATAAGCTGGACTGTCTTTTGCAGGAGGTGGGAACACATTCCGTCTCCTGAAAGCTCTCTATGACAACAGTCTGATACAGGAAATCAGGAAAAGAGTTCTTGAGGTAAAAGCTACAAGAGTTGGGCCAAGTCTGAATGGCAGGATCTCATGCATAAGCTGTTCAGACTAATCCAATCCAAGTTGATTCTACATCTTTGTTTCTTATAGACTTCAAATACCGAGCCATCTCATGCAACTTGGTGAACTTAGATTCTGTGGCCAAATAGGGATGTCATTAGTCTGAAGCCTGAAAAGAGTAAGATCAGCAAACTGCCTAGGGCAGTTTCCCAGATGTGGGACTGCAAGACTGTGATGGACAGTGCTGTGTAGTACCTTAGAAGCAAGGCCCTCAACTTACCATACTAATGAAAAGCAGTGCAAGATTTAATCTATGTCCAGAAACCCTGGTTTTCAGTTTAAGATGTCCACTTTGTTTCTTGTTAATAAATACTGATTTGTTCACATGGTAGATCTTTTGCTAATAAACTGATGATAGAATTGGATCCCTATGTGCCTTTTAGACATGTTCTTTAATGTCCTGTTGTTAGTGCTGACAATGGTGTTAATTACCTTATGTTACATCCTTAACCTGGAATTACGAGTTTGCATGCCATTGAGCTGTTCTGTTTAGCAGCCCCATTCTCACTGGTGAATCTTGTAAGGCACAGTAAAGATACACCATCCATGGAGGAGAACAGAAGCAAGGTGTTCCTCTAGCAGTATGGAACTCCAAGCGACTTCAGGCAGATTGATGCACCATATGTCTGAAAAGGCCAGCTGCCAAGAAGGAAGGTTAGCTAGGCTCTCTTAATATAAAGAAATCCAGTGCCAGTTGGGGGCAGAAAAGCCAGAAAATGTTCAAGTCCTCATGAAGTCTAGATAACTATTTGGTTATATTAGTGTCAGTCCTCTCAAGATAGCTTATTTTTATAAATTGTTCAGCATTATCCACATACTTGCATGTTTATATGGAATCCTTCCGTGTACAGCGTAGTATTATGTATGTAGTAGTAATACCATAAGTAGCCCTAAACTGGCTGCTAGCAGTACTGGTAAGTTGATGCTGTGGCACCATCATACTCAGCTTCAGACAATCTGCTGTTTTCAGAAGCTAGTTAAGACCTGTTCAGGTATTTCCTGTAATTGAAATTTAGACCAGTCTCTCGATAGCAGAGTCCAGTATATGCACTGACAACCTCATAAGTTCTTCCTTGCGCTGGAATCAGAGTTGTGAGTACAGGACACTCAACAACTAGTTCTCTGACAACCATGATATATACAAACTGTTGCGCACCTCAAAACCCGAATTCTTGTTCTGCTTTTCATCTGTAAAGTTAATAGTGAGATGAGCTAGAAGGATTTTGATCTGATTGCTGAGTCTCTGAGATTGATAAAAGATGCTATAAAATGCAGCTCCTAGTTGTTATACTGCATACTAATCATTGCTTTTGTCTTTCAGGATGGGATTCCTTACATGGGATCCAGTGCAGGAACTAATGTCGCTACCGTCAGCATCAATACTACCAATGATATGCCAATTGTTTATCCACCTTCCTTGCAGGCCCTAGGCTTAGTTCCTTTTAATATTAACCCCCACTACCTGGACCCAGATGTTAAAAGCAGTCACATGGGTGTAAGTAAAGTATGCCAGAGCTAACACAGGAATCAGGGTGCAGAGGTTTAATGATCATGTGCACACATAAGGCCTTACAAAAGCTATAGGATGTCTAACAGCTGCTTCCTAGAGCACCTGGAAATGCCAGTGAAGCAGTAACACTTTACTTTCTCCTAAAGCTTTACTTTGAGTGGGAAGAGGAGTTGGCAACAGTATTCCTGAGATGGAACAAAGTGTTTTTCACAAACAGAAGCTTTGCAGTATCTGAAATACTGCTGTTTCATACCTGGTATGGAACTGGAGGGGTGGGGGAAGGAAGTAAACTTGAAACTTGGTAAGCAATGCACTGTGTTTTTGCAAAGTCCTATTATAGTCTGTCTTGCCTGCTGCTTGACTCAAGTTAAACATACATTGAGAGGCCTAAATACCTAAAGGTCTGAAGGAACTATCAGAACAGGGAGATCTTAGGATTGCATGCAGTCTTGTTCTGTAAGAAAATACTTAGGGACCAGTGGCCGCCAAGATAGCACACTCGGTACTGGCCAGTGCCAAGCAAGCACATGTACTGGTATAGCTGAAACTGCAGCCACAAAGAGGGCCACATCCACTGTACGGAGGAGCTCATTGTTGAATAGTTCGCTAGGAGCCAGTTCCTCAGAGAGTAGTTTCTGTGGTGCTTCTTTTAACAGCCAAAAAACTTCTCTCCTTGTAAGCAAGATTTCTTCATGGTTAGAGAAGTATTAAGAATTAGGGAACAATGAAGAGATGAAGGATCAGATGTGCTTCTAGAATCTAAATGAAGTTGTAGGTACCCATTTAATCAGCTTGTCACTAGATAAGCAGGCAGTCTTCTCCCTATAAATAACTTTTGTTCTTTCTCCGAGAGGAAGCTGAAAGCTCTGTGCAGTACCAAGTCCCTGCTGTGTTCTGTTTCCTTACCAACAAATCCTTCTGGTTTGATTTCTTCATCTATTGTTGCTCAGTTCAGCAGCAAACTCTTAGGAAACATGGCAAAGCTTCTCACAGAAGGAAATTCTTCGGTATAATACCTACTTGATGACAAGCATATACTTAATCAGTGGAAATTCATGGTTCACTAATCTCCTCCATGAAGGTGGTATCTCATCCATTTGCTTCAGTGCTCTTGTTCTGAGGGTCAGCACGCACAGATAGCATTAAAACAAACAAAAACCCAGAACCAAAAACCCCAAAATACTTGTTTAATTGAGTGGAAGTAAGTTTTAAGACTTACCAGGGTTGGGATTGTGTGGGTTCTGTTTGATCAATCTGCAGCAATTACTGCTAATGATGAAAGGTAAAATACATACCTATTAAAGTAAATCCTGTCACTCCATTCTGTTTGAGGGGACGTGCCTGTTTTGTTTAATGTTACAAAATTGTTCAGTGTTACACTAACTGGATAGCTCCAAACCCTACCTGACTTCCTAGGCAGCTAAATCTACATTCATTATTGCAGGAGACAAGAGAAGAAAGAATTCGTCAGTATCATGAAGAACCAAACACCCCTCCAGTTCTGGTGGGTAGTCATTTTCAGTCAGGAACTACTACTGATTTTATATGGCTGTAGTTTGGTAAACATTTATATGCATTCTTGCTAGCTTTCACTGTCATTTTCCTTGCCTGAAGTTCCAAGCCTTAGAGAACTGTAGTATAGAAGGCTAGTTGTATTCTAGCCAAGAGCTTCAAGTCTGGATTTTGTTCACTTGCAAAAAATGGGTTAGAACAAATGAAATACATTCTGCCCATCAGATGGAGTCCTGTTGCAAAACACTGTATTTGAGGCAGCTCTGATCTTTCCAGTCACCAGTGACCAGCTGTGTTCTTGTACACTGGAGGTGGTATGCATGCAGATGGTAATCTTTATGAAGATACTCTTGACTTTAAATTTTGGTTTAATCTCTGTAGATTTCTGAATTTGCTCATTCAGTAGTATGTTCATAATTACAGTATGTCTGTATGGGAAAGTGGGACCTCAGGGTTTCCTGTCTCTGCTTGAGCTTGAAGTACACAATTTGTGCTCTGCCAAAACCAGCTGGCTGTTGCTTGGCCCAAACTGGATTTAAGAATGGTGGTAGCAGAAGTAATCATGGAAAAAATACACTTAATTGTTTCTGCTTTGAAAGTGAGAAATAAAATAAACAAAACTGGCTTCTAAAGCAGGGTAACTCACCTAGGTTTGCCTTGGCAACTTTGTTAGAAATATGTATGGAAGTCTTGCCTGTAGTCATGGTGAGCTGCCCTAAGACTGGCCTGCTTGTGACAAGCACTCTAGCCTTTCAAATAGCTTGATAATAACAATAAATGCTACCACCTACATTAGGGCTTGCGGGAAGGTGCGATGCTGCTAGTGGAAGGAGACAAAGCCACCTTGCAAGGAGTGACAGGAGCACGCCTATTTTTGAGGTAAATGTTTCATTTGAATTGATCTCCTCCTTCAGATAGAAAGGAAGAGAGATACTATCGGACTCCTAGTCCATGCTGCCTGTCCCCCACATCAGAATCCCTTAATCCCTTGCTTCCATTTCTCTTTGGGGAAAAGTATTGCTTTATGCTCCAGATGAGTAGGCAGTATGACAGCACTTAAAGGATGTCTAGCTTACCCAGTTAGTTCTATGGTGTTACATCCACTAATGCTTATGCTTCTGAACTATATATAAGTATACCATTCACAGAAAGTGCCCCTATAGTCAGTCCTGTTACTGAAGGCCAGGGAAGTGCCAGTTTGGCCCTAATGCATTGAACTCCAGATTGAAGGATCTCATGTCTTTTGTCATATAAACATTATTAAGAAATCTAGTATGTATGTCCCAAGATGCAGGGAAGAAAGGGAGTCACAACTCTGCTTGATAGGAATAAGGATGGCTTATTCTATCCCTAGTAACAGATGGAAGCACAGTCCTAGCTCCTGCTAAAGCTCACAGCATGGTTTTTCTTGTTTACAGGGGTAAGAAACCGACTGAACATGAGCCTGGAACAGATTTCAGTTTCCTCCTGATTGACAGTAATCTTCAGAATCTGTAGCCTTATATATTCTGCAGCAAAAGTCACTAAATGGGGAGACAATGAGGAGGGAGGGAAGGGATGCTTCTAGTCCCAGGGTGGGTGGAAAACCGTATCTTTATAAATAAAGATAAATATGCATTAGTATGCTCTTTTTCCCATCCTAATTCATGTCTCACACATCTTTCCTTCCCAGCAAAAGGACAATTTTTATTACAATACCTGAGTAACCATAGCTATTAGTCTGAAAGGGTCTGTATTTTCCGGTAGCCACTTTGATTCCTTCTCCACTAAATGTTTAACACATTTGAGACAGGACAGAGTCACCTGTTCCTGCTGCCTAGCTTTACTTGCTAAATTAAAGAATTGTTAGTTTAGTGTATTCCCACACATTTAGCTCAATTTTTCCACTATTATTAAAGGGAGAAGTTATGCATTCAATTACTTTTATTTGCTTCAAACTCATGTTAAATATATACAATGCTAATTATATACAAAAGTGTGCATGTTAAAAATTTCAGGTTACAAACTTGCAAATCCTAGAAAAGTGCAAAATTTTAAAACATCTTCCACAATGCTGTACAGAAAAAAAAAATCCATCATTAGCCAATATACACACTCTTAAAACATACTGATCAAAACAAAGGAAGACATACAGTATACTCTTAAAGCACTCAGAAGGGAAAAAGATATTGCACAGAAGACTGACAAGCAAGTTTATTACAGTGTCTGAAGGCTCATTTTTGAAAGTAGGTATTTCCAACACTCCTTAGACCTAACATTTGACTCTTAAAAAAGGCATTTTTGGCATTAAAAAATCCATTTGTAATCACATAATTGCACGGTCTGTGAGAATTTGAGAAGATATAGTTAACTGTTGCTGTAAGGCCCTTGCTTCCACTCCCTCATTAGCATTAGTAAAAATGCGTCAACCAAAGTGAGTAGCATTACAGCTTCCATCAAAACACTGACCAAAGGGAGGCAAGTCTCACAAGCAGCATTTCTCTAATATTTTATTTAGCTGCTCCTCCATAGTGAAGGGTTGAACCAGAAAATAGATCACAAGTTTTCCTTGATTTCCCACCACCACCACCACGGCTTTCTTTAAGCAACAGCTCACAGCTACATATGACTAAAGCAGTACTGTCAGGTGCAAGATTATTTTACAAAGTTACTTCAAGGCAAAAAATATGGTTCCCTCAAGAGGAACACTGACTAGGCTGGAAACTAAATAAACAAGTGGCCTCTAAGTTCAGTTAGATCTAAGATATATATGGCTGGATGGTTTTTACTTCAATCTCAGAACACCTTAGCAGCTTTAAACCACAACCTATATTGACAATCATGCTTGTGGGACAGAAGATACATTATGAAATTCTCTATGCAGAGTATCATCACAGACCTAAGTTCTGGAAATACTTGCTAAATTTCCCAAGTAGACAAAAACAGAAAGAACATGTAACCAGAAGAACTCTCTTCTGAAGAAAACAAGTGAAACACTTGTTTTATCTGGGCTATTTGGGTAAATGGCAACTAAAAGAAGACATACCAAATTTCTTCCACAGATGCACTGCAAAAGGTGAATTAAAACCAAACAAAGGGTACCTTTGATTAAACACTACAGGCAGTTCCTCATATATGCAGTGTCCAAGACTGCAGTTAAGATGAGTAGTGCACAACTCAGACTCACACATATCATGCTATGCTGCCACTCAGAGGCATTACTGCATTCAGGCATCTGATGATTATAACAGCGATGAAGGGGACAATAGTATTTTACCATTATGGGTCTTTAACTGCAACAGCTTTTCAGAAAACCCTTGTTTCCTTTAAAAGTATCTGTTAGCAAGGGCAATTCATAGCAATGAGGGAAATTTGGGTCTTGGGATGGAAAGAAAGACATCTTCCAAACACCAGTTAAGCCTAACATTGGTATACAATGAACCCACAGGCATATGACTGCACAAAAATTGTCACTTTCCCCAAAAAGAAACTACTAATAAGTGTCATGTTTACAGCTGAAACCAACATAGCTTTTAAACCAAAAAGCATGAAAAGCTCATTCTAAAAAGCACTGAAGTACATGCTTGAATTTCCACCCAATTAAATATAACCCTATGTAGTGCTTTCAGCTAACAGTATTAGATGAGGCCTTAGGTTCATATTAGGATATGTATTTATATGTGGGTTGGGGTTTTTTGGTAATTCTTTGACAGGAAAAAAAAATATTCACAGCACATAGCCTCAGCACCTAACCTAGCCAGCAAGATGCCTTTAACAGTGGAAGAGAGGAGTGCCTTCAGGTGACAATACAGAGAAAATGTCTACAGATTCTCAGTGTAGGAAATGATGGAGGCAGGCACCTCCTCTACTTTCCTCCCCAGCTCTAAAACTCCCTACCATAATCTGTATACAGATACACATTTTCAACTAAATATACACACATACACTAAAAACTTTGTTAAGCATTTGGTTGCTGTACGTACACTTTCAATGATTTTGTTAACTGAGATTGGGAAAGACTTGCAGCGGAAACAGGGAGGAGGGAGACAGTCTAGGGAAGTGAGGTATACAGCTCCCTTGCTTGACTAAGGCAAGAGTTGGAAGACTTAGCTAATTACTGTGCATTACAAATAAAAATAAATTTACCACTCCTGCAGGACTGCCTTAAAGCAGGCTGATGTAGGACTGTTACCAGTCCCATACAGCATTTTTACAGTGCAGAAGCTTAGTTCATTGCACTTCATTTAAAGGACACAAAAATACAACCCTTAAGAGGATCCTTACAAAACAGCTGATTGACTAGACTTATTTAAAGCCTCTGAAGACCTTGATAAACCTGTTTTGAGATAAAAGTCATGATCTAAGGTACATTGGGGGAAAGAAAGCTTGTTTATTTCAATTGCAGATTAGCAAAACAATTGTAATGTGCGGGTGCAGATAGGTTTTATTTTTTTGTTTGTTTCCTTTTTAATCGATCAGGCCCTAATTTCCACAATGCCTGTTAACCATCAGAAGTGCAGTTAGTTTAAGGGTATTATTTTGTGCTGGTGTTGAAGTACATGGATGACAGAGATGTAGTTTCTTGATAATCTGTGATTATTAGGTAACAAATATATTGATATCAAGTAATTTGTGTCAGATGCTAACTTGAACAGCAAGCATTTCACTTTCTGAATGCTTGTATAGTACAAAACCTGCACAGACTAGATGAGATTCCTCACTATAGATAAAGTAAAATACTATCAAGAACAAGTAAATTGATAGAGAAATTTAACAAACATTTCACTTGAAATAAAGGAGAAATGTATTCTAAATATCATCCTTTGGTATGCAAGTTCAAAACTGTGCTATGGAGAAGTTAATACTGCTAACTACTTGATCTCATTTATATACAAGTATGGAAAGAGAGCTGGGTTTCATTTTCTTTCAGAAATATATATATTTACACTCCTATTCACTCAGCTTCAAAAGTAAGAATATCTTGAACTTTGATACATTAGAGTTGTTCTAAAAAATTAAAAGATACTACCAAACTTGAGGAAACCAAAGAATTATGGAAGTCAGTTTGCTAATTCACAGTGCACTCCATATAACAGACCTCAACTCAACCAACCTAAATAGCTGATAAGAAAAAAATGTTTTCTACTTTAAAAAAATATTTATACAAATAAGTTAAAGCCAAAAGAAACAACGTACCACCTAACACAATTGTGTCCTATATCTTTTATTTAAAGCTGGGTTTAGATGAAGTCTATGGGGTCTTTCTAGAATGCTAAACATGCAGTGGTGTTTACCTCCCCATCCTCAAGGACCAGATAAAAGATGAAAAGGCAATGGATGTTGTCATTCCACACAGAGCATAAAGCAGCCTAGAGCTCACCTCTGCCCCTCTTCATTCTTGCTGCTGCTTTGTCCTGAACACAAACTAGCTTTAAATTTCAGAGCTCAGGAAACACCCACAATTAAACCTATCCCAGATGCTTGTGACAATCATGTAATGCTTGTAATGTAATGAAATGATGGTACTCAGTGTCAAAGCTTTTCACTATAGACTTTCATCCCAAATTATTGCAACAACATTATATTTTACTTAAACTGATGCAGTGTATTCAGTATTCTTTAATACTAAACTACAATCAACCATTTATTCAACTGTTGTATAAACTTACCTAACTCACAGTAGGATGTTTTCAAACCCTTATTTGAACCCCTCTGTGGAAGTGACAAAAAACAAACTATGCTTTCACCAAACACTACAAAAGACCTCTCTCCTCAATTTTTCCTCTTGATTCTGCTAGCCCAACACATCCTTTCCTGCCCTCTTCCCCTGCAAGTAAACACTTAACCTCATATATGCATTTAGCCAGAACATGTATGCAAACTTACAAAAACTATCAACTCAGTGTCCCAAATGAATTTTCTAACTTCCCATAACACAGAAAGATCTCACATTCTGAGCTGAAATTCTTCTCAACTGCTCTCAGGAGATGTCCCCTGGAATCTCTCCTTCATGAAATCATAATGGACAAACATACTTCACATTCTCATGAACACACTTAATACTTCCAGAGCATCCTTAGTACTCTTACTGGATAAGCAATTGTTTATAAAATAGTGTTTTCACATCTCTGTAGCTTATTTGAAAGTACAGGTGCATTTGAGTAGTTTCTTTACATACATGGAGGCTGAAAAAACCACACCATTCTACTTCTGGAAATTTAATCTTCTCTTGGCAAATGACTCAGGGAAATAATTCTTATTTCTCCTAACTTTCCAGACAATCCAGTCTGTCACAGTTATTAGCTAGAACATTGCAACTATGCATAGACCCACTTATTCACTAGTCTGATTTCTTATTTCATTTACAAAAGTTGAGAAAAAGCAGCACGACTTTCTTTGCACAGCACACTAGGAGGGCTGATTGGGTTTTTTTTCCAGTAAAGAAATAGAGGCAGTGAGAACAGTTTAAATGAGACTAACAGAACTTGTTAAGATTATCCTTTTGTGCGGTAAAGAGATACTATTTCTACAAAGTTAATAAATATTGTGCTAAAAGTTAATGAAATAAGATTATACATTATGGAGTTCCTCAGGTAGTTCAACAGCTCCCCAGCCACAGGGAGCATCTGATAACATTTATAAGAGATACAACACACTTTCATTTCCATAAATAAATAAAAATAACAAGAAAAGTGATGGCAGAGGGAAGAAAGGAGTAGTCAAAGGGGAACATACTAGCTAACAATCACTTAGAGCTCTGCTTTATGCCTATAATTCCTCTTACCCCACGGTATTTTCTCCTTTTAATAGACATACATACATGAATATACATATATATACAAACATACACACATATAATACATATGCACACATACCTTTGCATGCCAATCCAAAAACCTGTCTTATTCCCTCAGCACCAGGCTTTTCTAACAGTATAGGGTTTATCACTTAAATCAATAACATTATAAAAATATCAGAATTATAGGAAAACGCAACCCTTCTATCATCATGTATTGCTAAACAAAAAAAAATAAAATCAGCAATGGCTTCTCTAAAACATAGCACACAATCCATAACTATTTTGTTGGATATAGCACAGGTAAAGATCTGATATTTTCTCATCCCATGTCTTAAACACATCTTGAAAGTGGATACATTATCTGTTTCCTTGCTTGTTTATAGAGGGCAAACAAGAAAAAAAGGCTAACAAGTGGTTTGGTGAACACCAAGCCAAGAAACAAACAGATGCTATTTAATTAAATTATGCTGCACTGTTTAAATGATTTTGCACTTTATACTAGATACTGTCAATGCAGAAACACTACAGTTACCTTACTAATGAAGCAGATTGATCTTTGATCAATATATGGATACCAATTCTTCCTCTGTATTTCTTAAAGATACTAAATATATTATGGGATTTCTTGGTGTGTGGCTTAGTCTACCTAACAATATAAATAAATTTTCAGCAGCAAGTATTTCCTACCTCCTTTAGCTCCTTCACCACCTTCAACTCCCTTGAAGTTAGTTATGTCTGTACTTTAAACAATTTCTGATAATAAAGTAGTGCAATACAGATGTCCCTTGCCAAACAGCCTAAAACTAAAACTATACTAAAGAAGATAGCAATAGCCATTTACAGGAACAAATTGCAACAGATGTTCATTGGGCTAAAAAAAATACATGGAAAAGGTCATAACTGCCAGCTATCTCAAGTCTGAATCTGACCACTGCGACTGCCAGAATTTTCATTTACTGCTGGAGAATTACAATGCTGTCAAAGCAAAGCCAAACAGCTTGTGATCAACGAGCACTTGGCCCTATTCAGCTTTAAATCAAATGCTATTTATCTTAAATTATCAAAATTTATTTTTTTTTCTGAAACACGCTTTTAGCAGCTATTTAGAGAGGGATCCTGCTGTGACCACATCAACACAGTTAAGGAAAAATATGCAAGCAAGCTAAGTTGCCTGATTACATATGCTTATTACTATATCTCTACCATAGGTTCATCATCAACAGACTTAAGAATTAAGGCTCTGAAAGGTGAGATACACATTTAAAGTGACCAAAAGATTAAATATGTTTCTGGAATCCGTGAGAGAAGGTAGAAGCAGCAATCACTTGGAATCTTGAGTGTTATATTCAGTCTCTCCTGATGAAATCTGGCTGAGCCGTTTGCTTGATCCCCACAGCTTTCGGGAAAGCTGACCTGAGCGCATCTGTTTAAAAGTAATTCAGAGAAACAAAAGGAGGGGGAAGGGATAAGGTGGATAAATTAAAAAGGAATTCAGACACTGATTTTGGTGAAATGCAGACACTACAATGTACTGCATAAACAAAATCACACCAACAAAAATTATTTGAAAACAAACCAAAAGCTACATTTAGGGATGATATTTGGGACTGACAAAAAACATCAGACAAAACACTAATCACAGTCTTCTCTGATACTGAACAGTTAAAGGGATAATGCCAAATCATGAGTATTTAATACTTAACCTACTTCAAACAGCTTAGAAGCAGTGTTAGGAAGGAAAAAAAAAGAAATATGAGGTGAATGTCAAGCAAAAAATGAATTAGAAGAAAGGACATTTTATTTTAGAGATTTCAAACAAAAATTGCTAGAAATGAAAAGGAAAATATAACCGAAATGCAGGGCAGTGATGGCAGAAGGGAGAAAGGTTTTCTCCTGGTGTCAAATTTATACAGTCTTCCAAAGATCCTGTGTGCAGTGCTCAGAGTAAAATTTAAACCAGAAATAACTCATACTGAATATTGCATAAGTCAAGACAGGTAACAAGCAACCAGAGGCTGTATTAAATCCAGCATCTGGTAGGTCTGCAATCCGACAATAATTTCTAAGAAGCTGTTTTAATTTACTCCTCAAGTACAACACTTGTGATTGGACAGCAGTGATTAGCCTGGCAGCTGATTAGGTTAAGAAATCCCTTGCAGTTAATAAACAGGATGCATGCCTTAATAGAACAAGTTTAGAGCAGTTCCCAGCAGTTAATACTACAAATGAAGCATGCTTAAGAACTCTATCACCACAGTAGCAGTGTTCTAGGAAAGGCACAGTGCTGACCAGGATTAACGCTAACAGGTAATAATTCCTCAGAGCTCTGCAACATCCCAAACAGCTAAAGTAATTGTTAAAATACAGACATTTCTTATACTTCACTTTATACTGAATACTGTCAATGCAGAAACACTACAGGCCAATCTTAATACCAAGCAGCATTTCGCACATTAAAGGTCAGTCTCTCCCTTTATCCTAAGGATCAGTACCATCGAAATCCTGAACACTGTCTTCTGCATAAGGATAAAATTCTAGTAACAAATATATTTCTTCCAAACTACAAATAAATAAACAAATAAATACCCCACATACACATACTTTTCAAATATATTGATGCCATTATAGAAAACTAGAAAATCTGGGATATAACGTTTTTCCTTACACGCTTGTGCTTTTTTTTAAAAAAAAAATCTATGTACATGGATATTAAGCTTGCAGATCATCTGAATTATAAACAGAAAATCCCAGAAAATCATTGGAAAGCCTCTAAATTCATAAAAGGAACCCAATATTTGAAACAACACTTTTTCCATAGCTACAAAAATAGATGTGAGAAAGAACTGGGGGAAAAAAATAAAAATAAAAAACAAAAAGCCTTCGGTCTAATGAGATACATAAATTTCAGCCCACAAAAGATCTTTTCTATGCAATAGGAAGCTTAGAAATGACAGTGACTTTAAAGCTGCTGTTACAAACATATGTTTAACCACATCATAAACACCTCTTTGTCAATTCTACGGTAGGAAAAAGCTGTCCAACTGGAAGTCAGTGGAAACCTCCCCTCCCCATCTGCTGCAAGCAAAATCAGACTACCATATTAAACTATATATCTCCTAGCTAAAACATTTTAAAATGCTGGCAAATAAAGTTGCTGCTTTGACAATTGAAATACAAAATTAAATTGATACATCTTCTCTGCCATTTACTAAAGGTCATGCAAAAGTGATAATCACGTTTTCAAATAAATATACTGCAGCACAATGGAGATCGGGTTATAAAGAGAATAAGCTAACTCAAGTACTTTGAAAGTCATGAGAAATAGTACTTAAAGCAAAATCTACATTTTGCACAAGAAAAGCTGGGCATAGCTATTTGACAGATGGATGCTCTTGTATTTGATACTGCATATGCAGTACCAACAAATCTATATTCACCATATGGAGCACAGAGCATATTGGGAACCTACACAAGTGATTCTTTGTGCATTGCAATTAGAGACTCTTAACAGAAAGAAGTAATATTTTTTCCCCCAATGTCACACAATGTGTATTAAAAGATATCTGACAGAAACGATAAAAAATAAAAGTATCTTGCTCTCTTTCATTTCCAATTTTCTTCTGGAAAATTATCTCATCAAGAAGTGGCTGACAACACTATCACGTTCAGAAAAGGTTAGCTATTATGACTTTGCTCATTCAGGTGTGATAGAAGTCTGGAAGTTAGTCCAGCTGAGCTTCCCATCTGCGATCCCTATTATACCTTTGATTCTTAATGAGAAATTTCAGTAGAGCAGTCTCAAAAGTTATTTCTTTCCCACTGAAAACTGAAATTTGCTCTTAAGTTTACCCTGCCATAGAGGAGACCTCTTGCTCAACTGGAAAGCAGAAATAAGTGAGTTTCCCATTGTTCGGTAGAAAAAGTTCTTGATGGTGGGTTTTACCTCTGCTGGCTTGCCAACACCAACGATAATCAACTTGCCGTCCTCCAAGCCAACAAGGATGTGGCTATATTCTTTTGTGACAGAAATGCAATGAATTGGCAGTCTCATGGCTAAGGGGGAGATGGTCAAACTCAAGCTGAAATGAACAAAAATCACATATAGTATATAGTGTATTTGCACATATTGCAAAGAATCACACTGCATTTGAAACTGCTATCCACACGATGCGTTATAGAACAGTTTCTCAAGGATCCAGTTAGAAATTTCAGTTATTGTAAACTCCTAAGGAATGATCTAACTGCATCCCAGAATAGAGCTTAAGTAACAAGAAAAGGCATGGATGGGTAAGTTAAGCCATTTCGCTGAAGAATTGTGACATTAGTACCACAACTGCCCAAGAGAAAAAGATCAGGCACTGGAATGGGTTGCCCAAGGAAGCTGTGGCTGCTCCATCACTGGCAGTGCTCAAGGCCAGGTTGGAAAAAGCTTTGAGCGACATAGCCTAGTGTGAGGTGTCCCCGTCGATGGCAGGGGGTTGGAACTAGATGATCTTGAGGTTCTTTCCAACCCAAACCATTCTATGATTCTATAATAACTCCCATTCGGAGGAGCAATGGAGCTCTACAGGGCATAGCAGTATGTGGACTTTAAAACTCCATGCAGAACTACACTGGCTTGAACATACAGTTGCTGCCTTTCCAGTGTCTAATGAGACATGGGGACAGTCACAGCTTTTCTCAGTAAGCCTTTATATTTACATCTCAATAAGAATCCACTGATGGTGTTGGTACATTACCTGTAGAGATCCCGTATGGAAAGAAATCCTTGTAAGCTGCCCATCACGATATACTCGCCAGTCACACACATATCTGACACTTCCTCCTTCAGAGTCTCAGAACCCAGGTATTTTCCATTGACAGAATAGAGATGTAATGCATTCTTATCCTGAATGATCAAAAATAAATCTGTCACAGAGGACTGAATGGATTAAGATTATAGTATTTGTATCTTGAGCTCTCTAACAGGACCTTACTTGGACAATAATCCACAGATAATATTTCTGACAACAGCCTCCTTGCCAACCAATACAAGAGTACCAAGCCTATATGCAATGTGTACGTATACCAGGTCCTCTATGGGTATTTTTTGAAGTTATTCCTCATTACCTCATGATGCAACATGGTAACATCTTACCTACCTATCTAATCAATCCCAGATTTTCTGGAAATATCCATGGATTTAATGGACAGGTCTATTTTATACGGGTTTTTGTTAAGAGAGAAGGGAAAAGAGCACTCATCTTCCGCCCTGCTGCTACCCTTTACCCCCGTCTGAAAAGCAGAAGGAAATGGGTATATTTCCACAGAGCTAGATATGGAAGCATTTTCTGGACAAGGCAATGAATTATTGATGAATTAAAGATACAGCTAACATGACCATATTAAGCTCTTCCAGCCTGACAATACCTTGGTCACTTCTCTCCCCATCTTCCCCATGCAGCTAGCATGCCTATTCTCCAATAAAATTGTCTTCCACCAAATTTCCTATGCTCACAGAAATAATAGCTCTACCCTTACTAAAGCAACTACACAGCTACTTAATAGATAGGATAAGGTA
Source organism: Melopsittacus undulatus (assembly GCF_012275295.1). Classification (NCBI taxonomy): domain Eukaryota; kingdom Metazoa; phylum Chordata; class Aves; order Psittaciformes; family Psittaculidae; genus Melopsittacus; species Melopsittacus undulatus. The sequence continues at coordinate 37,452,949 of NC_047534.1, forward strand.
AACTGTAAACCTTTCAGCTATACCTCCAATCCAAAGCTAAGAAACATCAGTGTAGTCACTGGGCATCTTGTACCCAGAACTTAATGCTCCCTTGTAAGTCTCTGTATCTGTGCACAGTGGAACTCATTTCCCCTCATTTTACATTTCAAAGCAGCTCCCCCAGGAAGATTCATTAGTGCATGCTTGGGCATCTTCCTTACAGGTGTTTGAAGATTTTCACGAAGCTCACAGGAGCACAGTATGTCTGTGATTTATCTTTTAATCAAATTGCACTCAAATTGGCTAGCAAAATTAAAAAGAAAAAGGGGAAATAGACACAGCATGCTTAAAAAGCCTCATTACTTTACAAAATAAAGTGAGGTACATTTATCATTAAAGTCTTCAGTGAAAGAGAGGTATTCCATGAAACTAAATACCTTAAGAGTAGTCTTTCCTTCTATGCTGGTGTGGACAACTATATGGCCTTCCCAAGACACAGCCAGGTTGGGAACAGTCAGCAGGAGAGAACTCTCACAAGGGGGTCGCAAAGTCCTCACGTACTGACCTTTCCGAATAGTGCGGACAATAACTGTCCCATCCTGCAGTGACCAAATTCAGTTAAGTTGCTATTCAGCAGACACATTACCACAGCATGCAGAAAGAGTATTTAAATATAGAGAGAATAATTTGAAAGCACTTAAATCCTTAACCGAAGATCAAGACTCCTGAGCATTAGGAATTCTAGACGAAGAGGCATTCTCCTCAAGGCCATGTACTATAGGTATATGAAAAAACAAACACAAATAGAGCAAGAGGCGACACGCAGACAGCAAATCAGGTATTTCATATGTCATATTTATGAGTAAGCATTATGTCCAGTACAGAGCTCAGCAGCTTGCCTATAGGAGAGTACAGTAGAGCATGAGTAAGCTGCACAGAACCTTCAAGGTTATGGAATCAAGGAAGAAACTGTCACGGAATTGTTTCTATGAGAAACTTAAGATTGTCAAGTAAGCACACACACATTAAAGCTCATCTGTGCAGAATAACACAGCATGGTAGCTGAGGCCTATGCTGTGCAGTTTGAGAGAGAGCCTGGTTTAAGCAGGCAGCAAGGGAGATGGCACATATCTTCTGCAAGGCTGAAGAAAAAAAATTGTGAAATAGTCACATTTTATTGGACTCGATCAACTTCAGACACGCTCTATGGTTTGAGAAGAGAGCAAAGAAGGGGAAGGTATGAGGACGCTTACCCTGGATCCTGATACTGCCATATCCAGTTCAGTGCTGATGGCAACACTCGAAACTTCATCAGTATGCCCATAAAGGATCTGTAATGGCTTAGGTGCCAGGCCTACAGGCACTCCTCCCTGAGAGTAACAAAAAGTGCAATGACACATTCTCTTGCAGCTGAAGGACAAACAAAAAATAAGTTTCTGGTATCTTCAGTATTGGTTGTGTGAGATGTATATTTGACATAGGCCAAAACCAAAGGTACAACTCACACATTCCAATTTCAATTTTTTGCCTTTTATGTCAGCAGCCCTATTTACTTAAGTCACAAGAACGAATGAACATAGTTACTATGTGGATGTGAAAGACAGATTAACTTAGCTGACTTCTATCGCTTCAGACGTCCAGGTGTGCAAGGAATTAAGCACTACCTCCACAGCCAGGCTTAAAGAAACTGAAAGCTATTTTGCTTAAAGTTACAGCAACTCTAATTTCTATTTTAAATCCCATTTTCTAAGGAAAAGGTAAGGAAATAACCCTTCTCAGTGACTACCAGTACAGTGATATGCAAAGGAAATCTTGCAAGAATGTTCACTGAAAACAGTAATTTCCCCACATGACTGCAGGGTGTCAAAATTATTTAGTACTTTGTTCCAGGGAGTGTACTGTCAGCATATACAGACTTATTCTCACAAACCACATGAAAGGCAAGACCTGTACTTAAAGAGAAGGTACAGAAAATAGTTCTGCAGAGCACTATTTATTCTCATTTCTGTGATAGAAATTTGACAGCCAATCAAACCCTGAAAGCCTGAAGCATGCAGGAATGCAGAACAAGTGTCAAAAGACAGAGCTGGGATAGAAGGTGACAATGCAGAACAGACAAGAAGAACAGAAGTGACAGTATGCAGTCCCATTGCCGCCACATTGTAAAGACCAAGATAAAAGTCTCATAAGAAGAATTTACAATACATACAGCATCACTTATATATATATTAAATAAAAAAGAAAAATACAGTAGAAGTCTTAAAACAAGCAATTCTAAACAAAGTTAATCACCAGAGGATGACTGACTCACAAACTGCAAAGAAATAAATTCTGAAGTTCCAACATTTATCCTTACTTGAGACAAATACTGCACTAAGGAGTCGCACTGTCCATAACATGACAGTTCCTGCCTGCAGTTCATCCTACCTGTATATCTGAAGTTGCTTCAAGCAGCAATCAGAAGTGAACATTTAACATGCATAAGAGTGGAAACTGTCTCACATTTTGAGTGTAAGCACAGACATGCATTGTGCAAGCACTTTCATTATGTGAAAGCACAAGACTAATATTAAAGAATTCAAAACTAAAAGTGCAAACCCAGGAAACAGTCTAATGTTGTTGCTAACTCCTAGTGTAGTCATCAGTACTACCCAGGACAAAATGTAATGCTAAAATGCAACTACTGGAGTGAACAGCAGCCTAGAAATGTAAAAGTACTCAACAATAAGTATTGTTCTGACTAATTTTGGTAGGTCTTAAGCAGTGTTTCTCTCCTTCCATTCTCCCATCTGTATAATGAGGGGTAATATTTGCCCATACTGAAAATAATCTATGAAATCTTTGAGAGTGACTCTAAAATACCATACTTCAGCTATATAGTAGGTAATGTGTGTAGTGAATATTTCAAACACAGAACACAATGGTAGTAACCAAATTACTAAGCTAATCAATTTTAGTGGACTTTCTTCTCTGCCATCCTGAAAAGAAGGAAATGAAGGAATGATCACACCAAAACAGAGAAGCACAAAAAATATTCTGAAACTGCTTCTTAGAATACACCTAAAAAACCTACCTGATGAATTATGTGCCATATCATACAGGTGGTATCTCTGGAGCCTGAAATTAAATGAATTCCACAGTAGTCTATTGCCAAACAGGTCACAATATCTAGATGAAGGAATGAAACAGAAAAATTATCACATACATATTTAAGACTATTTCCCCATGGAATGATGATGTGCATGCAATACATCAACAATGTATGTTGGTTTGCTGTCAGCATTCTTCTTAACACCACCATTTCTTTATACATGCTATGCTTGTGTGCCCAAGTGCCCTGGCTGTAGTTCTTTCCAAAAAGACCAAACATCAAGGTACAATACATAAAACCTTTAATTTCACAATATAAAGAGTTAGTTACTAACCCATATGCCTGATGTGCTGTCCAATCAGCTTGCCTTTTGTAAGTGATGTTACTCTGATGCTATTGTCCCAGTGTCCTCCACTGAAGAGCAGTTTTGCATCATGGGATACTGCAAACAACTTAGAGGTGATCTCCAGCCCCGGGGCAAAAGGACCACTCACGTTGCGTTGTGTTCTGTAGGGAAATGAGGAGCAGCTAAATAAGAGTAACCTTAGTCCAAATCAATATATTTTATGTATTTTGCACTTTAAAATTAAAAAACCTTAAAAATTATGAAATTCTGTTTATGAAAGAGGCTATATTAAAAAAATAAAAAAATAAAAGACAGGAGGTGAAATTCTGCCTCCCAAGAACCACAGCAAAACTCACTGCCATTGGCAAGTGGAAGCAAGATTTCACCTTAGATATTTTCAGTCTTTTATGCAATTTAATAACTCATGTGGCTACTAAGTATTATAACATTGAATTAAAAACAGAGAAACAAAACCACCACATACACCTGCACTGTAGCGTAACAAAGACTGCCCATCTCAGATTCCAAGATGAGTTTTTATGATAAGAAAAAAAATTAGAAATAGCTCTTAGAATGCAGAACCTTAAAATGTCACTTGCATAACTCTCTACATGTTACAGATTAGAGGTGATGTTACTGAACACTGGAAGAGGCATTCTTAGGTGAAAATTCAGCCAATGGTAACAGTACAATCCACTAACTGTTCAACAATTACTGTATTTTATTATTGTGTATGCATTCATCTGCACCCCTCATTATCATTTCCTTACTTGGGATTTGTCACTGTGGTATCCCTGATGAATGTAAAGTAGTTGGAGATATTTTTATCATAAGGCAGCCAACCATGAGTTCCAATAATGCAGTTGAGGCTTGCCGTTACCTAAAAATGGTTTGACAGAAACATCAGTGAAACTCAGAGGTATATTCTCTTCTTGCTTTGATGGTAACACAGCTTGCATAAAAACCAGTATAGGCTTCTTAAGAATCTACCACAAAGGAAAAAAAAAAAACCAAAAACAAAACACACACCCCCCACTCACCCACAAATTTTCTAAACAAGTAAATAAAATAACCTCACTCAGGTGAGTTAATCCATGTGTAGTATATATTACTGAGTTAGAACAGTGAATGTTTTAGATAGGTCAGAGAAGTTGAATGGGGGAAAGAAGGCAGAGCCAAAAAAAACGAAACAAAACAAAAAACTCAGCCAACGAACCCCTCATAAACCTTTCATTACAGTTGAGTCATTTAGTTTAAGCTGCTGCTTCTCTTTGGAACAGTAATCACTAACAGTTAACATACTAACACGGGAGGTTTTAAAAAAGTCACACTATAATTCCATTTCTGAGAAACTAAGACAAGAATCCAAATAGTTGAGGTATGTTTTCAATGAGCATTTTAGACATGTCTAAATTTCGAATGTCACATGCACATATGACATTATGCCAGGACAATAAGTTTGACCTACAAAATAGGAGTATTGAAAAAGAATATTCCCTCCTGCAAAACATATTATTGCACAGGGGCCAGTATGCAGACCATATATAGAGATATAATCACAAAACCACTCTCCTTTCATCATTCAGCCATCTGTTATAGTACCAGCATCTTTACTAGTCAGTGCAAAAGTTAACTTTATGAACAGTGCAGGCCTCTGGAGTGTGTATATGCCACATATGGTATAGTTTAATATATGATTTGGAAAGTAATGATAAGCATAATGATACCATTAATAACTCAATCCTGCCATTTTAAAGCTGGGCTGCATTGCATTAGGAAATTGCTACCATGGAAGCTGCTCAAGTGGGCAACTTACAATCCACCTCACTACAACTTAACTCATGTATCATCAGCAGTTCTTAAATGTCATTCAACAGATCAGCCTGGCTTCCCTTCAGAAGACAAATATTTAACTTACAAGTGACATTCATTATAGATTAAGGAAACATATTTGAACAAAGACATTTAAGAAGTGCTTCTTTACAAGCTGTATGGAAAAAAATACACGTATTTGACTGCAGTTTAAGAATAGCACTGACACACCAATAGCACAACTCACCAAAATCTCTGGGCTTCCCTGAGAAATAAAAGACCGTGACTGGGTCCTGGGGACAACAGCTTTGACAATGGGCACACCATCACTGATTCCCTACAAGAAAGGACATGGTTTTGGTCTGATTATGTCCAAGAGCTGAAGGACAAATCTAGAACTTGTAAAGAGTAATATGCAACACATCTGAAGTCAATGCCAGACCTGTACAGTACTCTAAGCTACTGGCACACACCTTGTCAGTTCATGCAAGTATGCTTTGTCACAAACACCAGAAATTAAACCCTGGCTCTGTCCTGAATCAGTGAGTTTAGCTACCAAGTTCAGCAAGTCCTAAGATACCACCACTGATGTTCTTAGCTGTGTGGTGGCTAACTTAATACTCAAACACCACCCATACAAGTGGCCAACACATATAGATTTATGGGATTCAACCTCTACGTTGCTAAGAAAGAAGACAGAGTTCATTTTATACACACTGCATTTTAAAATATTTCTATAAATAGGAAACAAGTTTATTTTCGTCTAGGTTGTGATCTTTTGTTTCAAGTACATCAGAAGTTTCAGATTAGACTTAAAAAAAGTTTCAAATAGCAGATGTACCTCTATGAAGAATGACTTCAGTTCAGTGAGGTGTTGGAAGAGATTCAAAGTAGAGGTATCACTTTTAGTTAGTCTTTGTACTACCTCTTCTGCTGACAGCCTTTGTGGATGGGGCTCCTAGGAGACAATATTTGAAGGAATGTCATATTTATCAAGTTGTTGTACAGCAATCAATGGGAAAGAAGACTTTTAAGTGCCTAATTTTCCTTCTCAAAGTAAATTAATTTCTTCTGAAAATTGTATGCTACATTTCCATCAGTGTGACCTTTACAAATGGTAATGTGGCAAAGACTTAACATTCCTAAAATTCAAAACTATTATCTTAAAAACCGTTACATTTCACTATCTCAGAAGTCCTTTTAACTCAATTGGATTTAACCACAAAGGCCTGACTGAAAGGCAACAAAGAGCATTACCTTTAACAGCTGACAGGGAGTTTGTCCAAAATTGTTTATCATCCCTTCTAAAGCTTTCCTTTCTTTATCATCTGTTAAAGCATCCAAATCCACAGCCCCTGGATCACAACCAGAACGATGAAGGATAGAAAAAAGGAAAAACAATATAATCCAAACAACTTACTGAGAATCAATATGGTCAAAAAATGTTGCAGAACTAATTGCATCATTATCATCCTTTACCCAAGAAAAGGCTCAAAACAATGCCTCTGTATAAAATATGATCTGAAAACTCCACTCTGCATTTTAGGTATATGTAAGTGCAAGAATTGCAGGCTTTTGTCTTATCAAATGAATTTAATACATTGTATGCATGCAATAAGTTGCACACAAGCCACCCAAAATTCCAAAGAATTAACAGACTAACATCTGTCTTTAAGTATTTGTTGTTTTTAAGTAACTTGCCTTGACTCCTAAACCACAAGAAGCTTCTTCCCACAAAATGCTTTTAAGCAACCAAATGAGAAACTAACAAAAAACCCTAAGCACTTTTAGAAACAAAAATACAAGCAAATGGAACCACCCCCTCAAAGAAAAAAAAAAAAACACCAAAAACCAACCAACAATGAAAAACCCACAAACAAAACCAAAACATCTTTCTTAATATTTTAGGTTCACAACTGCTGATCAAAGCATCAATATTATGTTTATGTGATGATAAATTACAAGTTATGCTGCCATATTTCATCGATAATTCTCCTACCTTACCGTATGCTACTGTATGGCATGCTCAAAAATCAAGGGTTTTCTAACACTGAAAACCCACAAGTCTGATGACAATGACAAGAGAGCATACTGCTTAGTACCTTCATAAGTACAATAATAGAACACATTGAGTGCTTCCACTGCAGCTGGTCCCCTCTGCTTGTAGCCAAAAATCAAATCTATCCATTCGTGAAGATGAGCAGAAACATACTCAGATTCCTAGAAGGAAAAAATCCTCTTGTAAGAGTAAATACTGCTCCCTTCTTGAAGTATTTTCCATGGAAGAGATATAATTACTGAACTCAGAGTATCCACAAACCACGTACATAGAAACGTACAGGGCAGAAGCATAAGAATATCCATGTGCGTTAAGGGCAGTAACTGCCAGGTGAGAGGGAAATTGAATACAGCGAAGCAACACATTTAGACTACTGAAATGCAACTATTCAAGGAAGGGTAAGCTGCTAGTTCCCTAGCACCACACAGAATAGTCTTTAAAAGGCAAGGTAAGTCTTACTACCTAAACCCACCTAATTCTGCATGCTACCTCCTAGGGCAGCAACTTCCCAAATTATTAGTATTTTCAGGATCTTTCCTTTTTTCTTTTGAACATTTTATTCATATGCACAGTGCTTTTAACTGAAAGTTCTAATAGTATTTGTAAGTCAAATGCAACCACAACTCTAGTTTGAATGTAGTCCAAATATTTTACACAGTGATAATGTATAAATGTGCTTTATCACTACTTCACACATACAAACATCATCTTACCAGAGCCTTCCTGTGTTTATAAATGAAATCTTCTGGAGAATGAGCCCATTTAGGGAGAACAACGTCATTTACCACCTCTTTGGATATTTGAAGCTGACCTAAGTTAAAACCTAGTGAATGATTTGGAAAAAATTAAGGATTACTACAAAGTATTATCTTGATTTCTTAATCATGATTAAAAAGCATTCTTTTCTCAATAAAGGATAATGAAAAATTCTTAATGCAAATCTCCGACAACCCTACCACTGACATAGGAGGCTAGGGTCTGCTCTGAATGTTTAAAATGTGAAATGATACAGGATAACAAGCATCCAAAGCTCCAAAGTGATTCTGAAGCTGAAGTCCCAGCCTTTAAAGTAGCAAAAATATTTTACACACCTATCTGTAAACATATCTGCATTTGCTTTAACACAGTTGGGAATCCAAAATATTTCAATGAGGTTATTCATAAGAATTAGGTAACTTATAGGTTTAAATGGTTGTATAATCAAAGTTTTCAGTAAGTCTTAAATCCCACCAACTTTAATTGGAAAAACTCTAAATACTTCAGTGACTTTTGAAAACATGACTTGGGTGTTGTCCATTTTTATAATTTAGAACTCTAGTAGATTGTTGTGAGCAGACAATCAGCAGCAGCACAAAAATACAAAACCATTTTTAAATTGCATAATAGGTAGAGAAAGAATTCCCTATACAACAAATGTGAATTAAAAAATGATTAGGAATTTCACATCAGAATGCAGGATGCTGCCTTTTCAATCAGCATTATATTTGAGTGAAACAGCTTTCTTTTTTTTCCTTCATCTGATGAATAGTGAAACCTTACATGGCTCTAAAAATCAAGTGAATTTTAACACTGCACTGGAAGACAACAGTAACAAACAGAAAACATGCTTGTTGCCTGGAACAAATAAAAGACCTTACATGTTTGAAGATGTCCAAACTCTATCATCCAATGAACCCAGTAAAAAGAATACTAATTAATCTGTATTAACTTCTGCTAACCATTTAGACAGTATTAACTATTGCTAAATTTTTCTTTACCAGACATCCAAATGAGCATCTCTGATATTTTACACTAGGTAAACACTATTTTTAGCCATCCTTAAGCCCCCAGTCTGAATTTTAAACAAAGTTTAGGCTGCTGCTTTGTACAGCTGGTGACTTCATTAAACAGTCTGAAGCCAACACGATGAGTAAAGTCATTTGTATAAGCATACTATAAAGCTTAAACAAGAAGTGTTCCACAGCATTCACAAATGGTAGTAAAAAAAAATCTGAAGAATAGAAGAACACTTTTTTAGGAAATATTCTGAGCAGTCAGTTTACCATTCTGATTCTCCAGGAATTCTGGAAAGTAGAAGAACTCTGGTATAAGTTCCTTGACATCATTGGGGTTGTCCATGAGTGCCTGCCAGGTAGCAGGAATAGAGTGGAACTGCCTATCAGCACAGTCAAATCTGTGGATTAGAAAACTCAGGTCAGACTTTAATCATTCCATCAATAAATTGATATGAAATTAAAAAAAAAAGACATGCTGCTTATTTGCTCACATCATACCTGCCACTTTGGAGCTGGATATGAAGTGTTGTGAAAGGTTCTACCCGAATGAGGTAATGCATGACACCAGCAGCGTTTGAGTAATGTGTCCCATAGTGAAATTTGTCAATCATCCCAAGGGGATCCTCAAAACTCTCATATCTAAAGAAATAAATATTTGTGAATACAGCTGACCCCTACAGCTGATTCACATGTGGCTTATGCTTAGTGGAGGCAAGGATTCAAAAGAAACAAGCACAGCAATCTATAAAAGAACAACACATTGAGTTCTATTAAACATGAGGATTCCAAATCTGACTTAGAAAGTTCCTAGGCAAGGCTGCTAAAAGAGAGAAACATACACCAAATTAAGCCTTTACATACCTATTCTTATACTCTTCCCTAGGCATTTGCTATCAGATTTAAGAAACTGGATAAAGGGCAAGACAAGACTGATTTAGCATGTCTTTATAACAACAGGCAACCCCCCACATCACTAAGCTGAACATTTATTATTGAAAGGACTTGTGACAGTTTCCTGCAAGATTTAAGGGGCTGGTGGTGTGTGATGGGGGAATTAGGTGTGTGACTGTATCACGATGCAGAAAGGAAATTTATATAACACTCATGCCCATTTCCCTTTCTACTGGTAAACTCACTCTACAGTACTATGCCACCATCTGGCTGGTATACTCCTCAGTGTCACAAGGCTAGTTAAGAGAAACAATAGCTAAGCATACTGCTCAAACCAATTTCATTACAGTCAGGGATAGAGTCTAATAATATATAGAAAATTCTCTTATGTTCCTCCCAGTAGTCAAAAGAAAGCTGGTTTTGGAGGATGCCTGACAATTGCAATCTGGTACGATAGCACACTCACTCTCCACACTAGCAAAAAAGGAAGGTTCACTACACTGATGTGTGGGTGTAAGCGCTTGTCATTCCTCCCTGCAGAGGAGTTGCTGAAAGCCATTGAGTTATATTTTGTTTTAAAGCTAATAATTCATGCTCAAAAAGAAGAGCAGGAAGCACAGATTTAGGATCAGTGCTACCTCTCAGCACAAGCAGCTCAAGTAATCAGTATGATCTTGAATCAGACATGGGACACAGTACATTTCTTCAAGGTGCTGGGCCATTAAATTAAGTGTTTCTACAGCCTTTCAGTTTTTATTCTTCACATCTAAGAAACAATTGAAAATTTTCAACTATAAGTTTTGTCCTTTCACTGCCATGTAAGCTAACTAATCTGAATGCAGCAGGAACAACAACCTTTGCAAATGTATCTGCGATGTTATAAAACTAGCTGTAAGAACTTCACTGTTACAACTTTATTTTTCTAATGTGTTATTGGCCTGGAGATTCAGAAAAGACTAAGAAATAGAATTGAGAGGTCAAACACATACTTCTCTTTCACAGCCTTAGCATTCTTTTCATTTACCACCCCTATGGGTTTGGACAGATCCCTAAAAACTGCAGGATTATTCAGGTCCAGTTCTTCTGAAGTATAATCTCGTAAAATCCAGGGGAACTAAAACCAAAAAGAGTGAAAGATCAAACTGAGATTAAAAATACATCTCTCAAGATAGAAAAATACATCTCTTTGGTAAAAATTCTTAAAAAAAATAAATTTTTTCTTAATTTTTCTTTTCATTACCACAGGATATTGAGCAAGGTCATTGTAAGTTCGTCCTGCCATTGTGTTCAGCTGAATAAGGTAGTCAAAGTTGGATATTTCTCTATTCACCCATTTCTGAAGGACAAAAGAAAAAAAGATATAATGAAAGTTACTATGGCAAAGATACTACTATTGCAAATGACATTCATCTGCCAGGGAATAGTATTGGGAAGTGAAAGGCACTAGACTGTAAGAATAGTATGTAAGTCTAAATCTATTTTCTCCTAATAAAGTTAATTTTTCCACTGATTCAGTGACTGTGCTACCTATATTTCATTGAAATTATGTCCATGATTGATGCCAGTACTGTTTTAAATACAGGGCAGCAGACAACTAGCAGGTTCAGAATAAGAAAAGTATAAAAACAGGAATTTGTAAACTAACACTGCCATTGCACCTTTGCTCTGCTATTATACTTCAAACAACAGAGCTCTGCTCAGAAGAACTCAGTATTTCTCTGTAATGTGATGGAGACATTTCATTACAGAAGATATTTTCTCTATGTAAACATAAAACACAGTAGCTTTTATTGTTAAGGAAAAAAAGAAAAAGTATTTGCCATGTTTTAAAAGTCGTTTGTAAAGCCTTTAGAGAAGCCTAAATGATCTCCCTCAGAAGATAAACATTTACTACATTTAAAAGTTTGTCCATGTTTGGTGTAATACAGACATTTTGACTTTTTCCTTTTATACCAATATTACTAGTTCCTTTAAAGACTATATTTCCTTCTTAATCTTCACATGCACTTTGAGGAAAGCCACATCATGAAAAGGTAGCATGGAAAATTATTTGCAGATAGTGAAAGAAGTTCCAAGATCATGCACTAAAAGCAGAAGCAGGTTTTCCATTGTTGTTGGAACATTTGTCATAATCACATCAACAGAGCCTGACTCCATTTACCTCACTGACTGCAAAGATAAAACACAGCAGCTCTAAAAAGTATGCATGTGAAAGTTCAGGGATCAGACTGAGGTACAGAAGTTGGCAGTTGTCATCTAAACACTGAGAAAAAAAAGCAACCTAAAATCAGTAGTCCAGGACCTTCCAGGACTCCTTCAAGAAGCAGAGGAATGCTCTAGATGACCCATACCTGCATCAAACCTGAAGCTTTAAAAAGTTCCTGTGGAGATCTGGTCCCAGAAATATTTGGAGAACACAGTGACAGTATTCTGCTGTATACTTTGTTTCGTACCTGTTGGAAAACAGCATTAATAAAAACATTATTCTGGAGACTGAAGCTTACAAGTAAACAGCTTCCCTACTAATTAAAATGTGCAATAAACAGAGCATAGCTACACTTTTAAGCTCTTTATCTCTCGATGCATAAAACATCCTGGACATGGATGGATGTGACAGCCCTTGGTTAAGTGTTATAAAGGCAACATATGTAAATTTTTTTTGTGTGTAGATGCTACACAGAAAATCACTATTGCCAGAGAAGTCGTTTGGGAAACTCTGCTGCTGTTCAAATAAAATTACACCAATGTTTTCCGTACAAAACTATTGCAAAGATTTATTTACTTACACACATTTTATAGGAGTTACTCCTAAACTCATCCACTAGTATATAACTTATCCTAAATTCTAATACCTTAGTCCCTCATACAAAGGGTCACTCACGGTGACATTGTTACTGGGGGGGACGCGAGAGGAGAGGGAGTGAACAAGAATGATTCACTAATCCTAAACCACAGAATGTAGACATAGCAACAATTTCCAGTATTGTGGCAAAATAGAAAGTCTCTTTTGTGTTGTAATTAATTTCCTCAGAATACTTAAGATTGGTTGAGTGTGGGCTTCAGGATATTTAGATTACTATTCATGTAATTCTAGTTGAATAATTGTTCTGTATCAGAGAAAGAGAAAGGTAAAAGAAGAATCTTCTTTTATCTGTCTTTTCACAATTAATCAGTTTCAAAATGCCAGACTGTACTTTTCACAGACTGCAGTCTAGTTTTCCATAATGGCTATATCTAGCAAACCTTTTGCTACTAGTATTACAGTATGAAAGACACCAGCCTCAGTGGATCAGTGAACTTAAATTTGACATTTGTGCTAACTATATAAATCAAGGACATATGGGAAACCCATACCTCCTTATTGAAGTTGAGGAAATAGTTGGTTTGATCTGTAAGGAAGATCTCCAAAGCTGACCTCCTCAGGTTGTACCGACGCAAATGTATCTCTCGAATTTGAGAAAGGTGCCATTTGAAATCAAAACCTACCCCTAGGAAGAGCACTTTGATTAGTGGCTTAGGATATATAAAAAATTTTTCATAGACATAATGCAGTATCATTTCCAATAATTTTGCTAGGAAAATATTACTAACTTCAGCTACTGCTCTGCTGAAAGAAAGAGGCAGCAGGAAATACCTGATCAAGTACAGAATTTGGTTTTGCCTTCTGATCAAAAACACATTTTAAATGCATAATGCTGACAAAAAGAAGAGGGAGGTGTCATTTAAGCAGCAAATTAGAGTTAATGTCTTTTTAATCAAACTTGACTAATTTTTTTATAACTTTTTTTTAAGAAATACTAAGAATAGTGAATCAATTTAGCAGCTCAGCAAGTACAGTTCCAGTTTCCTGACTCTGAAGAGATCAGCCAGCCACTGATCACCAAGTACAACGTTAATTTTAGGTACAGATTCATGACTTGCCTCTTCACAATTAGTTTGATCCTCATCGTACTAAAAACAGAATGCTGAACTGCACTGAAAAGAAAGAAATACTGATCGTGCTCACCTTCCTCTTTTTCAATGCTACCATCAAAGAAATAGATGTGTTGGGTAGTGATCTCCAGCCTGCCAGGTATCACATCAATTACTGTAATGAGTTCACAGTCTTCAGACAGTATTAGCTTTTCTTTCTGACTTTGCTCATCCTTGTCATCCCTACAAAAATACCATCAAGCATTACAGAGTCAGGTAGATTATATAGTTGCTTAGGTACTTGGTAAAGAGTACAGTTCAGAAAAGAATCAAATTTGAATGGCATTAAAAGTACAACATAAATTATCATATGAAGCTACTTCAGTCAGGGGTCTTGGATGTTTCAGACTAGACTACCTAACCCTATTCCATAGCATCACTCTTCAGGTTTGATATTTCAGTCTCAGGCACAATGGACTTGACCTTCTTTGAAATATGAAAACATGAGGCTGCGTTTCTCTTTCTTATTTAATTGCTAGGTGCTTAAATGCTCTGACCCAGAGCGGAGCTGGGTCCTGGTTCACATGACTAAAGTTACCTTCAGAAGCATTTGAAGAAATGCTTGCTCAGAAGTCTCTAGATATGACACATCACAAACAAGCATTTAATAACCTTTAAGATATAAGAAAATGCATTAGTAGCACTCAAAGAAGTACCACATCTCTACTAGACTTGAACACATGAATGCACGCACAAAATCACATGTCCAGTTACTTGAAGCAAAGCTTTGGTATCTCTCCCTGCCTTCCAGGAAAGCACATGAGGGAAGAACAGCAAGTCTTCTCTCTGGAATGCTCTTAAACAGAGAGGACTCCAGCAGATTAATACCAAGTAAGCAACTACGCAGATGACAGTACAGCAAACGCCCCTGGCATCTATGAACAAGAGACAGTTCCAGTCTGGTCTGTGCCCCTGCTGTGCAGGCCACTTCTTGAGAATTATAGCAAATGTACAATATAGAAAAGCCTCAATTCTGCAGCTGCATCTTCAGGCCAGCTATGAGGAATGAACCACTAAAAGATGCTCACAAACCACAAGCATCTGCTCTGCCTTATATTCCCTGGGGCTCTGTCTCTCACCATTCATAATGATAAATCCAACAGCAAATATTCTGCTATTCAAAATTACAACAAAGCCCTGGATTGTATTGTTAAGGCCAGAAAAGAAAGAGGGAAGCTCTGCATGCTAATCAGCTCCCAAAGTTATTCCTTTCTCCTTATCCTTAGCACAGAAACAAATTTCAACTCTTCTGTTCTGCTCTACTTACAAGTTGGAACTGGCTGCTGTGTCTTCTTCAGGTAGTTCAAGAACATCGTCTTCCAAGTCACTCACTTTCACCTGCTTCACGACCTCCAGAAGCAGAGACTCACTAGAGGGCTGAGTCTGATGCACACCTATCATAAGCAGACATTTGAGTTCAGAAATTTTTTTGATACAATGCTTTGGAAAGCTAAACTACCAAGTGTATTTTCTACTGCAGAATGTTGGTTTTAGCTGAGTTAAGAAGCAACCAGACTTCTTAAATACTTCTGGGGGCAAGCAGAACTAAAAATACTCCCAAACTGCACTGAAATATATGTCAAGTTATAACAGTATAAAGGGAAGACATGTAAGAAAATTTTAAACTGAATCCTAATGTGGACATTTCCAATAAAAACTCTTTTCAGTGTTCTGCCAGCCACTTAAATCATGCAGACTTCATGGAAATAGACTGCATTTGGTTTTGCTTACTTGGGTTTACAGGAGTGAGGGTTATTTGTTTGAGTCTTAATATCTAATAGACCTATTTAAAGGACTGATCAAGTAGGTTAAACTCAGCTGTTTGGCACACTTCTAAAACAAAGCACGTCATACCTACACATGTTAATAGTAAGCTCCAAAAGGTTTTAAACAAATGCTGCTTACTTCCTCTGATCTCATTGTTTCCTTTTCTTTAAAAAAAACTTATGAAAGAAATCTATGTGACTGCTTATTTTTATATAACAAAGGAGTTTGGTGGTTTGGTGGATAGTTTCGGTTTTATGTTTTGGTTTGGGTTCGGTTTGGGTTTTTTGTTGTTGTTGCTTTGTTTTCCCCTCCCCCTCCCCTCCCAGTGAAAATACAGATTTCAATGAGCAAGGGGAAATGAATTCAGTAGGAAGATGCTGTTTCAGGTCAAAGCACCACTCTCATGTTATGTATTTTACTACAGAGAAAATATGGAAAAATCAAGATTTAGGTATCAGCCATCACTGATTCTTAAATACAAAGCGTAAAGCATGTGTCTTTCTTCAGTAAATATTGAAGAATACCAAGTAAAATATCAAATACAACTTTACCTAAATTATCTCTCAGGTCACTTGCATCCTGGTGAGAGTTGAAGTTGTAATTTTGTACTAGTTTTAGTCTCATACGTGAAAAATTTTCCACGTTTGACAGTTTCCAGTGAACAGGATGCCGTTTCCTAAGGAAATGAGAATATTCATAAGTCAAAAAGCTAAAGACTTATATGAATGAACTGATTACAAAAGAATACCCATTTTAGAAAATACTGGTTATGCACTTGTACACTGTAAAATATAATAAATTGCATTTTAATTTTGTATTTCACACTGCAGCTCTTATCATCCTAAAGCACTTTGCAAAGACTATTCATTTTCCACTGAAATGTATCAAATTGCTTACACTTCCAGAACTTTATCCAGAATTTCCCCAAAAGCTAAGACAGGCAAAATGTATTCTTTTAAACTGAAATTACCTATATGCATAAAAAACTCATCTTTATTATCAAGCCTGGTCTCTGTCTTCCAACAGACCCACTGATCCACAGGAGCTCTCAAAAAGTTTCTGCAACACTCCATTGACAAATACTTTTTATTTGTTGTGAGAAAATTTAGTTTTCAGGTGAATAGCTCTGCATTACACTTCAAACTTTGCATTTTGGTAATTAAATGCAAAAAACATTTTAAAAGATGCATTCAATATTAACTTCACATCTCAAGAATGGCTATCAAAGTCAATTTGACAAGGTTTCATGTGAACCTTGTCAAATTGACCATGTGAAACAGCAAGTTAGTCATGTGAAAAAATAGGCTTTAAGCATCATTTATGATCTGACTTAAGAACTTCACTCTTACATTTCAGACCAAGGACCACGTTCAGAGAGCAAGTAAAGCTGTGCTGCCCTCCACTGTCTCAGAGTAGCTGTGTGTTGACTGTTAAGTTGCCTTAGCATACTGTTGTACCGCAGATTTTCCTGTCGAGCCTTTCGGCTGAATGGTTCCACAAAATGCTCCTGAAAGACCATTAAAAATATATCACTGAAACAACTCTGATCTTTGAAAACACAGTTTGGGGTTTCCAAGAATTCTCATAAATAAAGGAACAAAAGTTTATCAGTAAAGTCTTCTGAAAATTTAATTTAATGCTTATGAGAGAAATTTTAAAATGCTTAGTACTGGAAGAAATGGAGTCAAATTTCCACTTAAAGATATGAACTAAGAGTTATTAATGCTGAATCCATATGAAAGCAATTTTTCATTATGAGAATAGTTGTCATCTGAAATCTTATTACAATAGGTAAGATTTTTCTTTAAATTCTGATATTCTAGAATGTGACTCAATGTACTCATCCTTTAGCTACCTGAGTAAAAAACAACTTACTACAAGGATCCTTGCTAAGATGACAAAGGGAATACAAGAGAAAGGTAACCTAACTATAATATTTGCTGTAATTACCAGTTAATTCTAATGCTTATGCTGAGTCTAGACCTTATATAGAAAGACCAGTTCAAAACCAATTTTTCCACACATTAAATAGAACTAGAGTTTCAAATGTTTTCATTGTAAAAACCCTACAACTCATCTCATAATGGAGAATATTTTAATATTACAAAATAGGAATCAGAATAAAAGAAGAGGTAGCTTATAGCTGAGCATAATTTTAGGTTGCTGAACTATGAGGAAGGCCTACTCTCCTGAAATAACTGCTTACAGATGAGACTCTTGAATAGAAAGAACAGAATTAAAAAGCATATCTTACAAGTGTATATAGTCAACACTGCACACAAAAACCTTAGAACAATCAACCTGCCTGCAATCATTTGAATTGGATCATCCTGGAATTCAGCTTCTCCACCTCTGAGAACTGTCTCAGGAGCTGCCTTCTAAGAGAAATTTGAACTCACTCAAAACCTTACCTGAAATTTAAGCTTACTTTCTCCTCTCTCCCGGTCTCGCTTGTGCATGTTCACCATAAATGCTTCATAACAATCTTTCCAGTAAAGTGCCATCTGCTCATGATCATGTCTGAATGAATTCTCTTCATACTGCTTCATATTTGGAATAATCTGGTCCCACCAAAACAAAAAGGACTATGTGATTTCTGAAGGAGTCCCTCTGCTTTCGTGGCTAAGAGGAGGAAAATGGTACAAAAAGAATCTACTACTTACATATTTGTCAATATAAATTTGCCACTCATCAGAGCTGCAGTATTCTTGAAAGTCCTCAAAGAAAGATGGGCTGCCATTGGTAGGAGGCAATGAAGGGAGATGCAAGTTCATGAAGAGAAGCTCATAAATCTTGGATACCAATGTCCGAACAAGGGGAATCAAAAATGAGTAAGTTTCTGTCTTCTCTTCAATTGATCTACTCAAGATGCCTTCCAGCTTCCCCAAGAGGTAGCATGCTTCAGCCTGACTCTCAATTACCTTGGTCTGGAGAAGGGTGTTTAGCTTGGCTGCTGCCATAGCACAGACCTATACAGAAACAACAAAAAATTAATACAATTCTCAAAATACTAATTCTGAGCACCTGTCTTTTTAGCACAGAAGTATGTACGTATTCTAACTGTATACCAAGTAAGTCTGAAGGCACACTTGCATCAGATGGTTTACTGCGAGGTGTCACACCCCATGGCAAGGGGGATTGGAACTAGATGATCTTAAGGTCTTTTCCAACCTTAACTATTCTATGATTCTATATGGGCACTGATCAATTATTCACCCTATAATGACCAAACCTGAGTCAGCTGCAACCCTAAAGTAACAGAGCTGCACTAAGACAATCACGTACTTAAATTAACAATCCTGGCTTTATTGAAGGGCTCATATTCCAGACTAACTTTGTTCCAAATGTTGATTTGTGACAACAGTCCAGGTTCATATGCACCTAATGTATGTAAACCTGGAACAGCTAATAAATGTATTTTATGGTAGAATCTAAATCTTACTGCCACTAGTGCCTTTATAGTCCCATCTTCAAACAGCTTGTCCTTTACCTCTTTCTCAGGTTCAGGAAGTGCACATTGACAGGAGTGTAGAGGAAATTTGCCAATGGTAAGAACCAATAAAGTATCTTCCTTATAGAAGGGTGAAGGACTGCCATCAGTCTGCTCACTGGTATGAGCAGCTCCTCCATAAGCCAAAGCAGTTTCATCAAACATGCATTTAAAACACAGTACGACTTGCAGGCATTTGTAACAAACCTGTAAGTTATCTTGCGCAATGAATCCAAGGAGCAGCTGGACTTGTACTTGTGAAAGCCTAACTGCTTCTAGGCCAGCAGAGTACCAGACTGACAGGCTATCCATGAGAGTCACTAGCTCTTCCAAGAGCTATTGTAAAAACAAGAAGATTTGCATGAAATAAAATTCTCAACAGATACTCCAGCTGGAGACATAATTTCAAACAGCGAAAGAGGCAATCTGCACAGTCCCCCAGGAAGCAAAACAAGGCTTCTTTTATGAATATCTCACTAAGTGAAATGCTTGAAACTTCATAATGTCTTGGAAAAAAATATTGTATTTTTAAAAAAACTTCAAAATAAATAAATCAGAAGATACTCCTTTCTGTCAGTAATTCCATACTAAAAGTGATGCAAACTTTCTGAAAGGTAGGTACTCCCAGGGAAAATGACATGTTTCACTATCCAGATGTGTTAGATTAAAACTAATATACTTGATACACCCTCACGTAAATTACTCAAACACAAAATCATGCTTTTGTTAAGCTTGAATGCTTCTGTGGCAACTTGAAAGCTGTCCTGCTTAGAATATTACAGTGATCTAAATTCTCCTGTTATTTTCAAATCAGAGTTGGCAATTAGCACAACCCACATTGCTCCAAAGCTCAGATCTCATTTCTAATTAGATTTCAGAAAGCTAAACCATAACAGAAAGCAAAGGTCTTACCAAAACACTGTTCAAAACCAAGCAAAAGCTGTAAGATTAAGCTATGTTTACTTATAAGCAGGCATTTTAGAAAACAGTTTAGGAATTACTGTGTTGATGACTCTTAATGTTACTTTCTTTTCCTTCATAAGTAGGCTTAAACCACCTGATTTTTCTTTAAGGATTTAACATGACAATGATGGTTTACATATAACACCTCTCCCCTCTGGCCTTGAAAAATGGAAAAATCAATGGCAACTCAGCCAGCGAAGGAAGCAAGACCATTGCCAGAAGTTACATGAATGTTGAGACAAATTATGGGTGTCTACAACATATATGTCAAGAGGGCAAGAGAAGCAGACAAATGACAGAAAGCTTCTTTACCTTACTAGTTACTGTGTTTGCTAGTCATTTTCTTCCTCAGACCTCATGTTTCTGGCTCTGATAAATAAAATTGAGCTATTTGCATATATATGCACAAAATCACATTTAAACTCCAATACGGGTCAAAGCCCAAAAGTGACATTTCTCCGCTTTCAAGTAAGAGTAGAGTTTTAGCTGGTTTTTATTCAGGACACATACAATGTAACACACAATACAGGTCGATTAATAGTGCAAAATCTGTTTAGGCTACAACTGGCATGGCTTCATTAGCTCCCATATTTTCTAAATATTTATCCAGTTTGAAGAGACCTGGATTTTCAATAAATTGCACTATTTAAAGGCCTATTTAACTTACAACATTAATTATATTCCCTATATGCTTTTTTACTCATTAAGGGGCAATCTATTCCACTATGAACCCTTTAATATCTAAGTTTAAAAGCATATGCCCAGAAGGGATGAGAATATCTAAGCTGACAACTTTTTCATAACTATTTCAGCATAAACACAGTGTTTCCATCATGCAGTCACTATACCTTTTCAGTCCACAAATTCGAATTAACTAGTCCTTCTGCCTGCAGGAAATCCTGTACAATTAGCAAGAGCTTGAAGGCATTTTCAGCATGTGTAGGGAGTGCTTTTGAATCTCTGTTATCGGTGACTGACCATTCTAACATCTTCTCCAGCAAGCTGCATAGAAAACAAAATCCCAAAGTAATTATTACATGTTCTAAATGTAAATGACTTTAAAAAAATCCAGTTATTTAATTGAACTGCTTAGTCTGTAGTGACATAACTGCCATCTCCTCAATAAGCCAAAGAGGTACAAGAGACTTTGAGAGGCTCATGAAACCAGCCATACAGTTTCAAAATCTTATTGCCACATCACACAACTAAATAGGTAGTGGAATACACTTCTGACAGTAGGTGATGAGAGAGCAACAAAAAATACACCTTGCTGGAAAACAGCCCCTCTTCCCCGCATCACTATTGCCCTTATTTTTCTGTTTTTCCTCAAAAGGGATGAAAGAACCTGTCCTTGAACTGTACACTCACTTGAGTTTTATTTCATCAGAAGGCCGCAGCAACTCATTGGATATCCCCAGTTTAGTCAGTGCAGAAAACACCTGTCCTCTCTCAATCCAAGCAGCATCATCGGATTTCTCAATGCCTTTCCACATTATACACAGTAGGATGTCTGTAAGTAACTGTATGAGTTCATTATCACCCCCCTACAAAAGAAAATAAATGATTACAGACATCTAGAACACTTTCAAAACATTTCTTGTTCATCACAGTCCTTATGCTTGCATGTTTCGTTATTTTTGAAAACTGCAGTCTGAAGTCCAGTTGCCAAATACATGAAAATGCAAATATCAGAGACTTTGGCTTGCTTGTATGTTGCAATAGATACAGAGTTGACTTCAACATTGTTATTTCAACCTGACCTTTAGCTACTCTTGAATTCTTCACTGCAAGTCTGCTCCCTGTCTCCTCTGGATGATAAAGAATGTTGAAATATAGAGGGGTGGGTGAGCTGGTAGGTTTTTTATGGAGGGGTAGAGGGGGGCTGGGAATTTTATGTTATTTCTGTTGTTATTCTTTTAACATCAAAACCATTCCAACTACTCAACCAAGAAAAGACATTAGAAAACAAAATACCCTTAATTGCTGGAATAGAGAGATATTGTTTGCTTTTCTGTTGGAAGATGAGAGGAACAAAAAATGGACAATAATTATCCATCAGAGAGATGACTGAAAATAAAGGAATTGCAGACATTTGTAAAAACTAACTACACAAAGTGAACTACTTACTCCTTGGTTTTCAAATAAGGAAAGATCAGTTGGGAAGCCCACATCATTTATAACACCCAGCTCTTTGTCAGGCTGCACAGAGAATGGTTTCGTGTTCTCTGTAGGTGATGGTGTGCTGGGCTGGCTATCATTCATCTGATTCACAATGTCAGCCAGTTCATAGGAGTCCACACTGGACAGATCTAAACTTAAATGTGAAGGGTTACTGTGCCACAGTTCTTCTCGGTCCTCCAACCTAAAAGACATCTCTGCTGTGGATGCATCCTCCAATGGCATAACAGAGAAATGAGCAGGGACATCCAGGGATTTGTTGTCTTCTAAACTCCACTGATCGAACAGACCATTAACAGATGCAAAGCTGCCAGTTTTGTCTCCCTCTGCCTTATCAGATTGATGTTTCTGAAGCTCTTCAGCAGGAGGTTTTTTTAACTCTTCCCTTGTGGAATCGGCCCTGTTCTCTTTAAAGACAATCCGAACATCTGAGTTTTCTTTCAGGAATAGTCTAATCAAAGTGTCCTGCCAGCCCAGCTGCTGAGAAATCTGTTGTGCTGCATCCAACTGGGAATGCAAAAGGTGCAAGACCTAAGGATAGAAGAAGATATCCCACACCTACACATTACTTTCTGCTTGTAACTGCATTAATTCGCTATTTTCAATAACCATTTTATGATCTTACAATGGTTTTTGTGGTTAATAAGAAGCAAACAAGTCATAAATTAATTTTTCTCATTAGAAAAATATATTTGAGAAAAAATAGGAAAAAATTCTGAGTAGTGGAGAAAAGAAGCATATCAAAGCATTCAGCCACCTTTCTGCAACTATTCCAGCTAAAGCCAGTTATCACAACAGATAATCCTATTCAGCCACTACTCTACAACAAAAGAAAATCTAGAACAGAAAATATAGGTGATTAGGAACCATTAAATAGATAAAATTAAGAAAGCTGCAGTATTAATATCTTACTGATAATACACATTATCATTTCATTTCTTTCACTTTGAGAAACCTTAATAAACAATATAGTGCTTCACAGCTACATTCAGTACTACCAATTCCAGTGATACAAGCCAGACAGGGTTCAGTTTAGGAAGAAACCACTGTTAAAGTCACCATTTCTTCCCTATCATTTCCCTGAATCCCCAACCACTCTCATGAACCACAACATGATCCATCAAAATAACATATTAAAAATGTAAATTATTTGAGAATCATGACAAACGCTTTGTTTTTCCTTTTGTTTTTTCAAAGGACTTGAATACATAAAATTCAACATTAAATGACAGATGGGTTTCATTTTTAACATAAATCATTGCTTAGAAGAGCAGTAGCAACAAATACCACTCCTGTGTCTCAAATAATTAAGATACCACACTATACAGCTTATAGGCTTAAAGGACAGTATTTCAGTTTTAAAGGAGATGACTAACCTTTCTACAGATAACCACTCTCACATTTATATCTGATCTGTGAGCCAGATGCACTACAGCTAATAGATCTTTATAATTCACAACAGGATCTGTAGGGGAGAAAAAACAAACAGAGTATCATGCAAGAGAATGTAAGAGCCAAATATTAAAAATTGTCTTAGCACTCACTTAACATTCAGGCATAGTAAAGGGAACAAACCTAAAGGAACTTAGAAAACATCAGTGGAGACTAATGAGAACTTCAAATAGAACAATTCCATAAGATAAGGGATCTAGTTTTCCTGAGTAAAAACCCAAATATATTTGCCTCCCAGCAACAGGAATTTACTTTCTAATTACCTGCATACAGAACTTGGTTAAGAAGGTTTTTAATAAGAGAAACAGTAACTGGCGATTCATTCAGAAGGAGCCCAAGTCCAGAGTATCCCACTTCTCTGAGTCTCATACGGTGCTTACTACGTTCATAAACTTTAGTACATTTCAGCATCTCTTCCACAATCTGCAATGAAAAGTCCACAAGAATGCAAAATAAACACTAGGAAGCCTCCAGATCTCTTAAACTTAATCGTATGTAACAGGTTAATGCACTGTTTTTAAAGTTTATTTTGTATGCAAACTCAAATAACATGGACTTCTTTTTCTCCAGATCCCAATACTTTATTTCAAGAAAATACTAATTCCGCCAAGACTATTCTAACAAACAATAACATCTAGCTAACATGAGAGAAGAAAGAATTAATAGAACTTGGAGGTTTAGTATCTTTGCAATACACTTCTGCAGTCAAACCATTGAAAAGATGCTAAGCTATATTCAATTGATTACTTTTAAATCATAGAATTCAATTCATTACCTTGAATACAAGCTCTCTAAGCCTGTCAGAGTACCTTTGATGCAATAACAGAGCATAAAGAATATCAGCATTCCCTGGTTCAAAAAGCAATAGAAAAAGCTGGTCTGGGGTTGGGCTGGAATGAAGTAGGCTGAAGAGAACATCCAGAATTCCACACAGCTACAAAATTAAGACAATTGCGTTAATCCACAGTTCATTCAGGCTTTGTGCTCTGTTTGAGAAAAAATTTCTTGGCTTTTAAATTCTACCCTTTGCTTATTACAAAGTAGACATTTTATCTGCTCTATATTATGCATTTAAGTTTTAATACATTTTTTCCATATATAGAACACTTTATCAAACTCTAATTAGAGCTACAAAGCAAGTTAAAGTTCTCTTTATGTCTACTAAATAGAAACCACATCATTACAACTTTTGATCAGTTTAAGTCCAATTCATTTGGGTTTGTCAACTAAGAGAACTTTTCTAATGACAGTATTACAAAACATGTGCTTTCTGCTCTCTTTAGGGGAAAAGAAAACCAGTTAAAAATATGGCCACCTGCAGAGCACTTTGTCAAGCACCCAGGCTCCTTCCATAACCTGCCCTAGCTACAAGTAAACAGAACCACACAGAACACTTTGCTTGTGGTCTTTTTCTGTTTTGTTCCCACCATTTTAAGCACACAACATTTCCAAGCACCAAGAAGCCAAATCAAAAACATGTAAAGTTTAAACTATTAATTTATGCCATATTGGATACCTGCTCCTCTTCACTGGTGGCAGCAATGTATCCTACAATGCTCTGTATTTCTTCATGTGTTCCACCTTTGCTCAGGAAATATTTGATCAATCCATAGAGGGATGTCCGTATTGTTCTGAGATCATCAGGAGCCAAATCACTGTCTTTACAGCTACTCCTATACATCAGTAGACAGGAAGGCAACCTAAGAAAGTTCTTCATAATAGCAGCTAGACTGTACTAGTTTTGTAATTTTTCATTACCCAGATAGCATGGCACAAGCTATCAATTTTTACTGAAGTAAGGCAACTGGATGGTAATAAGCAATAGTAAACCAGACCTACCAAGTCTGAAAAAAGCCCTGAAATGTAGACTTGTACCGATCAGGATACAGGTCAGGATTTCAGGTTCCTCTCCCACCCTCTAAATGAAAGAGCCAATCTTCCTCAGTGACAAAACTATACTTGTAAGCAGATATAAATCACCAAGACTGAAAGCCAAAATGTTATATTCCTAAAAAAGTCCTACTTAAGATTCTACAAGAACTTAAGATGATAGTCACCCTCTCTTTTTATAATGGTAATGACTTAACTTGCATTGTTGTTGATAACAAGTTCTTCAATTTTGAAATTTTAATGACTTCCAAGCATTTCTAGTATAACTGACATGAATTTTACATAATCCTATATGTGTAGGTTTTGGTTGGGATAGAGATAATTTTCTTCATAGAAGTTAGCATGAGGTTGTGTTCTGGAATCTTGCTGGAAACAGTTGATAACACAGGAATACTTTCATTACAGCTGAGCCATGCTCACACTGAGTGAAGGCCTTTTCTGCTCCTCATACAACCAACCCAAGTAATATTCCATTCCACATGATGTCACGATCAGCATATAAAGCTGGGAGAAGGAGGAAGTGGAAATGGAGGGGACATTCATAGTGATGCATTTTATATTCCCAAGTAACCATTAGGTGTGATGGAGCTCTGCTTTCCTGGAGATGGCTGAACACCTGCCTGCTGATGAGAAGTGGTGAATGAATTCCTTATTTTGCTTTGCTTGCATTCTATGGCTTTTGCTTTACACTTTAAACTGTCTTTATGTCAACCCATGAGTTTTCTCACTTTTAGTCTTTCAATTCTCACTCCTAACTCACTCGGGGTTAGCAAGAGGCTTCGTTGTGGGGTGGGGTTAAACCATGACACTAACATAAAAATTAAAGTCAAGGAAAAGTAGTAAGTCAAATGGAGAAAAAACACTGCTACTTTGAACATTAACTCAATCACCAAAAACTAACCTGCAGCTTTATTTTTTAATTTCCTCACTAGGATGATGAGGAAAAAACCAAACTAACAGCCACATACAATAAATGAGGAATTAGAAGAGGTAAAACTCATACCCATAATAAATCCTGAGTGTATCTAGAAGAAACTGCACACCATATTTCTTTCTGAAGAGTCTCCTGCTGTCTTTGATGATCGTAGAAAGATACTGTATGTGCCCTACAAAGCAAAGTTTTCTATTAGAACCTACATAAAGATTTATGTTAAGTGAAGTGTACTGTGTCTTTGCATAGCTGCCCAAAGCTCACCAATTCTGAAGGGGAAGTCCCCACTGTTCCAGATACTGAAGTCAAAAAGTAAGTGTTGATACATCTGTTGCAAAAGCTGCATGTTCTTTTCTACAGAGACTTGTTCTATCAACAACTGCACAGCCATCAGGACATTCACGTCCATTAAGATGCTTGGCACCTTTCAAAATAACAACAGATGTTAGCACTAAAAATATTGAATGTCCTAAAAAATTACCATATTTTTAAATCAAATTTTGAGATCCTTTTATCTTCTACAGCAATGTCTGCTTACATTAAAGCAATACAAGAAATATGAAACCAGTCCAGTTTGAATACCCATACAAACACAGTATGTATAACAAAAAAAGTAGAACATGAAAAAAGCCAAAACACAGTGTTTCACTTTGCAAATCAAGATCAACTCCTCACACTTTTTTTGTTTTCATAAACATGAGAAAGGAAAGCACATACTAAGGAGACCTTTGAAGACCTTAGCATCCTGGCTATAACTAAGACAGTTCTAAAGTTAACAGGACCTCATCCATAACATTCATTACTAAAGGATGTTTCTCTAACTTCCCCACCTTCTGTAACAAGGCTCCGAGGGTGGCAACTCCATGGGAGTGAATGAGATTTTCTTGGTTAACATGGTGTCTCTGAATAAAGTGTTTTATCATCAAGATAAAAGTTGCAACAATGCTCTTCTCCAGGCGGGCTTCTGCAAAACAGAACAGCAGTAGCAAAAGCCTTATGGTTTATTATTGGACCACTGCACAAAAGCAGAGGGAAGAAGTAAAATCAAGTGTTCATATTCCTTGCTCTTTCCTGACCTTCCCAACTTCTTTACTGTTTGCTCCCTAGCTGCAGGCTGCCTTTAGATTTTTTCCACTGCAGAGTCATAATTGTTCCATATCTTTCCAGAGCCTGACTTCAGTTGCTTTATCCATCTGGCTGTACACTGGACATTCTCTTTCAATTACAATCTTTTACATAAGATGCAGTATTCTCCCTGTCTAGTAGAAAACTGACACTTTCTAGCCATGATATGCAAAAATTTAAGAGACAGAGAGAAAAGAGATACTTTATTATTATTTATTCCACATAATCTAAAAAAAACCAAAAAACAATCAAACAAAAAAATGCAAACTCCCTTTTTTCCATTTGCAAGGTCTCATTTCCCCCAGTTTTCTGTTAAGATCAAAGGTCATTTCCAGTGGTATTAGCACAGATAAAAAAAATAAAAAAAAACTATTCTTAAATCTTCCTTTCCGTATTTTTAAATTTTAATACTAAAATCTGAAAATCTGACTGTATGGAAAAGGTAGGAGTCTGAACATTTTCTTACTAAAGTTTGGCTAAAGGCTATACAATACTGCTCTGATGCTGTAAATTATTTGTGTGGCTGGCTGATACAGCACTCAAGTTGTAGGAAAGCTCCTCCTATTGACATTAGTAGGCTTTGCATCAAACAATTAGTCAAAATGATCAGAACAAACCTTTTAGAATTACACTAACGTAAATAGTAAATCCTTAAAAGAAACATAACACTTTTAAATATAGCTATATTTGAAATACATAAGTTAATTTTACAGCGTGCTAAACAGTTAGCCCTGAGTACTTAATGTCAGATACCAAGGAAGAGAAAAAACATTTCAGCTTTACATAGGTATTCTGCAAAAGCTAGCACATAGTAAAATGGCTTTCTGTCATTACAGGGAGACTTTTAATAAACAAGCTTAAAAACTACTTCAGTTCAACTGTAATTTCCTACCTGATGCCTTTGTGGATGACAACACCACCCAGTCTCCCTCTACAGGAGTAACTAGCTCTGGAGGTAGAGTTTCCCCTTCAGACTTCTCGGGCACCTTTCCACCAAGAAAACTGATCTGCTCCAGCAATGGAAACAGCACATTTATTCCACCAATACAGTTGATCATATCCTAAATCAAGAGAAAAAAAGCAGGAAAAACATCACCATAACTAAAATCCCCTAATCTATGTAGCATAAATTTACTTCAAATACAAGAAACCTTACACACTCACAAATTAATCAGAATGTTTCACTTAACACTTTGAAACTAGTTTAAAACACTGCTTAACGGAACTCCCCAAGTTTCAGACACTGCAATTACACACATACCTTCTTGTCAGCTCTTGTTTTGAAAGTGCATTTTCATATTTCCTTCCTCCTCTCCCCACATAAACATGGGAAGTGAAAGACACAAATCTTAAAAAGAATTTTCTGCTAAGTATATTTGAAAACTAGGAAAGACATTTCTCCTACTTCTCAGATATTCGCAGCAAGCAGTAGGAAAACACTGTACATGCTTTAATCGCATGCCTGCAAGATTTCAACTTCAGACAGTTAATAAATAATAAAATTTGATTTCCACCTCCCGCAAGTAACTTTACACATACTTCAGTTCTAAGCTTCTTTAAAACTCAGGTCTCCTAAGCCCCCTTTTTTTCCTCCCTCCTCAAGCAGGGATAGCATGAGATTTCACTTGTGGTGAGGTATAAGATACTCAAATCAGAAGATTTCTAGAAGTGATTCACAATGCCACTTAAAATATTAGGGTCTCAGCAAACTAGCTGGACATTAATTGCCCAGCTTAATCAAAGGAAAACTATTGCGTAGTATAATTTGAACAGCCAAATAACCCCAATATCCTGTAAACCTATTTATTAACATTAGATATTATTCTCTTGTCCCAGTCAGAAATATTGGGGAGAAGAAAATAATCATTTTCCTCTTAATTTTTTTCTACTTTTTCAATTGCTACACTGTTCCATGTGCCTTTGTGATGCTCCCTCTTCAGCCTACGTTTATTAAGGTGAAATTAACAAAATTGAACAATTATATCTTTATATCTGCGAAATTTATCTCATTGGTAAAGATTTCTGAGATGGTTGAGCAAAACAAGAGGCATGACAGACCTGCAGCTTCTGGAAACAGAAATCAACAACTTAAGGTTGAAAAACAGAATTTGAACCAGAAGACAGCAGTAACTGTAGCTCCTTCTAGGCTGCCGCTATCTCCTCATGAGATCCTCATCAGTTCTCAGGGTTTTTTCCACACTCTAGTCCTCCTCAAGAGGGTGCTAAACCCCATCATGCTTTTTAATGAATGATTCTCCTAAGACTTGTACTCACAATATGCTTTCCTATAAAGCCAGAGATATAAACAAGCCTCACCCACCCCTCTTCCCACTACTGGATAAAGAGAACAAATTGTAGTATTTTCAAGCTATTAATATCATAGCAAAATTAACTAGCAAGTATCTGAATTTTCTTAACATTCATCTCCACAAGTCAGCATACACACAGTGTACCTCCAACAGTATTTCCTTATTTGCTAGAACAGTTCATTGTGCACTGTTCTTAAATATAAAAAGTAGCTCATATTTATGTGCTTTTATATTTTTCCTCAAGACAAAAAAGATAAAGCAATTCACTGACAAGTTTTCTACACTCAGATTTGAGTGCAAAAAATTATAGTGAATATTTGGTTTTTTCCTCTGAAATGAGGCTTTTGGACTGTGAGATCATCTAGCCCTGCCAACCCAAACCAAAATATATAAGATAACTAGATTAACTTACTGGTTAAAATAAATGCTGGGTGCTTGTGACAATTGAATTCTAGAACTTACTTTCTGCTGAAGTTAGTCTGTAATTCAAAAGTATTCTTTATGACTAACACAGCAAATGTCACACGTGTTAACCCTACTATTCTTAATCTAAATCAGAGTTTAAGACTGCAAGAAAACCATGACACAACTCCCTAGAAATGATAAAATGCTTTCAATACAAAACATGTATTGAACAGATCATGAAAAATATATAGCCACCACAAAATATCTCAATGCATTAGCTATGATAAGAGCAGTAGCCCTCTTAAATTATCAGTAAATGTAATGCAATACTACTCCAGCTTCAGCATTAACCCATTAATTCTCATTACAAAACCAGGCTATATCTGCATTATGATAATAACCTCCACATTCCAAAATTTAATTGAACTTATGCAACCACTGTCATATTCATAGCTGGTTCTGCTACTTATGCAACCACTGCCATATTCATAGCTGGTTCTGCTTCTTCGGAATGAATTTACCTTTATGTCCCAGTTCACTACTTTGTTTCCAGTTAGCCTTCCATGTAAAAGATTTGCAGAAAGATCAAGACAAATTGGGTTTCTGCAGGCCTGTTAAACAAATGAAGACGCTACAATATCATTTAGGAAACAAGTTACAGATCCTTGAACACAAGATTTATAAATGGTGCGTAACATGTATCAAGAAGTTTGTGCCATCGTGTTAATACTGAAGTATTTTAACAATTTGGAATTCCTGGAATATCATGCATGTTATCTTAGATTTGGCATTCACAATTGTCCAAGGTAATTCTGTCCATTTGCCACACACACACAAAAAAACCCAAACCTTCAGAAGATTATACTTTAGGGAAGCTCTCAATGCTCCATATCTTCCCATAACCATCACAGTGTAAAGATGGTAAGCTCACCTGTTCTAGGAAACAACAATCACAAAGCAAAACAGATAATCTAGAACATATTTTGAAATAAACGCATACTGTGCAATCAAAGAAGTTATGTATTGTTTCATACCTTTGGTGTATAATGGAGCAGCACCTTACTGGGGAGGTCTGCTACTTCAGCCTCTTGAGACTTCCATGGAGTTAAACAGTTTGGACCTATTAAAAAAATATATTAAAATTATATACATATATACAGAATCATAGAAGCACAGAATAGTTAGGGTTGGAAAAGACCTTAAGATCATCTAGTTCCAACCCCCCTCCAATGGGCAGGGACAACTCACACTAAACCATGTCATCTAAGGCTCTGTCCAACCTGGTTTTCATTCGCAACTCCCCTGGGCAACCCATTCCAGTGCCTCACCACCCTCACAGTAAAGAACTTCTTCCTTATATCTAATCTAAATTTCTCCTGTTTAAGTTTGAACCCGTTACCTCTTGTCCTGTCACTACAGTCCCTAATGAAGAGTCCCTCACCAGCACCCTTACAGGTGCCTTTCAGATACCAGAAGGCTGCTATGTCTCCACGCAGCCTTCTCTTTTCCAGGCTGAACAGCCTCAACTTTCTCAACCTGTTCCCATATGGGAGGTGCTCCAGTCCCCTGATCACCCTCGTGGCCCTACTCTGGACTTGTTCCAACAGTTCCATGTCCTTTTTATGTTGAGGGCACCAGAACTGCACACAATACTACAAGTGAAGTCTCACAAGAGCAGGATCACCTCCTTCGACCTGCTGGTCACTCTTCCTTATGTATGCTAAGAGTCTACTGGATATTGATTTCAACCTTCACAAATTTTATACTACTATGCTTTACTGCAACAATAAGGAGGACACCCTGAACCATATCTATTTGAGATACGCCTTGGAGCAGTCTCTATGACCTAAGTAATTCATTCCACAGGGTCTGCTTAAAAAGAAACACATTCTTGATAAAAAGCTGAACTATACAAAGAAGGGGGGGAGGGTATACATTCAAACAGATCTAATGTTTCTGTCTTCGAAATACCTGCCTCATATTTGTCACAAATCAATCTGTCATCAAGCCCAAATGTCCACAGAACAAATAAACTTTAAGAGAGGCTTTTTTAGTAACAGAAAATATTTCTTTTAGATGATGGAAGTGCTCTTATGCTAATCTCTAACAATCTCAATACCTTAACACCTTAATACCTTGCACTGAAAGACCTATTTAATCTTTTTTTTTTTTTTAAATGACCCTTTATTTACTAATTGATTCTTGTGGAAATATCCTCAAGGATAAATCACCTAAACTTAACTGGCCTATCAAAACAAGGGCAATACTTTCAGCAACAATTAAGAACTTGCAAGTGAAAATACTACTTAACATTTTGATTTTGACAGGTCTGTACAGAAGACAGATGAGCTAGTGCAAATACAACATTTAAATAAAATTTCATGAAGTACTTATAAATCCATTTTAAGCTTGTTTTAAGGCCCTCTTGCTTAGGTCAGCTCTGCGGTTCATCTGGTTCATAACTTCATTTTGCATCTGTGTAGAACAAAGCTCAGTGGGATCTTGTCCATAAACTCACATCTTCATTCTACTAAAAGTAGTATAATCACCACTTACCTGCTAAATATAATGCTTTCACCTGAGGAGGTTGCAGTGCTTCATGAAAGATGATAACTGACCCAAGGTGGCCCTCCAAAGATGTTGGACATCCCCATTCACTGTCCTGAGTCCCTGCTGAGATCATCTTGGTGATGAGCTCTGGTTTTCCAAGCACCCCACCCCAACTTCCCGTAGAGAGAATGCCCCCAAGTGATGTCCGATGAGGCATAATGGGGGAGGAAAAAGGCGGATCTGGTATCTGAGATGGAGGAGGAGTTGTTGTTCTTTGACCAGCTGAACCAATGCAGCAAGACGTAAAAGACTGGAGAGTCATGCATAGAAGAAAACAAAACACAACACGTACTGTAAATCTAACCTGCTCCTTTCCACAGTTTCCAAAACAAATCTAAAGACTATCTCTAGCAAACCTCAACTAAATAAATTAAGCTGAGAGTTTAATTTATTAAACTTGTTGCATGCCAACAAGTTCTGGCATGCCCCGGAAATGCAGCAATCCAGCACTAGGCGAAAAAAAAAAAAGCATATGTTTTGCACAACAGCAATCCTCCAATTAAGAGCCCTTTGATCACCTCAACCGGTGTCTGACCTCCAGCCAACCTCTAGTGGCAGCAGAGAGAGCCAAGAATTATGGTGCTCCAAATACCCTGGTAAATGTTCCTCTTCTGGATTATATTCCCAAATACTAGCCCAGCATATCTTCTACTTACATTTCTCATATCAGCTATTCCACTCAAACAGATACTCTCAAGAGAGGCTTACTTGCCCTGCTTTTTAGCTACTTTGTTTATAGTGCTTATTCTACAGATGAGCCATTATCCGGAGTTTTATCCGGCAATGGAAATTATTTACTCTAATTTTTGAGTGTTTAAGTGGACTGTGTCCAAATTAAGCATTTGATCCACATATTTAACAAATAAAAAATCAGGATTTACAAAAGAGGGAAGAATGCTCAGTGCTGTAGCCCAGTTTAAAATGGATTTGCTCCACGAAAGGAATGGACAAAACTTACAAAGAAAGCTAAACATGACATATACTTATTTTGATGGCTAGTATGATTTTTTTTAGGCTAAACGTGAAACATTCAAAATAGTTAGATTAACTGCATGTAAACTGCTTATCCAGTTAACATAGCAGATGAGAGATTACCATATTAAGGGAACATCCAGAAAATACAAGTAAAAAAAGTTACTGCTGAAAACAACAGGTAACAACAGTCCTCATTGAGGACTGACACATCAATCCTACTAGCAGAGCTGTGATTTATTATGATTTACTAAAATCACGTCAGTATGATCAGATGATTATTTTGAGGAAAACCTCACAATCTAAACTAATCTGGTTGGGAGTTTTTGTTTGGGTTTTAAACTGAGATGACTAAGCAAGCATTAATGAATGGTTAGTTACATTCCAAATTGATACTCTGGACACTGTCCAAAGTTGAACAGAAGCCTACAGCAATAGACTAAGGCATCCTAAACTCCTATATAATTTCCAAATTAAAAAAAAAGCCAACTCTGGTCTCATTGTTCTATAAGAGCTCAATACGACAGGAGTATGATTCAGAAGGTGAACTTACTTCATTCATGGCAGGGAATCGAAGTGGGGCAGAGACCTTCTGCTGTCCATTGACATAGATGTACACAAGGCTCTGACCAAAGGGCCTCTTTCCAGGCATGTGAACAATAGTTATGTTGTGCTGGTTAAGCAATATAAAATAATTGGGTCATTATTAAAAAGCAGTGAAATAACTGTAGAGAAATATTTAACTTCATCTCCACTAATCTGGTGAGGAAACCACTTAAGAAAATTAATCCTAAGCAACAATAAGATAAGCCGTTTTAAACAGGTTTCATGATAATGTACATCAGTCCTTAAGTACATGAATAGAAAAAGGCAAGGCAGAAACACAATAGCACACTTAATTCATTCACATAGCACCACAGCCACCTATGGTTGTTATAATTTAGTATATAAAAATCTGCATGTTTAAAAAAAGTCTCAAATATAAGCTGGTTACAGCACTGTGCAGTAACAAATGCTTATTAACATAGGCATAATTTAGCTCAACCACTAATCTACATGGGAATTGCTTGCATTATTTGAGATCAGACCTGTTCTTATGCCGTGAATTATTTAAATATAATAGACCATTTGTGAAACAACCAATAAATTGAAATTTGACTCCTGAGCTAGCAGAACTATCCTAATCAAAATATTTTTTTGTATCAGATCTTACCCAGAGAGAGTCAAAAAAACAATGGTCAGGCAGCATCACTGTCGCATATTCCCTCTTTGTGCAAACTGCAACCACCAATACCCCAGAGTACGTAATAAATGCTTCGAAACCCATACCACTTCCTGTAAAAAAGCTACAGAAAAAGACAACAAAACACATAATCAAGGACTTACTTCACCGAAACTACTGGAAATCACCTAACAGTACATTCATTAAGGAGAGAACCAATTTATCCACTTGTTGCTGGTCCAACATTTACTATTTGAAAAGTGTCCTTTTCATTGTGCTCTCATAGAAAATCACTTTTATAGGAAACAGTGAAAAGGCTGTTGTGAGGTGCTTTTTATCTTGTTTTGTTTAAGCTATGAACCTTAACAAAATTTGGAATTATGGACATTGAAACTGTAGACAAGAAACCATTGTAATGGAGAAACTACATGCTTGCTTCTGCAACACAGCATTCTATAAAGATACGCAGATAGGGTATCATGTGCACAGGGAACAGATGACCAAGATTTATGCTGTTGATGCAGTTATAGTAACTATACCTATAGAGTTGCTTCCTCTTGCCACTTTTGCTAGTTGTGCTAGGGTCCACCCGGTCCTGGTCAAGGCAGAGCCAAGCATTGAAAGAAAATGCAGAGCCTGGCCACTTGTGAATTGATGGAACAGCAATTCCAGCCATGCTGTGGTACAAGTTGAAATACTGCAAAGCACTAGCCATGCCCTGCTTTCGGGCCATTGCCAGGATGGCTCGCATCACTGGAACAACATAAGGGTGAGCTCGTTTTGGTTCCTCAGTCCTCAGGAGCCGTATTAGTTGAAGCAGTTCTTCTGAGCCCATTGACTGGCTCCCTAAAGAGCCCAGAAGGGCAATGAGGTTCTCTGCACAAGTAGAGTGGAGTGCAGAGTGGGACTTCAGTGTCTCAATGATACGGATGACCATGTTCGCATTGACACACGTGGCACGACTCTGTCTGTTAATACAGCAGATTCGCCTCAACCAATTTGAGATGAAAATCTGCAGGTCATGTGATTCTAGTTCTGGAAGCCACTGGATAAGCAGCAATAAGGGCTGGACATTACTAATGCCTAGTATCCCAACAGCCATGTGGTCACCTTCAACAGCCTGAAACACAACAGACATGAAATACAATAAAACAGAGCTAAAAGTACTGCTGAAAAGATGTAAGCATTTTAGCATTCAAAAAACCACATCTCACCATATTCATGAGTTCTTCCAGCAATTCCCGTGAGGGCTGACCCAGCGATTTCAGTACCTCATAGATGTGTGCATAACCAATCCTCTCTTTGAAGACCTCCTGAGGATAAAAATCCCAGTGTCACTAACAAAATGGGCAAAAACTGCTCATCTACTGCAGCAGGTTATAATTTAACACAGTATTACACACAAAAGAATTAGAATGCAAGAATAATGCAGGCTAGAAGTCTCTTTTTGCTATATCCAATGTGTAATCTCTAGCATGTTGCAGATAAGAAGTATTTCACTGCAGCGTGCAGATAACCTAAAGATTAAAAGTTACACCTTAATAATAACCTGTATAAGAATATAACTGATCCGGTATAATAAAAATGTTAGTTCTGTCACGAAATACTAATAGCTTCATTTTTTAATGCAAACTATAGCATGAAATGAAGTGATTACATTAAGAATTAGAAGTATTCAGATATTAATTTCTGAATGAAAGACCTTCCTAGACTATCTTGATGAAAAACCACCCATTCTGAACACTTCAAAAATTAGAGAAGTGTTCCAGGGAGGCTTTTCTGAAAAGGAACTGATTTTACAAAAATAAAATATCAAGATGCAAAAGGATGAATCTGTCAGAAGTGAGGTGGTTTCTTAGGTAAATGCAGAAAGAAATAAACATATAATGTTGCGGTGGAAGTACAATTGAAAACTTCACTGACCCTTTGTGAATCACAGCCAGTCCCCACCTCCAACATACAACTCTTCCCACACTTTCCAGAGTCAGTGGAGAAACAAGCACACTGAGTAACACTCTGGAGGAGCATAGCTCTCACTCTGACTGTACTGCAAATAGAAACCAAACCAAATGACTCCCACTCTTTTCTTTAGCCTTCCACTGTGCAGCCACATCCCTTTCCCTATGCCAAGACTAGAGAATCATTCAACCATGGTGTGATTCTAATGAACTTAGCATTTTAAGAATAAATACACTGGTTTTCTGTGGGCTTACCTTCCAGTCAGATTCACAAACCAGCCACAGCCTATTCATTTATCAAATCACAAGAATAACTACAAATGAAATTGCCAGAGAGGTTGTGGAATCTCATTCCCTGGAGATATTCAAGAGCCACCTGGACACAATCATGAGCAGAGCGCTCTATGTGACCCTGCTGAGCAGGAACATTTGACTAGATGACCCCAGTGGTCTCTTCCAATCTCAACCATTCTGCAATTCTGTGGAAGTCAGGGGAATGGCAAAACCATCATTTGGACAGCAGTACTATCCTGGGTTAATTTAAAACCATAATAAAACTACAACACAGACTCCTACCTGAAAATTCCCCAAATATTCATGCAGAAAATAATAATGTACTTCCTTTAAAAAGGTTCCAACTGCTATTAATACACCAATCTTCCAGTTTTGTTAGTAAGATAGGTCATTGTCCACCCATTAAATGCATAGAAATGGATGAAGGATGTTAATCGCTATTCCTATCTGGCAAGAATGTGAGACCACAATCTGCTCATCTTCACTAGCAAGATTCATCAAGATACTGTGATAAAAACACTAAAAAACCTACTGCAAACAAACCTCTGCATAAACTGTTACCTTAGCAGCTGGAGAATTGTGCATTACTGCAGTAAGGGCTTGAATAGTTGAAACTGCCAAGCGGTCTAGGTGCCCCTGAAACACCTGAAAGTAGCAGGTACATAAGTTATATACTAATATACAAAGACAGTTCATTCAGCTCCAAAATCTATACTGTGCCCTCCTGCCAGGAGGGAAACCAAGAGTTTGTTAACATGCTTCAAAAATCATTTCACCACCAGTCAAGATTTCATCATCCCATGGCCTACGGGACTTACACAACAGAAGACAACTAGCCACATACTTCAAGGGGAGAGAAGCACTCACAACACACATTGCACTTCAAATATTCTGATGGACAAACAGGTTTTCCTCATGCGTCTAATGGACAACCTCAAGAGGGAGGGAGGAAAACGAATTAGGAAACCACTTGCAGTATGTGTGTGTGTGCTGCTGGACAGTCAGGCACCTGCATTTCATACAAAGTGTTTCCTTTTCCATCCAAGCCCCTACACACCAATACAGCACACACACACAAACAAAACATAAGAACTTACACTAGCACAGTAAGGTGGCTGCCTCACTCATAGCCTCATTGCATAGACCAACATCTCTTTTTCCAAATCAGGCCATCTTTTGAGGTTTTGTTTTTTTGGTTTGTTTTTTTTTTTACCCTGTAATTCTTGTTTATATTGATATTTCTATGGTTGTTTTAAGGACAAAAATGTTGGAGCACTATTTCACATCCATCAGTAAATCTAATTAGCAAAACTGCAAACAAACACACTCTGTTTCATCATCTCCGAAATATTATATGCATATCAAACATATTTTGAAAATAAAGCATCAAGAATCAAAGACAGTGTTAGATGTGAAGAAACATTTACATGCGGTTAGAGTGCTGCACTGAGTTTCTACAAAAGCCAAAGCTATTAGTTAGAATCACAATTTGTAATTATCATACCTTGAATTTAGCATTTCTTTACATTTTAAATCAGAACAAAATCATTCTACTATAAAATTAATACAACAATTTGCATTTGAAACTTTACACAGTATTTTGGGAAAAATTAAAGCAACAGGCTATTATTCCTACCTCCCTGATTCAGCCTGTCCATTGTTTTGTGAACATCTGTTCTTGATAACAAGCAAAAAATCAGGACAAATACAACCACTGAGATTCACAAACAAGGCCCCAGAATCCAAAACACCACAGTGCTGAGACAAAGAAGCAAAAAAGAGGAAAGGTAGGGGGGAAAATCACCACCGGGTTGACAGAATTTACTTGGATTCCACTCATGTACTTCACCTTTTCCTTAAAAGAAGCATAACTGATGCTCAGTATTGCAAATATCTGTAATTTGAAGCAGATGAATAAAACTGACATTGAATTCAGTTATTCAGAAAAATTATTTTCTGGGATAGGGAATACTGGTGTGTGCAGCAGCACAAGTTCATCTTGCTGCAGAAGGCTTAAACAGGATGGTTAAGGTGAAGCACAGGAATCAACTTTCCTGTGATTGTGTCTTGACTTCAACTGAAGCAAAATAGAGGTTAGGTAGGTACCTGGTCCTCATTCATTTCTGTCAGTAATTTGTTGGCAAGGTCTTTCTCACTCTTGTCTGCCACTTTATTGTTAGCATTTAAAAACAGCTGTTAGAAACAGAGACAAGAACAATGGAAATAATCGTATTAAACAGTCGCCTGCAGCCAAACCTGTGGAGGCTGCCTTGGATTTGAATTTCACATTTAAAAACTAGAAAAAATAATAAAAATTCTCCCATTGGTGAGACACTGTCCTCCGTTACTATCAGTCTTCTGTTGATCTTACAATACCAAAGATTACATGATATTTTTCCTGAATAGTAATTGCCTTTTTTTTTCCCCCCAGAATTAAATGAAGATTTGTAATGGCTGAGACAAGGAAACGTATCTATCTGGAATTCATACCCGCCACTGGCTTAACAACTGAGTTTTCATTTAAGATATGCAACATGACAGGAGGTTCTCAAGCATTTACTTGTAAGAAAGACAACAGTGGGGCATTAGTAAAGAAATTGGTGCTGATGTTTCACCATTTTTGCACTTATGTTTCATCCTAGGTGTAGACTGAAGATACATAGACAGAATTTTTTAATCTTCAAACAGCAAGAGAAGCAGAATTTCTGGGGCACATAGTCTTTTGGACAGGAGTAAAATACCTCTGTCATCATCCTAAGAATCAGAGAGGTTGTAAATAGCTTTACATCAAACACACACTTATACTGCATCTTCAGCTAAGAAACTGCTCTGTGTATAGTAGCTAGATTCCCCATCAGTTCCTGAATTTATAAGTTTAAAGCTCAAATTCATAATCAATTACAGTCACTTTGGATGCAAAGTTTAGCCATAACCTAATCAGAACTAAAATTTATTTTCTCTTTTTCTGGTTTTAGATTCTATTGATCCCTGATCAAAATGTTTTAAAAGTCACTTAGGGGAAAAAAAGGAAAAATAAAAAAATTTAACAATAGTTGCCCTGAATGGATAAGAACTCAGCATTTGTCATTTTTTTTTTCTCAGACATTTTCTTTCATTCTGTGCTGGGTAGTCTCTCTGAAAAGGAACAACCTGAGAAATCAACTTGCATAAATTAGGGTAAAACAGAAGGACAACACTCAAGATATTATTTTGACTTACACAGGTGTGAAAGCACATAGAAACACATGTCATTTTGAAAGGTACATCACAGTCAAAAGAACTTGGCATTGCAGAGTAACTATAACACTCCTCAGAGGGTTATAACATTAACAAGTAGAATTAAGAACATTAAACAGAAGCAAATGCAGACATGCAAAAAAAAACTCGATTTTCATATGGGTTACTT
The DNA here is from genome assembly GCF_012275295.1 of Melopsittacus undulatus. Classification (NCBI taxonomy): domain Eukaryota; kingdom Metazoa; phylum Chordata; class Aves; order Psittaciformes; family Psittaculidae; genus Melopsittacus; species Melopsittacus undulatus. The sequence continues at coordinate 37,493,846 of NC_047534.1, forward strand.
TAGTTCTGAAAATACATGTCAAGTGGAAAAATAGATTTTTTATTACAATGTCCATAAGGTATTAATTCTTCTATTTAAAAGCTGGTTAGAAACTAATTTTTTAACCAGGCATAGTGCTAGAGGTCATTGTGCTTTGCTCAGTCTGACCTCTCGAAGAGAATTTAACAGATGATAATAGATTCAGGGCCAATAATGCAGCTTGTTAAATGATTCTGTGTAAAACAAGCACCTCCTGATACCTCTAAAATACAGTCCCTCTTCCAGATGTCACAGGCAAAAAGCAACATTCAGACTACCAAAAGTTAACCAAACACTTTAGTTTTCTGCAGATGTCTAACCCTAGAGCATAGTTAAGGAAAGACAGTTTGCTCGTAAGTATTAAAACCTGTAAATATAAGGAAGATTCAAATTTTGGAAGACTGTTGAACTGCAAATGACTAAGAAGTATGACTAGAAGTCTGGCTTTGAATATCCTAAGTTCTTTGGGATCTCCATAGCAGAAATAGTGGCATGGATTTTCTTTACCCCTTCCTTCCACGGAAATTTTTTGCACTTCAAATTTGCTGAAGATGCAATAGCTTCCCGAGTTTCAGATATGTGTATGGACCCTCCCACTATGTGAAGAACATTCTTCATACAGCTTGCTGTTGAATCCAGTAGCAAGAATTTCATAGGTAAAGAAAAAAAGATCTAGGAATAGTCTCCACCCCAGCTAATAATGAGAAACCTAATTCCACAGCTAAATTCAACTTTGATTTCTGGCTTTGAAAAAGAATAGCGTATATTGGAAAATAAATATACAACACCTTCTCATTTTTAGGGTATTCTAATTATGACAGGATAAAAAATTCCCACCATGCAGCAAACTGGCAGCACTGATACCCAATCACAGTAAAGAGTGACTATCACAGGGAAAAAAAAAAGAATTAAAAAAAAAGCATCTCTTGTGACATACACACAAGCAGAATAAAAATAAAAGGAGCTGTGTGCAAAAATAGAATAGCTGTTCCTGCCTTCTTAAATTCCACCACTTATTTATATAAGAACAGAAACATGGCTGGAGTCTCCATGAACAGGTAAACATCACACTGCTTAATGATTTAAGGAGAAACCAAAAGAGAAATTTCTTATAGAGTACAAGGTCAATACAAAAATAGCACAGATTCCCAAACAGGAGGAGGAGAATGGAAAGGTCATGTATTGTCAGGAGGAGATAAAATAAAAAAAACTATAAACACTACCCAAACACTCACCAGTTGGCATTCTGCCATTGATTATAGTTACAGTTATAATATAATCCAAACATTTCTTTTTAATTAATCACTGCTCTGAAATATGTTCTAATAAAAAAATCTACATGGATTTGAATCAAATTGCATACCATAGCTAGCATTTTAAATGAGCTCAAAATAGCTACGCTACCAATGTATCACAGACAGAAATACAATATTCCACAAAGTTACATCATATCTATGTACTTCAGCACAGGGAAAAATTACATCTACAAAGCAATCAGTGGAAGACACTGTCTTGCAAATTATCACAATCTGGGACTGAGATGGAAACACAACATCTATGTAAACACTAAGTCCTATGTAGAAGAACAATTGAAGAACATTTGTAACAGCTCAAGTTCGTGTTTTATGTCAGCTACACAAAACTATTATTTTGAATAAAATTACCAGGCAGACCAGCAAGGGTTTGATTTTTTCTTAATGGAAAAATATATTTCCGAAATTAGAATTCACACCTCCATCTGGCAGCAGTTCTGACTTCCTAGCAATCCAGTGACAGAATATAGAAAACATAATACCAAAACAAAAAAAACACCGACCCAAAAGATTCCTTATGGAGGTTGATTCCAGTAAGAACCTCAACAGATTTTTAGAGACTGAGAGGTGTCTGTGAAGATAGAGACTCAAAATAAGCATTCATTGCTTTAACCGCAAGACAAACAACAAACACCATTATTTAATTAAGAATAAATATTCTAGAGTAACTTGAAATTTTTAGATCTTTCATAGCATTAGTGGCACTAACCATTCCAAGTTTTACTTCCAGTATGGAGACACTATAAAATTGCATTTAATTTAGAGAGAAAACATAAAGGTAATTAACATACCTGCAGTATTACAAGCCAAGTTTTGTTAAAAATATGCTGATAAGGGAAAATTTACCTTGCAGTTCTGCAACAGTCGAATGAGATGCTCAAAGCAGTTACTGTTAAGGAAAATAGCCTGCAGAACAGGCCTATCTGTGCAGTCTAACATGGCTGTGATGGTATCTATAAAATTAAAACAGAACTGGCATCAAAGACAAAACATTTCCCAACAAGTATTTTTTTCAGCACGTTACATAATAAACATGGGGGAAAATTATACAACAAAGTATGCGTTGTGAATTCTTTGATCAAGAATGATGTGCATGTTAAATACAAAGCACTAGGCCTAAAGCTAAACATTTTGATGCTATAAAAATTATCACGTAATCTACTATTTTTGGAGAAAAATTCAGCTACCAAGTATCTTTGATTGCTCTGGGGCTCTGTTTAAAGTTATTGCTATTTGTGAGTACATAAACAGCCTGTCTTTTATGTAAAGCACACGAACACTTGTTTCCTCATGAAGCAATTACTCTGGAAGTTTGAGAAAAGAAACACCTTTATTTATATTTCCCATTTTGTACATCAAAGTGGAAAAAAATCCAAATCCTGAATTCTTATCCAGTGACTTAAACCCACTGTTTCAGACCATCACTTTCAGCCAATATTTACAACAATGCCATTTGAAAAGTGAATTATCACAAAACAGTCACCACAGACTCATTTTACTATGCAATTATAGGCTGATGTCAGCTGTTGCCTAGCAAAAGGGGTTTGGGTTTGTTTTTTGGTGGTGTTTTTTTTTGGAGTAGGAAGATTTTGTAAGGGTTTTTTTTTTAATTTTTTTTTTTTAAATGGAGACTGGCAGTACATGAACCTTCTCACTCTGGTTAAATGGTAGCCATCTGATAGTCTCTTCTGTTGTTTTGGGTTGGTTTTTTTTTGTAGTGAATGATTAAACAAGAATACATCTAAAGTGATGTCAATGAAGAAATGTTTGCAATTTTTGGATTGCTCACCCAAGTGAACATTTTTTGGTAGATATTCAGTTATACTGCTATCATAGTTTAATCATTACTTGCTTTAGAGTTATTATGAAGAGATACTTAAAGGATCTGTGCAATTGACTACTCACTCAGCATCTGGATTTGTAGTGCTATGAACCTGCTCTCCCACTGCCTGCATCGCCTTGGATTAGGTAAAGCTGAATGGTCTGAATTAAGCAACTTGAAATAATTCTCCAATATTGTACTTGTCTCCACTTGCCGCTGGTCAGAACTGCTGGTTAGAAGGATATGGACAACTTCTGTCAGGCACTTCAGAGTCAGCTCTGCTTTCCTGCTCACTTCCTCAGGGTTCCTGTCATCCCAGTTGTCACAGTCTGCTAAAACACGCATCAAGACTTCCATAGTGGCAGGAGATACTGCTTGAAGAGCATTCCTCTGAAACCCATGGGGTAGAGAAGTGATTAAGGAACAAATAATAAATAAAATCAAACCTCTTCAAACCAGCAGTTTCTGAGTTGAAGCATTCAACATGCATTATTATGCCTCTTAATGCCCTGTAATTGTTAAATATGAAACATTCTACTTGGATTGTATCGATGACTACAGATGAAATGCATCCAATCTTGCTCATTTTTTCGAAGAGAACGCACAAAGGGGAAAAGATGTATAATTTAAATGCATGTTAAAATTCTTATAAAGCAGCCTTGATAAACTGTTAATTCTAGGTAAAGCTGCACTTGAATTTTCATTTTAGATCATGAGATTCAAGATACTTTAAAATCTTTGAAAAGAACATAATTTGCAAACACTTGTCCAGGACCCAAATGCATTTTCCTAACCTCTCTTCCTGGGGGTCTGACTGCATAGGCTGAAGGCCACCCTAAAGCTGGGCAGGAGCCCAGACTTCTAGAGAACTTCAAGAAACCTTGGCAGGGACTCCCTGCTTAAGGAGCTTCATTCAAGCTGTGGTTCCCAATCTTTTATTTGCCTGAGCTACATTGCAGCTGGGCCTATGCCAGGCCACATACTGTCTTGAACCTGACCTACTGTCTTGAACCTTGACTGCCCAGATTGACCTTAGACCTGCCTCATCACTATGGATGGGCTGGCAACCACAGGACTCTTAACTGACCCTATTCACCATCACAAGACTAAATTCCCATCCTGATGTGCTGACCAGATTTCCTGACTTGATCTCAGGCTTCATGACTATAGAGTTGTCTAGTGATCTAGGCTGGTTGATCCTGGTTAACACCTCCAGACCTACTCACATCCCCCTGTTCAAGTACAGTGAGGCTGTACCTTTTGTCAGTGAGGTCAACAGCCTCTACCTGCCTGGTCATCATGCTCAGTCACATCCTGCCTTCCCTGGTGGACCAGGGCCTGGCTTTGCTGCTCTTCTGGATCATCACTTGCTTGTGACCTGACTAAGTAGCACATTACATAAGCCAGCCAAGAGAGTGGCTGTTGGCTTTGCTGATAATGAACATTCTCCTTTCTTCACATCTTCACATTCTTTGAAAGACTTTAAATAGCTTCCAAGCTATAAAGGCCCCATGCCTCTTAATGAAACAGCTTCTGCCACTGGGAAGTAGGCTAGATGAATTTCACGTGTTGATACAAAACTTGTATCTCTGCAGATGGAAACTCCTAATCTAGTTATTCACTTTTTTCTTTATGATTTAAAAATATTACAGTAAGCTCATACAAATGTGTTGTTATCATAGACAGTAAATTCCTATTGTTATTTGAAAGCAGGACCTAGCTTTTAGCATTTAGATACTATTGCACACAGAATTACCCTAAATTTCATAAGACAGACAATTCGTAGTCAATAATAAATTCTTCTCATTTGTGGGTTATGGGGTATTTATAAGCCTTAAACATTAAGCATGCATTTGGAGGCTTCAGCAGCTGAGTTCAGAGCATCCTTACCTGACCACCAGCCACAATAGCTCCGAAAAGATGCAGCAGGCAACATTTTAGGCTTTCCTTGAGATGTTCACTTTCTTGAAAGCATTCTGATAGGAGTAAACGAAAAGGAGGAGGACTCCTTACTTTGGTCATATAAATTATACAATGTTTTTCCTCTCAAAAAAAGAACACCAAACAAAATAATAATAAAAAGCATCTCCACTCCCTGTCATCATGCAAAGTTTGATTTAAAAAAAATTTCACCGATATAATCCCCACTTTCTTTCATATAAATCAGACACAAACACATCAATCCCAGCGCTATCAAAGTAACAACAAGACCACACTTATCAGGAATTCACAGAGCCAGACCTTCAGGTTGCATAAAACTTTTCACACTGGCTGGCAGAACTATAGACAGAACAGCTGTTGAGTTGATCCATAAAGTAACATGAGCCATTTTGTCCATACTAATGGGAAATTGGAGGACATGCTAAAATGCAAGCAGCTAGCAAGCATGACAAAAGTTAGAGCAATTTTGGCACAGAACATCTAATGCTATATACAGTACAGGTAGCTCAATTAAAACAGTCTCTGAGCTTGCTCCCTTTATGCCAAACTTCCCAGGGAAGCCTATACAGGTCTGTAACCTTTCTAGCAGTAGTCTTTTTAAAGGCCATTATCTTGCATCTCTTCTCATGCCATACCCAATATAAATTAACTATAAACAGCCTCAGCAACTCTTCTTAGAAAGACATGTAACCTGGATATTGTTGCTATAGCAATAGCACTAGATTCAAAGTAGCTGCAACAAAGTACAAAGGATTATTTTATTTGGAATTAACCATTGTAAAACTTCCAATAACTTCATGAGGTAGAACCAATAATTACTTGGGTTTGTAAAACAGTGAGATTTTAAACAAACAATAGAAACTGAAAATGCAAGAATTTTATATTCATTAAAATAATAATATAACCTTTAAGGCAATTACCAATTACTGGCAAGTAAGATTTCTAACTATCTGCTGAATTAGTAAGCCTGTTTGAAAAGTGCACAATTATTTTTTAAATCTGGTCTTCCAAGGACACAATGCTTAGATGATCACACTGTTAAATGATAGTCCCACCATTCCCATGACTTACAGTCTCTGAATCTTTTGGGGAAACTCAGACAAATTCAAAAGAGCAGCACCCAGCAGATTGTAAGTAAACTGTTAGGGTGGGTAGACCAAAAAAAAAGAAAAAGCCTCATAAGTGCTGCCACAGCAGAATGCCTAAAGCACATGCTCTGCAATTTCTTGTTTTGTCTCTCCTGCCAGTTGGCCAACCAGCAGATGAGTATCTGCCAGCTAATTAGCACACTTGTAGCTCAGCCACCGTATATAATATTTAAGGGATTTAGGAAGAACCAGGGTGCAATGCACCGAATGAGGAGAGAACCTGCAGATGATATTCCTCAGAAGCAGCCTTTAGAGAAGGTTTCCAGTACTCTGACACAAAGATAATGGCATTTTACTGGCATCTGCTCTTTGGTCTTTTTGGCAACTAGCCTATTTTAGGTATATAGAGAGGGAACCTCAAGGAAAAGGACGAGTATATGACTCAAACCTAGAGCAACCAAATTCACAAACAGGAACAGAGCCTTCCTTTTTAATTCCAATTAAAGCTGAGTTAATGGATAGCTGCAAAAAGGACCAATTTCACTCATACCCCAACTCCAGCATATTCCTGCCACTTCAATTCTATTTGGCACTTAGCTGCTTCAACTCTGTTGTCACCAGAAATTTGATATGCTAAACTGGAGAACTAGCTGGGTACCCCACTTTCCCAAGATTTAAGTACAGAACATGCCACATAAGTCCTCCTTTTCCACACAGCCAATCTGTAATGGTGAGAACACATGAATTCCAAAGTAGCCATCATGATATTTAATGGCTTAACCAGAAAAAAAACAAAGAAGTTTCCCAAACTTTTAGTCCAAGGAACATTTGCTCATTGGATGGCACAGAGGTGCCTTCTTTCTAGCTATTAAATCATATTAACAGACAAAAATGCATTAACATTTCCCTGAGATTATTTTTCCATGTGAGTTATCATTACAGTTGCTACAGGGATCTTACATTCAGTCACTGTATGTACCCTAATAAATACAGAAGTTGGCAATTTAGAGAACCAACCCTCTTATATTACATTAGGCAATGAATGAAAGTCTAAAAAAATCCAAGCTTTCCAAAATGAGCAAAGATGTCAAGATGGTGATGCTCAGAGCATGAAACAAGCAAACAAAGCAACCCACTTCATACAGCCTCAGAAAGCAAGCAAGGTGCTTTCACATTTATCAGGTATTCTTAGGGGAAAGAAACTTGGAATCAGTAAGTTGATTCCTTTAACAATAACTATTTTTAAACATGCTGTGAATGATACTTACGGTAAAAAAAAGGGACAAACTCAACAGTGAGAGAAGCTGGTTTATACTTCTGTCTGCTTTTCTCAACCGTACTAAGGAAACGTCTGCAATCACATAAAAAAAAGATACCGAAATCAGATATGAGACCTTGGGTATATGGTATCATATACTATATTATATAATACCATAAAAAAACTACCAAACACTACCAAAAATCAGGAGTTACCTTTCACCTACAGGATCAAGAAAAATAGCACAGTAATATTTTATCCTGAAAAAATGAATCATAGCTAATCCTGTATTTATTGTCCTACTGCTAGAAACACCTTAGCTTTATACAATATAGTTTGTATGCCAGCAAGCTGTTATTAAGTCCTTGCTTACTGTAACTAAGCTACCAGCTAGACTGCCAAATTTCTTAAGCATGCAATTTGAAATGGACACAAATCATTATTATGGGTTCATTGGAGGAGGAGGGAGTGGAATGACATGACGACACCATCAAATTAAAGGGATTTAACTCTACTGATACACTTATAACCTTTTCAAAAATGTAACACATATATACTGTGATCTTCAATATTTTCTTTTGCCCTAATTCAAGCAAGTCTGACTCCCCATCCCTTCTGGCATACTTGTTTCACCAGTTTAGAAAAATGGGCCTGTTTCTGAAAGAAGAAAGCAATGGAAGGACCTTCATGTTGGTCAGTTACAACTGACCAACACCTCTTAGTATATCCTTGAATTAATTTTGGTTTAAGTCCTAGACTGCTAGTAAATATAACTTTATAAAGGTATTTAAGTCATATCCAGTTTCAGAAAGCATAATACTTCGCTGTGGTGTGACTATATGGATTCATTGCCAAATTCTACACCTTCACTGGTTGTAAATTTACTTATTTTGAGTACCTATACTCTACCTAAGATACCATGAAATGTGTTGGCACTCTGAAATCAGCTTAGCAGTATGCTGGCATGCCGTGATAACTGGTATCAATTCATGCTCTGTCTTAGAAAAGGGGAATTCTCATGTTGCACAGTAATACCAGAAGCTGTGATCCCTACATGCTCCTTTAAATTTTGTGCACAATAATTCAAGCTGTTATTGAGAATACTATCTTCTGTTTCCATAACAGCCTCATAAAACCTGCAGTCCATGCAGTATTACAGCAGACTGCAGGTTCCAAGCTACAAAGAAACCCCAGCAGCCAAGTTAGACAGCTCATATCATCTCCATTCTGTTTGCGTGATGTTGCACAAGTGACTTGCTGCACAAATGCAAGTCACAGAATGTATGTTGTGAGAATGGACCTGATTTACAAGACAAGGTAACATGAGATATGATCTCTCTATCCCTTTAGTTATTTGTATGCACTGGTCTAATATCTGATGCATGTCAAAATGGTCCTGATGGAAATAAAACAGGACCTAAAGGAAAAGCAGCTCTGAATAATAGCAGCAAGGGGCAAACAACAACTTCAGCCCTTGACAACACAGCAGAAAAACATGTTAACTATGCAAAACTATGTACATTTAACATTATTGCAATTAGTTTGAGGCTAATGAGGGAGAACTGTGCAGGAAAAAGGTCTCTCAGAAATTTGTAAGAGGTCTCTGAAGAGCCATTTATAGTAGACAAAGTGAATCACCGGAAGGTTCAAAGATCAGGGCCTGTACCTAGAATGACAGCAATTAAGCATCACCAAAAGCTCATTTCCTGGCTCTCTACACTTTCCACCTTACAAAAAGCATCACAACTCATCTTTCCACTGAATGAAATACTGGTACTCTTGGGATATATTACTCTGACAAGTTTGGTGGCAATGAAGTTCAGTTCCTAGCATGCCTGCTTCATTATGTTAATTTTGGTAGAAAAATTATTTCATTAATGTTATCCTAAAGAGTGCGTCTTTGGGGAAAAAAAAATCCTTAAACATACTATCAAGTGTTCAAGTCTATCAATTTCATCAGTTGCAAAATGTAGTAATATAGAGGTAACAACTTTTTATTTTAGTTTGATATTAGGCAGCAGTAGTTCTGTCAGAAAGTTGACATATTGTTCATCTAAAGCTATCATCAACCACAGTATTTATAATCCTGTTCCAATCCACACATACCCTGCAATTCGCTGCCTCCAGTTTCGATATGGATCGTAGAGGCTTTCACAAAAAGCCAATGCATGTCGCACAAATTCTTCTATAGGGGTCTGATCTGCCAGTTCTTTTTCTTTTGTTTTGCTTTTTAACTGAGAAAAAAAAAAAAAAAGCTGTGGTCAGAAGATTTCTAAAAGTTGAAAATTCATCTTGATCACCTTCAGAACAGTTCTGAGCCCACAGACTGTTTCCCACACAACACTAGTATTGAAAAAGTGGATCATATTAACAGGAGCAGGAAGTATTGGACGGCAAAAAATGAGAACTGTTAATCACATACCTGTTGAATGTATAACGTAGTCATGGTGATAACATGGTTAATGTATGAACACATCCCAATCTCTTCCACATTAGCCAAATTTCTACGAAGACAACATAAAAACCACAGAAATGTACACAGTATACCATTTGAGGCTAGTTCAAACAATGTTTGTTTTAGCATTCTGTCTATAACCATACAAAAGTATATCAGCATTTCAAAAATACTCTTGTCATGTACTGCATGTACTCAAATGTTTATTTTTGTCACAGTAACAACAGAGCTCACAAGTTTTCTTCTACTGGAAGGAAAAGAAAGGCCCCAGTCACTCTGCTGTAGGCCAATTCTATCTGGAATTTGGGGTTTCAAAGGTTAAGCAGATTCCCAGGACACTCTGAACAGAAAGCTCAGAAATGGTATCTGAAAATAAAGACAGCAACTTCCACTTCTCCCACATTACTTGTGCATAGACTTTCTAAAACTTAAGCAAACATATTACCCGGAAGCATTTATTCAATTTAAATTCTCCCAAGGAAAACAAATATCTAATAAATTATTTTAGAACATAAATAAATCAAGAGCAATAAGGAAATAGCATACACATGTTATTTCTCAGTCTTGAGGATAAGTCACAAAGATCAGATACTGAAGTGATGACATAATGAGAACTTGACAGCAATTAAAGACTGACAATAGCTTGCACTTCAGACACGTTACCACCACCTACTCAGCTTATATTTAAGATACCAGGAAACAAACACTGCCCTACAGCTTCTTATATTGTTTCATGGGAAGAAGAGACAGTGGTCTTAAAAGCTGCTTCAAATATTCCTCAGAAAAGGAGATCCCCCTCCTCTCTTAATGCAGTTTATAATAGAAGACTGAAGAATAGGGTGGACTAGATCCCTAAAACCAGTTTATTCACCTGCTTCAACAGAATTACAAAATACGGCACAAGTTTCAGAAGGAACCCAGTTGCATTAATAGGATAATCAGTCAGTTTCTTAAGTTGTTTATGGAATTACAAGCATGTTAAGAATGTGAAACAGTTCTCCCTGTACAATTCTCTCTCAAGTTACTTCATAGCCAACACTTGTTAGAGTTTGTCCTTTATTTTAAAAGTGTTTCTTATACCAGATACACCATATCTTGAATTCCCTTAGATATATCTTATGTAACTACAGGAATACCCATTCTATTTCTCATGGCAACCATTACTGCCAAAATGATTGCATTGTTCCCTTCTCTTTTTTATTCCCTCTTCCTTTATTTTGAAGACTGTGAGAAGTGAAATTTCTCTGTTTCTCCTGGGAAGTGTCAAATCACATCTTTTGTGTTATTACAACCTATATTTATTGGCTGTACCACAATTTCTTTAACAAAACAATAGCACTGCTGAGGTAACAATTAGAACAAATACCTGCAAAGGATGATAAAGAATTTCACAAGTAAAAGTGAGAGAGCCTGCTGCTGCTCTTCTAGCCCATCTGACATTTTCTGGACACACTGTAGCAGCTGGAGCCTGAGGACCTGAAGAATGTTGTCAGGAAGCAGTGATATTCCTGGAGGAATGTCATCCACCCTAAAGAGAAAAACCACACACAAAACTGTTAATCATGCAAATGACATGCTACCAATCAATTTCAAGGTGCTTATGTAATGTTCCAGTAAGCCTCTAAAAGAAAGGTTACTAAACTGATGGTTCACAAACACTTCCTAATGAAACAAAAGTAAAAGCCTGGTGGCAGTATGCCACCTTGAGCCTCCTTTTCCCTAGCAACTAACTCCACTGAATAAAAAGGTGTTAAAAATTCATTAACTGGATTCCTCAGTGCTCCTCCATGCAATGATCTGCCTTAATTGCCATGGAGAAATTGCATGATTTTCATCAGGTAAATGGGTGGCCTGGGAAATCCCTAAATAAGGAAAGGGATGGCCACAATGGAATGACACATGAAAACTAAACTCAAAGGGAATATTTTCAACTTTCTACTGAAGATTAAGTGCCCAAATAAATGAGATACCAATTATTAAATAGTTAATGAAGCCCAGTTGGTAGACATCCACAGTGAGCTTCGTGTCTTTCTTACATGAATTAAAAAGCCATAAAAGCTAAGATTAAATACAAGAAGAAAGCTGTTCACAGTAAGATTGAACAAAGGAAGATGTGAAAACCAGAGACTAAATGTGCAAGAGAGGGAGCTCTCAAAAATCTGAGTCTTGGCACACCAATTTTGCATGAAAAAAATCACCCATCCTTATTACTTTCTGGATATCATTAACCCAGCAAATAGGGATTTTTTTTTCTGCTATCTAATTATTTGTGGGAGTCAAAAAGACTGTTGTGTTGCTGTTAAAATTAACAACTCTCCCAAGGCCAGACATGGCCCTGAAGAACATAAGGTATTCTTGTCTACTGTTTTTGCTAAACTGAAACATTTTTAGAAATACACTAGTGAGAACCAAAGGAAGGAAAGAAGAAAATCACAAAACCAGTAGCTGAGCCACTAAGCCAGTTACAGCCACATAGAAATATGTCGGTGTGTTAAACAGTATTCACCCAAGAGAATGTTCTGTCTACTGTTGCACATGCTAAACAGAGTTTGCCTGTAGCATCAGCTGTGTAATCTGACACACTCTCTATGAAGTCTACACAGGAAAACACAAGCAAAAGCCTTACAGCTCACAAAAGCCATATACATGGCTAAAGTCAGGGAAAATTACAACAAAAATTCAGCTACCCCAAAAACTCGCTAATGACACTTGCATATGTATATCCCTGTAAGAATAAGCATCAAAAAGTGTGGGGAAATGCAATGACTGACACTAAACATTATGATACTACTTATTTGCAGGAAACGGGGAACAATACGTTGTTTAGATTTTAAGTTGAAAAGGAAGCTTATGTAGAGGGGAAGAACAGACCAAATCTAATAAAACTAGACAAGTGTGACAGCAAGCTCCCACATCCTAGAAGACAAGTGCAACCCATACACATACGAAGGACCAAATACTGTTGATTCCTTTGCACGAAGTTGTGCAATTTGCTTTTCAGATCCTGGGATTCAGAATCGGCAAATCTGTGTTAAAAAATTCTGAATTATTTACAGGGCCTCGACTGATACAGACACTAACCACAAAATTAAAAGCAACTGCTTTTTTCCAACACAACTGCCAAGAAAGAAATCTCAATTTCTGTGATAGCAGTTTCCCCCCTCTAAATGCCAGCAGATCCATACCCTCTGGGACTACAAATATGGCTCCTCATAATCCAATAATTCACCATATCTCTGTATTAAGAAAACCATACTTTTTGACAGCTGAAATTATATATCCAGAAGTAATTTCCCTAAAATGGCCATCAAGTCTTTTTCAGTAAGATCATAAAATGCCTTACAAGAGAGCAAACCGCATACCCTTCATGCCTCACGTCCCAGAGAATGTTTTCTCTGCAGTAGCTGCCTGACTGTGCTATTGCACAACCCATGAGCATTTACTGCCTTATGCAAGACTGACACAAGAAATACTAAAACTGAATATACTACAGAGTACACAAAAAATTATAAATGTTCATAAATAATCAAACTTCTTTTCACCTTGGAGCAAATTACCACTCTTATCACCACAAAAATGAGGAAGTTGTATTTGTGGACATGTAGTTCTAATTTTTCCCAACAAAGCTACTTGTGTAAACTAAGTATTACAAAAGCAGGCAAGCTTAAATCCCCCATAAATCTCAAAAAAACATAACTGAAATTCAATTGCTGGTACTCTACCGCACATATGAGGAAAAACTTGACACATTTCTGTTCTTTTTGTTTATAATTCCTTGCATTACTATAACATTTTGCAGCAATATAGACTGCCATCTCAGGTGTCTGAAAGGAAGTTAAATTACTCTAAATTGTATTCACCTATTGCAGCTCAATCTCACACTGGCACTTTCAACCTGTCCTCCACCAGTGTTAAGCCCTTTGAAAAAAAGGGCTATAGAAAACCAGGCTTTACTTTTCCCACCATTTAACCATGTAATCAGCATTCCCATCTTGATTCCTGAATCATTTTTATGTGGGTTTGAAGTCAATAAGTTATCAAAGTACGGTTTCTATGGTACTTTGCATGAGCTGCCTTTAAGCTGCTTTGCTTGAGACCATGCAAACCAAAAGCAGAAAAAGAGCATGAGAATACTCTGGAGGCCTTTGTTGTTTCTAAAAGCATTAACCCAAATGACAATTCCCCTCCTTCAGTGAGGGGGAAAAAAAACCTCCCACCAGCTGGCAAAGGTTTTATCCTTTTCACAGTAAATACATATAAAATGAATAGTAGAGAAAGAACAGGCACTATTAATCTTTCATGCTCTATGCTCAAAGCCATCAGCATACCTATTTTCAAATTTTCAGTAAAATCACCACACCTTTTCAGTAAAATTGTCAAGAATACCATAAATGAACCATTTCATTTAAAAATACAGGGTAGATGCACAATGATGGAGCTTTATAAGCCTATAAGCTGCATAACTCTATAAGCTCTACTTATACAGGCAAATCATACCATTGGATACACTCATCCTCTATATTTAGAGATTTCCTAATTCTGCACTATGTAGCATCTTTCAGATATCCAAAGCAGATTTCAGGAAATTATATAGTATAATTTATAGAAGAAATACTCTTATCAGTTAAACCAGTATCTGACAGTGCCAATCAAAGAGTCCTTCTTTCAAGAAGGAAAAAACCCACAAAACCACTAATACTTTCATTACATTTCTTAAGTGGTGTTTTCTTGGATGCTAAAAAAACACATATGTTTTACATTGACACAGAACTTCATGCCTGTCTTCCAAAAGGTTAGTTTTGTCCAGCAATCTGTACAAGCTTTCTTCTCCCAGTACAGTTTCTCATTATTTCCTGGCATTTGCCCTGCAGTACATCAGGTCATTCAGACATGTAGCTGTAAATCATACCAAGATTTATATAGGGAGAAAAAAAAAACAACAAAAAACCCAAATTATTAGTCCACTCAGTTTTTCATTTACTAGCATTATGCATTATTTCCAATATCAAAAGACAGAACTACTTATTCAATAACTTATTTTTACTGGAATTGCTTGAGTCCACATGTTCCTATGACCCAAAGAAAAGACTCACTGGAAATCAGTATTTGTTGGTTCCACACTGACCTACTTCTTTTTTGTTGGCTTAGGAATATCAGTTCCACAATGCAAACGCCTGCAATATAAACTGAAAAACTCCAGAAAGATGTTACTTCTCACACGTCTGGTTATCTCATAAATGCCAATAAGGGCAGAAACTGCAATTATTTGTTAATCCTAATATCTGCTCTCAGTGTAATTTTTA
This sequence comes from Melopsittacus undulatus, assembly GCF_012275295.1. NCBI lineage: Eukaryota > Metazoa > Chordata > Aves > Psittaciformes > Psittaculidae > Melopsittacus > Melopsittacus undulatus. Next base: position 37,509,044 of record NC_047534.1, read on the forward strand.
TTCCAGCCATAAAAACACAGGACTGATCTGCCTTCATCCCTGTATTGTTTTGATACATTTTCTCTACATTTGTTACACAAATGAGTCTAAATCCACATGGGCATATTCTTCCAGGCTAAATCACTAATCCTGTCATTAACCTCAGAAAAATACACGATTTTTATGCTCACTAAGCCATCATTTAGCACAACAAAGATGCTGCTATTGTTCTGCACAACTAAGCTTCATGTGTTTTTTGTTTAAATTGCTGTAAAAAGCCACCACCAAAAAAAAACCCAAAACTCAAAAACCATCAACAGAGAGAAACAAAAGAACTCTTGAGAACTTTAAAGTACAAAGGTATTCTTCTCTTCCATTGTTCAGATTCCAACATGAAGTAATATGTTAAAGATAACCTGTGCCAAAGGATAAACCTTTTTCTTTAACACAATAAGATGCATTTTTGACACTGCAAACAAAACAAATCTTAAGAAAGAGCACAGAATTAAGTTGAAGGTCTTGCTTCTTGGTAATTGCATTATACTTTTTACATCCGTATAGGCATTATGCAGAAAAATTTAATACGAAGACCCAAAAAGCCCGGTTTTTATTCACCAAGATCCAGTTGCAACTTTCTTATTTCCTTGTAACAGTAGAAGCTATCACTTACACTTCAAACAGGATCTGATCCAAAGTCCATTAAAGAATTTCCATTGATTTCAAAAGGGCTTGGACTGCAGCCATCACGCAAGGAGAGCCATTCTTTTTGCATTCAAACACGAGTAGCTGTATCAGCTATAATACTGACACCACTTCTCATGATTTCTGAATTCCACAGCATTTGTTCTTCCTTAAAACCCTTAGTTCACGCAAGCATCTCAAAAGCAAGAGAAAACATCCAGTGCCTAAGTTTCTATTCCTCATTTGCAAAGTTAGTCTTCAAAATACGATCCTTAGAATACAGAAAATTCAAAATACTAAATATGGAACTCTGAAATTAGACTTCAATACCACCTTATGATTATCCCTGAGAACTTGTGGTCAGCAACATGAATGAAGTCAGCAATGTTCTTGCCCTGAACTGAAGTCTTCATGATTGCAAAGAAACCACTTTAAAGCCTATCATTCGTATGTATTTCTTAAAAGGTTTTCAATGAAAGATTGTGATATCTTTTAGCTAAGCATTTCATCTCATCCCTACTTTTAAAGCAATCCCTGAAATAAAATTACAAACCCTTTACCTACATTTTACTTCTCTTCAGTCACTGTTGATACAGATACCAACCACTAACACTAGTAATATTTCATATGCAACATTTAATGAATACTTATTTAAAACTATGCACAAGGAACAATATTTCTATGAGCAAGTGAATACTCATGCCATCTCCTGATATAATGCAAATACCAGTACCTGCCTAGTTCCATCCTTCCCTTCCCGATTTGACCTTCAAAAGAGTGGGAGTGCCACTCAACAACTGAAAAGCCTTTCTTTTGTTTAAAGGTAGTATTGACATTGAACAAGACTGGGCTCTCATCCAGGTCTGTTTCAGGTATCAAAGATGAATGGGTCTGTAATTCTACATACCGAGTTGGCAGCTTCTCAAAGTCCACATCCAGAAACTGTTCATAGCTAGAAACAAAGCTATCCAGCCACAACTTCAGGTAATCTGGATCTTTCTGCAAGTAAGAAGAAAACATTAAGCAATATTGCCCTCAAGAAAATCTGTCAACAACTCTGAAACACTAACTTGAATGGAAAGCTTTCCTTTAATGCATTTCAATGGGAGAAAGGAGGGAACATGCAGATTTTTAGAATTAAAATTTAAAACCCAGTGTCCTCAGCCTTGTGGTGCTGATGTGACATTCTTAATGTATTCATTAATTCATGTTTGTGTGTTTCTACTTCCTGGTACCAGTTCCAACCAAAGCATTTTAGCTTTTCCCCCTAAACAGCCAATCTTTACGTACTCTCCAGAGTAATACATATCAAGTTTACAAATTACTAGCATATTCTAGTCTAGATAGCATAAATGTTAGTACACCACACTCTTTATGGCTTATAAAATTAAGTAAGGACTCCAATGACAATCCTAATCACAAAATAATTTGCCTTTTGCTTCACTCATTGATCAATATGGCAGCTAGCAGCAGATTAGCACCAGATTGAGTGTTCCAAGAGAGAACACAGAACTTGTGACTTGTATACTAAATATCTATAAAACAAGATAACTTAAATTTAGGCTTCCTGGTTGTTCTTTGTAGAGTACACAGACTGTTCATGACCAGCAGTTCCTCAGGGCTGGGTATCATTGACAGAAGGGAGGACAAACACTAGAGCCTGTAGGACTGCCAACCAGACAACACTAGCAAAAGCAACAGGTAAATTGTATGCCGGAAGCATTTGGCTAATTAGATGTTGGTAACTTAGGTACTAAGATGACACTAGAAAAATATATGTGTGTATATATATATATATATATATATATATTCTAGCTTTTACTAATCTATCTGCTGTAATAACAAGGCTTCTCTTATGCCACACTGTAATAATATTATCACATTCATGGTAATACCCTCGAAAATCCAAGGTAGTCAGACAAGTCATCTCTGAGTTTGGTAGCCCTAAACCTGAAATGTCCAAGCTATGTATTTCCAAACCACTATGAGAAAAGTATAACAGGGTACTCTAACATTGAAGAAATTCAAGGGACATTAAGAATATGCTCTAAAGAAGCCACCATGCAATATAAACTTGTAGAGGAAAAATGTCTGCCCCCAGGGAGCTAGGGAAGGATGCTAAGGAGCTTTCAACTTTGTTTTTCTTATTCTTACAGAAAATTCCACTCCATCCACTTTGGAACTGGACCACTAAAGTGTGGGATAAGTCCCACACCTCGGATTATGAAGGAAAACAAGTTCAGTTTTAGCAAACGCACTGTAAAACTGAGCTTCACTGCAGTACATTAGCTTACTGTCTTCCGATTGAAGATGAAATGTCACTATCAATTCAACTTAAGAAGCCTGAGGCATTGCTGCCATGCTATAATGTCTAATGAAACTGAGCAACCCCTTCTACGTTCTTCTGTCACTCTCACTTGTTTCCCATCTGAAAGCTCAAATCAAATGTCTTACAGATGAGGGAAAGGAGGATACTTTCATGTGCCTCATATACTAGATACCCATAAAACAGATAGGAATCTAAATTTAGGCTTCCTAGTTGTTCTTGCACAGAGACTCTGCTCATGATCAGTTCCTCAGGGCTGGGCACCACTGCCAGAAGGAAGGGTAGATACTAGACCACTGCAAGTCACCACAGGAAAACTCTGTCAAAATATGCCATTTGAGATAGTGTCATTTTAGAAGTCAAGCTGCTTAATTTTCAAAAGCAGGCTGCCATAGGTAACATATTCCTCCTCAAGGACTGTACAGTCATGGCCATTAACACACATCATGCAGTCCCACATTCTATGTTATAAATAATCTTCATAATAACTTTCAAATATTTGCCTGAAGTATTACAGATTTTAAATTGCTTCTGATATACTCCAAATTCTGTAAAAATCTGCAAAAGACTTCAATCTTTTTGTTCATCCTTCTCTTTTCCCTTTTTTGTATCTCCTTCCTTTTGCTTGTTGCCTTTGTATTACCACAGATATTTCCAAATAACCAATTATTTCCCTTCAGTGTTAAGACCAAAGAGTAATCTGGGAATAACTAACACACATAGCATTCTGGGGCTATATCAAGCTAACAGAAAGAGTTGCTAACAGAGACTGTCTGACAGACTACTGTCAGTGCAAAATCGTCAGTACAAAGGAGCCTCTGGAGGAGAGGGCACGCAGAATAAAACTAATGGGAATCCAGAATCCAAAGTGCTGCAAAATTCTTCTCAGAGTATCTTTCCACATGTTTGAAGACATAGGAATCCCTTTCTCATTCTAGACTTCACCCTTCCCCCTACCCCCAAAGGTCACTCTTAACTCAAGTAAGAAGTATCAGAAATACCCCGACACAATTTACTTCACTATCACTATTAATTATATATGAAATGTGTTCATATACTGTGACAACAGCTGTCACATAAAACCCTCAGCTAGATACATATCTGTTTGCTTCCACTGCCTTTAATGCATATTCTTGTTTATTTTTTTCTAATTGTCTTATTTTTCCTTCTTCCACTTTAGGCTCAGTTTCTCCCTCATTCATATTCTTTCTTCCTCATCTCTGCTTTATTCCCCTTCATTTTTTTAAGTCACCACTCCTTTTCTGTTAAAAATTCGTCAAAAAAGTATTATGCCCTGTAAGTGTAATGCAGCCTTGTCCTCATGTTTAATAGGTACAGAACTACCAAACAGTTATCTTAAACACACACCTAGTAATTGCCCTCAGGATGCAACTGCAACCTACAGAATGAAGCAAGCCTTGAGACAAAGTATAAATTCAATGCTTCCAAGCCACCTCTACAGAGTTAGACAGATTATTTCAATCAGGTGAGTACAGAACACTCATTTCAAAGGTTCAGAGATAAAACACCTTGGAAATCAAACTAAAAGATGGGCAAGGGGTAAGACTTGCTAATACCTGAAAAGAATGAGCTCAAAGTAGCAGGTATGGTCTGCCAACACTAAAGCTTTTAAAAAAATGTTTCATATTTAAAGCTTTAGCTTTCTTGTAATTTACAGCAAGTTACTTTAGCCACATGCAAACTATTTCACAGCATCTTATAGATGAGGAAAACCAGGATACGATTTTAACAATTACAGTATAGCTCAGGCTACAGAGGACAAAACAATACTGTCTATGGCAAAGTAACCAACAGCAATTTTGCTATATGCATGGTTTGTGTTCCTAATGATAATGTGCAAAACTGAACGTATTTGACTTTTATTTGTTGAACAAACAGCTTTTTCTTGGCATGAGCAAGTTCTCCTTGAAATGTAACATGAATTACTAAATTGATCCTATTCATATTCCCAAATTAAAATAATTTGTTACCACAGGCAAGGCTCACAACTAGCTGTTGACAATAAACTTTTGTAGGAAAAGCCAGTTTTTCTTGGTTGCATATTACAAAGGAAGTTGTGCAAATAATGTCATGAGACTTCAAACTGCATTAAAAGATTGTGAATGAGAGCAGAGGAATGGGAGGACAAAAGACAAAATTAGATTAAATGTCTGCTTGCTCATTTTTAATAATATAGCCTAAATCAACTTCAAGTTTAAGATTAAATTAAGCCTCCTTACCCTTACGCTATAGCACCTTTGCAAGACTATCAGAGCAAGAGAGAATATTGGCAAACAAAACATGCAATAGAAAGCAATTATGTAGATGGCAAGAATAGGGCACTGATGTTATAAAAGGCTAAATGCTTTTGCTTACCTGTAGTGCAATTCACTTTACTACTAAACTCCTCCCAATTCTGGTAAAAACCAAGAACTGTAGTATTGTTCGATCATTACTTGCAGCACAATATTTAACTCCCTTGTACCTCAATCCCCTGCCAGCCTATTAATTACATATTATTCCAAATTATTAAAATAATCAAGCTTTGATATCAAAATACAAAGTAACACTACTGGAATGTGCCAGTAGTAAATTGATTACACAATAGTTGACTCATTCTGAGTCAAATCTAGAGATTCCCATCCAGGCAATAGCACTTAGAGGAAAAAAAAACAACAAAATCATCAAGGCAAAAAAATGTAAACAAGATCACTTAGCAACATAAGAAACACTAATAAATAAATTGCCATTATATACCACCTAATAGGAGTATGCCACCTTTCCAGAAACAAATATGGAGACTTACAAACTAAGAGTATGTCATTCCAGGAAAAAGTGACCCAACATTCAACAGGTTTGCTACAGATACAAACGATTTCAAAGATGTTAGAAACTTCAGTTAAAATCAGCTTTCAAACTTTGAATCTGGCCCAGGTTTTAGGGTTAGGGTTAAACTCTAAGCAACCCCAGCTCCAATTGAAACACTATAAATTGTTAGCTACTCCATTATATCTGGAGTCCTCCTAAGGAAGCAATAACTTAGCCAGACCATAGTAAAGCATCTTATATGCTCAGAGGCCTTATTACCAGTAAAAGCCATGAAACCTATGGAAACCTGATTCCCAGCTCTCATCATTTCCCTTTGTTGTCATTCTGCAGACCAGTAGCTGCAGCCCTAACTTTAGACAACGTCAGACAACAGCTCCAAGGTGCCTTCTGCACTGCTGGATGAAGAAATACCATGCTTTTAAAACACAGGGTACAAAGCAATGTATGTTTTGATAATACACCAGAAGGATAAATTGGGATAACCCAATTTTAAGTCGGTGCTCTTTCCCAGCCCTGCCACACACACTCTGCAGACTGAAACAGAGTTTTGACAGGGCTATTTTAAGAGAGTGTCACTGTATGGATGTGTGCAAATCTAAAATAAATAAATAAATAATTTGAAAGGTAAACAGTCCTGTAATTGATATCCACAAGTCTGCAGAGCCTAAGTAGGCATCTGAGCTCAACATATTATAATAAAGGTCTGTGAAACTGCCATAGCAACAGTTATTCAACTGCAGTAATGAAAGAAAAAATATTTTAAGCCTATTAAATCAAATGTAGCTCAGAGCACCTAAAAGTGAAAATACTTCTTTGTTCTGCCCTTCCTTAAATACTTCTGGTTTTCTTAAACAAAACACACCCAAAATCAAACACAAAACCCCAAACTACTAGCCTTTAAGTCTCCATTTTCATAGCATCCTCTTGGCACCATAATAGTTCTCATAGCCCTTTACACTTGGAAAGACTGCCAGGCTCAAGTAGTATTGAGCTCCTAACAGGAGCACCCCTTTCCCCCTACCTCCCCCACCCCCAAAAAAACAAGAAGAAAAAAACAACCACTCAAAAAAGCACTATATATATATATATATATATATATATATATATATATATATATATAAACCCCACACCTAAAAATCATCATAAAACATCCAGGAGAGGTTGGTTTGTTCATTTGGGTTTTTTTTAAACTAACACAGTTAATACTACACTAGAAAGTTAAAAAAAAAAAAAGTTGCTAAATAAAACCAGTCTCTTAGGGTACAGTATGGATAGCAATACAGTGGCTAAACACTGCGAAACGCTACCAAATTTTCCAGGAAGTCTATATTTTAACAGTTGCAATATATAAACTCTAGCAAGGCTACCCTTAGACTTGGTGGAACTGGGAAATAAGCTCTCAGTGCTAACACCAAATTTAAGTTTAGCTACACTGCACCAAAGCCAATAGCAGAGAAGTTTAGTCTAACGCCTTTCTGAAAGATACAACATTCTCTAAGGCAATGAAGAAAAAGAAACTATAAGCAAAACCTACACTTACTTTGGACAGGCTCTTATCTTTGACGTACGAAGTTATCTAGAAATTATAATAGCTTCCTCTACTCTTTATGAAGACTGCTGAAATGACTGACAAAGAAATGTCTGGTCTCTTTTTTTGCCCCGAGTAACTATTTGCCTATACAAGAAGGTCAGCAGGAATTTTTTGCACCTATAATAACATTTTTAAAACTTGTAACAAGCCAGGCAGTTTTGAATTCTTACAGCTAAGTTAAACAAAAACATCTTACACAAAACTGGCATTGAAATCCTCCCACTGAAAGTGTTTAGACCAACACCTGTGGAATACAGGCATATTCGCCCAAGGTTTCAAATCAGTACAACTGCTGCTTTTAGATTAAACCATACCTTCCAGCCCTACTAACACTCCAAGCAAACAGACATAACTGGAAGGGCAAAGCTCAGTACAATTTTTATAGCCACATCCAGGAAGTATTAGTTGTTAAAACAAAAGCTGGACCCACCCGAGGCTATTTGCGGTGTCACATTCCAAGCTCCAAAGGCAAAAATTCCCTGCAGGGCAGTTCAGAGTTAGACAGGGAGACAAGATCGACTTGTTTGACAACACAGTTGTTTGAAGTCGTTAAATTTAACGTCAAAAAGCCAGCCTGGTCTGACTACTGTGTGTAGCAGTCAGTCAACCTTCAAAGTGGATTTCAGTTTAGAAGTACTACCATGAAATCTTACTGGCACTGGTATTATGGTAACTAATTCCCCATCTCCAAGCATCATATTTACAATAAGAACAATTCCTTGTTAAGGCTGAATTGGACCTACCAAAAATGACATTAGGAAATTAAACATTAAATAATACTGCCCTTAGATCACCAGCAATAGTCTTTAATAGTCTTAAAACTAACTGAAGTAGTCTGCATAATACAGAACGGTAGATCATTTCTCAACACTGAAATAAACTCTTCATTGGGGGATTACAAGGTTTGCTTTAAGGGAGCTTTTTCCTCTTCATGTTTTCAGACATAAAAAGGAATATGTTCAGCATGAGATCTCCTAGCAGCCGCTGTTCCAAAATATGCCAAAGTGCTTATGCTTTTTATGAACCTTTAAAATCTGTAAAATGCCAAAATAAAACCTGAAAAGCCTCAACAACAGAGTTAGAATTAATGAAAGCCTTCATGATAAACTGTCTGAAAATGGCTAAATTGCCTTGACAAATTCAATCAATTCTAATTGTCAAGGGAACCACCTTTGGGCACAACTTTTCCCTTTGACCGCAATACTAATTTCTGGATCTGCTGTTGATCCAAAAGAAGGAAGGCTCCCAGCAAGTCATTATAAACATCCTTTTCCAAAATTCACACAAGCCTTTTGCTCCACTTCTGGAATTAAAAGAAAAAGGGGGATGTGTTTTGCTTTGTAAGTGGGAGTTGCAGTGAAACAACAATAGAAACAACTATTTTGGGGCAAGCTAAAAATCTCCATTTGGCATACAGATTTATACCAAAAAAAAAGCCTATAGTTGTCAATCACTATAAAATTTAGCTCATAAACATCAGAAGTCAAAGTCAATATACTTCCTCTATTTTCAACGTGAGGAAAATAATTATAATCTTCCCCTAATCTTCCATTAGGGCCCTAGGTTAAAGAAAAAGCCCATTATCTGGGAGCTGTTGATTCCCTTTCTTCTTCAACTCCCCAACAAAACAGGGGAAACAAAACTAGTTTTCTTACTAAAATGGAAGTAAAGCCTCTATTTTTCTCTCTTGCTCTTTTTTTGCTGTTGTTTTTCAACAACACAATTACAGCCTTGTAGCTTGGAACCAGCATGGGACTGATGCCATCCATAGGATGAATCTAGTTAATCTAATCTCAATGTCTTCACATTTGATAGAAAGTACCACTTGCCAAGTTCCAAGTACAAACTGATACATAGTATTTCAGCCTTTTAAAGTCCACTGTACAGGGCACTTATCAGGAATATTCTATTAACATTCACCTTTTCCAAAGTTGAAGTAACAAACCCACAGTAGTAAAATCTGGAAGCTGTATTTTATGCCTCAGGGAACAAGAAGCATCCTAAACAACTCTAAAACAACTAAAATAACATGATGTCAAAAGTCTACAGTGGCAAGATCAGCCTAAACTTAGTGAAAATTCAAACTATAGCTTAGGGAAGGTTTAGAGTTTAACACTTGATTGTTTTGAAACTCGAGTCGTTTTTTACATGAGAAATGGGCCAAGTTTTAGCAACAACACACACGAAGTCAGCTTATGCACCATCAAGTTCCTAACTTTGTGTGATGTAGAAGTTTAACACAGACAGACTGAAAGAAAGCAGGATGTATACCAGTAAAACCAGACTATTATTTCACCCAACCAACAGCTAAATATTGTTAAGTCTTTCAGCAGATAAAGGCTGAGAACTTGTGTACAGCTTGTCAAAAAGCCATCTGTATTTGTTTCAAAGTGTTATAAGATTACCATACACCAAATTTAAGTAAAGCAAGTTTTTCTTTCTTTAGCTATGAATTGCACTGGTTTTGTCTTCTCAGCCTCACCAGGTAGCTGAACTATACAGTGAAGGTATAAAAGCACCTCACCTAAACTCACTTTTCAAAAGCCCCCTTAAAAAAAAAAAATAAAAATCAGACTCAAAAACTAGGGCATAGCAGAATTTATGTTACTTGGTCAACTGCTGTTTAGTATCCCTTGCAGTTCTGCCAGTACAGATTTAAATGACTGGGACACATAGATACTGAGGTCAGATTTTGGCAAATAGCACCACTGTCCTCTACACTCTGCTTTATTTCCAAGAGCTTTACCCATGCAGCACAGTGAATGATGTGGGGTCCTCAGGACAAAAAAGAATTGCATGAAGTCATACCTGAGCCACTGTACTCACTGCCATTTTTGAGACCATTTTTTGTATTTTAGGTAATTTATACACAGCTATTAAAGGACTATTCTTCTCATCATGTTATTTTCTCTCCCCAATTCCAAGTTTGCCCTTGAAAGCATGTGAGAACACTACATATCTAACCAAAATTGGTTTTGTTTTGTTTTTTAGTTAAATTACAGAACATCAAATAAAACCTTTTCTCTCCTTGCTTCTCAGAACACGCTAACACGTTTAGCCTACACACCTCATGAAGCTTCAGTCATTTATCAAGAAAACTGCCCATTCCAGCTAGTCCTAAATTCATCAAAAGTACATGTAAACAAATACCAACTTTTATATAGTTGAGTGCATTAGACAATTATTCATTGACAGAGCTGGTAAGGGGATTTACAAGCAGCCTGCACCTAACATAACCACTTTCTACAAAGCTTACGAAGATTATGCCACTGGAAACTCTGAGCTGATACCCCATATAGACTGCCAGTTAACATTTCCATCACTCTTCCGCAGAAGCCAAGCATTTACTCTTACTGCATGATGCTTTTAGGAAAAGCAGTGCCAATAACTTCTAAAATAGTTTTGGCTTCTAAGTTCTCCTTCCACACTGAAAGTGAAAACTGGCAGTAAGCCATATGAAAGTACAATGTTTTCCTAGAATTATTACTTATTACTAACAGAATAATCATGCCATCTTATTGAAGAAGTCAGAGTCAAACCACTTCATTTTTACTTCGCTTTTAATAGATACTTCTGGCATTAATGTTAAATCCTTTTTTCCAAACCTTTCCAACCTCTGATTTCACTTTTTTTTTTTTTTTTATGTCTTATGTGATACTCCTACAGGCTCTCAGGCAGGTACTGGTGAATGACAATTGACAATACAAAGCGTACCAATTCTCCCTACATTAATAATTAAATGCAAATTCATTCACCGTTTTAATTCAGACTTCAGGAATATGCCCCCAAATATTTGGCTTCATCCCTATTCCCCCCACAACTTCAGTCTAAAAGCCAGAATTACTCAAAATAGCTACTTAAATAAAAGTGTATTTCCTATGCCTAACTGCTATCTACTGAATAATTAAAGGTTTAGCATCTGCTTTGATTTTATGCTCTCTTCGTACTATGTAGAAGTAGTATTTAACCACTAATTTATTTTAAGGTTTTGTGTGTGCCTTCCTCAAATATCCTTTATCTAAAGCATTCAAAAGTCTTTAAAGCCTTTGGAACTTAACTTCTTAAAAATCCTGTTTTAAAACACAGTCTGCTTTTAGACACCGGTATAACTAGCTATTATTACAGTTAAACTTAATTTCTAATTTTACATAGCCATAGTTAGCAGTGTTACTTGATGGTCAAACAATTATTTAATGCCACTTACTCCTAATTTTTACTATATGTACATGCAATCTTTAACCATAAATCAGAGAGATTGTCATAAATCCTCTAAATATCAGAGGAAGTATCAACACACAAATATTTATCAGCACACAAATCTAAGAGCTAATGTTTGGATTTACAGATGCATAGGGGAGCCTTAGTGAGATGTCCAACATAAAACAGCATTTACGATGAGAGGGGAAAAAAAAATCACGAAAATATAGTTTTAATTTTTTGGTGTTTCTGCCACATCTCCCATCCTCTACTGGAGCCTCACATTTACTAAAAGATAAATTGGAACAGTTATCGGAACAAATTATTTCTTTTAAAAATATGATGCTTATCTGTACTGTTGAGACATGCATGTTTTGATGGTTTTCATTACGTATATTTCTTTCATCAAGAAAAGCTCAGTAATTAAAGAAGCTATTCTCTCTTCTACAACAGCTGGTTAACCTTTCTGAAGCCTGTAAATATTTTAACAGTACCTACTGACAAATTTGGATTCAGGCATTAAGCTACAATGCTGTTCAACAAGCAGCTGGCAAGCCTTTCTCCCGTTTCCGTATTACAGCACAAACATACTGAACATTTGAGTTGGTTCTGCAATATTCTTTTATCAGAACACATGCTATCCCTGGATCTGAACCACACAACCAAATTAAAAGTGCCACAACTCAGATACCACACAACAGCCCCGTGTTTGTTAAATTCACTCTAATATTAATACATCAACACTCAGAACCAACAGCCTGTGTTTCTATCTTTGTGATAAATCATTTCATTTAACAGACATTAGATTCTTTCACTTCTGTAAAAACTTGATCTGGAATACATTTGTTGGTATGTTCAGAACTGATGTTTCTCATTAATTCCACTTAGTTTCTCACTAATCCACAAACCTGTGGACATGTGGGAATTTCAGTCTCATGCTGAACACCAGTAAAACCTTGAATCTTAGAGACAAAGCATGGACAAACCTCAGGTACTTCTTTATCTGAAGTAGCAGCTACATATAGGTATTGCCAAAATGCTATAGAATGGTAAGACTAAAAAGAAGTTTCTATGTAGCTTTCAGAATATGATGGTTTTCTTACATCTCTGTCTCTTACATTTATCTGTTGTCTCATTTCAACCTGAAGGTGACCCCTTGTCCACAATTAAGGAAGGCTGTGGCTATTGCAAGTTAAGAGACTGATGTCTCATTCATACTTCAGTTATTTATATTAAAAGTTCTATATTTGTAGATATCAGAATTGTGTTAGTTCTTGGGCTATGAGACAGCTCTGTAAATAGCAGACAGTAAATTCAGAATTGAAGTCCAACTGTTCTTGTTTATATCTATCCATTCTTAGCTCAGCATCTAGTAAATAAAGGTATTTCACCAACACATGGCCACCTGTGACTTGTGACATGCTCTTTTACAAATTACACTCCCTCAGAATACAGAGATTTATTTAAAAGTATGAGCAGAGAAGTTATTTTGACACAGCAATTGTTTAATAAATCTTTATTCACAAGTTTTAACATAGGCATGAATTTACATTATAATTGTGATTTACAAGAAACCACTTTTACTGAACACTTTGTTTGCTCAAGTATTCACCTAGCTTTAAGCTGAATACTTCTTTATCTAGCATAACAAAGGCAATATATAGTTATGCAAGATGAATCGCTGACAAATCAGCAGTTGCACAAGGAAGAAAAGAAGTGCAAGCCAAGTCAAGATGAGATCATATTTGGGATGCAAAGGTCACCGTTTCACACGAGGCTCACAGTTTCACGTCAAAGATTATATTCTTGTTGAATTACACGTGCTTCACCATAACTGAGCCTAATTTTGCTAAAACCACATTTCTTTGAGAAACACAACTACTGTATCATTTAGGCGAACAAATTCAATTCAACCATATTACTTGAAGCAACCCTACAATAGTCATGTCTATAAGTCGATCTGATCATAAGCTTTTTTATCTTATTTACAAATACTCTCCAATTTTATACACGGACAAAAGTTAAAAACCCCTTACAAGCAAAATCTCATGTTATTTAACATAAACTAAGGAACCATTCCTTCCTCCTTATGCATTTGAAACGCCACTTTTAAGGCAATTGGGGATTTTTTTTTTCTTTCCTTCTTTTTTGATTGAGGAGAAAATCTCTTTCCATATAAAAGGGTATCTGATCACTTTCCAAGTGAAATAATATCAGAAATCCTGACATACTTTATGCCTAAGAGTCTGAAACACATACCGGAACAACTGGAGATGAGATACACACAGTTAAAAATCTTACAGATAAAAAAGAAGTTGAACCTCTTTAATTTCAATCTGCAGTAATGGTTACTTCAAAGGATTATAAAACACATATTTTGGTACAGATACATACTTAACATCTAAGAAAAGCTTAATCAACTAATATTACAACAATAATATTGTTACAGCTATGATGGTCTAAGGCTACAAGGCAAAATTGGTACAGATCACCTCAGTCACATGAACATGAAAAGGTCACAGATGCTTGTCCTTTCCCCAGACTACTTCAATTCCCCTAAAAGAGCTCTTCTGCTGTACATTTATGTTAGTAAAGCCTTTCAGGTAACTGCTGCGTATGCACTTATATGAGAAATGTTTCAGGTTTCGGTGTAGATTATTGAAGGCTTTCAACTGACAGTCAATATGCTTGATATTACTATTGTCTACCTAGCTTACTGCAGAAAACTTTTTCTAGTGATTTCTATCGCTAGGAAGTTTTAGTCCTTTTAGTCTCATCCTTCTAGAAAGGCCAATTATCTTAAAAGACACCACACTCCTACATTTGGATGAAGGAGAGTAGCTTGCATCCATATCAATATTCAAGTAACAGCATCGTACATTAACAGATAATTTAATAGAAAAAATAGAACAAAAATATTTGAAAAGCATCAAAAAATATGCAAGTTGAATCCTTAACAATGCTTTCTTTGCAAAAAGTTTGACATCATCATTTAAAAGAAAAACCAAACAAACCAAACAAAACTCAAGCATTAACAGCTCAATCAACAATACAATGCTGTGATACAACCCCAGTTGTATCACAATTTCACTAAGTTTAATGAATTTTTAAACTGCTTCCATGCATAAGTCATGCATAGCTACTACTTTTACTGTGCATCTAAAACAGCAGATTGTAATATGCCACTTTGCAGCAATTGCCCTACAGGATAGCTTTTAGGGGAACAAAAGTTAAAAAATATAAATCCAAAACCAAACCTCAGCCTTAGATTAGAAACTGCCAGATGAAACACAACTGAATACCAACTAAAAATGAAATTTTTCTGCCACACAAACATGATCTTAAAAACATAAAAAATAAAAAGAAACCACCTCATATACAGGGTCATCCAAAGACCGCTTGTGCCCAAACCAGCTGAACTGCAGAAGAGGCAATGAAAACAGAGAAATGCCTTGCTAACGTTACCTTACACTAAATTAGTAGCTGTAGCTGACACCTGATGCTGTCAGAGATGTCAGATGATCACAAAGAACAAGAGTCCTGACCTCGGATAGAAGGTAAGATAGTAACACAGCATTACCCATCACTTTGAAGCCATGAAAAACTGCTGCTGTAGCACAGGGTGCTATATTTAACATACTATCATGAAGGAACCGATTATCTAAAAAAGGCAAGGCAAACAAGGCTATTTTTTAGCAACAATAAGAAACATCACAGAAAAAGGAGCTTGGATTTCACTGTTTCTTTAGCTAGCAAGGCTGCAAAAGCTAAAACCACATACTTGGTATTTGTGGCACAACAAATTCCCACCTTACTCAATTGTAACTCTCCAGCAGTTTTTGTAGTTGCGAGGAATTGCCTAGCTCTCCTCCTTCCCAGGATGTCAGCCACAAAGTCATGACAGTGCAACATACAGGATATGATTCTACCTGGGCAGTCCCAGGTATAAGAAGACTTCTCCTTATACCACTATATCCTGTCACCTTATGCTGGATGCTCCATGGAGAACAAAGTATAGTACACAGATGTTTTCAATATATAACTGAACAATCTAATTTACATTAAGGCTTTACAACATTTTACATCCTAAGACCTAGCTTCTTCAGTTGCTTCAAACTTCAGCAAACTTAATCCAAGATAAAACACGTATGCTACATGCCTGCCCCAAGCAGAATGAGGTAAACTAGTTGAGAGAGAAAGAAAAACCAGTTTTGTGTCCAGCACTTTTTACTTTTTGAAGAAGTGAAGATTCCTCTTTCAGAGTTACTCTAGTTGCCTTCAAATTTTGACAGTTAGGGTTTCTTTAATGTGTATATATATATATATATATATTGCTACTTAAAAATTAGTCCTTATCAACATATGAACCCACTTAATAAATATGCCCTTAACATATGGCTCTGGAAAAAAAAGGCCAAGAAACATCACCAACAGCTCATATAGCCAAAGTATATAAGAAGATACTTTTAATACACCATTCTCCACTACCCGAGAGCTGACTAACTCAGTACACAGCATTCCCATAGAGAAACTGAACATCCTCTAAGTGATCTAAAGCACACATTTTAACTAGCACTCCTTTATTTATGCAAACTTCCTGCTAGCAAGAGGAAAACATGGAGATGGAAAGAATACAATCTGAAAGAAAGGTTCCAGCAAAGGGGAAGAAGGTGTAAGACAGACATAAAAAATTCATAAATAACTAGGGAGGAAAGAGACATAGGCCGGCTGGATAACGAAATTCAGAGCTTGGCTCATTTCTGCAGGGCTGTGTCTCCCAAAGCAGAGGAAAGCCTGGATTCTTGGAGTCTGTTCCAAGTGTCTTTGTTCTTCTCACATCGATGAACTCACTGGCAAAACATCCATGTCCTCCAGTGCTAGGCTATTTCCTACTACCACTGTCAGTACTACATTAGTTTAAAAGGCAAAGGTCTACGCAAATACGTTTCAACCCAACAGATGACCCACGCTGGTAGCAGCAAGAAGTCATACCACGCTGTTATGTTTGCACTGGTTTTATTTTTAACATCTAGAGCATTAGGGTTGCAAACTCACACACACAAAAATTAAGAAAAGCTACAATTAACACTGCTTTGTGCAACCTCCATCCACTGCTCTGTGCACTTTTTCAGACTGCATGTACTTAAATTCTAACATTTTATGCTCTCAAGATAGGCCTTCTGTAGAAATTAACTGGGAAGAAGAACAAGAGAATGTCTGTTGTATGCTTAAGGTCCTACTGGTTTGAAAGCTAAAGGAACTGAGATACCTATGAAGCATGAGACTGCAAAGAGAAAAGGCAAAACAAACCCAGAGAGTAAGTCCACCAAAAGCTACGCTTGCCACCGAGTGCCTATGACAGTAGGCCAGTCCTTTCCCCTGCCTTTAGAGTTATTTTTTGTATGTTTTTTATTTTACAGATGTCTAGTCAGATCATCTGCAATCCAATTTGTGTACATACTCGGCAACGCAGAGGCAATTAGGCTCTGTCTTTTAAACATATCAGTTGCTTTACGCTATAAAATGCAAATGGAAACAGGACAGTATTTTCATAACATTCTTGCCGGATGAAGGAAATTCATTATTATTAATGGAATACTTAGATGCTCTGATGATAACTAGCAAAGGAAGACTCGTGAGTAACTTGATAAATCTGCTCTTTGGGATAGCTTTCGCAAACATAGTTTAAAAGAAACTGGCGCTTCACATAGAAAATAAGTATAAAGCTAACTACCAGAGAGCACTGAATTAATACATTTTAATGCCACGGCCGTACGAAGAATTATGTGAACATATGCATTCACATAACTAGAAAGATATAGCTAGAAAAACTGCTTAAACTGAGCCACAAACACAGTGGAATTCACACCACACACACAAAAAAACCAACCTGAAGGGCAAGAGATAAAGTTATAGTTTAAGAATATAGCTGGATATAGTCTGCAGTTACATCCTTACAGAAGCCAGACAAGTCTATGCAATTTGTGAGGGAAAAAAAAATAGTAACAGGCTAAAAAATGTTACAGACACATTTAAATACCTGGCTTCCAAACAGAAGAGGAAAAAGACAAACAACCCTCCCCCAAATATTTACCTTATTGCAGTAAAGCATCCAAAGCTCATACAGCCTCTCTCGGGATGCCATTCCTTCCCTTGCTCTTTTCGCGATAGCAGCTACTTTTGTTCAAGATCCTACCATGCTCAGTTCCCAGGTGCTCTTTCCGTAGATTTTACTTTATTATTACATTTATATAATAACCTGAAGAGTCAAAGATGAAAATAACAGCGTCTCAGTCTCTCCTTATCGGGTAAAAATCGTGCTGTAGCACAACACAGGCAACTGCAGGCAAGTGTCAAGCATGTCCGTTCTTCGCCAGCGCCTCTTCGGTTTTAATCTCTGAAAGTGAAAACATACCCTTCAGGCCTTTGGTGAAGGAAGGAAATAACAAATCCGCACTTAAAGCTCACAGACGACCTCGGGAATTACGCGGCGGCAGGTCGCATCGGTTTTGTGTCTGACATTACCACCCTTACGACGGAGAACGCTGGTCTCCGATCCCCCTGAAGCTTTCTCCTTTCCTGCCAGGAAGCTGCGGGGAAGCTGAGAAGGGACGGAGGAGTCCTGAGGCGGCTGTGGTAACGCCCGGAGGGGACGGACACCCCCTGCACGCCTGGGCCCCGGCCCGGCAGTGACAACCGCTGCCGCTGCCCTGCTCGTCCCAGGCCCGGACTCCGCAGCGGCCTCGGAGCCCGGCCGGCCCAGGCAGAGTCGTCTCCCGCAGACTGAGGGCTGCCCAGGCAGAGAGCCTGCCAGCAGCCGCTCCGCTCCCAGCAGGGCCCCGTGCTGTCCCGCTGCCCGCTCTAGAGCGAAAGCAGCTGCGCCGCGCCCCCACCTACCTCGGCCTCCCGCAGCTCCCACCGCGCTACCGTGGGCTCTCTCCCCACAGCCTTCCCGGGCTGCGGCGGGCGGCGGCCGGGCAATGCCGCGCGGCAGCCGGGCGGCGGAGGGGGCCGGACCTCGCCACATCGCCCGCCCCGCCCACATTCCGGCACACGCCCCGGGGGAGGCCGCGAGCGCCATCTTGGTTTCGGGCAGGGGCAGTACCGTCAGTGCAGGCGGAGCGCCGGAGGCTGTGGTCGCTGGCTGGGCAGAGGGAGGCCTGTGGGGCGGGCTGGAGCAGCCGTTGAAGCTGTGATAGCTGCGGTGGGAGAGCCATACAGGCACCTCACCTGAGGAGCAGGCAGTCCCCGTAAGGTGGCACAACCCTCTCCTGCTCGAAGGGTCTCGTTGCCTATAAAAGGGTCGGCATTCCCAGTACTTGCCAGACCGAGCATCTCAGGAAACCTCTGCACTGATTTGTAGGCAATAAAGCTAATGAAGCACGTACATGTGTTTTACACACACTCCAGAGAGGCCTGCCTTCGTAGCCTGAGGAGTGTGGACATATGTGCACATACAACCTGCTACTGCTTTAAAGCAGTCTGTACCTCGTATGCAGAGCTTGAGTAGAACTAAGAAAACACTCCGAAAATAAAGTCAGATTTCTCAAGGAGGAATGTGAAAAGCCATTCCTCAGCTTGCTGGTGTGGCTCTTTCCAAGCATGCGGGTAGTGCACTGACCCTTTGGAAGGCACAGTGCTCCAGCAAGGCACTTTCCTCCCTTTTTGCTCACCCAATAGTAGGATCCTTCTAGCATGGCTTGCCGGAGAACAGGCTTCCCTCTGTGTTCCTCTGCTCCCTTGGAAAGCGGGTGGGAAATGAATGCTGTGTCAGGTTCCAATGCAGGGAGATTTAAGGAGGCCTGGGCCTTCTCCTCCTGCTGTGAGGCCCTGCAACCACTGAACACAGTCCTGCTCCTGCCATTGGGTCATCTCCTCACCTGGGTAAATCTCACACAGCATCAGGTGATGAAACATTCATTGTGCTGTTGATTACTTTCCTGTTGATTTCCACAGCACTGCAATGGTTTCACATAAGTTTTGAAAGTCCTTTGCAAAGGCATTAACTGTGTGATATCATTATATTGCCTGCTGTATAAAAAATTGCTGGGGATGGAGAAGTGTCACCAAAAGCCCAGAGACAGTCTGATATTGGTCCCTGCAATATGCCTTTGTTTTTAGATGAGTGAACTTTCCCTGGAGAACTTTAAGGGCTAACACGTGTTTGGTGTTGTATGATCTAGATAAGTGTTGTGGTAGTGGGAAAAATTTACTGCTGTATCTAAACATAATTCCTAGCACGGATGGAGAGACACTGACAAAAAGTAGTCTGTAATATTTTTAGTTGTGTGAGACACATGCTGTAGTATTTACTGCTAGCTGCCATGGTCTCCTGGCTTAAGGCTGCAACATCATTTTTTCCATCAAGAAATTAATAGGAGCTCAGAGTCCAGCTCAGTCCCAGGACAGGACCTGCTACGCCTAAAGCACCCTGTTCCTCCAGGAACAGAAGAGATTCTACCTCCTTCTTGAGGGACTTATCTCAGGACCCAAGTTAACTGCTAGGAGGTCCTCCCTAACAGCCAACCTGTATCACCTCTGAAGCAAATTCAAATATTATTTGTCCCCTCCATAGTACTATGGAAAAAGGACAGTCTTTGTACGATACTTTTGGAGTTATATTTTTCCTATCACACCTTTTCTAGGCTAAACAACAATCTATTTCAAACTTCTCTTACAATTTGCTCCCATTGAAAAAGTCAGTCCCAATCAAAACCATGCAAAACCACCAATCCTTCCTTGAACTACAGCTCAGTTTTCTTGCATTATTAAATTTTACCAGTGATAGGAGGTGCTCCAACATAAAATCCTGCAGTAGACTCCGCTAAAACAACAAAAAACACACACTGATAGAGATGGGAGACTCCTTCCTTCTTAAGTGCTGCTCCTCACCTAATCAGGATGCTCACAGAGTATAAATCAGCCATTTCTTACTCTGCTGGAATTGTAATGACATAGCTATCCTAGTGGGTTTAAACAATTGCTGCTGCTTGTGTAGATAGTTCTTGCCTTTTATAGGTGCTCTGGAGAGAGAGGAAAACATTTATAGCCTGTTCCAGCAACATCCAGGGTGAGTAGTCTATTGGTCTGATCTTCCAGAAGTTTTCCTTTAAACAGCTTGCTTGCTGTGGAATTGTTATGGTGACTCTTAGATGTCTGTGTTACCAGGTGTAGGACAAGTTTAATATTTCCCTGTCAGTATAGATAAACAGGTAGTATTTACTGAGTTTTTTCTCACATGTAAA
The DNA here is from genome assembly GCF_012275295.1 of Melopsittacus undulatus. NCBI lineage: Eukaryota > Metazoa > Chordata > Aves > Psittaciformes > Psittaculidae > Melopsittacus > Melopsittacus undulatus. The sequence goes on from NC_047534.1 coordinate 37,529,892, forward strand.
TATGAGCAACAAAGCGAGGTCAGTGGGGAAGGGTGAACTACAGCTCTGTCCCTACAGGTGTAGTATAACTCAGAGTGAAATTATAATTCAGTATGCTTACTGTGATAAAGACTAGACTAAGGATGTGGAAGTCAAAGAATGGAGGGAGGATGTAAAAAGAAACATTACTAGCTTTGTATGGGTACTTTTTAAAGTGTGACTGTGTATGGATTGGTCTACCAATGGAAACTAATTACTAAGCTTTTCATCATCTTTTCTTCCGTAGCTATGTATCAATTGTTTCATGGATCTTAAATAGCCAGGTAGGCAGTGTTCATTTGTATTTCATTGTCCCTTAGCTGCTTTCTTGTGATAGCTGTCTGTTTACAGCAGTGGTTGTTTTTCATATGTTGTACATTATTTGTGGTTTTGTACTTTATCTCTTTTCAGTGGCTGCATATTAGTAATTTAGTCTTGTTATGAATTTGTCAGTCAGCAAGTTCAGATAACAGGAAAGGTTAGAGAGAAGGGTGTGGATAGGGAGGAAGCATAAATTTGACATTAAGGAAAGATTCAGCAAAGGAGTGGACTGCATTGGATTGCAGCTTTGAGATCAGGGACCTCTGAAGTGGCAGGAAAAACACTTTATAGTAAAGCTTTTGTTAAGTTATACTTATGTTTAATAGGAGGTAATGAAAAAGATACAAATCTGTATCTGACTTTCAGATATTCTCAAACATGTTGTTTGACTGTGAGGCTTCTACTGAGATCATGCCCAGGAGCAGCAAAAATCATGCTGGGGTAGGTCTATGGCAAAGCTTTTATCTGATGTTTTTCTTGATGTCTTGGGGATAATGTTTTGTTTACTAACAATGAAGACCTGAATTATGCTTAGAATTGAACCTGTGTCTCAATTCTTCCACCTTCCTATACAAACAGACCCTTGTACAGAAGCAAGGTTTACTCTGTACATTCCAAGTAAAGCAAGTGGCCTTGGCAGCTGTGTTTAAAACTCCCAGTATCAAAATGCCTCTTAGGTGTGTAAAGAAGTAGGCCTTTGTATATACTAGTTTCTAGCTATTCAAACTTAATTAACCTGAGATTGCATTTGGTGGGCTATTAGAAAGGAGGAAGTTGGCCCTTGCAAGATGCCAAGGCCTCTGATGCAGAGGGTAGAACAGGATCAGCTTGCCTTGAGTTTCTCTGACTGTGATTGCACAAAATGAGTGTGCAATTATTTTATTAGGTAAGGCAGCATACTTAATTGGTGTTTATTCTTCCTTCTGTCACCATATTCACATTGTACCCTGGGTAGCTTAGGGCTTGTTAGCTGCTTGCAAAATGAAAGGAATTTGTTTGCCCCTTGACGCATAAGCTGGTATCTAGGCATTTTAGTTGCTTTCTTTCAAAGTGTTGGAGACTGGCCAGAACTAAAGCTGGGAGGTGATGGTCTTGCTAATAGCATTAAGTCCCTTTGGCCCCTGGCTGCTCTGCTTTCATATATGCAGGTTAAACCATTAACCAGACTCAAATTCAGGAAGGAATTTAGCCCAGGGTAGCCTGGGACCATGGTGAGTGTTTTTGTTGTTCTTTGTCCTTTCAGCTTATTTTCAAGGGGGGCCTTCAACATAATGAATCCCCTGCTGTAAAAGGCCCAGGATCTCTTCTGCTGCTTTTCTATAGCATAGGCTCCCTTACCAGAGGCTTTAGGTTTGCAGCTGTGCTAGGAATGTTCTTGTTTAGGGCACATATTAAAGATTCTTCTAGCCTAATGAAATTATATGCTTTTGGCTGCTTAGGTTCTTACAGGCTCTAATAGCCAGCTAAGATTCATGGATGGGTGTTAAGGCTTAGAACTGCCCCTCTCCTCTGCTGTCATTTAGGTTATCTATGCCAGAGCTAGCATGTGTAGACTCATGTTATAGCTGTCTTTGTTTTGCAGATGCTCAAAGATACCAGTTGTTAGTGCACAAATTTGCATTGTGAAAGCGTTCTCCTTCTTTCTCCAAACTCACTTTTCACTCAAAGTAAGCCCTTAGTCTTCACTGTTTTATGGCCAGTGATCAATGATGTTACTGTACTTGGACTTCAAATGACTGTGCTTTAATTAAGAAGCTGTTTAATGAATGCTTTCATTTTGTTGCAGAGCTCAGCAGATTTGGATCTACAGCATGACTCCTCAAAGCAATCTGTACTGGGAAAAAAAAAACCCTAACATGGTAGCAGGCAAGGTTTAAAGATGTGTAGGTGTTGGTAGTCTCTGATGATCTGTCTGTACTTAATTCCCTGTCAGCTGACATAAGCTTGTCCTGAGAATGGATGCTGTAGCATCTTGGGGCCTAACTCCTCTTCGTGTGGGGAAGAATGCAAATGAAGGGAAATAACTAAAGGGAAAAGGGCTTAAGAGAGCTCCAAATGCTGCTAGAGGTGGACTTCTTGGAAAATGTTAGAGCTGTGGCCTCCCAGAAGTTAGACGTTGGTTGCAGCACAGTGCCTGCTTTTGAGTAGGATGTGAAACTGAGGGTGTGCCATTCCCTGTGTCCTTGTGAATCCTCCAGGGACTCTGCTAGCTCACTCCTGACACAGGCAAGGTATAGAGACCTGAATAATGTCTAGTGTTGTGAAGCATGAAAACAGAGTTTTAAAGATTCTGCAAAGTTATGTAAACAACAGTGTGCTGTTAAATTATATGTGAGATTTTTTGGGGGGGAGGGAGCACTTGAACACTGAATGAATTGTAGACTCTTTAACATAATGGGTCTCTCTTCTGGTTTTTAACCCCAAACGTTAGAGAAAGCTCCTACTTCTCTGTGCTACTGAGGGTCAGCATGAGTTCATGACTACAGACAGTGTGAGGTCCTCACTAAACAAAAGAACACAGTGTAGGCCATGAGCTGGAAATAGGAGCCATTTAATCCTGTGCAGGACTCTGGACTTAATGCATTAGGTGGCAGCAGGAACTACTGGACACCAGGACTCTATTATCACAAAGTGAACAAGCTATTGAGAGATTTATTTTGATATCTGTAACAAATAGTAGTTGACAGAAATAATTCTGATTAATAAACATGGTAAATACTATAAATGCTTTGCTTTGTCTTCAGTCATCTAGTGTCACAGATGCAAGTTTGGTATGCAGTACCTCCATAAGGATACTTGGACTGTGAATTTACCAGCCTATTCACAGGACAACTACTTTGGAGGACACTGCTTTCACGGAGCCATTCAAGATGCAGGGTACACACTATAATAAAGCATAGGGTTGGTCCTATGGATTCAGTTACAGGTGGATTTTTGGATTTTCATTATCATAAATGAATGTTTTCCATTTTTTTCCTCTAAGGTCTGAAATAATACTTATCTTCAAAGATGCTATTTTTAAATTGATCCGAGACTGCAGATAAAATTCAGCTTGGCAATTTAGATGCAGGTTTTCTCTGAGCTTGGGTGTTACCAGCTCATTTCCTCTGACTTATGGGGAATTAGTCCTACCAGTAAAGCAAGCATACAGGCTCTGAAGCCCACTGTAGTCAAGACTGACTGGTGGACTTTAAATCAAAGGCTAAAAGCATTGCAAGAAAAGGGAGCCTTAGGTGGCAGATTTTTTTCTGCTTTTCCTCTAAGATAATAAACTGTTTCAAGATGATAAACTGTTTCAAGACTGTCTCTGACTCTTGTATCTAACACAGGAAAGATCTGATGTAGAAAAACACTTCTGGTCAATGCTCAATACAGTTTCTGCAGGTGTTCAATTGGTTGTATAGACACAAGATTACTGCTGCTCTACAAAGACCAACATCTTAATTGCTTTAAAAAAACAAACAAAAAACCCCAACCAATGAAAAACCTACCACAAGTGAGCCCAACAACACTTTAGTATCACCTTCTGTGACCAAGTAACCTGCTTGGTTGATGTGAGGTGTGTAGTGGACATTGCCTACCTGGATCTTTCCAAGGCTTTTGATAGTTTCCCACAGCCTCCTCTTAGAGAAACTGACACTTTATGGCCTTGATGAGTAGTCTGTGTGGTGCGTGGGGAACTGGGTGACTGATTGCACCCAACGAATTGTGGTAAATAGCTCCTTAGACTCTTCGCATCAGCCTCCCAAGTCAACTTCCCTTCAGTCCATCTTGTTCTCACCCTCCTCATCTGTGCTTCTTTTCCTGTACAGTTTGAAAGAACACAAGTGTTTGCACTAGCTTTCAGCACTTCGATCCAGAACTTGGCTTAACTAAGTGAAACCCAGAACTGCATGTCAGTGAAAACAATAGCTGCATTATCTTATGCAGATGGAATGTATCTGGCAACTTGCTGTGATGGTTTATGAAGTTTCTACTGGACAAGGAAACTGAGTTGTACATAAAGCTTACAACATAGGTGAACTTAATTTTTCATGAATATTGGAAGGACACATTCCAGCATGAAGGCTATTCATGGGCCAAATCTCAGATCCTTAATCTTATGTGTGGGTACTGAAACATTTCACATCTTGGCAACCTTTCCCATCTTAGTAAAACTTTTCCAGGGAATGAGTCTAAAAGAAAAAACACAGATTTATTCTGTGCTGAATTATTCAGAAGAAATCTATCATGAGGCAAACACACATTCATTTGCAGCTCAAATCTATTATGAGGCAAATATGCATTCATTTGCAGCTCAAATACATGGTGGTGTTTCTACAATGGGATGTGTCAAGTTGCCTCTGCAGTAGTATAGTCACTATCTTTGCCTATCTTGAAATAAAAACATTGACTGGGGTATGGAGATGTTTAGTTCTCAACTCTGTACTAAACTTCTTTGTTTAGATCATGTATAGCCAAAGTGGTTTTATATAGAATCATAGAATCGTAGAATAGTTAGGATTGGAAAGGACCTTAAAATCATCTAGTTCCAACCCCCCTGCCATGGGCAGGGACACCTCACACTAAACCATATCCCCCAAGGCTTCATCCAACCTGGTCTTGAACACTGCCAGGGATGGAGCATTCACAACCTCCTTGGGCAACCCATTCCAGTACCTCACCACCCTAACAGTAAAGAATTTATTCCTTATATCCAATCTAAACCTCTGCTGTTTAAGTTTCAACCCGTTACCCATTGTCCTATCACTACAGTCCCTAATGAATAGTCCCTCCCCAGCATCCCTGTAGGCCCTCTTCAGATACTGCAAGGCTGCTATGAGGTCTCCATGCAGCCTTCTCTTCCCCAGGCTGAACAGCCCCAACTTTCTCAGCCTGTCTTCATACAGGAGGTGCTCCAGTCCCCTGATCATCCTCGTGGCCCTCCTCTGGACTTGTTCCAACAGTTCCATGTCCTTTTTATGTTGAGGACACCAGAACTGCACACAATACTCCAAGTGAGGTCTCACGAGAGCAGAGTAGAGGGGCAGGATCACCTCCTTTGACCTGCTGGTCATGCTCCTTTTGATGCAGCCCAGGATACGGTTGGCTTTCTGGGCTGTGAGTGCATGCTGCTGGCTCATGTTCATTTTCTCATTGACTAACACCCCCAAGTCCTTCTCTGCAGGACTACCATGAATTTCCCTTTTGCCCAACCTGTAGCTGTGCCTGGGATTGCTCAGACCCAGGTGTAGGACCTTGCACTTGGCATGGTTAAACTTCATTACGTTGGCATCAGCCCACCTCTCAAGTGTGTATATAATAGATATACTCCCCATCTGCCCCGCAGCAAGCACTAACCAGCCATCATTTGATTGGGAATCTTAACTGACTTTTTTACCTCTTCGGGAGTCTAAATCCCATTAGGTGAACTTTGTAAGCGTCCTTTCTATTACCCTCCCAGAGTCCTTTTTATTACCCAGCCACAGAGGTGTCTGGGGAAGTTGCTACCTGTGCCAGAGTTGTCAAAATGGTGTGTAGTGCTCTGATTCCAATATAGGCAGTAGCATACATGAAGTTGGCATGGAAAACTTAATTCTGTAATGATACAAGACTTAATGGAGTCATTGAAGCCCATCCCATCATCTCAGAAGTACTGGTGGCCTACGTAGCTGAGCCATTCACGCATCATCCAGCAGCCATTTTTCATCATGGTAGACTTGCAATGGTTGAGGTGGGCACATAGGTCTGGGTGGACTGTGGGGCTTCACAGGAGCAGCCCTAAAAGTCTCTGTCATCAACGAAAGAAATCTGCAATAAAACAAAAGTAACCCTGTCACACTGGAAAGTATTTGAAAGCTGGCTTTGTTTGCATAGATTGTACAAGACAATCCAAAGATCTGAAAGATCCATAGGGACACTTGTACCAGGCCCAAAGACTAGCAAAGCCTTTATGTTCATTTTCTATAGGATGAACAGACAGTGGTGTTTTCATTTTTCTATTGCTACAAATGACAGGTGGCTATCCCTTTGGGACTCTGGGAAGTGGGGGGCATCTCTCATCATGATGATTTCATGCTGGAAATAGCCTGTCAGCAGTTTCATGACAAGTTTTTGGAGCATTTGGAGAAAGTGAAACCCAAATTCCTCTTTGACTGAAAGCTTCATGGATGACTTCTGTGTATCACATGACTTCTGAATGTACCACATTCAGCTTTTGTCCATCTCCTGCACCCTGTCCTGGGCTCCTAGAAATCTTCTGTAATGTAGAATGCAGACAAAGGAAGAAATAATTTTACTACAGCTGAATTATGCTGAAGCTTTCACCTCTCTTAATGATACAGGAACAAAACAAGACTGTTATGCATAACCCGAGTTAATCATTGAGCACTCTGGGTCCTATTGGGCAGCTGTATCTTAACAGCAGTAAAACTGAGTAAGAAATACTTAAATTCAGTGGCATTGTTTGGTGATATTTGTTACATTTGGGGGGATAGAGTACTTAAAACTTATTTTCCTGTACATCTTGGTTTAAGATTATATAAATTTTAGGTCTCTTTCAGCATCTGACAAACTCAAAGGGCAGAAGGACAGAAAAATAAAGCCAAAAGACTTCCTATGCGTAAATGTTTTGGCATTTGAAAGTTTCCAAGTACAATATAGGCTTTCTTTAGGAAACTTATCAAAGACATAGATAATAAAACACCACTTGAGGTTTCCCCACTGCTAATATGTTGGTAGATCACCAAGCTATGTTTGCAAACATATTTGCCTATAAGGAGCTACGCAGATGCTAGGTTGGTTGTCAGTGCTCCAATCATTCAGCTGTTCTTGCTTTTGCAGTTTTTATTAGGATTTAATTGTGAGCTCTCAGCATGCAGGAGTTGCAGCAGTCCTTTATACACAGTACACAGTGCTACATCCACAGGCATTGGATGAAAGGTAATTTTTGCTCAGCAAAGAGAATGGATGTTTTTTCCCTTCCCTTTCTCTATTATCATTCTCTAAACAAAAGTCAATAGCAGTGGTCGGGGGGAGGGTACCAACTTTATTGATACTGTCAGTAAGCAGAGAATCAGACTAAAGGGGAGGTCAAGTAATATTTCTTTTAGTTATTTTACTGATGGAAGACGTGCAAGTGATAGTGCTGGAAGCACTTCAGCAGAATTGTTGCATGTCACTGTTTTTACTCTCCTCTGTTTTACTTGAGAGATATACAGATACCTTGAGTCACTGAGGTGAAATGCAGCAGCATATTAATTTCTTCAGCTGAAGAAACTTTAATTGCAGTTGAACTTAAATAAAGAAAAAGCTGTTTAGGAAGAATGCTCTAAGTATTCAGTCTGATCTGACTAATCCCAAAGACACTCAGGGCTGTTCATTCTGGGCCCTTGCTTTGATGAGGTGTAGTGCAATTCTCATTCAATCAGAACACTGTAGTTATCTTTAGAAGCCCGGACAATAGGTAGCCTCAAAGTCAGAGCTGGTTTGAATTTATCTGAAGGGCAGACTGAAGCTGATGTACTCTGGGGCTATGTAGGTAAAGTTATTCTGCTGATGGCCATCTTTGGGTTCTAGCAGGACCTTTTTTCTCAATTTGTCTCATTTGAGCAATGGGAGGTAATGCAAGTAAAAGTGTGTTTTCATATTTCCTGCTCATACTGCATGGAGCAACAGTAGATCTTTTTGTCTCACTGGCTTCTTGTTCAAATAAAAAGCAACATGGTTGTACTTCCTTGCTTGAGTCTTTCATTATGAGTCTTGTACGGTGATTTCATGAAGCTACAAAACTTTTGGGTGAATCTTTAGCTGGTCTGGTTTTGCAGAGCTCTAGTTGTGCTCCAAATGGGTGTTGTAAATGGTATTGCTCCTTCCAGCCTCTCTCTTGGAGGTGTTTCCTCAGCAACGAAATTGTAGCCTTTAACCCTGGAAACAGAATGACGGAAGAGTGTGAATTAAAGTCTGGCAGTTGCTTTTGAATACCTCCATACTTTCTTTGGAGTAAAAATAACTTCTTTCTGATGGTTAATGCTAAGCAAATTGAATTAACTTACAGGAACAACTACGTGCAGGCCTGTGCTTGCATTTTTCACAGGTCTTTGACAGGCTCAGAAGTGTTAGACTCTTTTGGTTCTTTCTGTGGTCATACCTGCTTTGTGGAGCCAGTTCTCCTTTTGGGTCCTGAATGGTCTTTCATAGTTACTACAGTAGGCACAGGGCTTGGTGATGAAGTCTGGAGTTTGAGAGACCAGAGTAGGGGCAGTGATACATGAATTCCTTATTATATCTACAAATGCAGAGCACCCATTATGAGTCAGATCAGTGGTTCAGCTAATGAAGTAACTTGGCAGCAGCTGTGACCATGAGTAGGAACCATGGGAAGGGTAGATATGAAGCAAATACATATGATACATTCTTCAAACTTAAAGACTGCAGTAATTTTGGCTCAAGAGGTTTCCTGGTCATAAGGTTACTTCTTTCTGGTTAATAATCCTCAGTGGATTTGAATTACAAGTACTCATCCAGCTTCTCCATGAATCCTGTAGACTTTCCCCTCCAAGGACCATATGATACAGATGGACTAGGCACTGCAGGAAGGGCTGCGGGTTGATTTTAAACTCTAGAGCTAAAATATCTTGTTAGCCAAATTGTATCCATGATCTGAGAAGTCAGGATATTCACACTTGTTTCAATTGCTCTTAACTAGAATGCTGCTAGAACAGCTGCTTTTACATGGAGATTGTCTGATTTTGCACTCCAGAAATGCTCAAGCATAGGGGTACTCTGTAAATAGCAGTGAGTGTTTATGTAGAGAAACCTATCCTGCATGACAGCAACTGAAGTGCCTGCTACCAACCATAAAACAATCAACAGGAACCTGGAAGACACGTTAGCAGAAACTTGGATGCTCTCTATGGATTTCCAGCGTTCCTCTCCTCTGACACCCTTGTGCTTACTGTATGCTTGAGGTTCTCTGAGCATTAGCAAGCAAAAGCAACTAAAACCTTCTGGTGTTCCTTGAAAACTAGGAATTCCCAACATTCCTGTCTCAGGTAGAGAAATCTGGGGAGGTTGGGCCATCCCCAAACTCTCAGATGCAGCAGAGACAAGAATCCAGACATCCTCAATATTGCTCTGATCACTGTAGTATACTTCTGTTCATTCTTGCCTTTGACCAAAGGAATGTCAGCATGTAACCTACACATCAGTACTATACATCACGTATTTTTCAATTGCACTAATTGAACTAGCTACTTTGTTGAAGTATATGTGCATATATTAATTGCTGTCTGGGGGCTGGTCTGTTTTTTCTTGCTGAAGGCTAATGAAATATTTTGGTTCCCTGTTCTAAGCAGGCAAGTAGATACTGCACTTGAAGTGCTGTGTTATTTTGCAAACTTGGGTTAGCACCCTTACCTAAGCATGCTAACACACACTTATACTATGCAGTTCCTATAAATGCAAATATTAAGCATCTGTGAACAAGAGAAAACATGATTTTTCACACCTCTGCCTTGAGAACTGAATTGTTCATGCTCCATTTCTCTCTGGCTGAAGCATGGTGTTCTTATGCACACCAGACATTTACAGCAGTTCAACAACCTACTTTGTGCTGTAAAGCACAGGCAGGAGAGCACAAAGTGTCCCATGTACAAAAGAAAGGGTAAGAAGGGCAAAGAAGGGTTCTATTTTCCTCTCCAGTGTTGTCAGGGAAAGGCTGGAGAAGATCACTAACAGGCTATTATTGATGGATCGTGTGAGCATGAAATAATGGCTAAATGAGGTCTCTGACATTAGCAAGTAGAGATGTCGAATTTTAAGAAGTCTACCTCACTGCCATAGAAGTTGCTGGGTTTTATTCTAGGACTCCATTATCAGGATGTTTACTAGGCAAAACCAAATCAGAGCCTAACATTTAAAGCTCAGATGGAAGGACTTAAACATGCACTAGATAAGGTTGCAGAGTGTTGTAGTATTTCTATGCTCTCTGTACTGCTTTCTCTCTTCAAAAGTCTCCAGCACCTTGCTGAAGAGCAGTAGTACATCTGCCTAACTATGCCTAGGAAAAAAAATCTAGACTCCACTACCTAAATGAGATCTATGTTAAGATGTAAGATCCTTTAACTGTTTTGTATTTTATTATGGCTCTCATTCATTATTGCACAGTGTGCCTGCTGGCATAGGATTCAGTGATGATTAGTAAGCATATACATAATTATTTCAATGATAATTAATGCTGCAATAGGCTTTTTTGAGCAGAACAAGATGTTGTCCTGTTTCTAACCCACACTGGTGTGCTTATTTAGTTCCTTTTGCATGCAGAATAGCCTAGCAATTGAGGGATTTGGCTCAATCTCCTGCTGCAGCAGATTAGTGCAGCTCTGAAGTTAGTAGGGGCAGGGCAACTGACACGAGCTAAACATTTAGTTCACAAAGTAGAGATTTTAAACATGCTATATAAAGGTGGTATGATTTTTAAGGATCTGGAAAAGATATTTCTGGAGGAATCAGCTGGAATAAGACTGGAAAGTTTTGCTGGAACAGTGGTAGCATGGAGCAGCTTGTTTGCATGAAGAATTTGATGCCAAGTGCAGCATTCACCTTTTCTGAGTGCCTCTGCATCTTTCTGTCCTTTTCCTCCTCAGTCAGTACTTTGCTGAATATAACTATTAATGGGACTTATTTTCCTATTTTACAGTACACGATAATTTAAATAACTGTTAAAGGTCCCGCTGCATATTGTTAACCTGGTAAGTGCAGAACTGTAATCGATTCTTAGATCAAAACCTGTAAAACTGGAGAAAAAATTGATGAAAGAATCAGACCTCCTCCTACACTTACCAGGGTTAGAAATACGCAGCTGGACCTTTAACAGTTATTTAAATTATCATGTAACTATGCAACAGCTGGATAAATGTGAATATTTTTTAAAAAATATATCCCATCTCCCTTTAAAGTGTGAGAGAAACTGGATTTCCCTCTGGACCTCACAGCTTTAATTTGTTTGTAGTACTGAAGGAAGATTCATTTGAACAAGGATTTTGGAATGTGTTCACTATTTGTTTAATGTAGGAGCAAAAACTCAGTGCAAGTCAGCCAGCCTCTGCAAAGAGACAATTCTGGTGTTTACTGCACCCTGGTCAAAAAAGTCTTCTATATTCCCTGGGCTTCAGTAAACACTATTGGCTCCTGAAGTTGGGCATTTCATACAAGATTCAAGAATCACCCAAAATATTGAGAGCAGATCTTAGGGAAACGGATGTAGCCTGGGACTGATGGGCAATCATCAGTGAGCTCCAACTTCTGGTGTTGCAGCTTCTCTCTTTCATAGAGTTGAATCCTGTAGGAAACAGATTTCTGCAGGACCAAGCACAGTAAAAACATAGGAAAGACAGAAACTTAACTGATTCTGACATTACTGAACGAGACGTACATAAGGAGCTGCTAGGAGCATTTCTGTGAAATTGTGCTCTGGAGATGGGATTGTGAGGAGGTTCACTCTTCTGAAGCTCTCACCCACATGGAGGAGCTCAGGTGTACCAGCAAATGGGTATGATCACATGTGGTAGGAAGTAAATGGAGGATACTTTATGATTTATAGATTTTATAAGGACTCTGTTTTGTGGCAATAGGAGCAAATGTATTCAGGTGACTTTCAGATAAACTGTGTTGCTTACTCATGGCCAGTCATTAATATTGTAGCCTTTTCAGAATTATGCTATTAAAAAAACACTTACCATGTTATTTCATATGCTCCGATTATACACTGGTGCACAGGCAATTGCCATGTGGCAAACTGCTAAGCAGTGTGAAGCATGGGAGTGTTCCTGCTGCTATAGCTTACACAGTCTGGTATACATTACTAACCAGAGAAGTATTTCAGAAAGTATTAGTTCTTTGCCTGACTTTAACCAACCCAGCTTTAGTGTCAGGAAAGCTGTATTCATTGCAAACCTGATTAACATGTTCTTGTGTCACTCATGAGCAAGTTGCATACATCAGCTTACAGCAGAACTTTATCAGCTAGCCCTGCTAGACCTTCCCTGTGTAATGTCAAAACCTTTCCTACCTAGAAATAGTCACTCAGCTTTCTTTTAGCATCTCCCAAGTTATGAACAGGCCCTGGAAATAGCACTGATATTAAACAGATTATTTCCTTCATTTCCAGTGAAACTTTGCATTGCCTTGCCAAACTTTGCCTCTTTCTCAAGTTATTTGAAGAGACTCTATACCTATATTTTTAAGGATAAATGATACCAAACTTCTTAAACTGTGATACACTGTGAAGTAGAAATTATTTGTAGGATTACATGACAAGACCTGATGGAGTCATAGATAATGAACCACTTCTTGAACTTAGTACAGTCATTCCTTTTTAGACAGTACTGGTGTTCTCAGTAATTGGGGTTCTCAGAAATCATTCACCTGCCTTCTTCTACCTGGATGGAATTGTATTGTTTCACATGGGACCACAGATCAAGGTGATCACTGCCACATTCATAGCAGTGATCCTAGAAGCTCTTGTCTTCATAAAACCAATGATCTCCGATATAAACATTTGCACAGATTTCCATCACAGTGTCTGTGTCAGCATAGGGTAGTGGCATACTGGGGCTTCTACTTACCTTTCCCAGTTTTGGCAGTTTGCTGAGGTGAAAGCTGAGAGCTGTGAGCAAACACTGTAGTTGCTTTTATATACCATAGTCCTAATGCTGCACCTGCAAAAAGTAACACGAAAAGGCACATTGTAAGCTGTGTGGAGATCTTGTTTTGTCTTTATTGTAGTTATGGCATTATTTGCATTTGCCATGTGAGATTCTTATTTTTCTGGGGTTTGAGCTGCATTTGCTGGTGTTATGTGCAGGTGAATTACTGTGCAGCTGTGGAGTGGACTATATTTTCATCTAGTATCAGCAGTGGTGCACCTGAACCAGTGGTGGATATATGTATAAGTACAGTTCTTTACACAACCTCCTTTGCCTGAAAGCTCTCAAACTCAGTGGACCTGAGCAGTTTCTGGCATAGGTCTCTTCCTCCCCCACTGTGTTGATTACCTCTTACCTAATTTTGCCCTATAGTAATCTTTCCTTTTTTGAGAGCAGATGAACTTTGCTTTGGTTTCAACACTTTGTCACCAGCTTTATCCTGGAAACAGGAAAAGTCTCCCTCTCACATGGTATTGTTAGCTTTTGCTTACTAATCCCCTCTATTATGTACAGATTTTAACAAAGACATGATAGGAGGAAACAGTGATTAAAAGTTTCAGTCTCTTCCTGGTGTGTGGTTAACTATTCCATTTCTGAAGGCTAAAAATACTGCAATCAAATGGTTCTTTATTAGATGTTTATCAGCGTATCCAAATTACTGGCTAAGATTGTAAATCATTTTGGGTCAGTTGGTTTAATTCTCTCTCTTTGAAAGTCTGTTTTAAAAAGTTGTCATGGTTTGAGCATGTTTTGAGGGTGTTTTTTTCAAGGCTTTTTCCAGCCAGGTGGAGGAGGGGAGTCCGGGAGGAAGGAGAGACAGGACACCTGACCCAGGCTAGCCAAAGAGGTATTCCATACCATAGCACGTGATGCCCAGGAGGTATACTGGGAAAGAGAAAGCTGGAGGGGGGAGCTCTGGAGAAAAATGGAGGAGGGAGCACATGGTGCTCGGCCAGGCAGGGTGGAGTGAGTTATGGGTCGGTGGCTGGTGGGGTGTTGTATTCTTTTCACTTGTTGTTTGCTGTATCATTATTATTTGTAGTAGTAAATGGCAGTAGGGGTTTTGTGTTATGCCTTAGCAATTAAACCGTTCTTATCTCAATCCGTGGGGGCTACATTCTTTGGATTTTCCTTCCTAACTCTCCGAGAGTAGGGGGACTTGGTTTAAACTACGACAAAAGTCAAAGGGAGCAAGCAGAACTTAATTTACTCTCTATCTGAAGCAACGAAGGATTGTGTTTTAGTGCTAAAGTAGAGTGCTTTAATACTAAAGCCCAGCTAACAGGTTATGGAAAACTGTGTTCCTCTGTTTTGGAACATTTTGTCTGTTATTTTTTTCCTTGTTTGGTGCAGAACTGGAACAAACTGTGACTTGTTCTATTCTAATTATCATTTTCTCACACCTAAATCTTAGGCTCTTAAAAACAAAGTGCTTCATGGGATTTGCAAAGCTGGTTATACAAACATCTTACATCGCTAGTAGGTGAGGCTTCAGATCAAAAGAAGTTACAGCACTCCAAAACAGAGATTTATAAACTTCTGTATTTGGGGAAACTCTTTCAAGCATGTAAAGACCTTGTCAATATGATTAATCAGTTAACTTGGCATGCAGCTGAACACTTTTGCAGTTCTAATTTATTTCAAAGTTCTCTATTTGCTACTACATAGACTCCACCTTCAGTGGAACAAATGAGTGTTTGTGACATAAGAAGGGAGAGCAGAACAAGGTCTGGGAGACTTAATGAAGCACAGCTTTGCTTACAAGCTTTCTGGTCAAAGAAAAGGTGCTGTAGCAGTAAAGACACGAGTGTCTTCTGGGGAAATGGATAGGGAGAATATGAAACCTCTGCCTTCATGTTCTTCCATCACAAGCCACTTTCACTAATGCTGTTTCCAGCTGTATCATTAGATGACAGAGGCTAATGTGCGCTCAGAGACTCTCCTTTCCTCTTTATATTCAGCCCCTTTCTTCCAGGCTTTCTTGGTTACCTCAGACCCTTGTGTTCATCCTGATGGATTTGCTTGTCATGATGTTTGCTTGACTGTTGTACTTAATTTATTGTTGCTGTCACTGCAAGTACATTCTTCAGGGCTTTATTTTTGTTTGCTGGATGGGTTGCTGACCTGGACTTGATGGAACTGGCACCAAGCAGTGTGAGCATGCAAGAAATACCTAATACTAAAAATTAGCGCCAAGTTGTCACAGTGCTCT
Source organism: Melopsittacus undulatus (assembly GCF_012275295.1). NCBI lineage: Eukaryota > Metazoa > Chordata > Aves > Psittaciformes > Psittaculidae > Melopsittacus > Melopsittacus undulatus. The sequence continues at coordinate 37,545,129 of NC_047534.1, forward strand.
AGTATCACATTCACCTCTATTTCAAAGTGTAAACCCTTGTGTATAGAATCATCTAGGTTGGAGAAGACCATTATGATTGAGTCCAGCCATATGGCAAACTGATGGTGGATTGCTGGGATGTTGAATGGTCTAGAGAAATGGTTATATGCTGCATAGGTTGCACACGAGTTCTGTGAACAACAGATGTTAATGCAAAACCCCACAAAAGGCCATGAAGTCTAGCCCTGGATGTCTTTGGCAACAACATCACATACTTGCTTCACATAAATGGACGATGTGTTTGGCTCTGGCAGTGCAAATACCTGTGTGCAAGAACCTGTCAGATCACTTCCATAACAGCACCCAACCTGGTGACAGCCTGTGCAAGATTTGGCAGTTGGTGTTCTCTCTGACTCAGCCTTGCTGCAGACAAACTCCTTTTTGGAGCCAACCTGGGCTAGTTCCTGCTCTCAGCACCTGAAACCATTCTAAGATGCAGAAAATGCAGCAGAGATGCTTGATCTTAAATCAGAACACCTCTCATGGAGCCAGCATCCTTTACATTGTTTTGGAGAGATTGAGTAAAAATGAATTTCTCATTTTGTTGACTCTGGTATTTGCTCTTGCTGCTGGCTGCCTCTTGAAGATATGTAGTCCTATGAACGTAATAGATTAAGTCTTCAGACAATTAGATTCTATCCTGACAAAATTGATTATTTTCCTAACAGTTTGGTTATATTTTTGTCCTACAGATAAACTGATCTCTTGCACACAAGGGGTGTTTTGCCGTTCCAAGATGTATGCTAAATGTTTCCACTAACATTTGCTTAGGAAAAAACTCTTCACCAAAATGAGTGAGAATTTCAGGAATAGCTAGAGAATCAGTAGTGACGTGTCTAAAGTCAGGATTACTGTAGCAGAAATTGGGGAAATTGGGGCTTGCTTGTAACACAGTGCTCTAGTAACTCTAGCTAAAGTCTAGAAACTGAATCACAAGCTTGCATGGGGCAGTTTAAGTTAGTGCCTCTGGTCTTTCAGGCAGTATGTCTGTGTTGTTCACAGTCGAGAGCATTAGCTGAAACTCTCTGATTACAGTGTCATAAATTGGGCTGTGAACTGCAGCACCAAGTTGCCACCATGAGTTCTGCTACTGGAGTCAGTCTCTGGGGTACATTGGGCAGCTCTTAAATTGCCAGAGGGAAAGTGGATGATATGATGCCCCGTTCAGTTCCCCACTTGCTGCACAAGACCTCAGTACCATGATCTTAGGCATTTGGAAAGAACAGACCCAAAATGGTTTCTTATCTTTCCTACTGTGGATAGTGTTATAGTGCAGTGGCAGGCACCAACTGTATGCATGTGACAGCTGATAAGTGTGCACATATAATCAGAGATCCCTTCTGGGTCCTGTAGAACAAATTCATGACTCAACATCTCATCTGAGCTCTGAACTCTGTACATTGCTTTTTTGCATAGCTGAGAAGAGAGTCTGAAGTGTCCTGGCTAATTAGGCTGGTCATAGCAAATCCTTTCCTCAGGAAAGGAAGAAACTTCAGCCAAGGTGACAGAAGGCTATCAATCTCACTGTGCACACATCAGCAAGCACCTTTCAGGTCCCTGATTTTGGCTGTCTGGAAACGTGAACAGCAAACCACCTGATCGGCTGGGCTTGACACAAGCCAGCCAGCAGGAGAGGGAGTAGCAAAAGGGGCAGGTATATGCACCCTGAACATGAAACAGTTTTTGCACTTATTAGCACAGCAACATTTCGGTTGCTTAACTCTACCAGCCTTATCTAAAATCCAGGAAGTATTAGCCAATGAAAAGTGAAGACCATGGCAGCACTGTAATAGCAAAAGCAGCATTGGAGTAACATGGCTAATCACCTATTTGTTAGAGTCTTACTGTTTATATTACTGCCGGTCAGTGAGCAAAAAGCAGTCATGAGATGTTAATCTCTCTAGCTGTTTAATCTTAACCACCCCCCCACCATTGTTCTCCTCATGTGGCTTAGCAGCAATAACACCTCTTCCCCTCTTGTAATGACCTCATTTCAAAGTACCGTTTCTCTCTGCTTTGGCTTTAAGAGGTCACACTGATGCTGTTTGAGTTGAAATTAAATTTGATCAGGTCCTAGCACTGCTCTACGGAATTTGTTTGCAAGAAGAGCAGACTGTTTAGAAGCAATGGGTGGTCTAAGCTCTAGGAATGAGCCTGTGCTGACTGTGACACAGGCCCTGGAAGGAGAGGTGGGAACTGCTAAATGGGATTGGATAGTGTGTTGCAGTAATCCTTCTCCTGCAGAGTGAACTAACAAGGGCAAAACAGGTGATGCTTAAGAAATCCATGGCTAAAATGTGCCTGTGTGAGAGTGATGTTGCTGTTGACCCCTCTAGCTTTCTCATCTGACACCCTTAAGCCTTCAACTTTGGCTCACATGGCTTGAAAGGCAAGTGGAGGATGCACTATATGGCCAAGAAGACCCATCAATATCAGCACAAAGACTCACCAGTTAATCTATAATTTTTGGAATGTACCAGTATGTGGATTTCAGTTGGTTTGGAATGTACCAATAATAGGTCTTTCCCTATGGAGAGCTCAAAATTGAAAGGCCAAGTGTTTACAGCAACTACATTTTATTTTAGATTGATTTTAAACTGGAAATATGTGATACGTTAAAATAAATAGCTGTGAATATGGTAAGCTGAAAACAAGCTTTCAGTCCATGATGACTTCTAAAAGACCCTTTGAATCACTAAGTATAACCATTCTTTCTTGTGTAATGCTGTCTTTTGGCATCTCCATATATAGGCTCAGTGACTAAGAATCAGCAAGCAGAAGAAGAAAAATAGTATTGCTTCACAAGTGTTTATTGTCTTTTTTCCTTAAGCAGATATTTTGCATTAGAGTACAAGACCATCTCCACAGCATGAGTTAATGCAGCTGTACAATGACACCATACTTTGGATGTATATCTATTTCATGGCTAGATGTAGCTGGGAATCTTCATTTCTATAATTTTCATATGTAAAGATATCTAATGGAGTTAAACACGCTTCTCAGCAGTGAACACTTCTACTATTCCACTGAGCCCTGAAACATGTATGGAATTAAGTGGAAAGAATCCTGTAGTAACACCCCAAGCTGTGTGCCTAGGCTTCCAGGCAGAGGAAGAGGAATATGGAAGCAGATCTGCATTCACCCAACTCATAACCCAAGGCAGAATAGAGTACAAGGATGAGGGTTGTGACAGTCCATCTAGGAAATGGGGAGTGTTCTTGGGGCAACACAGCATGAGCACAGCAGAGGTAAACTGCGAGACCAGCAAGCAGGGAATGGAAAACAGGCTTCAGTGCTACACTGGCATTACAGGGAGAGGCTTTTTCTTTTGCTTTTCCTTAGGCCTCTAAGGAAATAAGAAAGCACGGTGATTACAGGACAGCTGAAGAAAATGGGATCATTCTGAGATGCATGACTCTTGTGTCACATGCAGGGAAGCTCATTCCTGCCTCACTCTGGATCATACATGGGAGCTGCACAGCACTGTGGACAACGGGAAGCATGTACTCCCCGTCTCTGAAGTGCTGCATCCTCTCTTTGGCTCCATAAAAGTAGCATGGTGTGTTGAGGAAGCAGTAGGGATGTATTGGGAAAATGTAAGCTCTCAAAACACTGACAGGGAAGCAGAAAAGAGGTGGCTAAGGGAAGAGGAGTGAATGTCAGTCTTGGATATAAGAGGCGGGAAGGAAAGAATGACTGCTAAGATTTAAATACAAAACAAAAAACCAAAACAAAACAAAACATGAGTTGCAAATGTATTACTAAAGCTAAGGCAGCAGACATCCATTAGCTCACCTACATCTAAGTGAGGTACATGAAGTCTGGGTCTTTATGTCTTTGTTTCCTTTGCATTCCTTGCTTTTGAATTAGCTCCAGGCTTCTCCGGAGGGATTCCTTGTTTTGCTTCTGTAACTCCCTGCTGGATGCAAATGTTAATAAATGCAAGCACAGCATGCATGGCTGAATCCATCAGGAGAGATGAGGACTGCATGGCAGATCAGCTTCCCCCCTGCTGTGCAACGTGTGATGCACATTGAACTCAGGATTGTGGGGGAGCCCCTTTACTTGGTAAAATCCAGCCCTGCTGCTGGAATGTTAGCATTCTAGTGCAGGGGAAGCTGCAGCAAATAGACTTTAGCAGATCATGGACGAAGGAAAAGGCAGAGCCCAAGGCATGCTAGGGCACATGAAAAACAGAAAGCTGCTTGGTGAGAGCCAGCATGGCTTTACTAGGGGAAAATACTGCCTGACCAATTTGGTGGCCTTCTATGACGGGGCTACAAAAGTGATGGACAGGGGTGGAGCAGTTGACGTCATCTACCTGGACTTGTGCAAAGCGTTCGACACTGTCCCACATGACATCCTTGTCTCTAAATTGGAGTGTCATCAATTTGATAGGTGGACGACTCGGTGGATAAAGAACAGGCTGGATGGTCACACTCAAAGAGTTGTGGTCAATGGCTCAATGTCCGGAGATCAGTAACGAGTGGTGTCCCTCAGGGGTCGGTGTTGGGACCGGTCTTGTTTAATATTTTTGTTGCTGACATGGACAATGGAATTGAGTGTGTCCTCAGCAAGTTTGCCGATGACACCAAGCTGTGTGGTTCCGTTGATACGCTGGAGGGAAGGAATGCCATTCAGAGGGACCTTGACACACTCGTGAGGTGGGCTGATGCCAACCTCATGAAGTTTAACCATGCCAAGTGCAAGGTCCTACACCTGGGTCGCAGCAATCCCAGGCACAGCTACAGGTTGGGCAAAAGGGAAATTCATGGTAGTCTTGCGGAGAAGGACTTGGGGGTGTTAGTCAATGAGAAAATGAACATGAGCCAGCTTCAGTGTGCACTCACAGCCCAGAAAGCCAACCGTATCCTGGGCTGCATCAAAAGGAGCATGACCAGCAGGTCAAAGGAGGTGATCCTGCCCCTCCACTCTGCTCTCATGAGACCTCACTTGGAGTATTGTGTGCAGTTCTGGTGTCCTCAACATAAAAAGGACATGGAACTGTTGGAACAAGTCCAGAGGAGGGCCACGAGGATGATCAGGGGACTGGAGCACCTCCTGTATGAAGACAGGCTGAGAAAGTTGGGGCTGTTCAGCCTGGAGAAGAAAAGGCTGCATGGAGACCTCATAGTAGCCTTGCAGTATCTGAAGGGTGCCTACAGGGTTGGTGGGGAGGGACTATTCTTTAAGGACTGTAGTGATAGGACAAGGGGTAATGGGTTGAAACTTAAACAGCAGAGGTTTAGATTGGATATAAGGAATAAATTCTTTACTGTTAGGGTGGCGAGGTACTGGAATGGGTTGCCCAGGGAGGTTGTGAATGCTCCATCCCTGGCCGTGTTCAAGACCAGGTTGGATGAAGCCTTGGGTGATATGGTTTAGTGTGGGGTGTCCCTGCCCATGGCAGGGGAGTTGGAACTAGATGATCTTAAGGTTCTTTCCAATCCTAACTATTCTATGATTCTATGATATTAGGCTCATCTGATATTATTGGCTTCTTTATGGAATAATTTTTTGTTATTTAAAGAAAATATAATTTCAACTTTTTTTTTTCTTTTAAACCTAAAACTGATAGTAGTGAATGTGTTTTACAGGGACATAAGCCAGAAGAGTGGCTTCCATGCCTTTGTTTAATATTACTGGAATTGACTTTCCAGCTCATGAGTGACATCTCCTGACAAGTTGTTATACAGCTGCCATTAAAGTGCAATTTAGGATTGACAGTTATAAATTAGTACTAGTATGAAATGTCTGCACTTCTCAGCATGTTTTAGCATGAGACAAAAAAGGTTTTGTGGGCTCTGGGTGGCCTGAGGTGTGCTCTAGCTGTGACAGTCAGTGCTAGCGTTGCAAAAACAGTTTCACTGGCTTGTGTGAATTCTTCAGACCTGCTTTGCCAACCTGTTGTTTTCCTTTGGTCACTGAGTCCAGTTGCTTGCTGTCCTTTTTAGCTCTCCTTGAACCAGGGCTGGTCTTTTGATATGCTGCTGGTGTCTGGAACTTGGTGCCTTGTGAGAGAGCAAGAGTCTTGCATCACCTTGGGCTTATACAGTACCACCAGACTGGTTTACAGACCTACTGTATGGGATCAACTGCAATACATGGTTGGAGGTAAGGGGTCCAAGCATCAAATTCTCTAATGCTCCTGAAGTTACTCTCATTTTTGCTGCACTTGGAAAAGAAGCAGGGAAGGGGAGGCTGGCTCTTTCACTGACCAGTAACGTAACTGACCTTTACAAAATTCCTGCTATTAACTGAAGCTTAAGAACAAACAAGTGACTGTCAGACATGAAGTCTGATTCTCCTATAAACATGTAATCTTACTGTTTACCTCAATTTGAGGAAAATGCTCCCTTTGCAACTGTCATAAACTTGAGGAGCCTGAGCTAGACACTATTTCTAGGCTACAATGAGAAAATGCCCATACCTTCCCTCCCTGCAAGAGAATAGGCACAGACCAAGGTTTATGCTATCCTTTTCACATGCATCTGTTGCAGTTCAGCAGGCTGTAACTTGGTGGCTCTGCTGGGCCAGGCGCTGCTGCCCCACATTCCCCTGCCCTGGCCTTGTGGGAGTTGGGATAAAATGTGCTCACTTTGCTTGCAGGCATACTGTGCAGCTTCAGGGGCAGTCAGCATGGCAAATGGATGCAGGGAGAGCTTGAAAGGCTGAATCCAGTGGTTCTGGAAAGACAACAATTCATGGATTAGTATGTCTGCAGAAACTATGTGCCTAGCCAAATGGGCAGTCTCTGTTGGGGTCAGCAGAAAGCAAAATAACCGCTTAAGAGGTCCTGGTAGATAAATAAAGACAGCTTTGCCGACAGTTTTTGTCCTGTCTGCTTGATCCACCCAGCTTCTTGAAGTGCCCATCCCCACTGGCCAGACATTTCAGTTATCCACATAGTAGCTGAGCTGCTGCATTTTATAGCCATGTGTGTGCTGGTGCAGCCTGGGGATTGTGGTCTGCCACAGCATCCTGGCAGCAGCCTGCAGCTCCTCAGCTGTTCATATGGCAGCTCCTGAAATAGTCAGGCAACAGAATAGGAAACAGAAGTGACAGGCAGTCAGGATAGCAACCATTACATCCATTTCAGGCCAGGATGTCCCTTCTTATGAATCAGAATCCCACTAGGATGTGAGTTAGCTCCCTAAGTATCTACATATCTTTGTGTAGCTAGTGCTTGATTTTCAAGGAGAGCTAAGCCAAGGCTTCAGAACTGATGGAGATTCTCCACCAATTTACTTTGGTGGGAAATAGGGAACAAAAAAAAGATAACCAGAGATCCACAGAAACTGAATTTTGAGATGGGCTGGATTCCAGCTCTTTGAGTCTAGGAATCTTTAAGAGGCAAAAGTTGTGCTCCAAGAGTTACAGTTAATGAAAACAGTAGATTTAACCTCTTAAACTAATTAGGGCTTTGCGAAATAAATTACCCTCAGTTCCCAAATTCAGCAAAGCATTTCCATTCCTTTCCCAAAGTGGAAATGATCTTATGCCCATGATTAAAACTAAGCAATGCTGTTGTCTGAAATAGAAACTGGAGACCCTGATAGCAATGGTTTATCTTACTCTTTAGAAAATTTTGTAACTCTGCTATTGTCATGGTTTAAGTCCAGCTGGTAGCAAAGTACCACACAGCTGTTCACTCACTCCCTTCCTTTTCCCCTGCTCCAGGTGGGATAGGGAGGAGAATTGAAGGAATGGAAATACCATGGGTTGAGATAAGAACATTCCAATAACTAAAGTACAACATAATACTACTACCACCTATAATGATAAGGGAAATAACAAGGGGAGAGAATACAATTGCTCACCACTCACCAACCAATACCTAGTTCAACCCGAGCAGCAATCTGGGCCTTCTGTGTAACTCCCTCCAGTGTATATACTTGGCATGATGTGCTGTGGTGTGGAATACCCCTTTGGCTAGTAAGGGTCAGGTGTCCTGTCACTGCTTCCCCCTCAGCTTCCCGTGCCTTACTGGCAGAGCATGAAATTGAAAAGTCCTTGATCAGAGTAATCACTTTTTTTAGCAACAACTAAAAAATTGGTGTGTTATCAGCATTGTTCTAAGGCTAAAGCTGAAACACAGCGCTGCATTAGCTACTATGAAGGAGAAAAAAACCTGTTACAGCTGAACCCAGGACAGCTACCTCATGAGCTGCAAGGAAGTATCCACAAGTCCACTAGGGACAGGATCTAGGCAAGTGCACAGTAATATGAGATGAACAGAAAGACTGTTTCTGTTCTTTCTTTGTCTCTGATTGCATAACATCAGAATATAAATCAAAGGTAAACACCCCACTACCTCCTCCCCCAGAATAAAATCCCAAACCCCAAGCAACAACAAAAAACACAAGAAACCCCCCAAAAAATCCCCCCAAAACCAAACCAAACCAAAAAACAAACAAAACCACAAAAAAACCCAAACAAACCCAAACTGACAAACAAATCCCACAAACCACCATAGGAAGCAGCATGAGTAGGTGGCACACTGTCAAGAAAACACCACTCCTCTCCACTGTATGCTGTGCACTCAGCATGGAGACTTGAAAAAATATCCTGGGTTAGGAATTCCTAGAGAAAAGGATTCTTGCCCATAAGAAGCATGACAATAAAAATGCACAATGTAATGTCCACAGCAAAAGAGGGAAAGCTGATCCACGCACTTATCTTGGGAGTAGTGTGGAAGATACCTCCTTCAACCCAACATGTGAAATGCCCCTACATGGCATCTAGTGGCATTTCTAATTTTTGACATGGGAAAATTCAACTAAGAGGTTACAGGTAAAGTTGTCCTGATGCATGCAACTGTGAGCTGGAGTGAGCTCTAGCCCTTTCTGGACATTGGATGGCAGTCTTGTTAATATTATGTCTAAGCATGACTAAAGTAAACAAAAATAAACTAAGTGCACCAGAACCACTGTGAATTACATGTGAACCATCTTTTGTACTCTGATTACAGTTCCACACTTTTAATGGCTGCTTGGGAAACATAAATAAAGTCGGTGTTACTGAAAATTAAACCTATATATTCCTGCTACAAATGCTCTTTCATTAAATAGCTAGGCCATATAGAATACTTTCTTTTGATTTGAGTAATGAATTAAAGAGTATAATACCTCTCCCGTTTTTCTGAAGGGCAATTACACTTACATGACTAAAGATCTTCTGCTACAGAAACTTGCTTTGAACACTGGCAAAGCCCCTGTGAAGCAGGCTGTATCTCCTTGGATCTGCATACCCTCTTCCTCCATTCCACATTAGTGGTAATCACAGCATGCTAGTTGGAATGCTGCTCTGTAAAGCACTATGCCAAAGGCCCAGGAGCTGGGTTACATCTTAGTGTGGTTGTGAGTAATTGGGTTGCCCTTTTCTTGCCTGGCACACTGTGAGGTAGAGGAGGAGGTCAATAGTTCAGCTTTTCGCTCTGTTCAAAGAGAGTAAGCTGGAGCTACTTTGTTATTACTAATGCGGCAAAAGGGGCAAATGACTTAAAATGTAACATTTTTTAAAGGCATAATATATTATAGGATGCAAATCATTAGGCCTTTATGCAGTAGGAGCTTCCTTCCACTTCACTGCTTGCAGCACACCAGTCTAGGCAGTAGGCTGGTGGGAAAAGAAACCAAGAGCGTATCATTGCTATAGCCAAAGCTAAGAGTCACTAGTACCACCAAATGTGGACCTAAAGGGCAGAAGATGTCAAAAAGTGTGGGATAGATTCTGCAATGTGTGTGACACTAGCAATGATGAAAGCCTTTTAAGTATGTTTGGGAATGGGATACCACTTGAAGACTGGGGCTACGGTAATAATTAGTTCCCGGGCAGGGTAGAACTGAGAAGTTTTAACTGATGAAATTTCTGCAGGGCTAAGATGGACCTGATTAGTAAGGCTGGAAAAAGTATCTCCTTTTTGTCTACTGAAGGCCTTTTTTTTATATCCATCTGGTTGCTCAGTTACATTTTTCTGCTGTATCCAGTTTTACATGGACCAAATACACAGTCTCTTTTTCTGGTAGCCTGGGGATACTTTTCAGCAGAGGTCCAAAAGAGGAACAGTACAACAGCCGCTGCCCTTTGAAGAAGGAAAACATCTCCCTGGTCAGCTACCAAAGACAAAGCTTTTATGTGCCTGCCTTCCCTGCACTACCACTTTACTTGGGTTGGCAAAGTCCCACATCAGTGTGCAGGCCAGAAAGGAACCAAGAAGTGTCTGCAGTCAGGCAAGCATTTAAGCCAAAAGAAGCATGACAATAAAAAGTCTCCATAAACCTCTAAACCCGGAAGCACATCACTCAAATATTCTAGCATGCAATGCGTGACTTTTAGACTAAAGACAAAGCAGGGATTTTAGAAGTAGCCCTTATGCTGCTAGAGATTTCTGATCCCCGTGGTGGTGTAAAGAGGTTAAACTCCAGAAGTTAAAATATAGTAGGCACCTTTCCTCCCCTGCCTAGTTTCAACTTCCCTTTTTTTCATGGTTACATTCAGTCTGACCCAATTTCTTTTGTGAGGTGATAAGTGGAAAAGCAGGATGAGCTTGTGACTGTTTTCTGTCTGGTGTTTCTCTGTACTTCTTACTTTTCCTATGCATTTTTTTCCCTGCAGGCCGTGGCATGGAGGGGATGCCTCCTTCCAAGAGCATGTGTTTCTTAAGTCACCCCACACATCTCCTTACACATGTCCTCATATCTCCTTCCCTAGCAGCTGCTGCTCTTTCTTAAATGTTTGTGTAGAGGTACCATGTGCTCCTCCAGCTAAAGTTCTGGCTCATGCCTGGCGCAGACAAAGTACATCTTTGGCAGTCAAATAGCAATTGCAAAGGAAAGCATGAATTTCAGGTAAAATTCACACTGTCATACCTAGACTGCGGTCTTGAATGCTACCTGAATTCTTGTATTCTGCTGTAACAAGGAGATGTATGAGTTTATTGTACTGATGTTGCCAGCTATCATGCACATATCCTCAACCACTGCTGGTCTAACAATAGTGATTGTTTTTCACAGAATGAAGTCCCTTCCTTTATTAGTATGGGAGAGCTGGAATAAACAGGAGCTATAATACACCCACACACAATAAGATCTGCAAGCAATTAAGAAGTGTGGTGCACTCTGCAGCTTTGACACACACTCTCAAGACTAGCAGCAGGAATGAAGTACTCCATGAATAACTACAACTGCACATGTAGGCTTTATACCTTGTTATGGTGCTAAAAGACCACCCACAAGGCTCTAAGCTATTGTGAAATGTGAGAAGGAAATAATAGTTCAACCATGTTTACTCTAAATGAAACAAAATAATGCATATGTGGATCACATTCCCAGAATGCCAGCCCAATGCATTACATATTGGACCAGTCCACATAGGTAAGAGAGATCTTCACTCACATCCATATTAGGGATGAGGAAAAACTGATAAATCACTCACCTTTGCAGAGCTTTGACAGTGTGTTGCTGAGGGACTGTAAATCTCAAAGATCTCTTCAACAGGAATGCTGTTCTGTTAAGGCAGGTAAGGAGGCTCAGCTCTCAGAAGTAGCATTCTTTAAAGTGAATGTATGAAATCCAGCTCATATCCTTTTCATTTCATCTCCTTCATGTGAGCTCCTAGGATTGTTTCATGCTGCTAGTATAAAGCTACTGAGATCTGGTTCTGAAACTTGCTCACTCTTTTGCACTTGGGTAACACAAGAGAAGTAGCCTATACACACAGATAACCTACCAAAACTGCCTATTTTTTCTTTTTTCTAAGGCTGAGCAAAACTTAATGGCTACCTGATAAAAATGAGACAGATCTGTAATATCTGCACTGTCTGTAAACTGTGCTTTCAATGAACACAGTCATTCAGGATACAAGGAGTGTTCCTAAACAGATGGCATAGAGCAAAAGTTATTTATATCTTTTTTGCCTTCTTACCATTAATATTCCAGCATATGAAGATAATATCATGGCTTCTCTCTCAGTTCTGTTGGGATATGCGTATCGGTTGTGAGCTGCAAAATTCCTGTATGGTGTTTTAAACAAGAAGATTATTAGCCTAGTGTTATACATGCAAAAAGTAGTCCTGAGCCTGATTCACTGCTGCTTTTACTCAATTTTCACAGTGGTGTAACCCACTGCAACAGCAGGACCTTAGCTTTGCAATACTCACATTTTCTCTCTTGTCAGTGCAGTTTGAACATCCAAGTCACGTAGCCACAGCAAAGCAATGCTGAGGGCTAAGTTGTAATGGACCTGGAAAGACAGAATAACCTTATGTGTTTTGTTTTACTGTAATTGTTTAACTGAGGGATGACAGAAAGACCAGAGAAATGCAGGGAAATGTGAGCTGGAGCCCAGTTTTGTCTCAACTACACTGGGTACCTCACCAGTTGTAAGACACTTGCTGAAGTTTGAGGGGTTTTAAACATATGAGGAAGGCTTTCTCAGCATAGCTGAAAGATATTTGGTTATACATAGACAGCTTTAGTTTGTTAAGAATTCCCTTTGGTTAGTTGACTTGAATGTTCCCTGTGAATAAGCTTGGCCTTGCGGAAAAAACAGCAAAAGCTTGAGTTATATTGGATACATTACACCTGGATGCTATTCACAGCCAGTCTCTTTTGATACTCATTTCAGTGATAGGCTTTTTTCTGATGATTGTAGGAACAGATTATTCAGCTATACCAAACATCCATCCTTCAGAGTTTTCAGTAGCCGTGCAGTTAAAAAGGATAAGAAGTAAGAAGTCTGGTGATTACCATGTCATCTAGAAATGTGGGCTGCCTTTGTCCTCTTGGATCAAATTCATTTTCTTGTAGTCTGATGCCAACATAATCTCCCCTTAAAGCAAGAAAATAACTCCAAGTTACAACTGGTTCTAAGCAATCCAGTGCATAAGAAATGCAATAGATTAAACCTAGTACAAGACGGGCTAAATTTGCTATGATTCAGGGCTAGGAATCTGCAGCAGGATTCCTCACAGACATCTCCTAAGCAGGAAAGCTGTTAATTTGCTGCATCACTGTGCTGCGGAATGGACTCAGTCAGAGATCAATATGATCAGACCAAAAGCCATTTATTGCAAAGCATTAACTCCTTATGTACTATTGCTTAAACACACCTACAGCGATTTGGCATATTATGATTGGATACATGTCTTGAAGACCCTTACCAACTAACATGTAATTGGTCAAGCACAGGTGTGAGAACTTGACCTCAAAAGCTTGCCAACAGTCCACAGTTCTCATAACTCGGTGAATTCCAGCTTCTTCTTATCTTGCTTGCTTAAGCTTCCTTGGGCCTCTCATGGCCTTGCTGTATCTTTCGGGGTTATTCAGAGTTCATGTACCAAATATCCATTCTCCTGTGAGAACACTGTCTCCACATCACTGCTAATATTAACTTCACTCAACCACACTGCTATCTTCCACAAAAGCTCCAAAATACAGGAATAAGTACAAATATGAATTAAGCATTTAAAGTCTGGGGACTCACAGAAGGATTTCACTATATGGTAAAGAGATTGAAAGAGATGCTTCACTGATGCTTATTCTCCTCATTCAGGGGAGGTCTGATTCTGCAATTTTTCCTCAGACTAAATACTACTGATCCATCCAAGCAGTCCTAGAGAAGATGGGCACAGGACTTGTATGGAACAGATGGGACATTGCTTTCATCCTCTAGGAGTTGTCTGCTGGGTGCTTCTGAATTGAGAGCATGAGATCCTGATGTGTGAACTAGGAGACACCTTACAGCAGCTACACTGGCTGCATGGCAAGGGAGGAACTCTGCACCTCCCTGGTCACTCCCACTGACACAGAGCAAGTTCTAGGCTGTGACATCTCTACTGTCACATATGCAGTCAAGTGTCACACTGCAGACTGTATTTGAGAAAATGAAAAATATCTCAAAGGAATTGTGTTCCTACCTCCCAGCAAGAAAGCTAAAGTTTTAGGGTTGTCATCCAGCTAGGTCGTGCAACACTTTGAAACAAAAACAAGTCCATCTCAAATGCAATGAAGGCAGTTGTGGGCAGTTGCTACTTACAGGAGTTTTTCGACCTCTTTCTTCAGGTGTTTTCTTTCCATACTCTAGCTCCTGTAACAGATGCTCAGTGTGATCTAGGAGAGAGAAAAGTGTATCCTACCAAAATACCTCTGTCAGTAATCAAACAGGAATCATAGATAAAGAATATGGGACACTTGGAGACCCCCTACAAAAATACAGTTAAACCCATTGGATTACAATAGAGACTGAGAAAAATCTAGTCAAGAAAGAGAAGACAACATGCAGAACACTGAAACTGAGGGTAAGGAGTTTGGTAATGGGAAATGGGCAGAATGAGCCAATTTAAAATAAGCGTTGATCTGAGTGTCAAATTGCAGGTTGCTTGCATCCCCATGACAGTCATGGATATTCTCACATATAATGCGATCTATTAATCTGCTGCTGCTTATGAGTTTCTTAGCACATGGCTTGCTCTTGATGTTGTATGTGTATTAAGGAGATCTATGTGGTAAAAAGAAGGGATGAACTGGGAAGAGGAAAGAGTGGAAGAGATAACAGCTGGCCTGACAGGACGCAGCAAAGAGAGAAGCTGGCACCTGACCCATCAATTTATTGTAGTATTAAAGTGCAGGCTTCACTCCTTTGCTCCATTATGCACAAAGTAATAACATGTCTAGTAAGATCTCTGTGTTACTGGATATTGTCCCCCTGTTATGTCTCTCATACATGTATACAAGAAATCACACACTACCTGTGTCAACCCTTGGAAAAGGCCTCAGGATCTGGGTTTAGGAGCCTCTGACTTCAGGTTCTATGAGGAGGAATTGCCTCTTGATGTTGCTTTTCCTTTCTTGCCTCTGCCACTCAGTTTGTATGCCAGGGTAATTACACTATGGCTTCACACCAGCCTGTAGATTTCTCCTGTTGCTTAGAAACAATGCTGCTGAGCTGAGCCAAGCCAAATTAAAAGAGAAACAAAACCCAACAAACAAGCAACACAGAAAAGGCTAAACCTGCACTGGATTATTGTTTCAAGCTAAATGATCCTTTTACCCTGCTAGGCATTGAGTTTCACTGCTGAGTGGCTAGCTGGAAACAGAAGACTTGCTAACAGGGGAGGCAGACTATTCACTGTGTTTTCTGAGGGATCTAATTGCTTGTAAAAGACACTGTTACCTTTCACTGTTCTAGCATTCCACTGTACAGAACAAAAAAATAGACCTGATACCTCCCAAGAGCCCATCTGGGGTTCCATTTGCAGTGTTTGTATCATTTCACAAGGATCCTGCTACTTGTTCTTTTATCAAAGTTATGTTTTTGCTTACAGCATTAGAAGAAATTCTAAAAGGCAATAAATTCCAACATGACTTACTAAATCCTGCTGTTGGCCTTCCAATGGATGTGGGGCACATTCTGCATAGGACTGCTGATAGCCAATGCATCATGATGCCTAACAAGTTGGTGAGAAGCAATTGGATTTTGTAGATTAGAAAGGTGTGCAGACTGTACTTCTGAATGGAAAGAGCTGTCCACCTCCTTGGGAATGTACTTCTCATGTTATTAACTGACTGCCTAATAAACAATAGAAATGGGTTTATAAGACATAATTATAATATTGCCTTTGTGATGGTTTAAGAAAACAAAAGTAAATGCACTATCATAAGACATGTTTTCCAGGAAAAAAAGCCTACTTGGTATTTACAGAATCTGTGCTGTGCTTTCCAAGCTCAGATTTAGTTAGTATTATGTACGGGCCTAGGAAGGTGCAAGAGGTACCGTGTCTTTGCCATAGCAGTGGAAAGCTTGGTGGGTGGCTGCTAAGGGAGAGCTGAAGTTTAGGAATTACCCCTCCTTGCGGCATTTGATGTTTATGGTCATTCTCATTAATTCTATGGCAAAATGAGCACCAAGTTTAGCATTACTCCCCCCTTTCGTTCCAGCTGCAGGGTTTATAATAAAGTTGGATTTGATTTCTTAGGGCACCTGCTTGGCAAACTTCATAGCAACCCTGCATCCTCTGTACAGCTACTGCTTGTTTGAGACGAGAAATGCAGATCTACTGCCTGCCTTTCCTCCAGTTAAACCTGCTCAGGGCTTATCTGCTGGTATGGCCAGGTGAGTATGAAAAGCGACCTTCACAAAGTGAACACAGCCATGCCAGGACTCCCCCAAAGTCCTGCTGACAGAACGCCTCTCCTATTATGTGGCAAGGGTGATACCCTGATGAAGACAGGGACTTTCCTGTCCAGAGCCCTGGGGTGAGCTGCCCTCTGCTATTTTCCACAAAGCAAGAAATGCGTCTGTATGATTGCATGGCAGGGAGCGGGGTGGTGGCGCTGTGTTTGCGCTTTTCCGATGGCGGGGAATAGCAGCCACTAGCGGCTATCTGCGGAAGAGATGGAAGAGCTGCGCCAGTAGGCATCAAACTTTTCAGTCCTTCCCCGTTCTCCACTGATTTGCAGCTCAGGACCTTCTTAAGCAAAAAGTATTGTCTCCGCAGTCAACAGCCCTTCATTGTTTTTTACTTCCACAAACCTGCCCAATCACTTTTTAAAACCCGAGTAACTGACATCTGCAAAGATCTCCAGTGTTTAAACAAGGCTGTGTGGGGAACTCCCTGGTTTTAGGCAGTTCACTGTTAATTTGCTGACCAGTGTGTTTCATAAACTTAGTAAACTTAGCAAGTTTAGGCCCCTCAAACTGTGGAATTTGTCATTCACAGAGCACAGAATACGTGTAAGAGAAGGATACTCGAGTCCTTCCCCCACACCATAACACATTTAAGGAGTCACAGGTTCCCCAGAGGAAGAAATAAAGCAACACACAGGTCTGCATGTCTGCTGCATTGTTATCCACTGCAGGCCCAATCTTCAGGGCTGGTATGGGGGGGGGAGGGGGTGTTTTGTTAATCTGCTAGTAAATTGGAAAGAATACATTTAATTATTTGCGTTATTTAATGCTCATCACTAAATGTATCAATAAATACCACATAAAATAGGATTATAACTTAAGACTCTTGCAAAGGGCAAGGTAGCAGGTAGAACTGCTCTTACCACCCTTATTAGTACTGCAAAATCCCTCTGCACCTCTATTGTAAATCACTGTTCTTCAAACTATTTGGCATTTTCCTCACATGTTCTTTAACACAGTTAACATCATCACATGAGGAACAAATTCAAAGGTGTCTGGAAAGCAAAGCATTAACTTGGGCTGAAATGTAAATTACTTAAGAAAAAATAATCCTTTTAATAGACTGTAAATGCCACCTTCTCACAGGTGAAAGCTGCAAGCCAGGATTATGCGGGCGAACAAAACTCCAACTTTTGGGTGAGATTTGTCCATCTCAACAACCCTAGGGCTTTTCTGAAGCGTTTCAGCTCTGCGCGCCCGGGCTAAGGCGGCGGCGGCAGCGCCTCACGAGCCTCGAAGCCAGTCGTTTCCAGACAGCCCAGAGCTGGCCGCCGCAGCGCAGGCGGCATTTCGCGGTCCTCTCTGTCAGGGCGGAGCTCCCACTCAGCGGCCGCGGCCCGGCCCAAAATGGCGGCAGGGCCTTACCCGGAAGCGCGAGCGCCACGGGATCTCCGCACACGCCGGCCCGCCCGCACCTCGAGGGACGGGAGGGGGTTAAAATCGCTCCCCGCCCCGCCGCAACCGGCTCTAGGGATGGAGAGTATGTGCGCAGCAGGTCCCATTCCTCCTTTCCCAGGCGGGACAGCCGACACACGCAAACACCGAGCACTCCGCCGCCATGCCGCAGGGCGGGGCGAAGCGGGGGGCGGGCTGCCGGCTATAGCGGTTGCATTCAAAAATCGCCTGGCGGGCAGATCGGTTTCCTCTCTTTCCCCTGCTCCGGCCGCTTGAGGGGCAGCCGCCAGCCCCCGGCGGGGCTCGCTGAGCCAGCCCGCAGGTGAGTCGGGGAGTCCGCTCGTCCCGCTTCGCTCCCAGCCAGTGCTGAGGGGACGCTGGGCGAAGAGGGCGGCTGCCGTGCCCGGGAACGGCTGGTTTGGGGCGAGGAGCGGCGCGGTGCCGTGTGGCTTTGGCCTCGGTCCGCCCTGCAGCGGGAGGGAGTGCGAGGCCGTAGGTGCTTCTCGGGGATAGTGTGAGTTGTAGCCGGTAAGTGCTTGCTGGAGGGGAGGATGCCGGTGCTAACCTTGGTCGGTGTCGCTCTCTGCAGCTATGGCATCTCGGGAGGCTTCCGAAACGTTCTTCAGCCTGAGTGGTGTAAGAGAGCGCATGTGGGAGAGGAAAAAGGGTGCCTTGAAGACAGCGAAGTTGAACGCCTCTATTGCATCAAAAATCAAAACCAGAATCATTAGTGAGTGTATTTTACCTTGCTGGCAGCTACCTCAGCATATAACTATGCCTTTGGCTGTGGCTTTTATCCAGAGTTTATGTTTAACAGCTGCTTCTCTGCCTGTGGGTTTCTAGTGAATTGGGTACCCTGCAAATGAGTGTCAAGTACCACTTGAGGTGCCCAAAGGTGTCTGAAGTATTTCTGACTGATATGTTTAACACAAAATCTTCGGAGCAGCTGCTGGGGCCATTACTGGCTGCTAAGCAGCATCGCAGATGGCATTGGGCAGCTGTGCTTGGGTAACTGAGTCCTCAGGTTCCAAACAGCAGAAATAAGAAGTGTGGAAGGTATTTTAGAGTATCTGCAATCCTGTGCAGTACCCAGCCCAACTTTGATTTAGTTTTAGGGGGGAAACAATGCAATGACAATGAATGAGATAATTTGGAGTACCTTGAAAAAGCTAGGCATTTTTGTTACTTATTTTGAAATTGGGAAGTATGGATCTAAACCTGCTTAAGGGCTGCTGTGAAGGAAAGTGGTTTGTTTTTTTTTATCCCTCTTTTTGGATGGAGATGAGGACTCAGAACTACAGGGACTTGTTCAAAGACAGAAGCACATGAACCACACCATCTTTTATTAAGAATTGAAGCAGTAGCTTGCTGAGCATGACCCACTCAAAATGGAGTGTCATCTGAAGTGTTGCAGGTTATTATTAAGCTTTTCCTGCTGTTATCTGGGGACTTCTGTTGCTGCAAGGAATTATATTGCTGACTTTGTGTGCAGCTGTTGAGTTGTATGGATCTGAGCCTGGCAGAAGCTATTCTGGGAAGAGGAAGAAGTATGATAACAGAGGAGGCAGGGATGAGACCTTGGATGCTGATTCTGTGTGATACTTCTCTGTCCCTCACAGACAACTCCTCCACTATTAAAGTCTCCTTAAAGCACAACAATAAAGCACTGGCCCTAGCCCTCAATGGGATGAAAGCCAATGTACAACAGCTCACCCAGGAGAAGACCATCTTACAGAAGGAAGTAGAGGAGTGTCACTTCCAGAATGCGGTGCTGCGGCATAAGCTCTCCTTCATGGTATGGCACTAACAGTGTGGCTGGCACTGGGAGGGGTGGTAGACATAGTATGCAGTACTGTCACCTCAACCTTGGGAGAAGTGAGCCGTCCCTGATTGTTCATGCCCTGAGTATGAAAAATGTCACAACTTATTTCCTTACTTTTTCTTCTAAGCTGGGTTCTCTCTCCAGAACATGGCTTCCTCTGGCTGCCAACATCCTTGTTGTAATAGGTGTTTTGATTTAATGTCTTTATGTTTTTTCACTCTTTATTACCTCAATATAGGATAATGCCATGAAAGAACTTGAAAACGTTATGGCTGCAGTTAAAACAGCCCGTCTGTCTGAGGTAAACCATAGGAAATGTGAGCACTCTGCTCTGGGAAGGGATCTGGGTTTGTCTCTGGCTTTTGCTTTATCTTGCCTGCTTACTTCAGTGTTTGATATTTCAACTGTTTTCTTGGCTTACTTGAATTGTGCTGGTTACATCCTTGTTTTTAGCTTGGTGTTAATGATTTCCAGGGTAACTTTTATAGGAAAGGCTACAGCACATTCCTATCCCAAGTTGCCTTCCTTGAGGTCATTGTCTGTATTTTGCTAGTAGGCTCTTCTGCTATGACAGATTGTAACTTCTATTTAATTTAAGTGTTGCCATGGCAACTTAGGATCGGGAGTAGGACACTTTCCATATGTCCTGTCTCATGGGTGGGTGGGAAAATATCCTGCTTCCTACTCTCAGATTATCTGAACTAGTTTAACTTCATCCTTAAGCCTGCAGAGACAGAATCTGACTCTGCTGCAATTTATTCTGTAATTTGTGCCATTTTAGATGGGAGAGGGTCACCAGCAATATTTGACATACTTTCCAGGGTGAATCTGAGCTCCTGCTGGTTCTGTGCTGGAGCTTGCATGGGGAATTGCAAGAGCTTTAAACCATTTTTCTGTTTCACATTTTTCAGTTCCATACAAGATCTGCACCCTTGTGGAATGGCCAGAAGAGCAGCATAACTGAAGATAGCTGGGCCAATGATATTGCAGATGTTCAGCTTGTGAGGTGGGCCTCACCAAATTTGTCTTGAATTTCAAAATGCTAAACTTCCCGTTGTGTTTTACGTGCCCAGTTGTCTGTTTTACATGAGGTCTTCTCTACCACCACTGCTTGATCTTTTCCCTTACTTTGTGCCTTTCTGTTAGTCACTCCTTGTCTTATTTGTCCTAATGCCAGGTCTGTGCATAAACTAGTCCATTTTCACTCCTTTTTTTGAACCACATTGCTTTTAGGCAGTTTTTCCTTTGTACCTGGTGAGCACTGCAAGATCTCCTCGAGTGAGTGCCATAGCTGTCTGCTTTGGTCTTTGTTACATACAAAAGATTAATAGTCTTCTGCTTGTATGGTGTAAACTTGTGTTTTGGAAAGAATGTCAGAACAGGATGTCGTAAAATACATTTGAAATTCCGTTGCTCCTCATCCCCCTTCTGAACATGAGGGTGCCCTTGGAGCTGCCCACATACATGTGTCTCCAAGCAGCCTTGTTGGTATTCTGCAGTGAGGTGAACCTGTGGTTGCAACCTGTGCACTGAAAGGCCTTCCTTTTTGCCTCAGTGTACTTTTCTCCTGCTTCTGGGTCTGTAGCAGTGTACCTTTCTTATGAATTGTGTGTACACAAAAATGGGAAATCTCTCCTGGCTGGGGCAGTGTATGTTCTGCAGCACTTGAAGCCTTCAGAAATGTGTTTCAGTAACTCTTGAAAGCTGCAGCTATTCTCCTGGATTCTGGGGTATCATGGGTATGGAACATCTCTATTACTGTTCTTCCTTCTCACCAGGGCTACAGGGATGCCAATGAGGGTGCCCATTTCCAAGCCATGTGATGGTTGCACTTCCACAGCAGCACAAACAATCTCACTAGATTTTCCGAGTCATGCTTCTAATGAGCCCCTGGAAGTTGTGCCTATTGCCTCTAAAGACACTTTGCCACCACAGCCTGCTGAGAAGCCTCAGTCCCCCCTGGAAAAGAATGAGAAGATCACTGAAGCGATGGAAGCAGAGGAAGCTTTTCTTGGCTCTTGCATCTTTGGAGGTAAATCTGCATCTTCTGCTGTTCTGATTTGGCTTTGTGTGTTTGTGTTTGGAAATGAACGTGGTGCCATAGCTCCAGTTAACTCCTAACTATCACTCCAGCAGCTCCTAATGACTGTTAGGAATTACATACTTCAGTGATGCTGCTATCACTGTAATTACATGTATCCCAGAATAGGATGTCTTGCTTGGTGGAGGTATTTTGGCATATTTGCAGTTGCTTGAGGTCACTCATAGCATAGTGTCAGACAGGTTGGAAAAGACCTTCAGGCCTATTTCTGAGTAATAGGCACTGAGCTTACATAAGATTTTCAGAAATCTCTGAAGGTACAGTCTAACTGATGCACATCTTCTGTTCCTTGTGGATTTGCCATATAAATAACTCTTGTACAGATGATGAGCATTCCTAAATATTAGGGCTGATTCAGGGGTCTTGCTTCCAGCTGCCTTTCTGCTCTGAGGGGAGCCAGCTGAGCAATTCTGTTACACAGTAAGTTTGGGAAGTCCCTGTAGACACAAAATCATGCTTTTCCTATGCTCTCGGTTTGTGGCAGTGTATGGGGCATGGCATTTAATGGTATGGGAAAGCTGGTATTTGCCTGCTGCATTACTTAGTTTTAGCAATGAATTTTGTCTTTCTAACAGAGGCCATTTGCACCACCAAAAAAAATCCCAACAGTTTGCCAGCACTTCCCTTGGAAAGTAATTCTTTTTCACATGAGGGCAATGAGATAGCAAAGCATTTGTTGGATCGTCTCTCACAAGGATATGTTACTCAGAGAAGAAAGTATCACAGCCTAATTACAAGCAGCACTCCATCTTCTGGTGTGGATGTCTTCTCACCTGCCAGTTCCACTCTGGAAGCTGAAGGCTGTATCACAAAGGACAGCAGCAGCTCCAGGAAGAGCAACACAGAGCCACAGCTGAAATCTCCCAGCTCTGTGGTTTCACCTACTCAAACCACTGTTACTCCTGATAGAAAGTCTTTGGGCAAAGAGATTTTTTGTGGTCAGTCACAGGATAAACAAACTGGGCGTGGTGTTGAAATGGACCCCACATATAGCAGAGTCCCTGAGTTTGTTCCTGTGAAGGCTAAAAACAAAGGTAATTGTAAACCTGGTGAGAAAAAAACTGGTAAGAAAGCAAGTATGGGAAAAAAGAAAACAAATGCAATTAAAAAGAATGGAGAAAGTAGTCCTGATAGACCTCAAGGTGAAGGGAGTGCTCAAAATACTAAGAAGCTTCTTCAGCTAAAAGTTGCAACATGTCCTAGTGAGTCTGAAGTTTCTGAGATGAGGCAAAAGGATTGCATGGAGGCTTTTGACAAGAACAACACAGGCTGTGGTGCAGAGCAACATTCCTGCTTTCCTGCTGAAGTCTTCCTTTCCAGAAGAACATATGTGGTGAATCCAGCACGGCTGTGCAGTCCTGAAAGTAGTGACTTACTCCAACAGGCTAAGAAGGACACTACTTTTGAGATCCAGCATATGGAGAGCTTGCCAGGGAGCCCAGTTTGTACCTTCTCAAGTCTTGAAGTTCTCCCAGTTGATTCTAGTCTACAAAATTCACTTTTCTCGAGGAAAGAGACCTCAAGTGCTTGTGCTTTGCAAGAGAACTCAAGTGTGAGTACAAAGAGCATCAGACAGAAAACCAACAGAAAAACTAGAATTATTAGGCAAAGTGATTCTGAGCAAGAGAATCTGCCAAACACTGTGAAAACAGCAGAGGCGAAAGCTGAAGAACAGCCTAAAAGCCAGACAAGCAGGAGGAAGACTGTCAGGAAAGGCAGTTGCCACAATCAGAGAAATGAAGTTGATGTTTTTGGCCTATGTATAGATGTTCAAGGAGTAAATGAGAAGAGCAAAAAGGATTTACAAGGTATTCTTAAACGTAGCAGGAAAACTTACATTGTCAGTCCTTTGGATCTTGCAGAAAACTTGGGTTGTATCCAGACAGATTTTGAAGATGGTGACATTGTACCTTGCAGGTCTGTTCCTGGGAGCAAACCTAGCAAAATCCCCAGAGCTCAGATGATTGTAGCTGCTCAGAACAAGACAAAAGGCCTTCAAGAAAAGGAGCAGGCTAAAGCTGACCACAACATGAACAATTCAGAAAAAGAGTCCTGTCCCAAACCAAAGCTTCAGAGTGAGAACACCACCTCTAGACCTCCAGAGACTGATTCCCTGGCCAGACGAAGTGATGGTGCCAAAGTGCTCATTGGAAGTTCAGAACTTGCATCTAAGCAAACTGTTTTGACAGGGAAGATTTCCTGCATTGCAGATCTGCCTGATCCAGATGCCTATCTGGAGGAGCAGATGGCAAATACGGACTTTTCATACAGTCTTAAATCCTCCCATGTGACCTGTTCTCCAGCTTTGTCTGTCAGCTCCTGGCTTACAGATGCACCAGTTTCCAAGAGCTTAAGTACTGAGGGCAACAGAATGCCAGAGAAATCCTCTGTTTGGCCGGAAAGCTTCCTGATACCTAAAGAAAAGACTGCAGAGGAAGTACCTGAGGAAAAAAGCCAGGTGAAGACAAATTCTCAGAACTCACCTTCACAGGAAGCTGGTAGGTACCAGGCTTGGGAGGGGACATGTTTTTGAGATGAGTGCCAAAAATCTATACAGCAAGTTCTTGTATTTTTCTTCACCTCCACTTTTTGAGAGTTAAGGATCAGTGACCAGTACACTTCCACTTGTGCTCACAAGTCACTTCTGTGGCTGCATTTGCCTCTAGTTTATCAGCATTCCTGAAAGAATTTCTGGTCCTTTATTCATGTGTGGATATTGGGGAAAAAAACTACGAGCACATGCTGTGAGTTGTTTCATGACTTTTGTTATCTACAGGGCATGCCTGTCAAGATAGAAAGTCAATTACTCAAGCAGTTGAAAAGTATAATTTGATACTGCCCCTGCCTACTAGCCTCTGTGTTACTGGGGCATGGAACATGATGAATATGGCAGGTTTTCCATCCAGAAGGGTTAGTGCTGCAAAGTTTCAGCCTGTATACCTCTGGGTGGTATTTTAAATAGAAATTCATGATCAGAAGTTACCTAAATTCTCTTGGTGGTTTTTTTTTGTGTGTGTGTGCATGTGTTGGTTTGGAGGTTGGTTCTTTGTTTTTCCCTTGTTGTTTTGGTTTTGTGTTGTGTGGTTTGGTTGTTGTTTATTTAAAAATAAAGGATTTGGAGGGTGTCCCCCTTGGCTGGTAATACAGTAGTTAAGCTGAACCTTTATTTGAGATTGCTGTTACTGGATACTCTGTATAGCATATAGAGTTGCTTTGTGGGGTTTTTTCCTTCATGTAACTGTTGACAAACAGGCCTTTTCTAGCTAGAGTGAGCTGCACTTTGTAGTGAGAGAGGAAGTTTATTTTCCTGCCCTCCCCCTTTTGCAAACTTCCCTTTGAAAATTGCAGTGAACATTGGCATGGCCCTGTGTCTTGATAGAAGTCTCATTGTTTGGTTTCCATAAGCTTGCTTTCTCCTGCAGGCTGTAAGTTTCTGGGCATTAGAACTATCATTTCTGTATATTTTTAAGACTATGCCAGGGCACAACGATACTAGCAGTATTAGTGACCTGTAGTTTTACAGTGAGGAACCTAATCTGGCTTTTGAGGAGCAGGTCTGGGATTGCTAGACAAAACTGGTCTCCTGGGTTTAGAGGGAACAGGACCAGATTCAGGATTGCATAGCGTTCAGAGAAGCGTCGTAATGCAGCGCTTCTCTATGTGGCAGCTGTATTTCTTAGGATATCTGGAGATTATTTGGAAACATTTTGATCAACACCTGTGTGAATGTCTCCTCTTGCAGCGACAAGACCACTGCAGGACTTGACCAATGCCAGCGCTTTGTCTCCCTCTAGCTCAGAAGGAGCAACAGGGCGCTCATCCAAGCGGAAACGGAAACCAGGATGCTACAAAGAGCCAAAACTGAACAGGTTGGGCTTTAAAGTATTAATTTCCATGACTGTTTCCGTACTACAACTCCTGCTCTGCTGTCACACGCTTGCTGTCTAGGGCTGGACCATCACTTTGTCTTACCCTTCATGTTTCTGTGATCCTCCTCTTCTACCACAGTGTGGTTAAGCCAAAATTCAGCATTAGCACATAAGCATGTGCAGGCTTCTGGTATCAAACTATCAAAGATGCTGTTTCCTTCATTGAAATAAGCACATGTTTTGGCATACTGCACCTGTGGTATTCCAGTAGTAAAGAGGGGTAAGCATGAGGATAAAATACAGCCTAAATAAAGACAGCTAAACAAAAGCCCTGTTTCACTTGCCATTCTATGATATCTAATGTTTTATACAACTAAGTAATACTTATATTTTTAATGTTTGGATTGCATTTCAGTGAAGGAAATGCTAGGCTTTGAGGAGGCTTTTCCTCTGTGATCAGGCTGTATCTCTATTTGCTTTTTCTGGCAGATACAAGTACCTAAACAAGTAGCTGCATCTCTTCCTTAAGAAACTGTAAATTCAGTACATCCAATGGCTACTGTACAGAATCATTTCACTCCTAAAATGATGACTTAGTTTTGCTACTGGGTAATACCATGTTTTTTCCCTGAAAAGTTCACAGTTTGAACATGCTAAGAGGAGCTGGTTATACTGGGTCAGAAGATAATCTATACTGGTACAACTGTTCCTGTACAGGACAGTGAACAAACTGTACTGCTTAGTCATCTTATAGTGGAAGCATTTCATTAAAATCAGAAGCTTTAGAGACCAAAATAATACATTTGTTCAAGAAATATGTTGATGATTCATTTTAAGCCTTTTGGTTCTGCAGCAAACTGAGGCAGGGGGACCCATTTACAAACACAGAGTTCCTCACCAACCTTCCCAGAAAAAACAAAAAGAAAAGAACTGCAAAAGCCAAGGAAATTACCATGAAGATCAAAGAAGAAAAAGAATAGAAGGAAGTGCCAAGGCAGCCAAGCTAATAACAATGGGAGGAGACATGGAGCCAGAAGTAAAAGTTTTGGTTGGACAGGCAGCCCCGAGTCTCTGAGGTGTGGTGCGTGTCTTTGCTATTGGATAGCTTATTTTTTATTCTAATTAATACTAATAATAAAGTATAAATAAAGTGTCCTGTCTTATGTGGGTAATATAAAAGCTTTGTGATGTTTATTCCCCATCCTCCACCTTTAAATGCTTGGATGTTTGTCAGCAAAGTCTTCATGTGCAAGTGCTTGTGCCACCACAGCCAGCTAACAGGCTCTGCACAACCCTGGGGCAAGTACATCTTGAAGGGCTAATCTTCCAGCACTGTGGATACCTACAAGGGCTTCTTAAAGGGTATGAAAGGGTTGCAAGCAGCCCAGGCTTGGATAGCCTAGGTTCCAGGTAGAGCAGTCCACTGAAAAGTCAGGTTTAGGGTTGACTACTGAAGCCTTGGACAGTCCTGTATTAGTAGTAAAGAGAAAGGGAATGTGCCTCCTTGGAAGCAGGAAAGGTGTTCCTTCTTTCTCCATGGCAGAGCAGAGAGAGGGGTGCTCTGTTCTTACAACTAACTACAGTTACTGCTTCTCCCAGTACAGAGACAAGTGTTCCTTTCTCTCCTCAGCCCTTCAGAAATATCCATCAGTTCATCAGGTTAAATTGGGTCTTGCTGTGCATTGTAGGTAGAGTCCTCCAGAAAATGGAGGGAAAATAGTGGCAATCTGCAGTCAGGTAAATGCTACTACATTGTTTACACTTTAGCCATATTAAGTCATTAAAACAAACAAAAAGTATAAACGTAAAAATACCCTCCTTTGTTTATTTATTCAGTTTCCTGAAACATACTAAGCTTTCTCTAGTACTCTGTCACTCTGAAATGGTAAATAATAGAATTTGGCAGAGATGCTGTTCTAGTATGACCTGTCTGAGTATGGCATAAAAAATAGCTCAGACCTTTGAATTACTGGTGTCAGAAGCCAGAGATGGGAACATAGATCTCCACCTATTTCTGCTGATTGTTTCCATTGCTGTTATGGGTCAGCAATGGGACTTTTTTCACCTGCGCTTCTTATACTCCTTTGTTAGCAACAGGACAGCAACCTACTGTGTTAATTCATACAGTGATAACTTCTACGTGAGGAAGGGAAATATGATTTTGTATTGTCATTGCGTCCCAGCATGTGCTGGACTGTGCTGAAAGGTATTGGAATCTCTGAGACAGAATTTTCCCATATCTGCTAATTGCACAAAGGAAGAAGAGACACAGAGGGTTAGCTGGCTTTTATTTTAGTCTCAAACTAAAATACTCTCTAAAAAAAACCCAAACCAACCCCAAATAAAACCATGGATGGAATAGTTTTTCACAGTCATAATCTGACATGCTGTATCACAACAGAAAGGACAAGAAATAGCTGGAGAAAAGTTTTGCACCTTTACGAGTTGTGGGGTAGAAGAGGTAAAAATTCCTGTGCTTCGCATCCAGTCAGTTGGAGTATAACTAAATGCATGGCCTGCATTTAGACACTGCAGCATGGAGTTATTAGGCTTTTAGCCTATAGGGCTCTTTTCCAGCATGTTTAAGTGCTTCTTTCTCAAATGTTACAGTCCTGGCTGTAGCAATAGGATGAAATCCCTTCATATCAGGATATAAGATTCTGATTGGCACAAAAAGATAGTTTAAAAGAGGGGCTGCAGTAGGACTTGCAGAGCCCTGTGAGCTCCCTTTATACTCAGCAGACAGTACTGGAGAGATCAGGATAGTTCTGATTTCTGAGGTCTGTTGGACAGTAAGCCACCACTGGTTTGACCAGAGCTGTAACACAGACTGGCTTTCAGTCAGAGAACAAGGGAAAAGAAACACAGATGAATAACATCATGGAGAGAAACCTCAGGTCTGCTATAAATGACACTAGGAATCCAGACCCACACTGAGCTTGAATACTATCACATTCAGCTGCTTAGCAAAAGTAAGGCCTAGCCCAGCAGCTCCTCAAGGGGTTTAAGAAAACATAAGCTTTTAAACATTTAAAAAATTGTACATTTTTTTGTCTAGTATTTGAAATGTTATAGAACAGAGTGTGATACACTGCCACTTACACTCAGTATTAATGGGAGATGCTTTGTTAGAACAGCTTGAGTAGAACCTGTCCCTTAAAGTTTAGGCAGAGAGGCCAGCTTTCCCTTCAGGTTTTCAGCAAGCTTGTCCATGAACTCAAAGGTGTTCAGGTAATCAGAGCGTGTGACACTGAGGGGGAGAAACAAAACAAAACCAGACAGACATTAGCTGTAAAGCCACTCAAATGCTCTGAGCACAAGTCTTGCCTCTAAAAAGACAAGAGTTCTACTCAACAGGCTGATGGTTGTTGGTGGGATTCTCCCCCCAAAGGCTCCAGAGAGAGGTAGCCAGGTGGTATTCTACAGTTAAGTAGGTCTCCATCCTAGTAAATGGACAGGGCAGGATCTGGCAAATACAACCATCCTGTAACAAGAGAAGTCTTTGCAGTTCCTTCTTTACTTCCTCTTCCCCCCATGCATGTCATACAATAGCAAGGACAGAGCAACCAACACTGAGCTACTTGGGGTAGGGAGTATCTCATTTTCCATTTGTACAGCACTGGGCACAGACAAGCCCTGTTCTGTGACCAGACTTCAGCAATTCTTCACCCTAATGTTCCAGTAAATGCTGTTCAGAAACACTAAATCATCCTCTAAGCACAGCCAAATACTTCATACACTTACTTAGGGAGACCTTTGATACAGGCAGCAAGGTCCTTCGTCATGAAGCCAGATTCAATGGTCTCAATGCAGACTTCTTCCAAAGCAACTGCAAAGTTCTTGAGGCTAGTGTTGCTGTCCAGCTTAGCCCTGTGAGCAAGTCCTCTTGTCCATGCAAAGATGGAGGCTGAGAGAGAACACATTAGATTACTTTGTCCATCTAGAACTCCCTGGACATTGTTCTAAATTGTCATGTAGAATGGTAGTAATTTAATAATAAAACTGAAAACAGATATAAAATCTGGTACGGGAAGGAGAACACTTTTCTTCCTCCAGGCATCCTTTGTATTCTGCAGCAATAAAGAAAAGCAAACCCCAAAACCTACTTACTACCTCAGCAATCTCTGTGTGTGCCATTTTACCTTACTTTGCTCCTGCCCAAATCAGAAAGAATGACTGGTGGTAGGACTCCAGTTACACATAAAGTTGCTCTTATGAAAGGAGGGTGCAGTTTTCTTCCTGATACTACAATTACACTCTGGTCCCTATGCAATTGTACAAGATTATTTCCCTCATGTCCCATTTGAGGCACACTTACATTTCAAGCATATACATGATTTTAGAGGGGGCTGGGTCTTTTGAAGAATCAGGAAGGGGAATAAAATAAAAAATAACCAACCTAAACCTTAAGGCTGTTGTGGCTACAAACCCATCATTTGCTGAAAAGTGAGAGTATGTCTCAAAGGCTAGGTTAGGTCTAGTTTATTGCTCACACTCCATTCCAGGCCGGTTTTGCTCCAGGCTGCAGACGGCTTCATGTACGAGAGAAGTGTGTTATAAACTACCAGTTCCACCACTCAGTGGTGCAATTCTCTGCAGAAAATATGCAGATGTGTATACTCCAAACTTGTTCTTTCAGGTGTGGAGATTGCTGAGGGACAGTGAAAAGCAGCTCACCAATAGGGTTAGTGGAGGTTTCCTGGCCTTTCTGGTGCATGCGGTAGTGACGAGTAACTGTGCCATGAGCAGCTTCTGCTTCAACAGTCTTGCCATCAGGGCAGATCAGCACACTGGTCATCATCCCCAGAGAGCCATAACCTACAGAATACAAGTTTAAAAAGTTCAGTGTCTCCTTCGGATAGCCCCTTTAAATTCCCCTTAGTTCTCTCCTTCTACAATCTTTTTACATCCTCCCAACCTTGATGTGAGTATTCCTGAGCAGCAGTGCTGCTGTTGCTGCTGCTGCTGCAACTAACTGGCTAGTCCTTACATGTCGGAACAGAAAGTGCTGCTGAACCATGAAATATACGTATACAGACATTTTGCACCATTTCAAGAGAGTTAGTATTCACACCTAGCTTGCTGGACATATTTTTACTGTAAAGATGTAGTATGAGAACAAAAAATCCTAAATAACTAGTGTTGAGCTGCAAATCAGTATCCTTCACACAGAAGGATAGGGAACAAACCTGCTTCATATGAAGAGCTTCTGCTCTAGTGAAAGGAACCATAAGCTAACAAAATTGGACATACATATAAATTCTAACCCTGTATGTTTGAGAGATCTATGTCTTTGAAAGTTTCTTTGTTCAGCAGTCCAACATCCTTGCTCTGTGAGAGGCACTAGTTTAGAAAGAACACATTACATAAAGTCATACATGTTGTCCTCTATCCATATTTGTTTCAGCACCAGGCAGCATGGTTATGTAGGATTTTGATCAGGCACTACAAGTCTGTAAAGTTAACCACATCAATCTCTCTCTACATCTCATAGGTAGCTTTAGCTCCTGGAGGTTTCCTTACTTAGCTACAGGGCACTTGCCAGTATGCTCACCACCAGTCAGCTTAACTCAAAGTGCCTAGATAGGCTTTCCATTTTCATGGAAGATATAACCTATGACATTGGTAGGAGCTGCCATCTGTTAAAGAAATACACAGTCTACATTCAATGGATTTATTGTAAAAGTGAAATCAGAAATTCTTTGCTGGCCTGATATCTCCATGACAGGTTTAAAATGTATGTTCTGAACCCTCCTGGGCCATTACATTGGATATGACACATGGTCACAAGAGACTGCTACTGAGCCTAGCAGTAGCAGTCAGTGTATTACAGGGAACATCTCATACCTTGTGCAACAGAATCAGACTGCACGTCCCCATCATAGTTCTTGCAGGCCCAGACAAAGCCTCCTTCAGATTTCAGGGCCTGAGCAACCATGTCATCAATGAGCCTGTGCTCATACCAGATCTTTTTGGCTTCAAACTGGGACTTGTATTCTCTGGAAAACAAAAAACAGAACACCCTGTCATATAAACAAGGATTGCACAATTTGTGCAAGTAATTGTGCACAGTGAGATGCAGAATTCTGCATAGGGATAAGACTAAAAAGAAAAAAAAAAAAATAACTCCAAACAAAAGCTTTGTAAGAAATATACTCATTTGTTTTTTCTTGCTTGCTTTGCTAGGCCACTCCAAGTCTGCTTTAGAAACATGGAGAAGTATACGGAGAATCTGTGACTCTCTGTTAGGAGAGATATACACCTCAGACACATTTAGCTGAGTTTTAAACACTGAGTACACTATGTCCTGCAGGACAAGGGAGACTGACACAGAAGGTGCACAGCCTATCCAAAGTGCTGCTGAGTGCCTGAAAATGCTGAATTAACTGCAGCAGCTCACAAAACTGGGGAGGATATTCCTGCTGCAGACTTGTGCACTGCAGTAGGTAGTACAAAACTACCCTAGATACCTGTCATAGATCTCTTGGAAGATGTCTTTAAAGCGGCCATCATATCTCTTCAAGATGGTGTTCTTGGTGCTCATGTAGAGGGGCCAACCTTTAGACAGTGCCATTTGGAAGGAACTGTGGGCAAAATCCTTGATAGACTGGTCAAGATTGTACATTCCCATGGCTACACCACCACAGCCTGTTAGTGGAGAAAGAAGACAGGAATCAACTAATTTGGTTTTGGTTAAGGATTTGACATTCTTCCCATAGCATATTCTGGCAGGCAGGCTTGAGTTATCCCCAGGTGTCCTGATACAGTTCTCAGTTTAAGGCTGGTTCTTTCAGTTGATTCATTTTGCATTATCAGGTCAAAGCTCCAACACTCCTGTAGCACACAGATGGGAGGGTGGGTTTTTTTCACACCTAGGCACATCTTAATACTGTGATCTACTGCCCATAAGTAGCTTCTTCCTAATCAAGCTGTCAAAACTAGCACACCGGACTAAGCAGCAAAGCTATGATGAGAGTTAGTGTGCTTGAGCCTCTGCTAGCCATAGGTAATAGAGTATTTTCTATCAAATCAGCAGGCAGCAGTTTGGACCAGGAGTCTCAGTCAAGCTAGAAATGGGTTTGCTCCCATGTTAAAATAGCTTGTACCTTCAGGCTTTGACTTGCGCCACAGAACTAACTCCAGCAGTCAGAGGCTGATTTGCCTAGCTCAGATAAACAAGTTGCCACATGCATTCCTGCCTTTTCTCAGCACGTCTGGCCGACCCTGCAGCATTGTTTCACCTGCTCAGGCTAACTTCCAGCAAGTTGTCGAAAGAATATGACAGTCATCTGGGTGCAAGGGAAAGTCTTGAGAAGGCGCTGAGAAACTATTAACACATAACTCGGACTGTGTAATGCAGATGTGTTAACAGCCTGAATGGAAGTACCTTAAACTTACAGCCCAGCTTACAAAGAGCTTTGTCATCTTTAGAACCCAGCTTCTTGGGTTTTGTGTGAAAAGTAGATCCTTAATTTTAAGCACTGCATTACTACCACCACCTCCTCTCTCTAGTTTGTTGTACAGTGCCTTTATCATGGACCTGTGTTCTGGAAACACCCCAGGTTTTTTAATTATTGTTATTTTTGAAGCATCCCTTCCTAATATCCATTTTTCCTGACCACCAGATGTTGGTTACATGGACATACATGCAGAATGAAGTGCACAAGCCAGAGGAGATTTATCTGCTTGCCAAGATAGCAAGGTCATTTAAAGCTGATATTGGCAGGTAATGAAATTCCTGTTATTACCAGTGAAAATATGTGTTGTCCTCTCTGCCTCCATTATGAATCAAAGACAGAACAGGTTCTAATCAGCTACAGAGACTGTGCCATCTGAAGCCATTATTTCATTGTTACTGGATGACAACTATTACATTTTATTCAAATACTTACTTGCATATAGGTAAAAAAACCCCAAAACAATCCTCATGACAACCGTACAATCCCACTGCCTACTAAAATCTTTTGATTCGGTGTCAAGACTGAACATATTAGTACAGCAATAGGACAAGCTTCCCTGCAGGGTGGAGATAACTGTTGTGCCAGTATATCAATAAGGAGTTCCCCCAGCAGCAGTAATCTGCCATCTTTGCAATTCCGTGTTTTCTTCTCACTGATGCAATGCAGAGCAGTGAATCAGACAGGCAGTTGCAACTGCCAGACAGCTCCACTACAGGTTCACCAGTCACCTATCGAATGAAAACAGATTAAGACTGACAGCGAAGCAGGCAAACTCCAGATGAAAGGCTGTGCAACAAGGGACAATAGAGATTTAGGCTTCTGTGAGCAAGAGTGCCAGTGAAATTCAAGCATTACAGAAGAGAGGGTGCTATGACAGTCTCTGTACTTGTTTGCCAAGCCAACTGCATTCAAGCAAGGATTCTGTGGTTTACATGGTTTTATAACTAGAAAAAAAACGTTGTACACTCACATACATAGGTCACCAGACAGGTTCAAATCTTGAACCCTTTTGATGGACAAGGGAGAGGACTTGTATGATGTTTTCCTGAATTTCCCTTAGAGAAATACCCTGGGTTCTAGCAATGTGTGAGTGATCTACAACCAGCACAGCAGTATTGCTAGGCGGGACACCAATACCTTTGAGACTGCATCTGTTTAAAAAGCTAGAGCCTACAAAGCTAAGAACATCCTTGTTGTAGCTCCTTTCCACCTTGCTAAGTGTCAGTTCTCATTTCTATTGAGAGAAAAAACTGTTTAGTAAAGATGGCTACAAGCTGCAAAGCCTGTAAGACAAACTAAAACCAGGAAGTTTCAAGTGTATCTCTCCTTAGGTCAAGCCCTGTTTATATAGCTAGTCCCCCTCTGATCAGAGAGAAAAACTTACATACCTCTACCAGACTCATCATACAAGAGTCATGACAGGTGGCAAGTTTAGTACAATTGTGTGGTTGATATGCCTCTTCAATCCCAGGAAGATCTCAAGTAACTTTCAGTACCTCCCAGATCAATGAAGAAGTCCCAGACCTTCTCCTCCACTCTACCTCAAAGTCAAATTTTACCATCAAACAGATCTGACCAATACTTCAAGGCTGAATTAAACCAAAAATACCAGTTTTAATCACAACTTAGAGATAATACCTACTTTCAAATTTATGGACCAGATATGTGACTGGCTTGCCTCCACCTTCTGGAGTGTAGATCATCTCTACTTTTCCAGGCCCAGGTACCACAAAATCAGTTGCTCTGTACTGTTAAAAACAAAAGTAGCCATGATGATTTTTATCTGTCAGAAAGACAGAAGCATGAAAAACAACCTCCATTTGGAAGGGCATAAACAATTGTACCAAACAACCCCCCACTGAACAGGCTCTTTTTACTCAGCCATGTGGTCATCAGATTATTTTATCAGATATTAGAAGGACAAGTCTGCCTGCTTCAGAAACAATCTTCCTCTTTAAGGGAAAAAGCTTACAGATTCTTGGGACCCATCAATTGGGAGGGTGTATGTGTCCTACCAGATGTACTAGATGTACAAGTTTTAGAGTGCAAAGTATCCAGTGTTGTGTGGTCTGTGAGTAGAATGGATTCCCTCCATGCCTCAAAAAAAAGCCACTCATATCACAACTACTGATCTTATGAACAGAGTGGCATCATACAGCACCTTAATAAATGCCATTATCTCTATCCATCATATGATATTTGACAGGCCAGTATGTAGTAAGAGCTCTTTGAATTCTTTAAATGATACACATTTTGCTCTTCGGAGCTACAGACTCAGAAGAACCAACATGTACTTTTGGTTTTTTAAATGGTGTTTTTTAAAGTTTAAATGTTGCCTCATCCTCACAGCTGTTTGAACAATACTATTTAAGGTTACATTTCCTTTAAATTCATCATCCTTCTTCACAGTTTGCCTCCTATTGATGGAACTGGTTCCCTGAACTGTTCTGAAGTTACAGAAGCATCTTGCTCATATGTCCTTTACATGCTCTTCTATTATCCCTTTCACTTTAATCTCATACTTTGGCAGGGTTTCAATCCTGCCTCCTTAATCCCCTGTTTCCTAGTATTATTTTGACCTTCTTGATTATTCGGTACTGTTAAGGATGTTGAACACCATTCTCTTCTACTGTCAGGGCACTGCAATTATTTACTCTTTGAAACTACTTTACCCTCCGGTCCTGGCCAGTCTTGTGACTTACCTTCAGTTTGTGGGTTTACCCGTCTACTTAAGCACTTGGCTCTTCTAGAAGACTTTTCTTTTGTCATGTCTGACTGCTTCACAGTATGTCATTACCCATGGAGAACATTACAGTTGATTCTTGTCCTCTGGGCTGTTCAAAGACCACTACACTAAGTCCCATGCTAAGGCTTTCCATGGGTCTTGTACTACTTTTCTGAGGAGAGCTCTGATAAAAGATGCTTCCCTACTTTGGATGTGCCCAGTATAAATACCAACCCTGCAGGAGTGCTGTGCAAGTAAGCTTAAGCCTATCACATTTAAAAACAAAACCAAGAAAACAGCCAACTAAAAAACCACAATGAAACCACAACCACAGGGCAACTCTTGACCACTTCTAAAAATCACTCAGATTCACTTTTGCTGTGAGCAATATTTGCCACCAGGAAGTCCCTCTGAGAAGTAAGATGAACAGTGTAAAGGGTATTTTCTAAAGACATTGATATATAGGGAGGAGGGTTCTGCAGAGGCAAAGGATAACTTAGAGGAGTTATATCCTGTGTAAACAGCAACACTGTCTAAGGAAGATATAAGAATCAGGCTCTTCCACACTTCACCAGGTGCTGTACAACATGCTAGCAATGACCCACTCCTGAGTGGAGTGCAAGGGATAAAGCAGCAGCATAGGGACGTCTAAGTCTTCGTAACTCTAAATCAGTCAGGACTAAGCCTGACTTATGTAAAATAAGGGGTAAGCACTGAAGTGACTCACTTGATCCCCATAAGCATGACGGCCAATGACAATGGGTTTCACCCATCCAGACACCAGTCGGGGAATGTTCTTGCAGATAATAGCTTCCCTGAAGACAGTGCCACCTAAGATGTTTCTAATTGTCCCATTGGGAGACTTCCACATCTGCTTCAAATTGAACTCTTCCACTCTCTTCTCATCAGGAGTGATGGTTGCACACTTTATGCCAACGTTGTATTTCTTTATAGCTTCAGCAGCTTCCACAGTTACTTTATCATTTGTAGCATCACGATGCTCAATGCCCAAATCATAGCTGTAATAAATCCACAAAGGTGGTTAGAACTGCACAGCACATTCATCCGCATCCAAGAGGAAAGAAACCAGACTGTGTATGTGCTTTTGGGTGTAGTTCCAGCACTGCCATAACTGAAGTTATCCCTCTCCCAGTGTAAATCCTGTTGGACTGGAAGAAAACATAGGCTCACATACTGATACTTCTGCAGACAGTGGGAGGTTAGAAAAAGGACAGCCTCAATTTACGGCTGAGGCTCTTTGCCAGCATGGAACATAGCCAGTATCTCCTTCGCTTTTCCTTCGAAGCTTTCTGCAGTGGAAGCTTTTGGTCTGGGATTCTAACTGTATGGAGCAGTACAATCCTCAGATGATCACAGGCCTTTATTTCAAGCCTCTTGTGCTGAAGAGTTCTGACTTCCTTCATGTACTGAGCCTATCAAGCTACACTAGGCTTAAAAATTGCTTTGACTATGGACCCACAATGCTGTTCTAGCAGCAAAACTGCCAGTTTGCCCTTAAACAGTTGGAGGAAGCACATTTCCCACATTTACTGTTTTAATAGTTCTGAAGAACAATAGCTACCCAGTGTGGGATAGCCCTGAAGCACAGCCAACTGTACATGAATCTAGCTATTGTGCTGCCCCAGCCAGGGGTCTGGTTTCCCTCCTCCCACCCCTCTTTGAAAAGGGATGTTCTCCAGACTCCATGCATGTATTATGCTGCTGGGTTCCTGTTTGCTTGGTTCTCAACATCAGCAAGAAACAAGCCTGATGTAGGTGGCATATAAATGACTCCACGAGCCAGGGAAGAGGTCAGACTCGTGGATTTAGTAACGGCAAACACCTCTGAAAGCCTCTGTCTACATGGCTAGGAGCAATGCAACTGGATACTTCTCTAATAATTATAGGTCAGTAGCTAGCAACAGAAGAGATTATTTGCTCTCTTTGACCAGATGCTGTAGATAGCATGCCCCTTTTGCCCTACCAGCTGTCAGTACCGGTTTTGGGTTTTCTTTTTTCCCCAGGAGGGAGTATAGGAGCACAGCCTAGGCTCAGGGGCAACACTTAGCTCTCACCATCAGCAGCAAAGGTCAAGTCTACAGATATGAGGGCAGAGTCTGTGCCCTGTTGCCACCCTTTTGCCCTCTGGGCAGATCTTCAAATACATATGGCAAGAAGCCATAAAACTACTCTGAGTCCACAGATGCTTTAAGTCAGGGAAGAGCTAAACCACCCCATGTTTCTAATTGCTTAGGCTGCAGAAAGCCACGTAGGCTGCTCAGGTGCTGGAAAGCTAAGACATAAGAGATAAAAACATAGACCATGTCTGTGAGAAACCTTCTTAGAGGCACAGTACAGAGAAAAAGCTAACTCACAATTAAACATTCACTGCTTACTACTGTGAGGAACTCCAAAGAGGCTGCCAGACTGACAAAATATCTTCACCATGAGCCTGTGCTTTCCAGAGTACTTACTGAGGCTGGCACTTAGGGTAAGTTAACCAGAGAACTCTGCTGGGAACTTCACTAGTATCAAAAGGGCTACTTAGTCTCACTGCACTAATGCAGGAGGAGCTACAAGGCTCTCAGTGCTAAGTGAAACACAATCAATGCCTAATGACACACGCAAATTGCAGTACAAAGCGGCTGTGTGTCATTAAAAGCCATTACCTGTGCAAATCCAGATCTACATAAGGAAAAATCAGCTTTTCTTTAATCAGTTCCCAGATGACCCGCGTCATTTCATCTCCTTGCATCTCCACAACAGAGCCTCCATGGATTTTTTTAGACATTTTCGGCTGTAATAAAGAAAACCAACTTAAGTTAAAAACTGACAACACTCATGGGTGATACACATATTCTGCATTTTTACAACACAACTAGGAGAGGTACCAACATAGCATACAGGAGCTCTCCTAGAAGTCTTGAAAATAACTACAGTTTTTCCCTAGTTTAATGCTAATTGGGATTTTTCTGAAAGCCCCAGCTCCTAGGGAGAACTATCTGAAGGTAAAAAATAAAGATTAATATCTGAAATTTAACAGTATGTGTTCAAAGGGCATGAGCTTTATTTATGGTTGTACAAAAGAACTTGAAAGCATGACTACACTCTATCTCCAAATTCCACAGAATTAACAAGCACTGTTTATTTTTAGAGTTCCTCAGTTCTAGGTCAGTTTTTTTAGTTTTTAGTTTAGTTTTTTCTAGTTTCAGTTTTCTGAAAAAGATGGCTTAATGGACACAATTTTCATGAAGGCTCAGATTGGTGCACTGTTAAGATCAATACATTGTCTGCTTCTCCATTAGCTTCCTTCCCCAGGAAATCCAAGGGCCACATCAAGAGTACTTTCTAATAGCAAGGCTTTATTTCTGCTGTTAAAATAAATACTGGACAAACTTGTTTTCTGTATGGAAAGGAGATTTTCCCAAGATATTTGTTCACAAAGCCTCAAAAAATAAACCTGAACTCTGCCTGTGTGTTTGTACTTTGTTCCTTGACAAAACCCAACCCCACAAGCCACTGAACTGTTGTAATACAGTGCCCCGCTTTCTAACAACCACTGTTCCTCACTTCTCAGCCCTGATTATGCAAGAACTATGACTTGGCAAGTTCCTTCTCCAAGACAGTCCCATTCTTGCATGCAGCTGTTAAGGATACTACAGTGAAATACCAAGCCTTTGTGCCTGAGGTTGCAGCCTCACAGATACCAAAGTCCATGAACTGGGTTTATCCAAAATCAGGGGTCCTACTGTACAGTCTATTAATTGAGATGAAATTATTCAGAGGTGTGAGGTTTGCAATGCAAAGCCCTGAGGTCAGCAGCATATATGGAGATTGCTTCTGGTTCATTAAAAAAACCCGACTTGTGCTGTGTTTCCAAAATCCAGTCTGTTAAACATTTTTAGTCTGTGAAGAGAGCAAACTTTCCAAGCTATGTTCTAGCTACTGCATCAAGCTTTTCAAAGCTTTTAAAGTGCAAAATTAAAACCAAAACAAAATAAAAAAGGCAGAGTGAGATTATGAGTAACTGAGCCTCTATTTAGTGAGCACATAAATCTGAAAAAAAACCTACTCCAAGACATTCCTATCCCAAAGAAAGATAATATCTTGGCTTATATTAGACTTTTCTAGTCCTCATGGAAAACTTCACACAACCATACTTTATCTGATCTCATTTTATTTATGCAACTATTTCGGGCCAATTTTCAACTGACTATCTAAACAGGACTGTATCACATTCCCATGGCCTAGGCATAGGATTACTACTCAGGGTACTTCAGGTTTGCTTTTGACACTTACAGTCTGAGAAACAAATGATTCATTTAAGCCAAAACGTACACAGACACCCACCCACTATCACTTGTTTTGTTGTTTGGCCCCTACTTAAATAAGTAAAATCAGACTGCCAGTCATGGCAATAGGTTTCGAAAAGCTGTTTCAGATAGTGCTGCTATCACAAGGAAAACACAGAGGTACACGAGACACACCTCCACTGACATACATCTCCACCAATACGTGGAAACAGCAGCTTCTTAAACAACTTTGACAATCCTGTGTGTTTACCCAATCAAAGCCCCTGTACATTCCCCCTTAAACACTGATATCCCCAGTTTCCTTATGCACAAAGGCAGCACCATCCTTCTTCTGCACAGAGCACATTCCCTAGAGTTCAACTGTTCTTGTTGATTTTATACTCTCCAGAACGGCCAAATGTCAGCAAGCTCTTTCTCTCACAGCAGCCCTTCTTCAAGTACACTTAACCCAGGCATTCAGCCAAGGCAGCTTAAAAGAAAACTCGTGAATTTCCAAATACTTCTCGGTTCTCAAGAAAGAGTCAGGGCCTAGTCAATAATTAACTATTGCAATAACTCATTAGTTCAGGCTTTTAAACTATCTCTTCTGATCAGGCATGCTCTCAGGTAGCAGTGCAGATCCTTGCCGCTCACCAGGATCTTGCCCACGTTAGTTTTACAGCTGCACTGCCCTCCATCTACCGCGGGCAGGCTGGCTCGCTCTTCGGGCACTGCTCTAGCAGGCCGCGGGCAGCAGCTTGTGTTACAACCGGCACCGAAACCCAGGCACCAGCACCGCCCGAACAAGGTGAGGCCAGGCCCGGCCAACGCGGCGTGACCGGGGACGCTCCCCTAGGGTATGCGCGGAGCGCTAAACACAGCCGGCAGTAGGTGACACCACTAGCCATTGAGAGATACCAGGATTGCGAGAGGAGAAAGCCCAGCCCCGAGCTAGGGAGGCCAAACACCCCCACAGCGCCCGGGGCGCCTGCCAGCGATGCCCACCGCGGGAGAGAGTGTTGAGCGAACAGCCCACCGCGGAGCTCCCACCAGAAAACCCCCCTTGAAACACAACATCGCTGCTGCGGCCCCTCTGCGGGGCCTAGCAGAAAGAGGACAAAGGGCGCTGTACGGGGCGCCCATGCCCGCTACCTGCGCGCGGAGTCCGACCAGCTGTCCCTCAGAGGCAATGCAGGGCCCAGCCGCGCTCGGCGCATTTTATGGGGCCGCGCCCCCGCCCCCTGCCGGCCACGCCACCGCGGCGCCCCCTACCGGCCCCGCCCATCCCCGCCCCTGCTCCCGGCGGTGGGGCCGGGTGGCGGCTGCTTGGTTCCGACTTACGGGCCCGGTCGTGCTGTGGCTCTGCCCGCCCCGCTGGGTTTTGCGCTCCTATGCCTCCTCCTGGGGAGGCCGCGACAGCACGTAACGCGCCCTGGCGCTTTCGCCGGGCCAGGCATCCCGCAGCGCGGCGGCCTGCCCTCCGAGCCGGGCCCTTTCCGCGCTCTCCCGAGACAGCCGCAGTAAGTGGCCTGCGTCTCCACAGGGAAGCCGAAGGCACTGGCGGCCACGGAGGCTTGGGCGCCGAGGGGCCGCGGGCGTGCCCAGGCCGGTGGAGGGAGCCCCTGGGTGAGCGCGGGAGGCCAGGCTGCCCTTAGTGCTGTATTGGCCGGCCTTGGCGGAACCGTTCCGCAGTGCAGCCCGGGTATACGCGTACACACGGGCGGGCGCGGACACGTTTATTAGCCCAGAGGTGGCCATGTCGGCACTACAGCCCCCCTGAGCAGTGGGGCGAGGCGGAGAGTGCGAACCGGGAGGAAGCACAGCCGGAAACACCCGCCTCCCCCTGGCTCCCGCTGTGGCAGCCCAGAACTCCCGCGTCCGGAAGGAGCCTCCCCGCAGCACCGAGCAGCAGAAGCGCCCCAGAGCGCTGGGGCGGAGCGTAGTGATGGGGCGATGCGGCCGCAGGGCGGGCTGTGCGGGGGACACCGCCCCAGCTGCACCACCCCAACGGCTGCCTCCGGCGGGTGGATTGGCGCGGAGCCTCGATTAGCCATGCCTCGGCAAGGAGCGGCGCCGTCGGCGGGCGATTAGGCAGGGCTGGCGGCAGCGCGGCGCGTTGCTAGGGGCGGGGCAGCGGGCAGGCCCGGAGGTGCGCGGGGGGGGGGGTGAAAAGAGGCGGTGCTGCGCTAGGCCTAAGTGCCGGCACCCTGCACCGGCAGCCGTGGGAGCAGGTGAGCACAGTGTAGGGGATCCGGTATCCGTGCCTGGCCTCGCGGTGGTGGGTTTTGTGTGTGTGAGCTCTCTGTGTGCGGCCCAGCCTGATTCCTGGTAGTGGTGGGTGGCAGCTCTCCTAGGTTTGTGTGGGGGTCCCTGCGGAGCAGCTGCCTGTGGGTAGTGGTCCGCCATTTCCTTCCCTCCCCGTCGCAGGTGCATTTCCGGGCTGCCGTCCCTGGTGGGTGGCACCGCGTGTGCGTGGCAGGAGGTGTGTCCCCTTTGCACAGTGGGAAGCAGTCAGCGTGGCTCCGGTGCGCAGGTTGGCAATAAAGTGTGTGCGTGTGTACAACGTACTTATGTTAAAGTTACGATTGTTTAGCTTTTATACCCAGGGTGTGTTAAGCAGGTGCCTGGGGATTAGATTCAGGCAACAAGGAGTGCATGGACCTTTCTGGTTCTGAGCAG
Organism: Melopsittacus undulatus; assembly: GCF_012275295.1. Classification (NCBI taxonomy): domain Eukaryota; kingdom Metazoa; phylum Chordata; class Aves; order Psittaciformes; family Psittaculidae; genus Melopsittacus; species Melopsittacus undulatus. The sequence continues at coordinate 37,587,699 of NC_047534.1, forward strand.
TTTTGGTCAGTGTTGTAGGATGCAGGATGTCATGGAGACATTCTGGATGTAGCTGAGGAAGATGTAATCAGGTTTTGTGTCTGTTGGTTGATATGTGCATTTTACTTTCTGATTTTCAATAATGTGTAAAGAAATTACTCTTTTCCTGTTTCCTGGAGGGAGGAGGGAAGAAGTGTTTTCCTTTTAGTGGGAGAACTAAAGCACTTTAAGAAGGATGGTGCACATCATATGCACATCATAGCTAATGTGTTGTGTGGCACAGAAAATCCAGGTATTTTTGGAGCTAATGCCAAGTACAGTGGGTTTTTTTCAGTCTGTTTTAGTTAGACTAGTATTGCTGTCACAGAAGCAATCGTTGTGTGTTTTTTTTTTTCCTTGAAGCCCAAGTTTATTTTTCCAGAATCCTATGCCTGCTATATGCAAGTTCAGAGACTTCCCTGGTTCTTTTTATCTTGCTAGGCTGTAGCTGGTTGCTTTGAGATGAACAGTTTCCTACAAGACTTCTGGTTGACTTTATAAAGGCATTATAAATGTGGTAGTGTGTGTGTGGGAGCAAAACCCTGTTGTACGTTAAACATTGAAAAATAAAGTTCTCATTGCCTCAAGTATTAAGGAAGCAAGTCCAAATTTGCCTGAAGATTTGAAGGCGTTTTCCATGCACTCTGGTGCCTAAGCATGTCCAAATCATCTGTTGCTTGAATACAGCTGAAACGAGCAACAGCAAAAAATACTGTGACTTACAGGGGAAAGGGATGCAGAAACATTCCAGACTAAGACTCAAGAACCTGCCTGAAGTTTCTCTTGAAATGACTGATGTCTTTTTTTCTTAAAGATATGTGAATGTCAGGAGAAACTCAGAGCCAAAGATGCTTACTATATAGAGCAACAAGCAGAAGTCTACTGACAAATCATATGATAGACTTGCAGATACCATCTTTTGTGCATTTGTCATGGGAGTGGTCAAACTTTGCCACATGAGCTGCATGCAGCTTGTTAGCACTTCCAGTGTCACTTGTCAACCATGTGGATTTTCTCTGGGCTTCATAGATTTTTAGCATGGCTTCTTAAGACTTGGAAGAAAGTGTTCTAGTCAGTAAAATATGCCTGTAGATTCTAGGGAGCAGTTCTGAAAACTGGGAACTAGTATTTAATGAAGGAGCATGTATTAGCTACTAGGCAGGAAGTAGATTTCATACAGGATTTTGATCCTTGGCATGGGTAAAAGTCATTTGTCAGTCATAGCTTCCATCGCTCCCGGTGTTCTAGCTCTGTCAAACATTTCACTAAGTCTTGCTTAAACTAAAGTGATGGTAGTAAGCACCTTAGCAGGCTAGAAGTGCAAGCTTTGTGAGATGAAGTGAAAGAAATCAGGTGCGTATTGAGGTTAAAGTATATGGGCTGTAGGGATATGTGACTGTTTGCCATATGAAAGCTTTTGTACGCAGCAAATAGGCTTAACAAGTATGGCTTCCTCTAATGTAGAATGTGGTTTGACTTTATTTGTTTGTTTTTCTTTATGCGGCTACTCTTGAAAACAAGGAAGTTTGGAGGTGTAAGATATGACAACAAATAAACCACAGTTTGGGTTGCTTTCCTGCAAACTTACACAAGACCCTGTATTGTAGTGCAGAGGGAAAGGAAGGGGAAGGAAACAGTGTGCCATGAAACTTAATCTTTAAGTCCTGCTTTTGTTTGCAGTTCATTCTTTCTCATTCTGGTGTTAACCTGGCCAAACAATGAGTGTGTCGTGCTTGCCCAGGCTTGTCTTCAGTTGTCTTATTACAAGGGCTGCAGAAGTCACAGCACTGACAGATCTCTTAAAGTTAAAACTTCTTTGTGATAGGGGTGCAGAGTCTCCATTTGAAAATTTCAAGTTTCCATAAAGCAGTAAACAGAGTGTGTTGTCTGATAATGTAGTGGCTGTTTACTTTGATTGCTCCAGATGTTTAACTAGGAGCTGTGAATTGCTTGCTGCAGAGATGCTGATCTCTTGCCAGTGAGTAAGGCAGGGGACATGGGCTTCTAACTCTGGCACTCTTGGCATGTGCTAATAACAGATATCTGTGGTAGGTGGGATGAATCTCCCCCTTCCCCTTGCACCTAATGAGACATCTCCTCTTCAGTTGACTGAAGGTGTTCCATTTCACCAACCTGTGTATAATGCATGTTGCTGAACTCTTTCTAGGGCACGTGAAATGGCCACAGATGACAAACGATCTCCAACATTGGACTCTTCCAGTGATCTACCTCATACTCCTAGTAGTCCGTCTCATCTCACTCACTTCAAACCCTTGACTCCTGACCAGGATGAGCCTCCTTTTAAATCAGCTTACAGCTCTTTTGTAAATCTCTTCCGTTTCAGCAAAGGTAAGTTGGGAATGTATGTGCGTGGCTCATGTGTGCTGTCTGTTTTATTGATACTCTCTGCTGCCACATAAACTTGTAAAAATGCCTCTGAATATTAGAGCATAATGTCAGATGGCTGGCCAGATGAATTGTGAGTCAGTCCTTTTGTGAGGGGTGTTGCGTCTTGCTTTTGGGTGACATTAGCAGGGCTTTGCTGTGGGAGAAGAGAGCCAACATGTTGCAGCTAGAAATCTGTGTCTGCCCATAAAGGTCACAGACAAGCCAGTTAACAGTTAGTATTTTATAGCTTCTTAGCTGGGCATCTGGATTTCCTTTGCCTGTATGAAGGTTTTGAGGCTAAAAGGTGGATTAACCTTCTGCCAGTCTATATGAGCAAAATGCATGCTTGTCCTTCCAGTGTAAGTGCTTACTGCAGACTTCTTCCATTCCTCACTTTCCTATGCATCTTGTACCTTCAGGTGGATAGCAGCTGAGCTGCAATAAAGCAGTGCATGTACAGTAAGTCTACCCTTAATTTGCATGGCTTAAGTATGAAGAGGCCAGAAGTGTTGTGAAAGTTTTGTATATTAAAAGTACTACTTGATTTTGGTCTTTGTGCTACATGTATTACGAAGCACTTAAAGTCTCAGTAGGCAAGCTCTTGGACAGCTATGACTTTTTTGTTTCAAAGAAATATACTGCAAAGTGTGATGAATGTGTGCAACTTGGTTGCATACAAAACCTATATCTCTGCTGGAGATGACAAACTGTTCAGCTGCTTTTGTTTAGTCTGTTCATTATCCAGCTCTTCTAAGCATGCTTCTGCAATGTTTTGCCTAGGGAAAAAGGGTCAAGGTAGATTTTTGTATAAGCAAACTGATCTGTGTAGCTTCTTCTTGTGCAGAATGAAAAATAATTACTTCATATGACTGTTATTAGTTTGCATAGTACAGTATCACCTGTCATTATTAATTCATTGAAAGCATCACAAGATACAGTCATTATTGGCTTCACTTGTTTTTTTTTCTGAAAAATGTAGCTGGAGTCAGCAAAGTATTGTGTTGAAAGAATGGGAAAATAACTTTGAAACAGCCATCAAATGGGCATGTTACTGGAATCAATGAAAACCTGTCCATACTTGATCCTCTGATGGAAAAGTGTGGTGTATGAAAGGCTGTGGTAATATTAATGACCTCAATGCTGTCTTTTAACAAACCTGAAAAGCTTTTCAGGGCAGAAGCTGATAATCAAGCATAGCTATTCAATATAGCAAGAAAAATTCATGCTTACCCATTTGTTTTTTACACACTTTTCATGTTAGGGGTATTTCTGAAATAGCCTGAGCCTTGACAGACAAGTTCTAATGTATAAACATGATCCAAATAAGCTATTTATGAGAGTTGTTTACCCATAGTTTTCCCTCTCTCCTTCTCTTTCTTGGAGCAGGAAGGCTCAGCAGGGAGCACTCTCCCATTCTCCAGGAAGAATTGGAGGAGAGAGAAGGAGGCAGAGCAGCACACAGAAATATTTTTATAGCTATTGTATTTTTGCAGCTAATGTGGTTGCACATATTGGCTTCACATCATGTATGCTCAGTTACAATTAATGAGATGGAGAAAAGTCACCAGAGAACACCATCAGTATCAGTCAAAAACTAGGAACTCCCACACAAGCTAGACAGAAGGAGAAATGAGGGTTAGGGGCAGAGCAGCATTAAGGAATCACAGAATCACACAGTATCACTGAAACACTGAGGCTGGAAGGAACCTTTGGAGATCATCTGGTCCAACCTCCCTGGTCAAACAGGGTCATCTAGAACCAATTGCCAAGGTTCATGTCCAGTCAAGTTTTGAATATCTCCAGCGATGGAGACTCCATAACCTGTGACAGTGTTCAGTCATCTCAGCATAAACAAATTAAAGAGGAATCCGAGACCATCTCTCCTTTCCTATGCCTTGCAGAAATCAAAGTGCCATGGCCCATAGTTTTGCATGCACTACTGATTTTCATTATTGTGTCTGAGCAGTTTGTTTCTTTCTTTTTGTCAACTCCAGATGACGGCAGACCTTCATCCACAGCAGAGAGAGCAGAGGCAGGACAGAGTGATCCACAAGCATTGAGTGGTGGCTGGTCCAGACCTCAGCATCCCAGGACTCAGTCTCAGAGCTCACCGGTTCCTTACAAAAAACAGCTGACTGGTGAACTGCAAAGAAGATCTTCTACAACTCTGGGTAATTTCAGATCTTTATTCTACAAGGAAATGTTGGACTAGCCAGTCTAGAGTGCTTCAGAGTGAGGTGGAAGGAAATTAAGAAAGGTTTGTTAGTTGTCTAGGTTGAAAGCAGAATTTGGTGGCAGGCTACACTGTTTCTGTTGGTGAAGTTGCACTTTGACCTCAGAAGCATGTTCCCTCCACCCTTCTAGTGTTCTAGCAAGACACTGTTTCTGGGGCTCTGCTGTTTCAATTACAAAAGAGTCTGGAACAAAAGAGGCTGCCAAAACACAGTCAGTGTCTTAAAGTTACTTGAACCTTGATCCTGAAAATTTCTGCTTTGTCTTGAGAGACTTTGGTTTCCTAATTTCAGTTTCTTAACAGCCACATACAAGCTGTAACTTCAGGGCTCAGTTTGAATGGGATTGATGTGTGTGTTTTCAAGGCAGTTACAAATTCAGGTTTGTTGCTTGTAGCTGTTTTGAGGAGAATTGAATAGAAACTTGTCTAAACCTTTTTTATTCTTAACCTTGGAGCTATTGCCAGATGCCATACTGAATCTCTCTTAGCTAGAATGAGAACTGAATGTGATTTCAAAGCTGCCACTGTGTAATGAATGTGTTTATGAAGATGTGGAAGAGCTAGTAAGTGGGTTGCAGGGGTTCCTCTTGAGATGTGCCTGGTTAACGTTGGCTACTTGTGATAGCCTTGAGCAAACTGCTAAGCTGGGTGAAAATCCCATGCAAGATAGTATTTCCAAGAGTATGGTATCTAGTGTAAACAAATTGGTTCTTAAATGTTGTTAATGTGTATGGGAGTTTTAGAAAGATGTCTAGTTTTGACAAATAGGCAAAAGTCCAGAACAGATAACTAGCATTTTCATCTCTGTGAGTCATTTGCATGCTGCTTTAGTGGAATACATTCATTGTCTTCCTTCTTGCCCTCTAGTACTGTTTGTGCTCTTCAGTTGTACCTGTCACAACAAACCAGTTAACTTTTGTTGTTTGTTTTGCTTTGCTTTTTAAAGGTTTTTCTCAAATGCCCCAAGTACAGCAGTGTGCTCTTGGCTGACTTGTCACTTTACTTCATTCTTACTTATCACTTGGGAATTATTTGGGGGTTACAGGTTAGAAACCTTTAAGTGAGGTAGGTTGATTGGAGCTCAGAATGCAGAAGTAATCTTGCTGTTTGACTTCCACTGTGGGTAGGCAGCCAGAGAAATGAGACTTGGTGTACTGAGCAGGTAATCACAGCTGGAATCATATTGCAGGTTCCTTCTCAGTGATCAGAGTTCAGGTGGGGAGAGTAGGAAAAAGAGGAGAAAAACATGTAGTATTTCAGAAGATGTACAGGTTTTTCCGAGGATCAGCAGCCATAAATACATATAGGAAGGATGTTACTGCTGAAATATGAGAACTTTTTTCTTTAGCAGCAGGAGTTAATTTTTAGTGTAGGAAGGATAAGTAGGTTAAACTGGAAATCTAGATGGGGCTCCTTTGGTATATTGAGGTTTTGTTTAGTGAACATGTAGACTGGGAAGTAATGCATAAGAAAACCACAATCACTGTATAAACTGGTAGTCCTGAGAAGATAAAGGGGTGAGATCTAGCTGGCTTTTGATTGTTAAATGCAAGATGGTATCAAGTAAAAAATGACACTGTTGTATTAGTGTTTGGCTAGGGAAGAAGAGTAAATGGATGAAGATACAGTGGAGTTATAGACTGAGGAAGTATAAGGACTCTATATATCAAAGCTATGAGGAAGCTGTCTTCACTTCCTGCAGGTGTTTTTGTGCTGGGTGGAGAATGTCCCACAAAAGTTTGTGGAGCTGATCTGGTTGCCAAACAGATGAAATAACACTTAAATAAAATTTAATTTTATTTTTAAAACCTAATTTATTGTCTGAAATTTTAATTGTCTGGTGGGGTGTGGGTTATGGGGTGCTTTGGGGGGTGTGTGACTTTGTGTGGTTTTTGTTTTGGATTGGTTTGTTGTGGTAGCATATACCGAGTATGATGCTTCAGGAACACTAAAAAAACCTGACCACTCCTTCCATGTGTAAGTGTGGTCAAATCAAAAGAAGATACGAAAACTTTTCAGAAGTGCAACTGTTAGCCACTGGGATGATACTGTGGCAAAACAAAAAAAATACACTTACAGTTTCTGTGTTTGTGGAAGAGAACATGAGTTTTGCAGGTTTAATGGTGAAATAAAGAAATATAGTTACAACGCTGAAAGCATACTTCTGTAAATCATGGTGTATTGGTTGAGAAAATGACTGGTATTTACAGTAACAGAATTTGTATTGAGAGTTAACCTAAGATTGATACATGTGAATTCTTTTATAGGGAGGGTGTGTTAGACACCATGTGCCCTGTACTGCAGGAATGAGAACTTCTTACATTCTTGCTATACAATATATTTTTTCCCAGAAAGGGAGAAATCACATGATTGCAAAGGAAAAAGGCTGAGTTTTAACCTCAGAATCAGTCAGCTTCTCTAGTATAAATGGATTAGCCATGTGCTCTGACTGCTGATGGCATGCTTTTCTTAATGTCGATCACATCCTTTTGACTTTTTCTTTCTTATGTAACACACAAAAGGGCATTTAACTAGAAAGACAACCAGCGTGGAGTTATCTATGGCATTTCCTCAGTGCTATGTACATGTTTTGGGTATCACTTGCCTCAGATTTGTAACTGGTTAGGCAGGAGGCCTGGTAGTGGGTTTTTTTTGGGGGTTATTTTTTTTTCTGTTGGAAGCAACATTCCTGGAAAGAAGATATTCTGGAATTTGAAGGTTACAGCAGGAAAGTCCAGGCAGTAAATGCAACATAAATCTTTTGACAGAAGTAAGGAGGAGCCGTAGTTTTCTATGGTATTATCAATGTTTCCTTGAGATATTACAATGCTGGAAGTATACATCTGTAAATCATGTTGGGGGTTGGAACTAGATGATTTTAAGGTCCTTTCCAACCCTAACTATTCTATGACTCTGTTTGTGCATTGACTGAGAAAATGACTCTGATATTTATAGTAATGGAATTTGGATTAGGAGTAAGAGTTAGCCTAAGACTGATAAACGTGATTTTTTTTTTCCTTTCGTTTTTTATAGGGATGGTGTCTTTAATCACCTTGAGATACTCAGCCTGGTGCTGTCCAAGAGTATTTTTGTTGCTGTTTTTCATTCTGTTTTAATAAATAAATTCCAAGTGACTGGCCACTTAACTGGGTTTAAGCACCCCAGAATCTCTTTAGAAAGCTCTGTTGTGGCTTCTTTGTTGTACACAGGTTATTAAGTAGCTCTGTGTGGGCTAATTAAAAATATCTATGAAGATACCTACTGAAGAAGAGACATGGAATCCCATGGTTTTAATCCCATTACTCTAAGGGTTTTGATCTGTGCACAGAGGAATAGCCTAGCTATTACTGCACTGCAATAGTTAACATGCTTGTGCTGGTGCTGTCAGCATTCCCGCTGACATCAGTGGTATCTAAAGCAGTAAACAGAAAGCAGCCATGACTGTTCTTCTTGTACTGGGGGAATCAAAATAAAATGCTAGTCAGATGGAGAGCAGCGAAGCTGGTAAGAAACTTTAAGCTATTCAGAAAAGTTTTTTATGTAGGAAGGTGACTCTGAAAGTGTTTAAATATTCAAATAAATACAGCACTGGGTTTTCAGATCCTTCTGGAGAGAAAGGTCCTATTTGTAACTTGTTCAGCAATGCTTCAAAGTAATCTAGCATTTTATAGGAAAGAAATTAACTGCATTACATTTTTATAAAGGAGTATCTTTGCTATGGTTAATCAAGAATGACTGTACAAGTTCTCAACAACTTAGCTTTTAACTTAAAAAAAAATCAACCCCCCCCCAAAATGTGAACTTCTGGATGTATTTTATTCTGAATTACAATTTTTAAAAGAAACTGAGCAATTAAGTCCTGAGAATTGCTGTAGCAACTTGTAAACGAGTTTGCGTTAAGGCATTGGCTTATACTAGTCCTAGAATGAGTATAAATATTGTTGTAATTATTTTGTACATATTAATATCCTAGAGGACATTCTAAAATGAGACTCAGTGCTTTCTAAAAGTTTACTATTACAAGGTTTATGTGGTAAGTTGAAAATAGCTTTATTTCTTTAAAAGATACCTGTATTCTCAGACAATTAAATCAGTTCTTGTAAAGGCAGGGGATGGTATTTAAAATGTCAGTCAAAATAAGGCTATCTGGCATCAGAAGCTCCTTTTGAGGGAGAAAAGTCCAAGGGCAAGAAGTGATACAGTCTGTAACTTTGTAAAGTGTATAATACATATGTGAACATTTTTCCTTCTAGTGGGGTTTTGTGTAGTGATGTGAATGTTGATGTATCACGGAAGAAATGAATACTACTCTCCCTTCCCTTCCAGACAATCGAAGGAAAGTAGAGCCACCTCTTGGAGGTCATGATCCTCGAACAGCAGTTCAGTTAAGAAGCCTCAGCACTGTTTTAAAGCGCCTCAAAGAAATCATGGAGGGGAAGAGCCAGGTACTACTTCTTAGGTATTTGTAGGTCAAACTATGTAGAAACTGAATTTTTTACTGGGCTTCTCTGAGCTTCATTTTTTTAGCTATATCACAGGGATTTTTCAGAAGTTTGAAGGATGAACGAATAAACTAAAAATTGTGAGTGCAGAGGAAACAGTGACATGTCAAACTTCTGTCATATAGAAGTGAAATATTGCACTCAGCTTTCTGAACTTGGACCAGATGCTTTCATTTTAAACTTCTTCCCACTTCTGTGTTACCTAATCTAGTATTACCTGATGGTTGTTATACTTGAAGGTTAACCATGGGCAGGTGAAACACATTGACTGTCACAAATAGCAACAATAAATCTGAGGATGATTAGATCTGTTAATTATTATGGTAATGTTTGATCAGCAGTATTTGCTTGAAAGGCTTGTCCTGGTAATCTGTTTTGATTCAGCTGGTTAAGGATCTGGTGGTTGCTACTGACTTGCTTTCACCTCCTTCTGCTGTGTTGGGCCATGCCTTTAAGAGGAGGATCCAGCTGAAAAAAAACATAACTATTTATAACTGATGATATAAATAGCTGTGTCTGGGAGCAAGACATGAACAGGCAGAAGTACATTTAATTAAACTGAATGAAGAGAAAAAAATGAGTTTTGGGTTGATAGCTTTTACAGGTAGATTTTGTGTGAACTCAGCTTCTAGTGCTATTCTTCTTGTAAGAGTAACTTTGCTTTGGTAGAAAGGATTATATTTTTGGGGTTAAAGTAAAAACTTTTCACTGCAGTAAGCAGGGTACTGAGTGTGGCTCCTACTAATGTTTCAGTTTGTGGTAGCTTCTGAAGGCCCTGGAGACTTCCAGACATCTTTGAAGGTATTGGAGAAGTGCTCAGTGAGGATGCAACAGTAAAAGTTGTATGTCTAGATCTTTCTCTGAAACTGGTATGTTAGTTGTCAGCATACTGACTTCTTTAGAGATAGTAATACATCACTGCCCTTGACTGCAGCCATGTCTTGCTTGAGTCACTCCAGGCAGCAATTTCTTCCTACTGTCTGACTCTACAGGAGATCACTTTACTGTTGTAGAAAGCATGTAAGATCCTGGAAGGTGCCCCTCTTATCAACCTCTACTGCTAATGGGGGCCAGGCTTCTCTTCTAAACCTTTACTTGCAGTCTGTTCTTGTCATGCATGTTGGCTCTTTCTTGAGAAAGGAAGAGATCTGGAAGTTGTCAGCAGCAGTGGTTAAGTTTCTAAACATCCAGTTATGTGCAAGTGGTGCAGAGGCAAAGAGGGAGAGATGGTGGACAGAGGCACTGCTGCTTGGAGCAGCCACTCATGTGGCAGAACCAGAGACTTGGCTTATCCTGCAGAGCTGCAGCAAAATCTCTTATTTGGCATCCCCTGCAGCCTTGAAACAGTTTCTTGGAAAGCTCTTCATTGTATCTTTCCCTGCTTGAAGTTTAGTGTTCAGCTTAAGGATTTCTAGGCTCTTTTGAACACTGGACTGACCTTGAGCGGTGTTTGTCCTCTTTCTGTAACCAGCTTTCTTGGGTGAGTACAGCATGAATTTGTTGTCCTGTTGATTATAGCTTGTTTGGTCTCAAAATTGGTCTACCAACTACGTCAAACTTTACTTTGTAAACATCCCAAAAAAGGCCCAATTCAGCTATGCTTTTTTTATATTTTTTTAATGTGGAAGTTGGAGTATGGATCACTTTTCTCTGCAGTTACTCTCTTCCTGGGTTGCTTTGAGAAAATTCTTGCAGTGCTTTCTCTTCCAAAGAAAATCCCAGAGTATTCAGTCCCTCTGAAAAGGCTTATTGCTAGAACTGAACTCTAGCAAAGAGTGTTTTCACAGTCAGAGCTGTCATGTGGCCATTAGTGGTTGTCTCCATCCGCTGTAATTGTAGCTTGTGTGCTCAGAATCATAATTGAGATTTGTCTTCCTCTGTTTATAGCTACAACACCAGACAGAAGTTTTAACTGTTTGTTGTCAAGTCTTAAGACACAAATTCCTGTGGCTGCACCCATGCTGTAAATCAGTATATGTTGTTGTCTGCTGAGTGTGTACTCCACAGTTGTCTTCATGTAGCAGTTAACCTGGAGTTTTGGAACAATGTCATTCTGGGCCCTGCAGGCTTTTACAACTGTTTATTGAGCTTTTGAAGAATATGATCACAAAATTTTTACATGTACCTATAATCTTTTCAGAGTACATCCCAGTATTAACTGTTAAAATGATCTTTTGAAATAGTTTGGGTTTTTTTAACTGTGCTAGTTGAGGGCCTGTCATGTGCTGGGGTAAATGAGAGGGAACTGCAAACAGTACTTCATGTTTGTTTCTTCTTGACCTTTATCTACAGCTCATTATAACTTTTATCTGCTTTGCGTCCATGCAAAGGCTTGCTAGATTTATTCTCACAGTTAAGAACTCTGTCTTTTGACTCACTACAAAACCATGTGAAAAATCTTTTCTGTGCTTATACACAAGTGTGCGCACACGTGAACATATGACATTGCCCTTTTCTTGTGCACAGTCTACAAAACAATCAAAGATCCGAACGTGCTTTTTTGTTTACATAAAAACCTTTCTCTGCTGCCTTTCATTGTAGGACAGTGACTTGAAGCAGTACTGGATGCCTGACAGCCAGTGCAAGGAATGCTATGACTGCAGTGAGAAATTCACCACCTTCCGACGGAGGCACCACTGTCGACTCTGTGGGCAGATCTTCTGTAGTCGATGCTGCAATCAGGAAATCCCTGGAAAATTCATGGGCTATACAGGTAGGGTTTATGTGTTGGAAACCAGAACATTCTCTGTGTGCTCAGCTCATGACTACCATGTTTTAGCTTCTAGCATCTGCTAGAGAATGCTGTACAGGTCTCTAGTGGGCTTAGAAATATGCAAAAAGAATCACAGGACTTAATTCTACCAGTTTCTTCATGCACAATGTTGGATTATGCCTCCTTATTTTTACCATTGCTGTGTCAATGATGACAAAACAAATATAGCCACTATTTAACAGGGATGTTCACTACAAAAAGTGTGCTCAAGTAGAAGCTGCTCTTTGTAATGGTAATTTTAAAATATAATGAGCCACATGGTCTAATTGAGGGCGAGGGAGACTTTCACATACCACTTACCAAACTGAAGGCATCTGATAGAGATGATTCCCAGACATCAGCTGATGTTTCATGTCTGACTGGTTATTGTACCATGATTTCAGTGTGTACATGTGCTGTCTCCCTCTCCCCGCAACCTGTCTCTCTCTTACTGATAATGTTATGCATCATTTGACTTGGAGAAATTCACTGAATATATAATTATCTGAAGTTTTGCTTTTTAAGGAAATAGGAGAACTAGACTTAAATGCACAAAGAGGATTTGAAACAGGAAATCCTTTTTTCCACCACTGTACACCTCTGATCCTGTAGAAACAGAGTAGTATTTGTTCCTGTTCACTTACACTCTCTGGTTCCCCTTTCCATAGGGGATCTCCGAGCCTGCACTTACTGCCGCAAAATAGCCTTAAGCTATGCACACTCCACAGACAGCAATTCTATTGGAGAAGACTTAAATGCTCTGTCAGATCCTGCATGTTCTGTATCAGTGCTGGATCCTGGTGAGCCACGCACACCAGTTGGGAGCCGTAAAGCTAGCCGCAACATCTTCCTGGAGGAGGATCTAACCTGGCAAAGGTAAAGTGAATGGTTTCATGCTGAGATGCAGAATCTTAATTGTGTTTTCAGGCTCACACCTGCCTAGACAAAAGCTGGTGGTTTCCATCTAGGAAACTTAAAAGTATATCTTGCGTAAAAGGAATCTAATCCTGTGCTTGCTTCTAATATTCTTTAAGTTGAAATTTGGAAACTTTTCTATTGGAGCTTTAAGTTATTTGCAGTCCTTCTGTTAAACTTTTGAATCAGTGATTTTTTTACCAGCAGCAGAGCAAGTTTTTAGACAAATAAAAAAACCATCCCTTTTAACCACCAAGGTATCCAGAAACAAATCTTGTGCTTTACTTGTCAGGTTTTGGGTTGGGCAAGAGAATATAAGAGATGCTGTCTGTGCAGATAGGAGAGAAATGGTGCAAGTAACCATCTGTTTTAATGGAAGTGGGATTGAAAGGACCAGCTATGAATGTTCTCTTATACTTTTTTCAAAGTGGGTGTAAACTGGAGCATAGGAGGTTCCATGTTAACATCAGGAAGAACCTCTTTACTGTAAGAGTGACCGAGCACTGGAACAGGTTGCCCAGGGGGGTTGTGGAGTCTCCTACATTGGAGATATACAAGGCCCGCCTGGACAAGTTCCTGTGTGATGTACTCTAGGTTATCCTGCTCTTGCAGGGGGGTTGGACTAGGTGATCTTTTGAGGTCCCTTTCAACCCTTGGGATTCCGTGATTCTGTGATTCCACTGCCCTTCAATAAGGGGGTCTTTATTTTTGGAAGATGAATAAAAGAACGCTGCACTGCTTCTCAAGTGGTATGCAAGTTAATTTCTGAGGACTGTGATTTAACTCACTGTGAGGAGAGGAAGAAAAAAACAGATGTGGTGCTTGTTTTTCTAAAAACAGAAGTACAGGCAGGTATGGAACTACTGAGGAATTCTTGAGTCAGAGTCTGTCTTTTCAGTATGTCCTTTAAAAGTAAAGGAGTAGGGTACTCTGTGCAAGTACAGCTACTCAGGCAAGGTTGTACTGTGTACATTTTCTCACAAAGAGCATCTATCATGCTAGTAACAAGTCTATATCCCAGAGCATAGGCAGTACAGCTGTATCAGTTGGGGTGCAGTGGCTTATTTCTCATGTTTTATCCAGTAGGGATTTATACTAGTGGTGTATGAACGTCTACTGCCAGTCCTTCCTTCTGGACTGGAAGGAAAAGGAGTACAAAGGTGATAGTGATCAGGTTAAACAATTACAGAAGGTTGTCAGGCTATCTGGGTAAAAGCTGTCTAACAATATCAATAGGTAGCATTGCTTTGATTACAAAAATTATATGTTGGCAATACAGGGGCAATGCCTCTGCCTCCAAAGCATGGAATAGCAGCCTGCAAAGGAGATGTGTAAACAAAAAGGGATATAGGGAAAGTGGGCAGGAAGGCAGGATAATTCAAGAAGTGACAAGAAGGCTGTATTATTTGACTTGAGTGTGAAGTGAAGAAGGCTTGAGCACTATCATCCAGATATAATTTATCTGCATATGGGGAAAGATTTTTCTGTTCCCTCATTGATTTAACAGTCATGGGTGCGAATGAGAGGTAACATTGGCATTAAGTGTATTTTAATTCCAGCTGTTTTGACACTGCTGCATGAGGCAAATCTCAAACATCTGTAATGTGCTCCTTTTCCTTGCAGCTTGATTCATCCAGACTCTTCAGCTCCCACGCTGTCTGCACGCCTCGGGACTGTCCAGGAGGATGCAGGGAAGTCACCAGCTAGGAATAGGTAAACTAATCACATCTGAGTACTTTCTGTTCTGGATGCACTCCTAGCATACTCTTCACTGTAAAGCCTGTACTTTGGGGCTTATTTTTAGAGAGCATGCTGTTTCATGTTCAAAATGTGACACCCTATTACCCATATGTAGTGGTAAGGAAAGGCCATTTATGTACATATTCTAATTCATAAAAATACTACTTTTGAGGAACCTGTACTTTGCTGCTGGATCAGTCAAATAAAGGTAGTGGTGAAGAGGACAGAAAGGTAAAGAAGTGTCTAAGAAAGGCAGAGTTCTGAGGAAGCCAATAAAAAGGAGTAACAGATGCTTGTTAATGAGTGGTAAAGACTGAGGTCATGGAGGAGCTTTTGTTTGATTTTGTTTAGTGTAGTTTTTGTTGGTTTTGTGTGTTGTTCCTCCCTTTTTCTACCCCTTCTGCCTCCCCAGTCTGCTCCTTCTGCTCTTTCATTAAATATAATCTTGTTTAAGGTTGTCAGGCTTCCTTAGGCTAAAATCCTGTCATAGGCCTTTATGCAGGAGTGTTGGAATGATCTTGGAAATGTTCATCAGAGCTTTAGTGTAAGTTGTGAATTCTTGAACCTAATCCCACTAAATAGGATGGTATTAGAAGAAGTAATTTCCACTTCACAATGTTTCTGCTATGGTTCTGGTTGCATACTTTCATTATGGTTAAATTGGGAAATAAAGGTGAGCAAGGGTGTAAGGAGCAGATTGAGGACAATCCAGATTTCAGTGTTGGAGTCAGGAGACATTCAGAGACTTCTTTGCATTGGTATTACAGGCATGCAGAATGTTTAGCAATTTGAAGGGATCAGGCAGGACCAGCAAAGACAAGGGAACTTCTGTTAAGAAGGATGCTGAGTGTGCCTTTCAGGGAGCACACTGCTTGGAGTCTTTATCTTCTGTGTGATGGGAACGGTTAGGAGGAGATCCATACTGCCTGTACAGCTGAGAACCAAAGATCTTGCCTAGGGGGAGTAAAATGCTGGTGAATAAACTAGATCCAAAAATCAATTCTGGGCAAATATGGCAAGGAGTCCAGAGTTGAAAGTTCAATGTTAAATAGCTGCAGTGACATCAGGAAATGTTTGAAACCTCCTCCTTCTGTTTGAATGGATGTTTTCTATTTTAAAAGGCCTTTGCTGTTTGCTGACACTTGGCAGCAGTAGAAAGGTTTACTAAGCCGGACCTGGCAAGCCCAAACTGCTCATTCAAGTTAGAATTCATGGCCTCACTGTAGTAACTTACCTGTCTGGACTCATGTTTGAGAAGCAATGATAAGAAATAATCAAACTCTGAACCTGTGGAAACAACTATTTGTTTTGGGTTAAGCAATGCTACCATTTAGATTGTCTCAAAGCCACTGTAGATGTTTCTTTGAGAGAAGCTAGACCATGCCTCTTTCTAGATGAGATGAAGCAAAAAAAAAATGCAGATTGAGTGCATTTAGTTGTAGGTACCAGAAGTTAGTATTATTTGTTTTCCCTGTGCATGGGGTATCTGTGTTGAATTTGTGTTGGTTTTTCTCAGACTATTTATAGGGGGGAAAAACCCAGCACAACAGTCAAGTGTTGCAAGTGCAGGCAGGCATTTGAATTCCTCCTTTGCAAGTCCTTCTAAAGGATAAGGATTTTTTTCATTGCAAAACTCTCCTCTGCTTTTAGAAAAGATAAATACTAAGAAGTAATGGATGTTAACTGGTGATGATAAAGACACAGATATGAAATCTGCCTGTTCTAAGTCTTGCTTAATGCCCTTTTACACAAATAATCCATGCTGCTTACAGGCAGGTGGCATAATTAAAGTGATTGTTGTGAAACAACTGGAAGGAGGGCTTAATGATGGACTTTGATGTCAGTTTCAAGTTCTGCATCAATAATGCTTTTTGTTAAGCTGCAGAACTCTGCCGGTTTTAACTTTATCTTGAGGGCATCTGAACAATAGGAAACTGGCAGAGTTTTAGCCTGCCTTGAATGCCTGACTAAGACAGAAAGTTTTTGCTTATCATCCCTAGATGTATATGGATGTAGTACCAATAGAGGTTCCTCTGATTCTGCATAAATTACTAAAAAGGACCTAACTAAACCCCTTTATCAGCCCTGTATTTTGTTAAGAGAGGAGGAAAAAGCAGTGATTTTGAGACTATTGTACTGTTAATGCCTACTTACTTGCAGGAAAAAAAAAAGCTGAAAGAGGGTGACATTGCTTTTTCATGCCTGGGCTCATCCACATCATCTGTTGTGAATTCTTTGGAATAATTAGTGTTTGTTTGCCAGTGATCAAGTTCTCTGAAGTTATCCAAGTTTCATTGCAGAGACTAGAGACTTGCAGCAGGTCTCATCACTCAAACTGCTGCAAGCTTCTGGAGGCAGTTCAGCACTGGCATTTTAAGCTTCCTTCTTACTGTATGCAGAAGTGTTTTCCATCTTCACTCCTCAGGCTGCTGTTAGCATTAATAGCTTGCACTGCATGCTTTTTGCTGCTGGGTTGCAGACATTGCACTCTGGTTCTTGAGAGGCTTAGTCTAATTGTGGGACATTGGAGCAGAGGGTATCTGGTACTTCATTTGCATTTTTAGCTTTGCAGTAATAATTGCAAAATGTTGTGTTTGTATTGGAGTGCATAGCCAAGATTTCCCAACAGTTGTGCTGATATCAGATGGATGCTTCATACTGCAGTACAAGGAATATTGCCAGCTGGAGTGACCTCCAACTTCAGCAGTTTAGCCACCCTAGAGAGCAGGTGCTCAAATTCCTAGACTCTGTAAGCTATCAGCCATTTTAGAGAGCTGAGAAGAAAGAATTTTGAATGAGTTAAGGAGAGGGGGAATCTCATTGCCCTGTTACAGGTATTCTCTGTGTTGGCTGCCCTTGCTGGGATCTGTCTTGCCTCCAAGCTGCTGGAGTTTCTAATTACCCAGTGTCCCATCCCTTCCCCAGTCTAGTCAAATGTAGACGTATATGAATTGCTGTGGCTAAACTTAGTTCTAACTCCTTCCTACAAAGAGCTTTACAAAAGCTTAGGTTTAACTTTGATGTTTCAAAGCAATACACTTGCTTCGTAGGAATTCTTTTTTGTGTTTTGATGGGGGACGAAGCTTTAAGCAGTGAGTTTGTTCTAAGGAGAGTGAACATTGTCACTAGCTAAAGTTCCTTTTTAGCATGATCAGAGAGATCAATGCCTGCCCTGCTGGAGCACTGCACAATGAACTTTAATCCTTCTCTCTTCCACTACAGGTCAGCCAGCATCACTAACCTATCACTGGATCGATCAGGTTCACCGATGGTTCCTGCCTACGAGACATCTGTCAGCCCCCAGGCCAGTCGCACTCATACAAAGGCAGAGACCAATGAGGATGAGCGCAAGATCCTTCTGGTACCTTAACCAGGCTTCTGTTTGTCCCACTCTGTGAAGGCGATGAAGTTTGCCTTTCCTGTATCATGTAGCAGGAGTATCTTGCTCTTACCTGAGCACTCTTGCCTGTACCGCTCCTGCAGGTAGTGTAGGGATGGAGAATTTTGGTACTGCTTTGGGCAGTTCCATCTTCCTGAAACAAATCGTAGTTTCATATGGTGTTTGCATAAAAGTATTTACAGTTTCTGTTAGGAAAGTATGTTAAGTGGCAGGGAGCTGGTGTATGATGGCTCCTTGTGGGTTAAACCTGTAGCACAATGACCTGATTTTGAATTTCTTCAGGTTTAGATTTTCCATTTCATAAGCCATGTGATTGAAAACTTTAAATGGCTGCATCAAAATGGTTACACAACAATGAATAAGTTACAGCTTATTGGGGCAAAACCTATCTTGGTCCCTCCCTCTGTTTGCAGAATAAATACCACAATTTGTGGAAGGTTGTAGTGACGTACTTGTTAAAAAAAAATCAATGTGCAATAGTGTTCTGTGTAATCCTGTTATCCCCTCCCCACAGAGGCAGTGTTGTAAGTGGCTGTTACTGTACAAGCTTCAGTAGAAAACAATGTTTCTTTTCTTGAGGGAGGGGAAGTATTTCCAACAGATGGGGCACAAAAGATGCAGAGAAGGGAAGGGAGCGTTTTTCACGCATTAGGAGATTCAAGATTGCTCCATGTTGTCATTTTAAGATCAGGAAGGTTCATTTCTGTGTTGTCAGGTATTTGCCTGCTGTCAGCAGAACGCATACAAGCATTCCTGAGGGTTTAGAAACACTAGCTCCTGTTCAGTTGCATAACTCTTTTCATGGGTGTTCTGTAAATAGATAACCACATGAGGGAGGAACATTAAGACTTGTCTGTACACCATCCTGCCTGTGCATGTATGTTAATGCAGGAAAAATGGAATATAAAGTGCTATGAACACAACTTGGATCAAGATGATCAAGTCCCAGTGCACTTCAGCTTCGAATTGTTTAATTTTTTTCTCTTTCCCTCCTTGGGGGAGAAGAGGATTGGTAGTATTGCTTCTGTTTATGTAAGATCAGAAGATGCAGTGTCAAGCAATGTAAGATTTTCTGTGAATTCCCGCTGCTTGTTTAATGCACTTAGCACATGGAGCTGACTCTATATCAGAAGGTAATTTAAAGCTTAATGTAGTCCATTCAAAAGATTCGTGAACTTTGCTCATTAAATAAATGTTAGGGGATGATGTAAATACACTGAGATAAACAAATTTTATGTCAAGCATAGGTCAAAATCCTGGAGTTGAAAGGATTTGCTGCGTTCTGACAGTTTGCGCAGTTGAAGGAATTCAACATGTGAGTTAAGGGTAAACTATAAGGCAACTGAACCATGGAAACACTGATTACATCAAATCTTGTGATCCTACGATGTGTTTCATTACTGATCCATTTGACTCTATACTAGGTATGGAAGGGGAGCTGATGACATGGATTTTAGGATAATAACTATGACAGCCACTGCTGGAAATAAAAGCAGAAAGCCAGTCCAGTAACGGAAGTGGAGGAAAACTCTTGGATTTCAGGGCACTCTTGGGAAAGTGCAATAATAATGTCTAGCAATTAACTGTAAAGCTGAAACCAGTTGAAATTTAAGCTTTCCCCTTCCCTCTCCTCTCCCTCCCCCCCTCCACAAAACACTTGAGCCATTTGAGACAGTGAGGTGCAGTGTCTCTTTTCCACCGCTTGGGGTGCTCTGATGCTCTCAATCCCAAATCCCAGTTTCTGCTCTGCAGCAATGAGACTGTGCTGTGCCAAGCCAGGGCATATGTTGGAAAGTGAAAGGGCCCAGGTGCAGAGAGACAGCTCAGTTTAGATAAAGCATAGCCTAAGCAAGAGTTTGTGTATGTGCTTAACGCGCCTGAAAATGAATTTGAGGCTGAAGTGTACCAAGTGGTGAAGGGTACTGATCCACAGAGTCAAAAATGGTTAATTGAGTTGGGAGGGATAAACACCTCTTTTGCTTAGTGGGCATGCCAACAGTGTCTAAAAGACTTATTACTGAACAATACAAAAAGGGATCCCCAGTAAGAAGTCCTAGAACTTGAACATAGCAGTGTGCGTTGCTGTGTCAATTGCTCTGTATCTGGGACTTGCTAATGGACTTGTATGCTTCACAAAGCCTAGGTTAAGAACAGATTATATAGAAAACCCTCTTCTGAATGATGTTTTTATTGTCTCATGCTTAATTTACACATATCACCTGAGTCTGAGAATGGGGTGCAAAAGGGGAGTAGTAAGGACATTAAGTATCTTCTAGGCAGTATAAAATCTTGCCATATTAAAAAAAACCCAAACAAACTTAACTCTGAGGGTACCTTCTTTATTTCTTCCTTGTTCTCAACCTTATGTAAGAGTAAGGATACAAGGAGCTGATCTCATGCATGTTTGCTGTTTCTGTTTGTACCTTCACATGTGGAAGCATGCAGAATGGCTTAGATTTTATGGCTGTGGAGGGCCCTTGATGTAGAAGCTGATCTGAGAGCCCTTGATGTAGAAGCTGATCTGAGAGCTGATCTGATCTGAGAGCCCTTGATGTAGAAGCTGATCTGAGCTCAGGCTGATGCCCTTGAAACCAGTGCTAAGGTCAGACTAGTAAGTAACTTGCACATTTCCTTGTGCAGGACTCAGTCCAGCTGAAAGATCTGTGGAAGAAAATCTGCCATCACAACAGTGGGATGGAGTTTCAAGACCATCGCTACTGGCTGCGGACACATCCCAACTGCATTGTGGGAAAAGAGCTGGTCAACTGGCTCATCAGAAATGGGCACATAACCACAAGGTAACCCTGATGCTTTAAGATAACAGGTGTCATCTATCTCTGTCACAGGAGGTTCTGAGTTTTAGCTGAGGTAGGATGCCTTAAGCTGCAGAGATAGACCCCTTTGCAGGGAGATGAGAAAGAAAGAAAATGCAGGTCTTTTCTTTGCTACCTACCAACACAGGTAGGGTTCTCACTCTGTGTGATCCAAACCAACAGGGTTCAGGAGGCTGTCTGGTTTGGGAATCGGTGGGGGAGGTAGCTTATTGGACAAGTATCACTCAAACAGTTGGAGAACAGTGAATTTGCTACAAAGACTGTCCAGAAATGTTAATTTATACTCAAAAGGGCAAGTCTGCCCATAGGTTCAGAGATCACTAATAGTGTTTGACAGCTAAATTTTTGCTGGGGCTGGCAGGCTCTTAACCTTGTGAGTATAAAGAATCTGGTGTATTCATCTGTGCAAGAGGGGGATAAAAGTGAGATAGTTCTTAAGCATAGAGGAAGTCCTCACTCAGTAGAGATGCTTAGTGTATATATAACTCAAGCTGCCAATATTGGAGGAGCACAAACAGTATTTCTTAAACATCTTCTGGACACCTCAGCTGAGTTGAGAGTACTAGCAGTCTCCTCATCCAGCTCCATACTTTAATCAGTACATTCCACTCCCTTTCCACTGTATTTTAAATAGCGTCTGGTTAATGACATGCTGATGAGTCAAATAGTGCATAGCAAATGACTCTTCCCTTTTGTAGCATGTCTGTAGCATAAATTGTGTGTGTTTAGAGCTAGACTTGGAAAACCATCTCTATTTTTATGCTTCCAGGGTCCAAGCCATCGCAATAGGACAAGCGTTGATTGATGGACGCTGGCTAGAATGTGTCAGTCATCATGATCAGCTCTTCAGAGATGAGTATGCTCTCTACAGACCATTACAGGTAAAAGGAGTAGGAAAACTATGGGTTTTGCTGGGTTTGGCTATTGACTAGAATCTGTTCTAATCCTGTTCTCAACAGGCATACCTATGAATCAGCTCTCCAGAGAACTGGCCTTTTTCCTTAGTGATTTGAAGCCTGAGGAAGCTGCATTTGCCAAGAAAACTTTGGGACTGTCCTCTGTAGAGGATGTGTTATTATAGACCGTGCAGTACAAAAAGCACAGGAAAGGGTCTCCTTTCCAGGCCAGTGCCTCTCATTGTGGATGTTTTCCATGGAGGCCTTGAAATAGCATCATCTGTGCTTGGGGCATCTGTGCCGTCTTGCAGAATCTGGAATCTGTGTACAGTTACTGGTGATGGAGACAATGGTGGCTGTTCTTCTGTTTCAAAATTGTTTCTTTAAAAGCTCTCAAAGAATAGATATTTTAGATATGCAGTATTGGATCTTCTTATATATTGTATTGGTAACCTTTTCCTGATCTCCAGTTATGGCAGTAATAAAGAATTTGGTCCCACACCATGATACAAGATTGGGAGGGGATATTTGTCATGCCTTCCAGATAAGACTAGCTATCTGAGGGGAAGGCAGGGAACCAGTGACCAGAGATGCTATCCTACCATATTTCATTGCAATCAAACTTACTGAGGGGTAAGAGCAGTCACTGGCCTGAGCGACTGGATTATTTTTTTTAACTGGAACAAGGTATCTCTGTAGCTTCTCTGCTACCTGAAAGCATTTGTTTGAGACTCTTACGTGTTCTGCAGCTTCTTACAATAAAGAATGGCTCAGCTGTCTGATGCAGCTCAGTGAGAAAGCTTGCAGCCATTAGCATCTTGTCTTCACGAATTTCAGCTCTTGGCCACAGTCATGGTGTTCATTTGAGATTGCCTTGGGCTTCATCTGGCATCTCAGCTAGTCAACTGCACTGTCTCAGTTTGCTGGTAAAAGCTTCCCCTTAACTAGCAAGTGCTCGTGGATCCCTGTTTCTAACTGTTTGTAAGGGGCTTATGTTATTAATGGTTTAAAGCCAGTCCTTGTTCTCATCAGCTGAAAACACTGTCTGATCTCATTTCTCTTGGATGAGAGTCAGGAGACTCTTGTTGACTCGCTTGCTGACTCAGTTGCTTGTTGCACTCACTATATCCAAAGGAATGATGATAGGTCTTCCTGAGTTCTCGATGGCTGATAGAAATCACTTAAATGTTCTCCAGGTTCCCTGGTATCCTAGGCAGGCTTTGCTTGGACACAGTATCCTTTGCTGGAGTCTAACTTGTGAGTGAAACTCTTAGAGCTACTTTGGTCAGTCACAGAATTGCTTCAGTAACTTAGAATTAGCTTCCCTTAAAAGCTGCATGTGCTGGTTTCTGGGCAAAGGATAGAATCATCACCCAAATCAGCTGGGGGGATAGCAAGCATTCAAAACTGCTTAGCTGAGTGTGGTGACAGAAAATGTGCAGTAGAAGAAACTTGTCCTTTAGTGCCACTTAGTCACAGCTTGTGTGGAAGTGAGAAGGAGGCAGAGGTGAAGCACAAGAGTTCCAGAGTTCCTACTTCATGCTGAGTGGGGTGGCTGTATGACTAGCTTGGCTCAGCCCACTAAGAGTATCCTCTGACTTTAGAAATGATCTGCATTTGTAGCAGGAGGTTTCTAAGGCAGCTTAATATGTCAGCAGAGCCGCACTTTTAACACCTTGTTTATTTTCTTCCTTGTCTTTTAGAGCACAGAGTTCTCGGAAACCCCATCTCCAGACAGTGACTCTGTGAACTCTGTAGAGGGGCACTCTGAGCCATCCTGGTTCAAAGACATCAAGTTTGATGACAGTGACACAGAGCAGATTGCTGATGAAGGAGAAGATAACTTAGCCAGTGAGTTTCAGCTGAGTCTTGTGCTCACTCTGCCTTCTCCCATTATCCTCAGTCCTCAGAACATAGTAGTTTAACCATGTCTTGCTTTATGTGTGTGTGTTTGTGTGTGCATGCATGGGGCTGTAAGGATTAAAGCAAACTGTAACCTAACTAGTCCTCCTGTTTCTTATGATGGATACAGTATTTTATATTTAGTTACAACTGGCAGAACTTTGTACTTTTAATGGAGGAGAAGCATGTAAATTGCTGCCCTCTGTTTCTCAAGCAGAATTCTGCTTGATTTAGGCCCTATAGAAATGCACTAAAGAATGCCCAATATATTAGCATGAACATCTGAAGATAAGATTAGAACTATAAAAATACTGTATTCCTGTAGTATTGCACACTGGTCTTTATGTAGTAAAGACAATTTTTCTCCTCTCCAATACCCTCATGATTCCCATTTGAACCCTTCTCCTCCCTGTATCTTCCCCTTACCCAACACTAAAAGACTCCGCCAGCCCTAGCAAGCGCACTTCAGTCAGCAGCTTCCAGTCCACAATGGATAGTGATTCAGCCGCCTCCATCAGCCTGAACGTGGAGCTGGACAACGTGAACTTCCATATCAAGAAGCACTCCAAGTACCCACATGTGCCCCCACACCCTGCCGACCAAAAAGGTATGAGGTAGTCACCAGCTGGAGTTGCACATGATGGAGAGCTGGGCCCTAATAATATTGATCTATTTGGACACTACTTTTGTAGCTGTCTTACAGAGGGGGAAATACGGTTAGTTGGCACTCACTTGCAGTTTTGATGTGCTCACCTCTGAGGAGGCTCAGTAGACCTCTTGAAACACCTTCTCTTCAGTGTGTAACTTCCCCTGGGACTTTCTCTTTGCAGATGAAACAAAGTCTTCTGTCTGTACATGCAATAAGGCAGATCCACATACACCATTTCTGACTAATGGGGGTTGAAAAATAGTCCGTGCATAAACCAGTTTGCTATGTGTTAACTTGCTTGAGATTAAATTGGAAAAGCAAGCAAGAAATGAAACTCCAAACAAAACCTGGACAAAATTAACTTGGAAGAGGTCTGTGCTGACTTCTAATTGTAGAACACTTGTTCAAAAGAGAACATCCACTTAAGTGAATTAGGAAGAAATCAGTACTTGGTGTTCAAAACTTTGGAAAGAAATAAGTACCAAATTAAAAGACTGAGCAAAATCCTTATGGAAAAAATAATGTACTTCCCTGTTGACAACTGCATTCTCTAAATTGGACAAGGGCTGACTGAAACTAGGGCTTGCCTCTGGCTTGGATCTGGTATATTCTAGTTGCTTTACATGCTGGGGAGCAATTGGTGTCTTTGCTCTGCTTCCTCACCTAAGGTTACATCAGCTTTGTAGACTTCTATCTTTGTCTGCTCTTGAGGAGTCTCTTATTCTTAATTATTCTTTCACCCTTACCCCTTAAGTATTTCCAACTTTAAAAGATGATCCAGTGTTAAATAATGAATTGGTCACAGCTGACTTTGAAAGCATTTTAGACATGGGTGAGAGAGGCAAATTAGAGGGGGCATTTATTAGTGTCTGTCATAGTCACCTCTTGTTATTTACTGAAATATTTCTAGAAGAAGGGAAATCTAACTGCTTATTTCCTCCCCACCTCCCCCTGAGAAAGGGGTAAAAACCTAAGTTGATGTCAAGTGTCTCAACAGTAGGGATTTGGTGTCAGCATTACTGACACCAACTCATTGTTGGTTCCATTCAACTTGTTTCTAGTTCATGCCCTAATCAAATGAAAAGCTAATGCATCTGCAGGGAAGGAAAGGTTAGAGAGGGTGAATATACTGATAAATTCCTTTTAGGAATCAGGGGTGCTAGATTAAATGAGTTAGAAATAGGCCCAGGTATGCCGCAGTATCCTATGAATTCACAGCTGTGGCAGGTTTCTTTTTATTTGTGTGTGTTGGGAGTAAAGTAGTAGTTAGTTTGGCTTGGCCAGTGTTAAAGGACTGGCAGAATGCTAGTCCTGGTTTCAGACATATCTCAGTCTTTATCTCCATACACAAAAAGCAGAACATGATTAAGGGCAAATGTAAGAGAACCTAATTCTCTTGGAAACTGATGACCAAATCAAGGTTTCTCATAGTGGCAGCTGAAGCTTTTCTGAGGAAGATTTTGATGATGGAGAACTTGGAGAAAATCAATGGAAAAGGCAAGTGGTGAGGGGACTGAGAGGAGAGAGATTTCTGTCTTTGAATTACACTGATATCTTTGCTGAATCTCTGCTGACTGGTGTTTGTTATCTGTTCCTGAAGTGTGTGGTCTTTTAACTAGGTTATGCTGTAAGAGTGTAATTGGTAGTGAAAACTGGGAACAATTTATTTTAAGAGAATGGATTTCCCTTGAAGACGAAGTATCAGTAATATGCCCAGAATTGGCATAGGGTAGGGGTGTGAGTCACTAAAATGCACCCTGAAGAGGTAGGTATTATCTGTGCAAATATAGAGTTTCTACAGGAATGACCTAAAAAGGAAGCAATGAGTTAAAATGAATTGATACTGTCTTGAATAGCAAGAAACACTTGGCAATAGGGAGACTGTAATTTCACAGATATTTAGATATTCATTATTTAAGGCTTTCAGTATTAGGTGGGACAATGTCCTACAGTGCATACTGCAGTACCTAGAGTAGTGGAATGCACGACTGTTAAAACTTCATTCTGGAAATATTAAAGTCTGAGTGCAAAGTCTTCCATTTTGTTTTCCTGGTTTATCCTGACCATATTTGACAAAAGATGCTGTCCAGGGTGTTAGAGAGTATCACAATGATTAGATAGTCAAGACTAGATATGTTTCTATGGAAAATAGTACACAGTTATTTTAAGAACAGAGTACTGTGGTTAATCAGTGATATGGTGTGTTGGCTGCTGTCAGGGATCAGTAACTTCCCTATGACTGTTATGGACATGTGTATTTGGCTTGATTTCATTTGAGTAGTCTTTTGTCATTAGACTAGAATGCAGTGGCTTAATTTCCTTTGGAATAACACAGTAAAACTGAAGATCACATCCACCTTCTGAGGCTAGTAACTCAGTTTCCTCACAACTGGTAAATTACAGTCATGGGGGAGGACTCATAGGGCAAAACACCAGTGCTAGAAGCACAGGTCAACTTTGATCTAAGTGGTTAGTGGGTTTCTTCAAATGATTAAGGGATATGCAATTTCCACCAGTCACAGAAGTCAGCTGCTTTGAAGCAGTTGCCTGTGATGTACCAGCTGTGTTTTACAGCAGTGTGGTTTGTATATAATCTGAGTCTAATGGCAGGACTTCTTGTGATGTTATAGGCTGACTAATGTCTGGTGTGCTTTCATGGAATTCTAGTGACTCCAAGTTAGGTGGCTTGTAGTATCTTACAAGTGAGTATAGCGACTCATTTATAGTATCACTGTCTAAAGACAATGGTACTTTAAAGTGCCTATCAATGTTCAATTGCTTTCTGCATTTAAATTTGGGAAAGAGATAAGCTATTTTAAAGCTGCTGTTTTTAAAAAGTAATCACTATGGGAAGCTTTGTTTTCTAAATGTCTTTGCGGCCAAATATCCTTGAGGTATTTTGGGTAGCTATTTTTTATGCCTGCCTATAGTTAGGAGGAGGAAAGAGAAGAGCATCTGAATAGCTATGACACAGTTCCTTACCACCATTGCTTGCCAAGCCTTAGCCTGCTGTTATCAGGAGCTCTCCTGGTGCACCTTCTGGGAAGGTGCACCTTGGTTTTCAGTGGGTACTTGTGGATGCATGCATGCCTGTTTGTGTACCTAGAAAAAAAAGCTGAGGTTTCTGGCCAGTCCATTTTGATGTTTAACCAGAGCAATCTGTAAGGTGTACAAGAAATGTACTTGCTGGTTTCCATTCACCTGTGAATTTCTGTGTGCATTTTAGTATTTGCTTTCAGTGATGCTCTTGAATCGGACCTAGGAATTCATGTTCTGGGGTGGGTTGTTCTGGTGGACCTCTTCAGTGGAGCTTGTAAGACAGTCACTTGATAGCTCACTGCTTACAGACAAGGCTACAAAAACCACTACAGGAACTTCCCGCCCCCCCCCCCCCCCCCCCGCTCCTTCTTTGGAGCATGACGCATCTAAGGATGATGTGTAAGAAATGTGCATTAGCAACTCTCACAGTCTGAAACTTGCACCTGTGGGTGTGTTATCTGTCCAGTCTATGAGGAGGTATGGTCTTTTACCTTGTCAGGAATTTCTCAGAGCACAATTGGAAGCAAAGTTATATGAGGTGAAGCTGTATTGAAGAGAAGTGTGGCTGGTTTAGAGGTTCCACCTGTGTCTTTGACTAGAGCATAACTAAAGGTTAGGTTTCAGCTAGGGATAACTCCTGTCTTTGCTGTGTCAGTCAAGTATATATGTCAGACCTAATATGAGTGTGTTCACAGTAGAGGCTGCTGCCCTAAGGCTGTTGCAAGGTGGAGAGGGGTGGAGGTGCTAGTATACATGTTCATGTGAAGGTACAGCATGACATGACTTTCTCTAGGTAGTCTGTGGGGTTTTGGGTGAATAAATGCTGAGGGTGAGCCAGCTTTTATCAAGCAGTAGATTACTTGTGATGTTAAACTCTTAATCTAAGCACGAGGTGAAAGGAACCTGCAAATAACTATTAAGCTGCGAGGGGAGCTTGCAGCTTCTCTTTGGCACATTGATCATCTATTGAGTATATGTTTTCAAACTGGACAACTGCAGACAAGCTCAGGTTTTGAAAATGGTGGCATGTGAATGGTCTCTGAGTGCTGCTGTTCAGAGACTTGTGATTGTCTGTGTCCTGTCAGCTCTCTGTTGCTTTCTGTTGGTGTGTGAAAGCTGCCTGGTTTGCATTCTGCTTGTGGCAGTAGGTCTGGACCGTTCTCAGGGAACGCGATATAGAGTTAGCTTCAGATTTTGGATTATTGCATTGTGTAAGCGCTTGGGCTATTGCAATTGTTTTCTCACTGTACAGTCCCTTTGTACAGCAAAGGAACTAACAGCACAACGATCTAACGGCCTGTAGGGAAAACAAGTTTTTTTTAGCCAGCCAGCCTGCACGAAAGATCAAGATCTAGCAAGCTAAACAAGGATGGTAGGCAGAGCTTCATCTTCTTTCCCATATGTAAAGTGATATATCTCTTATTTTCCTTTGTTGCCGGGAGTACACCTCTGTCAGTATTGATTCCTCAAAACACTTTAAACTGTTCTAGACTTCAGGCTTCTAGGTTTTGAAAGGCAGGCTCTTTTGTTTCCTTCACGAAGTAAGATAAATCTTATGGCTGGGAACTTCAGTCTAAGAACTTCATTGGAGTGTGAGAGCAAGATGGCTTTTGAAGCTGTGTTTTGAGACCAAAGTGAAAAGGCCTTTCTTTCTCTGGACATTCCTATGGTGTTTGCTTGCAGCTTAGCACATAAATATTCAGATTGAGAGAAGTGTGGTCTGTGTCAATGGGGAAAGCAAACTTTCAACTCTTAGTTCAGTCTTTGCTCGTGTCTCCTTTGTTTGTTTGTGTCTTCACAGTAATAAGTACAATTTTCTTGTCCTCTTAGAACTTTTTGATAGAACAAGAATGAGAGGATATTCTTGTCCTTACCACCCATCAAACTGTTGCTAAATTGGTGACTAAACACTTAGATGAGTAATGCTGCTGCTTCTGGTGTGGGCGTGTACATCCTAATTATATGGGCACACCAGTGGAACCTGTCATTTTCTTTGTCTCCGCCTATCTCCCTCTTCTCTTTTCTTTCAGAGTATTTGAATCCTGAGAACGGAGGGCAGCAGATGTTCTCCATAAGTGATGCTTTTATTAAAGGTAAGGAGAAGCGTAAAATGTTGCTGTTGTATGGTTTTAATATAATGGTGGAAGCTCCTCAATGCTCTTCTAATAGGGTGTTAACCCTTTAGAAATATTTACTTGACAGTAAATCTGAACTTATTTGTGGCAAAACTGATAAATAAGCTGTACTGTAGCTTTTTTGAATGCACTTTCAAGCTTAAGGTTCTTTCACTTCTCGGATTTCTCCATTCAAAAGCACTTAAAGAAAAGCTCTTACTTGTTTAGGGTTTGTTTTTTTTTTTTGAGTAAGTCTAAGTGCGAGGTCTGTTCACAGCTTTCCCACCCACAAACTTATGTAACAGATCTTTAACTTTCTGTGCAAGCAAATAAAGATGTGATTATGATTAGTTGCTGTACTTCCACAGAATAGCTTAAAGCTTCACCTCTTAAATCTGTCTGGGTTTTTTGTCATCAGTACCACAACCACCATTGGTACTTCTGAAATGTACTTCTGAAATAGCCATTAGATGCAACTGTGATTTTTAAAACTCATGTGCTCTCTAGTATTTGTGACCAGGTGAACTTACGGGATTTTTTTTGTTCTAGTTATTGGTGTTGATTTTGGTGAGCTTGTAAGAGGAGGAAATAAGGGGAAAACCCCAGTGTCTGTGCAGCCAGAAAATAAAGTCTTTGATGCTTAGGTTTTAACTTAGCTTTTGCAGGAGAAAGGAAAGGGGTTGTAACTTCCATTAATCTTCTGCACAGCTAATTTTGGGTATGGAACATCTGGAAGAAGCTAACTGTTGTTTTTTTAAGTCCTTTTTTTTCCATTCATCCTTCTCAGATTACTATTGTATGAGGATTTTGCAGCTGGATCACGCACTCTGAGAAGTTTTAAGCTTGAACTCTGAAGGCTTACTACTTGCTGATGGAAAATTTTTACACTACTAGTGTATGTGAATTATAATCAGCCATTATGAGAATGTGGAAGCTTATAACTTCCCTCTGTAGTATCATAATACCTGTATGGGAAACAATCTAGTAATTCTTTCAAAGCACATAAATCTCTGCTGAAAGAATCTCTGAACTTGATACTGCAAACCAGAGAAGTTTTAAGGAGTTGCTACAGAAGATAGTGATTGAAAGTGGAAGGCCTACTCTAAGTGAGGACTGTTTTATGCTTTTGAAACCCACTTTCTGTTTCCAGAGTAGAAATGGCTATAGTTCATGCTGACATTTAAGATTTAGAAATAAATATATTCAGTGGATATAGCCTTCATTGGCATCCTGTTTGTTGTAGCAGAGGTGCACCTATGTATATGATGGTTATGTGGATGGATGTGAGAAAATGTGCTGAGGTCTTTTGAAAAGCTTGTGCCACTTTCTTGACAGAAGATCCTTGAGAATTCTGTAATATTAAATACTGTGACATAGCTGCCAGCATGCTTGTTCATCTAGGCTCTGTCTGCACCTGAGCAGTAAGGAGGTGGTGTGTGGGGTCAGGGCTGCAAGTCACTTAAAGGTTCAGAAGTGTGAAGTATGAATTAGTAGCTTAGCATTTCTTCAAAATCTGTCTGGGAGGTGTGTTAAACAAGGCCTCTACAAAGATATTTTTGATACCTGCGCTGCAGCCTGAATGAAATCTAGATCTTTAAATGCCACTTATACGTAGATGTCTTCAAATCACCTGCTTTTTGTCAATCAAATCAGTGCCTTGGACCAATGCTGTAAGTCTGAAAGATATTATAGTTATGTATTATGAATGTACATAATATTTTGAATTTGTTGCTTATTTATAGACAAAACTGGGTTATAAGATTCAGTTTTTTAAATCTTGTCTTAAACTTGGTAACAGCTGAATTCTGGAAAACTGGTCTATACTGGCAGTACAAGAATTTTAGTAGCTCATTTTGCCTTTGTACATTTACCACTTTTATACTCAATACTGTTTGCATCATCATATTACCATGACATCTAGCTCAAACTCAGTAATTCAAGAGGCTTAGGCTTATGTCTTAGTAAAGTCTTCTCATTTCAAACTAGCTTTTCTGAAAGATACAGGCATTGAGTTGTGACCTTATATTAATAAGGTTTGTTTCTCTCTTGCAGAGTCGTTGTTCAACAGGAGGGTGGAGGAGAAGTCCAAAGAACTCTTTTTCACACCCCTAGGCTGGCATCACAGCAATCTTGATCTGCTGAGGGAAGAGAATGGAGAGAAACAAGCTATGGAAAGGCTGCTGTAAGAAATATGTAGAAAAAGGAGTTTGCATATGTTGACTAACAATTCCTGAAGCCACTCTGTTCCAGCAGCTTTCAGTGGGACTTAATTTACAGTGGGCAAAACAAAGATTTAATTTGAATTGTGGAAACCACATTTTTATAGTATATTTTGATTGCTTGTTTCCCTGTGATTTTTATATATTGAAGTGCAGGACCAGAGTTGACTGTAGAACATTCTAGACAACTATTCCTTCGGAGACTTCCTACACTCTAAATGTTAAGAAATTGACTTCTGAAATACAGCTTCAACTAATCACTGTTACATGTATTTTTCTTATGTCTTCTATTGTTTTCAGGTGTGCTAATCACAACCACATGATGGCACTGCTTCAGCAGCTTCTGTACAATGAGTCCCTGTCACTATCCTGGAGGGATATCATTGTACCTGTGGTTTGCCAGGTAGTTCAAACTGTACGACCTGATGTCAAGAACAGAGATGATGACATGGATATCCGCCAGTTTGTTCATATCAAAAAAGTAAGTATCAAACAGTGGATGTAGGGAAATGAAAGGGTGCAGCTGCTGGCAGCACCCCTTGTTTGAAGAGTCCCCTTCATATTATCCCCAGCATGCGTAGTGGTGTAATTGGCGAATGTAGCCTTTCAGTAAGTTGGTGTTCTAGAAGTTGCATAGAAGGAACTTTGCATACTGTGAAAGGCGCTTCAGTACCCTGAAGCTGATCTCTTCTTTTAGGCTGCAGAAGGCAGCAAAGAGCAACAGTTTTTTAATGACTTGCTTCCTTTTTTGGTTTCTGCTTATTTTGTGCTTGGATTGGAGATGTACCAAGTGCTGGATAAATAGCTTGCAGAACTCTGTGTAGCAATCTGTTACTCTGTAACTATCCATTATGGAGGACTGAACTCCTCCCATGTGAAGTACAAGGACTTTCCTCAAGAGGGAAAACTTAATTGTTGTGGGATAGTGCATCCGGTTCTGCCAGATGTCGCAGTGTTGACATTGGTGAACTGTAAAGTTGGAGTTGTGGCATGCAGAGTTTCTTCTGAGGGGCTGATGTGAAACTGGCATCCAAGTTGCTAGCATGACTGAGGATCAAAGGCTCAGCCTTGTTTTTCTTTGACAAAATTCACCTTGGGAGGCCTTTTGTATTTGTATTTTTTTGCTGTGTAAGATATAAGGAGAACATTATAGTCCTGGTGGCATCTCTTCAGGCAGCATCAGTAGTTGCTTTCTCTCCTGAATCTCCAGTTCAAAGAGCAGATGTTCAGAGGTGAAAGCTCTTTGTAGCGGTCTGCTGTTTTCACATGCTGATAACAGAAATGTACTCTGAAACATGTTATTCAGAAACCCGTTTCATGTTGTTCATTACTCCTGTGATTGGTTGTAACTGTAGGCACATTAGTCAAGTGTTCAATGTGTTCAGATAGTAGGTGGAAGTTTGGTTTTTCTCTCCTTTGTGTTTTTCGTTCCTTCTTTCCTTACAACTTGTTTGATGTCAGTAGAAATGGCATGTGCAAAGAGATATGCTCCTGATGGCCTATGGAAATTAGGTTTGCTTATCTTCCAGAATGTACCAGGATTAACAAATATGCATTTGTTGGGAGGGACATGGCTATCCTGGAAATTAATACATGTTTTCGTGTTGTCCTTAGTTTGCCAGACTTTTAAAGAAAAGATTTGTGTGTCCAGCATGACTGTACCTGATGGTTCATCTGATAGCTGAGGGTGTAGCTAAAGTTTGCACATCAGCTACAATAGGTATTTTGTGTATTAGGTTACTGCATTAGAAGTTATGGGAGTGTATGACACTTGTAAAATGTTCTTTGCTTTGTTAGATTCCTGGTGGAAAGAAATTTGACTCCATGGTGGTGAATGGATTTGTTTGTACTAAGAATGTTGCGCACAAAAAGGTAACGTAGGCTTGACTAATCAAGTGCTGGCTAACAGTTTGTGCTGAGGATGCAAATGTGCTGTGACTTCCTTTTTGTTTTCTTTCTGTCACCAGTCAGGAGGATTGCAGGCTTTCTCTAGTTTGAGTCGCTAAACCAGAATAGCTTTTAAAGCATTGCTTTTCTAAGCTGTTTTCTTTTAGTCCAGAGATTTGGTGTGGGTGGCAAATTTTCTCATGCACATATAGAAAAACATCCTTTCTACCCCATAGCCTCAGAGGGCACCTAATAATTACCCTAAGTTTTTGCCAGAAAAAGGCTTTTGAAGTTCTAGCTTATGACAATATAGTAAAGTGAGCTTTTAATTAAAGCAGGAGGTCAAGATAGAGTTGATCTGGATGGAGTCTCCAAAGTGTATCAAAACTTCAGGTTTCTTGGAGGTGACTGTAGAAACCTCTAATATTGCACTGTTACTGGACAGTAGCTGTGAAACACCGAATCTGGGTATAATATCTTCATAAGAAGGATGAATGTATAGTTGGGGGGATAGCTGAGACACTTTTGGGAGATTAGGTTTATCATGGGAAGTCTATCTCCTTGTGTACACTTTATCTTCCAGATCAGTGTATTTTTTTGTAACAATCTTTGTGTCTTCTTTTCAGATGAACTCTTGCTTAAAAAATCCCAAAATTCTTCTGCTGAAGTGCTCAATTGAGTACCTGTATCGGGAAGAAACAAAGTTTACCTGCATAGACCCTATAGTACTTCAGGTGAGAGCATGCTTTTGTTCTTGATTAAAACAAAATATGATGATCAGTGCACATCTGATTGGGTTTTTTCAGTGTGTAAGGTGAATCTCAGAGTGAGATTGCATAGGAAAGAGAAAAATCTCATCTAGCAGCTAGCTAAGAAAACTGCTGCAGTAAGTACAGTACAAGCTGGTGGTCTTGTAATTTGACAACAAAAACCATCAGCACATGTTCTGAGAGTGATCTTCTGATCCTCACAATTAAATGCATAATTTTAAGAAATATGGGTTTTTTTTAATGGTACCCTGTATAAGGAACATACAGTTCCTTATTACAGAAGGTCAGAGCTAGATATAGTTTAGTGTGTGAAGAAATAGTAGAAAAGTTAGTGTAGCTGAGGGTTAAGTTGTACCCATGCCATTTCTTGTCAGGCTTGAAAAAAATGGAACAACCACCAACCTAAAAAAGTGACGAACTACAAAGAGTCACTTGAAAACAGGTGCCCTGCCCCTGTGAGCAGGGAGGTGCTTCAAATATGAAAACACTGAAATGGATAGACCTTTTCTTTAGCACACTTCAGTCCTGTCTGAGAATCGGTCTTCAGGTGTTTGTCAGGATACTCATAACAAGTGTATTGGGTGCCTTACTAGGCTTGAGCCATGAGGCTTGTTTCTCTATTTGATTATTTCCTTAGCATGCATTTAAACCCACTTTTGCTTCTTGACTAATGGAGAGGATTACAGGTATGAAAGCTTTAGCAATAGAACTTGTCTCTACTCTCTGCCTAGTGACCTGGTTTTCTAGTAAAAGCTTCAGCTGAGACCTGTCCTTTGTCCGCATGGGGTAGAAGTAGCTTCTAAGTACCTTCAAGATATTGGTCTCTGATTATTTCAGCATCTGCTTTAGAATGTGATATGCATTAAAGTCTTCCAGGACAGAAAACACTACAGAAATACTACTTAAATTGAAAAGATTAGCTTCTAGCAAAAGCTGTATCTTTGCAACATTAACATGAATGTTTGTGTTCTGAGGAGCTAACAAACTGCTTTTGTGGTATCTTTTGCACAGAGCTTCTAAAACCTGATTAATGTGAGCTGCATTATAACACAATAGAGGCTTGGGAAGTTGTATCCTCTGCAGTATAAGCTTTTAATTCAGATGGAGTTAAAGCTCTGCTTTCTCTTTCTGTGCATAGAAATAGAAGTGTGGAGGGGATACTGAGCTGAAGCCAGAAAGTGGGCATGATTAGAAGAGCAATTTTTCGGTGCACAGCATTTTGGATCGCACTCCAGGAGCACTGTCTCCAAATACAGATTTAGGAACTGAAGGTCTGTGTATAGACTAGTAGAGGTGTAGAACACTGGCATACTCTTAGTGAATGGTAGTGGCAGAGTGCCAGCACTCAACATTAGCATGTATCTAAAGATGGAAAGCATAATACTGCAAAGGCTTTGGTTTAGGATGCTCTAATTCTAGCAGCTTTCAAACATGAAGATTTCTTCCATGTAAGGATATAAGGTTCATGTATCTATGGATTCTGCTGCAAGTCTCTTACTTCAGACTGTCATTGGACTGCATCCTTAGGTGCAATTACTGCACATAACAGATTACTGATAAACTGAGTATTGTGCTGTGGGGATGATGAAATGTGCACAATGGGCAACTGATGGTGGTTTCTGGATAGCTGGTTTCCCTGTTTTTATAGGAAAGGTCAGTGTATAAATGAGAGAGAAAGTAATATTAAGATGGATTTGTTGTAGTTAATTGTTGTTCTTAACATACTTTGTTCCTGTCTACAGGAAAGGGAGTTCTTGAAGAACTATGTACAGCGGATAGTTGATGTCAGGCCTAATTTGGTCCTTGTTGAGAAGACTGTGTCCCGTATTGCTCAGGACATGCTCTTAGAGCATGGTATCACTCTGGTCATCAATGTCAAGCCGGTGAGTGTTTCCTGTCAAAGTCAGACTGGGTCTTGTGGTAGATCTCTTTGCTTTCTCCAGGGAGCTTGTTACAAGGAGAAGTTAAAGAGTTGTCTTATATTTTACTCTAACCAAACCTGAGCTCTCTTTTAATGACACTTCTCTCCTGAAAGGACAGGACAGGCAAACTCTGGCTTGGTTCTAGGTAACTCTAGCACCTATTTGTAGCAAAACTTGCATGGGTCCACAGTGATCGCCAGAGAGCCTCTCTGTCCTTGTGGGACAGGGTATAGATATCCAAACAGAGCAGCTGTGGGAGTTGGTTGAGCTTCTGATATCCAGCACTGTGGTGACTACAGTATACCTCCTCGAACTCTTTTCACTTGAATAGATCCAGATATTTCCAAGGAAGGGCACAATCTCACCTCTCACCAGAAATATTTCCTGCTTTTCTAAGAGTCTTGTATATTGTAGGTGTATGTTTGTGTGACTGGGTTTAACCCACAGTTTGCATCCCAGTGAGAGGTTTCCTTGGTCACACTGGCTTGCTTGTTCGTTTTTTAAGAACAACCTAAAGGTGCCAGTGCTCTCTTTGCACTGAAGATTCTTACTGTTCTTTCAATTTTTTACAGCAAGTGTTAGACCGGGTAAGTCGAATGACCCAGGGAGACTTAGTGATGTCAATGGATCAACTGTTGACCAAACCACGTTTGGGAACCTGTCATAAATTTTATATGCAAGTTTTCCAGTTGCCCAATGGTGAGTAAACCTGACGTGACTTAGCTTGTGTTTGTGAAAGAGTAAATGTTTTGCTTCCCTTAACTGGATCTCAAGTGTTGGGTGCCTTGTGTGATCAAGTGTTATCCTTCCTACTCATCTTTCTTTACTTTGTTATATCTTGGAACTATAGTGAACTGGCTGTGGACATGAAAGCATGATCTAACTAAGATGAGACACACTAGGTTTTAATTAGGCTGAAAATACTGCAGAATGGAGAATTCAGTCTGTCTGGGCACCTGTTCAGTTGCTTAACCGTCCTCACTGTAAGGAATTTTTCCACATAGAAACAGAGCCTGGGTTGGAAGGGACCTCAGAAGATCACCTGATCCTACTTTAATATGTCCAATCAAAATTTGCCTCGTTGCAATTTGTGCATGCTGCCCCAAGTCCAGTCATTGTGCACCTTTGAGAAATCATGTTCCTTTTCCTCTGTGACTTCTTCTTGGCAGTGGAAGTCTGTGAAGGAAGAAATGCTGTTTGACAGGCTCCCAGTGGTGCTAGCACACATAGATGCTGTTCATGCAAGTCTTTGTGGAGGTGCAGTCTTTGCATCTCTTCTCCTTCCACTTCCTGATGCCACCTTCCAGACTTTAAATTGCACTGAAAATCATGTAGGCTTTTGACTTGTAACAATGAGCCTGGGAGGACAGTGATTTTTTTGCTTCACTGCTGCAGAGTCTGCAGTGATCTCAGAATAGGCTGTTTAGGCCAACGTGCTCCATGTGGCCTTCACTTGGACTTTTTGATGATTTATTTTATAAAACAGGAGAAATTCTATAGCAAATGCTTGTTTTGCTTGCAAAAAAATGTTCTTTTTAGCAGAGATGTGAATTTCTGCAGCTGGATTGTACTACCAACATTACTTGCTCTTAGTCTGCTAGTCTTTTCAGTGTGTGAGATAGCTAAGAGCAGGTTAACTGTAGTTCTCATCCTAACTCCTATGTTGGTTTTGTTTTCCTCTAGATCAGACAAAAACCCTGATGTTCTTTGAAGGGTGTCCCCAACACCTGGGTTGCACTATCAAGTTGTGTGGTGCTGCAGAGTATGAGCTGGCCCGTGTGAAGGAGATTCTGATTTTCATGGTCTGTGTGGCTTATCATTCCCAGCTGGAAATTTCTTTCCTTATGGATGAGTTTGCCATGCCCCCTACTCTGACCAGAAACACCTCCTTTCACTCCCTTATTGAGGACCCAGGAGATGAAAATGAGCAACAGAACCTCTTCAATGGTGAGGATTTCAGCACAGCAGTCAGAGACATTGAACAATCCTCTGACAAACTGCCTGTAATCTCTGAGTCTGTGTCCTCTGATGAGGTCAGCTTGCTTGAACAAAGAGGTTTATTTGAGAGAGATGACCAAGAGAACAACCAACTAGAAATGGTGTCTTCAAAACAGCAAGAGCACCACAAATTGGAGTCACAATTTCCAGTGTTCAACTCTGTACCTCCTGCAATACCTGAAACATCCCTGTTGCCCCTCCATGGTATGGACCAGCACTTGGTCACTCTGGATAGCCAGACACTAGAGTCTTTTCAACAGGCAGATGACCTGCAGGAGTCCAAGAGTCAGATGAGAGTCTTCAGAGATCCTCTCCAGGATGATACTGGTTTATATGTCACGGAGGAAGTAACTTCTTCTGAAGATCGTCTCAAGACTTACTCTGCAGCATTTAAGCAGGAGTTGAAAGATGTCATTCTCTGTATTTCTCCTGTACTGATGTTCCGTGAACCATTTCTTTTGACTGAAAAAGGCATGAGGTGCCCTGCCCGGGATTACTTCCCTGAGCAAGTTTATTGGTCTCCCCTTCTTAATAAGGAATACAAAGAGCTGGAGAGCAGAAGGAAGAGACAGTTGTTGCGGGATCTCTCTGGACTACAAGGGATGAATGGGAGTATTCAAGCTAAGGCTATCCAAGTCTTACCTTCTCATGAGTTGGTCAATACTAGAATAGCAGAACATCTAGGTGATAGCCAGAGCTTGGCCAGAATGCTGGCTGACTATCGGGCCAGAGGAGGGAGGATACTACAGAAGAATGGAGATCCCTTTGCCCAAAGTAGGGAGGTGTCTAGTGTCCCTACTGGAAAAACTGGCTGCAGGAATGAAGAGGAGGAAAAGGGACTGGCTCAGAGTGAAACCTCATGGTCTCATAAGGTAAGATTCAAAGCTATGCTACTGAAAACCCAGGTTACATCAGTTTTGCGTATTACAGAAGGCATTAAATGTTAAACCAGAACTGTGGTTGGTGATTAGGTTTGGGTTTTTTTTTTTATTTGTGTGAGTGTTTTTGGCTTTGTTTTGTTTGTGTATTGCTTTTGTTTTTTGACTGGGTTGAAACTGCATTTTAGCTTGTAGCGCCCTGAACGCTTAAACAAGCCTGTATGACCAGGGAAGGTAGGGGTTTAAAAAAGCAGAACAAGAGACTGACTGCAGAATTTCTCTGAAAAGGGAAGAGGTTGTGAGACTGTGCTTCCTGAGAAATGCACAAAGTCAGCTGAGAATCAGTGTAAGACATGGCCTGTTCAGCTCAGCTGTACATGAAAATGAGCTTGAAGGTGGGGAAAATGTAAAGTATTTTCTGAAACTGGGCTTTTTTGCTGCTTGTATTGGTGATTTCTAAAAGCATAATATTTCCATCTTCAGAGGGTTTGATGTGATGGAAAAGGCAGTAAGCTGTAATTACAGTGAAGTATTTGATTGTAAAAAGTTTGAGTGATCTGAGGAAATGGGAGAATCTTGTAATGGAGGGGAGGAATCTTCTTTGAAAATTCAAAGGAAGGGACTATGCGATTGTAATCAAAATATTTAGAGTTTTGGCGAAACTGCTATTGGAAGTAACCAACTTGTATCTGAAGAAAAGGATCTTGGGACTTTCCTGAACTGGAAGCTATTCAGGAAAATAGTCTATGAACAACAGTAGCAGAACTGGTATCTTGAAATAGTCAAACATGTGCTCCTCGAGCCAGTCAGCCCTCAAACTCATGAGCAGAAGTCACTATTTAATGGTGCTTAAATGTAAATCTGTGTAGCTTCACAGGCCATAATCTTACAAACTGTAAGACTAGCTCTTGCTCTGGATCAGACTGGTTGATGCTGTTTTAAATTTATTCAGTGATCAAAGAAAAGTATTTGGTAACTTCATAGTTCTGTAGGGTGTGGAAGGGGAAACAGCTCCATTCCAGCAGCAATGGTAAATATCTTCACAGTGGACATTTAAGTTGAAAGTCCTTCTATAGCCTGAATGAGTAATTGAGAGAGAGTATTGACTATGAGGTGTCCTGAACCATACAGTGCTTTGGAGACTCTGGATGTTTGTCTTGGGGCTCTTGTTGTTTTACATTTCTCTTGGCTTCCTTTCAACAGAAACACATATGTGCCTTGCTTTCATTAGGCATATTACTTATGCTGTTTTAAAACTGCAGTTAGCAATTATACATGGTACAAGTCTGCCTAAAGCTCAGACATAATGCAAGGTTAATCAGGACAAAAGGAGCAAGCAGAGATTAATAAAATTACTGGAATAGAATTTTGTCATGAGGAGTTGTGTGTAGATGGAGATGTCTGTAACCAGTAAATGAGTTTTTCCTCTCTCTACCAGGTGGATTGCCTGAGTCCAGTAAACCATCAGAGGCTCTGTGTTCTCTTCAGTAGCTCTTCTGCTCAGTCCAGCAATGCTCCAAGTGCCTGTGTTAGCCCCTGGTATGAAAACTACTTCTCTACAGCCTGTATAGTTGCTATTTTTTTATCTAAGTCAAGGTCAATGCTTGCTTCATAGCAGTATTTCTTTGAGGGCTTCTTGGTAGATTGTGCCCATTCTGCGGCAGGAACTGTTGCCAGAAGAATTTGGTCTTACCTAGCTGGGTGGATCCAGAGCATGGATCCTTTTTAATCCCTAAGGCATGAATGATAAAGCCAAGCCTAAAACCTAATAGTTTAGTTGATCCTTTCACTGCAGAGTAATGTACGTGTGGGGAGGGCACTGCATGCAGTTTTGTGGGGAAATGTTGGTGTATATAAACATGAAAGAATGTCCAAAGCCTAAAGTAAGCCCTAAGAGAATCTCAGAATACTTCTAGGTTGCATTATTTGAGAGTGCCATTTGAATATATTGCTATATTTCTAATTTTATTGTCAGCAGCACGAGGAACTTTAACTGTTTCTAGCTTAGGGGGCTGTGATTTGTTAACTGTGTGCAACTTATGACACGTTTCTAGCTCTGCTAGACAGGACAAGTCTTACGTATTTCATCTAGCTCACCTGAAAATATAGAGATGGTGCTCTCACAGGGAAAGGTCTAGAATTACTGTAAAAGCTTAGGAATTAACCAAATAATGTGGTGATAAGCTCACTGAACAGCAACAATAAGAGGATATAAATTACTGTTAATAGAGATGTCTGAATTGTGACACCTAAACTGATAGACATTTTAAGTGGCTTGGTCACCTCAGGTTCTAAGAAAATAGAAGTTACTATTACATCTTCTAGAAGAATAAGGCTTTCTTAAGGCTGTTTTTATCTTCTTGTAGTGTTCAAGGCTTCAAGCTGTCTAGGTTTCTGTGCCTAGATATTGTTAAGCACGATCTTAAAAAGTGCAGTTGAATTCTATTTGACTTTTAAATGTCAAGTTGAAACTTGTTCTAGTAGCACTCCTGATTTCCTTATTAGCAAACCTAACAGCAAGGATCTAGGAAGGGTAGTCGGGGGGGGGGGGGGGGGAAACAGTCCCTGAATGTGTACAGGGCTGAAAATAAACCAGCAGTGGGTATTGATCTGTGCGCCTAATGGCTGTTGCAGAGCTAACAGCGACAGCATCCATCCTCTAAAGCATTCTGTTCTCTTTAGGATTGTGACTATGGAGTTCTATGGGAAAAATGACCTGACACTAGGGATTTTTTTGGAGCGCTACTGTTTCAGGTGAGGAGGAACTTACTCTAAATCTCATTTTAACAAAAAAAAAGCTTTTGGTAGCTCTGTATAGCTGACCTGCCACCCTCTTCATAGATTGTACTTCCTGTGCACTTAGGATAATAGCAGAGCTGGTTATATCCTAGTAAAGCTTATTACTTAAATCTGTTGTTCTCTTTGCTTTATTATCATGCTGTAGTGAAATAGGAACTCTAGTTAAGAATTCACTTACTCGTGCTCGTTACTTAAAAGCAATTACATCTACTGCTTTCCCGCTTGGGCTCTGTCCCTCTTACTTACTCTAATGAGAAGTGGAACAGATTATGAAACAAGACTTAAAAGTTCATAAAGACAGATTTGTTCATTTAACACATTCCTGTAGCGATCAGGACTCTTAAGGGCCTAGTTAAGAGTCTGAGCATGTATTCTGAACAGCTATTTATCAAGACAAGCAATTGTGCAGATGGCCGGTTTCCTAGGTTCCTATTTGAGCTTTCTTACGAGTTCTGGAAAAGACCCTACTCCTTTAGAGTTATCTGAACATTTCAGAGTAAGGCTTTGTTGTACTTGCCAGGTGGCTAATTAAGTGCTGCAGAACACTTTTAGCCCTGGAAAAGTACTGTGTAACTTACTTCATCTGACAGAGGTGCAAGTTGTTACGTTTCAGTAATAATCAGTACTGCCAGAACCCTCTACAGAGTTTCAGCAGGCTGTGAAGCTGGATAGGCAACCTATGGCTTCTGAGAAGACAAGGTTACTCTCTTCTCTCCATTGGCCACTTGCTGTTGCAAAATACTCTTAATGTTCAGCCTTCTCTGGAGGAGCAAGGATTTCTCCTTGTGCTGATCAGTGAGGAGAAGCAGCTCAGCTGTCACTTTTAAATTCTTATTTCCCTCTGCTGACTAGCAGTGTGATAATGTGAATGCTTCTCAATTGCCATAGTTTTGGTAACTAAATTTTATTTATTTATTTATTTATATCATATGAGCGAGGAGGCTCTAGTTTGGTTTTTTTTTCAGGCTTTTTCTGTTTTTGAAGAATTCCCTGTCACTTTGGCACCTGAACAATTAAGCTTTTATTTTTCTGTTGTAACACTTTCTTCCCTGACTTAAAAGAAACCCATCCAAAGAAAGGTCATGAGTTTTTACTGTTGAAAGGGGTTATATGGCATTATTTTGCTCACCTCTTACTTCAGGAAGCTGAAGCATTACTAGCTTGAAGGCTTTTTGGCACACTTTTGACCTCAGTAACCTTTGCTGTGGTACACTGCCAAAGTTATCTTCTGGCAGGCCCTTTCAGGTTATTGATCCATACTTTGTGGACTACAGGAAGTATTTTGATAGAAAGTGATTTGTTATAAAAGATTGTGATA
Source organism: Melopsittacus undulatus (assembly GCF_012275295.1). Classification (NCBI taxonomy): domain Eukaryota; kingdom Metazoa; phylum Chordata; class Aves; order Psittaciformes; family Psittaculidae; genus Melopsittacus; species Melopsittacus undulatus. Next base: position 37,630,872 of record NC_047534.1, read on the forward strand.
GCAACTAGTATCAAGTCACTTCTTTTTAGACCTATATGGTGGTTGTTGGCCAGGGAATTTCCATACATGCTGTTTTTAAATGAGAATTCACTGTATAAACAGCCCTCACTAAGGCTTAGCAAACTTCTACACTAAAGGTAAACAGTACTGTGATACTGAAAGGCATATTGCATATGTTGAATCTGTTCTATAGCCTAGCATGTGATTATTCTTTCCATTTACCTCTATAAGGCCTTCCTACCAATGCCCCAGCATGTTCTGTGAAACACCAATGGTGCACCACATTCGTCGCTTTGTTCACGGGCAAGGCTGTGTGCAAATTGTGTTAAAGGAGCTGGACTCTCCAGTCCCTGGATACCAGCACACCATTCTTACTTACTCCTGGTGTAGACTGTGTAAACAGGTAAGGATGTGGACTTAAGAATCATTCCAGTTTAGTATTCCTGTTGTGTCTGGCTTTGTATGTAAAGGCAGTATTTTTAAGAAAGTGCTCATCCTGGACCTACTGCTAAACTAGCACAAACCCTGTTGCTGATACAGGCATTCTCATGTATCTAAAAGTTCCTCTTGTAGAGAGGGCTGTTGAAGGTGAAATGTCTTGTGTGAGGTAGTTGTGTGGGAAAGTGTCAAACATGGCTCTAAGAGGGTAGGTTTAGATGGAGGTGATGTATTGCTAGAAACCGATTTCTGACACATGTGGAAAATGGAGTTGTCCTCTTAGAGGTGGAGAGTGTGGTCCCTTTCCCTGCAATGAATCAGTGTGAGCATCAAAAGAATGGGGAAGGGCAGACACTGAAGACCTACTGGGTTAGTAATTGGCTAAATCCACTTGGTATTCTTTGGTCTGATACGGACTGGGCAGTCTTGTGTTGCGTCAATGTGATGTCTAGACTTCCTTTGGTAGTCATTAGAAAGTAAGTAAAATCTTTGTTAGAGGAATGAAGTTGCTTTAAAAAAAAACACAAGATAGAAAGACTGTGTATTATCTGAAACTTGTTCTATGATTTAGCTAAGAAAGCATTGCTAACTGGATACTCATCTCTAGCCAAACATTTTAAAACTTAAAAGCCTTCAGAGAGAAGAATAAGACTTAATGAAAAAAGATTCCTGCAGTGCTTGAAATGCAAAACATCTCAATTACCCATGTGGGTGACTCAATTCACCTACTTATGCTGTCTTAAACATAGGTGTTGGATTTAAAGATACCTGGAGGAAGTTAATGTAATTACTGAAGGCAAGCCCTATGCTGCTGTGTATACACCTGTTCTATAACCTTTTATTTTTGTGTGCTCGTGTAAACACTAATATGTTTGTGGCTATTAAGTATGTATAAAGCAGTGGCTACTCTAAGCTTACAAGCACTGCTGAAGTTGAAATAAACTGCAGAGTGTTTGTAGCTGAAGAATCACCAGGGAAAAAGCATATGTTGAAACCACTGCTGGACTGGAAATTGTCCCTATGCAGAGAAATACCCTGTCAGATATAAGCTGTCAAGGGTATGTTTGGACTCCCCCAGCTTAATGCCTGTCCTCATCTCAACCAGCAGGTGTTGTTTATCTGATTCATTTTAACTACCTATTTGCCTTAGCTTTGCATACATGCTCTCTTTTGTTGTTGTTTAGTGTGTTTTCAGGGTTGCAGGTGCTTCTGGTAGTAAGAATACTAGATTGCTGCCTATGTTAGCTTGTCCTTAATCTTGGTTAAAGGATGAAATTAAGACACTTGGCTTTCAATTTTTCAGGTGACACCAGTTGTTCCCCTCTCCAACGATTCTTGGTCTATGTCATTTGCAAAATACCTTGAGCTGAGATTCTATGGGCACCAGTACACTCGAAGGGCCAATGCAGAGCCTTGTGGTCATTCCATTCACCATGACTATCACCAGTATTTTTCCTATAATCAGATGGTGGCATCTTTCAGGTGAGATCCACTGCTAAAAACTTCCTTCTCTCTCTCTCTAATACTATGTGAAGCATGTAGCTCTAGTAAGGATTCATTAAGTCTGTCCTTCACTTTGAGTATGGTGTGGGAGAGCATAACTGCAGTATAATCACAAGTGCAGAGTCAGGTGCTGGCTTCCAGAGGGCATTCTGGGTCCATCGCTGTCCTGCATGGGGTGTGCAGTGTTCCTAACTTCACGATACAGAAAGAAAACCCTTTTTCTATGTCTAATCTCAAACTTTCAGAATTTTGCTTTTTCAATTTGATCTGTTACAGTTTTTGCATAGGAGATAAATGAACAGGGTGTTACTGCTCCTAAAAGTAACAAAAACTCTGGCTATTGACACTGCACCTCTTCATATAAGGGCCACAAACTGCAGTATGGTATAGAATTAGTACTACGTGGGGAGTGTCTTGTTAACAGGCATTGTACTGTCTTCTCAGCTACTCTGCAATCCGGTTGCTTGAAGTGTGTGTCCCACTCCCCAAGATCTACATCAAACGGCAGGCTCCGTTAAAGGTTACTATTTTGCAGGATCTCAAAGATTTCTCTCAAAAGTAAGCTTTGTTTTGAATTCCTTCCTCAGCATGTTTGTATTTTGGGCATTTTTTAAGTAAAACACAAATCTATTTTGCTCGTATAGATAAGATTTGCGAAATATTCATTATTTAATGGACAAGTGATGGCTTAAAACACATTTATGTGTTTATGCTTCTAAGGGAGGGTGGTACTGGAATCTTATTAATTACCTTTACCTGCTATACTAATGGCCTTTTTAGACTTCTTGTGTAAACTCAGGGTGACAACCTGCAGTGCAGGCTGCCATGTTTTGTCTTTTGTATTCTTAAATGCTAACCTTAAAAACATTTGGACTTTCATTAAGGAATGTTGAAGATATTTCAAGTAGTCACAGCTTAACTCTTTGCATCCCTGTTGACAGGGTGTCACAAGTATATCTTGCTGTTGATGATCGCCTTGCTTCTCTGAAAACAGATACTTTCAGCAAAACAAGGGAAGAGAAGATGGAAGACCTCTTTGCCCAAAAGGAGGTAATAAACTACTTCTGTATTGGCAGATCATAGGCTGCAAAGTGTGTGGAGAAGCCACTCGGATCTAGTGTTAACTCTGGGAACAGAACACTGATAGTTTTTCTTATGGCAGATGGAAGAGGGTGAGTTTCGAAACTGGACTGAGAAAATCCAAGCAAGGCTGCTTTCATCATCATTAGACACACCTCAACAGCTGCAGTCTGTTTTTGAGTCTCTGATAGCTAAAAAACAAGGACTTTGTGAGATGCTGCAAGCCTGGAATAATAGGTAAGAGGGCATGGAATCATGAGCAACACTGATACTGTGCTGGTTATAGGAGGGAAGAGGTGCTTTTGTACTTCCTTTCCCTGTAGTGCAGTTGCTGTTGTTACACAGTCTGTGTAGCTTGCGCTGAATGTCCTCTGCTGGTTAAGACTAGACAGCTGGGTGATTGGAACAGAAAATCATTTGAAGCTAGATAAAAGTATTGTGTTGTAAAGCTCCATCTGAGAGGAGAAAATGTCCTTTGAATAAAGGAGGAAGAAGGGAGTGTGGGAAAGCAACTGATTGGGTGAAATTATTCCAGAGGTGAAGAAAATATTCTGTGTTTGGCCATTTGATACATAGCTTTGGCATATGTTAACAACCATCTGAATTTGCAGTACAGATTTGTGAAGGCATGCTTGACTGTATTCCAGTATGGGGAAACTTGATAACTTGTGCCTTTCACTGCTAATACCCTGTAACCTATATTTTGATTACTTTTTTAGTTTGTTTTTTGTGCTTTTTTTTGTGGTGGTTGGGTTGTTTGGGTTGTTGTTGGGTTTTTTTTTGGTTGTTGTTGGTTTTTTTGGGGGGGTGTTTGATTTTGTGTATTTTATTTTATTTATTTATTTATTTAGATTGCAGGATCTCTTCCAACAAGAGAAAGGGAGAAAGCGTCCATCAGTACCACCCAGCCCTGGGAGACTGAGGCAAGGTGAAGAAAGCAAGGTATGAGTAGCAGACTGGAAGCTACTTAAACATTTGTTTTTTGGGGCGATGGCATAGTCGTAAGACTGGCTTCAGTTCGCTTTAATAGTTAGTGAACTTGTTTTGGTACATCATGTAGTTTTCAGCTATAAAAGCTTGAATTACGTGTTGGTATGTCTATCTCTTCCTGAAGATGTGAACCAAGAGGTGTATTATACAGAGGATGTCTAAGTACAAATAGGATTTGATAATTTTATATGGTGTTTGCTTAGTGTTAATATGAATACTGGCAGTGGAGAGCTACACTCATTGTCAAGCATATTCCTAGATAAGAATGAAGTCACCTCTAGAGACCCTAGCAGTTGCCCATCAGGCTTATCCTTTGTGAAAAAGAAAAAGCATAAATACCAGGTGACGCAGAGCAAAGAACACAGGAAGGACTGATAATGAATGTGCAGGTTCATATGTGTTCTGTGTCCCACGGGAATTGGCTGTGGTGATGTATAAATTATTTTGGACTGCTGCCTCAAGAGCTCTGTCTAAGAGCACAGCTGCCAACATTCTGAGTGTCTACCCTTTGAGGTGCTGCTCTTCTGAGTAAAATGTCCAGAATGCAAGGCATTAAAATATAAGCATAAGAAAGACTGAACTTCCAATAGTTCTAATGTTAGCAAGGTGCACTAAGAAACCCCATGAAGCCCTGAACTTACTCTGCTGCATGCATATGTGTCCTTTCCACCTAATACATATTCGTTAGATGCTAAAACACAGTTAACATTGATCTAGCAACAGGTAGGTTTGTATAGAGGAGTGTAATCGTGCAGTAGTAGCAGTGATAAACACCTTGATGTGCTGTTGCCATTTTGTGTGATGGCTGACATAGTGACAGTGCAGAGGCTGAGAAAAGTGGATGGGAGTGCTCTGTTGTGGTATATCTGCTTTTGCAAGTGCTCCACAGAGAAAGGGGTACAGCTCTCAAGAGCTTGGCATCAACTCTGGTATTTTGTCATTCTGCATAGATCAGTAGCATGGATGCTTCTCCACGCAATGCTTCTCCAGCACTGCAAAATGGAGAGAAAGGTATGTTGTTTGTTTGTCTGTTCTTAAGCCACCAGAAGCAGTTTGGTGTAACCCTTTCCCTGACATAACATGGGAGGCTTTCTCAAATTAGATAATTTATCAAGAAACAGTGAATCCCCAATGTCTCAGATGGGAATAAGCCAATTTCTGTCCTACTGTTATGAACAGTGAAGTCTGCTTCTATTATGAAGTTGAATGACTAATGAAACTGAACCAGTCAGCAAGGGTTTTCCTTTAAACTTGAGTTTAATAACTTTCAGAGGCTTTCTAAATAACTCAATATCTACATGGTATTTGGGAAATGCCTTTTGCCTCTTCTGTGAAGTGGTTATGGATGCTGAGATCTCTTACCTATGAGGTGTACTGAAAGTTTGTGGGAGCTGAAGGTGGTAGGTATAAGCATATGTGTCTTCTGGAGGTTATGTTTGACATTAATCAGTTTGCCCACCCCTTTGCTGTGGGTGACCTTACTTGCTTTCTAAGTAAAAGCTTCCTATAATTAGACACTGGTGGTGTCTTGGCCTGGGAGCAAGAAATAAAACTTCTGACAGCCCTGTAAAGTGCTTTCTTCTGTCCTTATACTCTCAGAGGATCGTTTCCTGACTACTTTATCAAGTCAGAGCTCCACAGGCTCCACCCATCTTCAGCTGCCCACCTCTCCAGAGGTTGTATCAGAGCATGTGACTGGTTCCAGCACACTGTCTGAACAGGATACAACAAGCAGCTCGGAAGGTATAGTTCAGTTGTGGTCTTGTATTCTTTCTCTTGCTTTTCTGCCACAAGTATATGAGATCTGTTGAAGAAACATTGAATCTTGAAACTCTCTGGTCTGCAGCCTTCCTCCTGAGTTTACAGCTGGGAGTTTGATATTGTGATGCAGAGTTAACTTATCTCTGTTTCAGATGTGTTTGATGGATACTCACTGGGATCTACAGACAGCCAAGTGAAGGAGAAGTCTACTATGAAAGCTATTTTGGCTAACTTTTTGCCTGGAAACAGCTATAACCCCATTCCATTTCCCTTGTAAGTACTACGTAATACATAGGATGTACAAAATTAGCTGTCTGGTCAAATTGCAGACAGAGCTGTGGATGCTTCCTTTGCTCAGTATGTAATTTAAGTCATTACTTGGGTTTGCCTCTGAAATAAGCTATAGAACTTCTCGAAGGTAAGAGGTTTTCTGTGTCCCTTCTTGTGTCCCTAGGTGTTTGTAGGTTACTTGCTTTTCTTATTAATGATCCACCCTTACGCGCATATACATTATTAGTTTCTCTTCCTCCTAGCAGGCATGCCTTCTCAGAACTGTTATGGCAGGGGAAGGGGGAGAAAAGTGCCTTCCAATTTCATTGCTGCAGGGAGGTAGCAGAAATGTCCTTCCTTAGCAAACACTTAGTAAAGCCATATGTCTGCCTCTTGTTTTCGCTTTCAGACCTCTTCCAAGATGCCAGTGGCATTTTCTGTGTGTAGGTCAGGTTCAATGGCTACTATGTTTGTCCTCAAGTCTTCCTCCCATATGAAAATGACAGGCTGGAAAATCTTTTAGCTACTTGGTCTGCATGCTTTGTAGTGTTCCTTGTTTGACATGAGCCTAACGTTTGGCAGCCTGAGTTTAACTTCTAATCCTAGCCCCAGGATATTAGTGGAGGTCACAGGCTAATGATGTAAAAGTTTAATGATGGGACCCTACACATAAGTAAAAGAAATCTAACAGAAACCCAGGCAGCTTTGGGGGATTTTCTGTGCTAAACTACTTCTTTAGAACAGAGTCCAGGTGTGTCCCCTAACTTCAGTTGGCAGGCTGTGCTGCAGGGCAGTCAGTATAAACTTGGACAGGATTTGGTGCCATTGGAAAAAATGGCTGCTAAACAGAAATAGACTCTTAATCTAACTTTGAGCTAGTCTTCTGGTATAAGCAGCTTGCAGCTTGCTTGAAGTTCTTATTGCCCTAACACACTACCATTTAGATTTAACCACATAGCTATGAATGTGTTGTGGAAAGCTGATTTCAGGAGCCTTGGTTCTGTGTTGAGACCTGCAGCTTTGGCCTGGGAGTGCAGTGATGAGACCTGGTTTTTGACCAAAACTTAACCCTTTCTTTCCACAAACTTCTTTGATCTACTGACAGTCTGCCTATGTTATTTTCATTTAGTGATCCAGATAAGCACTACCTAATGTATGAACACGAACGTGTACCTATTGCAGTCTGCGAGAAAGAACCAAGCTCCATCATAGCTTTTGCTCTCAGGTACTGGTGTGATTTTTCTGTTCATCTGACACATGTGGTACTTTTGCACAGAAAAGCTGCCAGAAATATTTAAATCCTAATGCTAGGAAGCAGGCATGACAGAATTTCTTCACTCAGCTGTATTGAGAGTTTTGCTCAGAGCTAGAGTTCTCTCCTGTTACTACTTAGATATGGAAAGTAGGTTTTCCAACTTGCAACTGGTTTTTAGGCTTTTCTTGCCAAACTCTAGTCCACAAAAAATGAATTAGTTGTGTAGTGTGGTATTGTTACAGAACAAAGCGTAACTCAATTTTGCTCGCCTTTTCTGCCTGGAGTGAGTGCAGTTAAGCTAGGAAACAACAGTCAAGTATTCATACTGCAGTCTATACCTTGTCTGTTGTTGGTCATAGCAGCTCTTACTACTACTGCTCAGTTCTCTGAACCAGTTACTTCAGTAAATTTTAGATTATTTTTTTTTTTGTGCCACAAGGCAGCAGACCTTAAAAAAGCACATTGTTAAATTGTGGGAGGTGGAGAAAGAAAGGGGATTTTTTTGTGCAGTATGATCTAAAGCAGCTTCTGTTCTAAGGGAACAAAGTTCCAATTGTAAGAAAAGATTGAGAGGGTTTTTCTGCTATGGTTTTTTTGTTTCCTGTGGTTGACTTTGAATCTTTGAGCTAGTGTTACAGTCTTCCAGAAAACAGCTGAAGGAGGTGGTGGTATTATTTCTTGCTATAAATTATTATTTGTTTTTATTTTTATTTTCCTTTCCTCTTCAGTTGCAAGGAGTACAGAAATGCCCTGGATGAGTTGTCCAAAGCATCTCTGAAGAACAGTACTGAAGAAGGACTACAATCAAACAGGTTTCATGCAGGAATTACAGTACCTAGGGAGAAGGCACAGTGATTGTAGTGAATAAGCAAAAACTAGGATAGGGAAGGGCTGTCAAAATATGCCTCTGTTAGGATCTCTGCTTTCAGATGGAATCCAATGCATCCCGTGTAACCAACATGTATTTGCAGTCTCTGGGTTTCCATTTCATGTCAGGGGCTCTGTTGTCTCCATCACCTGATCTCTTGACTGTGTGCATGGTAGGGATTACCTGACCTGCTTACCTTTCCTTTGGTGATGGGTGCTGTTGCTATGGAGCCATGAGAGGTTTTTCCTCAGGGAGGTGGAGGACAACTTTGAGTTGGAATTACAACTTTAAATTCCTTTAGCAGTATTTAGTGTTAGGCATGGAAGAGAAATAAATGTACAGGAGTAAAGCTATAGTGTCTCAGTTGGCAGTATTTGTTGGGCTGATGACTTGTTATTTTCTTTCTCCTTTCAGCTTGTCAGACAGCAAACCAAAGAGCAGTAGCCCTGTCCGCCTGCCTGACGCTAACATGGGTCCTTCAAATCGCAGTGCAGAACCAGAACAGCGTAAGACCATTTTGCCCAAATCACATCTATGACACTAATATCAGCTTAGACTTGAGTCTGCCTAACCTGGGTTCTAGCTTGTAGAACCCAGAAAGTTGTTAAACCAAACAAGATGCGTTCTGAGTTGAAATTGTGACTAGTGTTAGAATTGACTTGATGTAGAACATGGGTGTGTGTTTGCGTGTGTGTTTTTTGAAGTGTGTGCCCATAATGGCTTTCTCTGATTCTTATGAGATCCAGCTGTCATTCCATGATTTTATATGTTATGACCATGGTTTGTTCTTGAGTCCAGCCTGTTCAGTGGGATATGATACCCATTATATGTTCTGACCTCTTTTGGCACTGCCTTCGTTAAAAAGATGTCAGTTAAAATATTTTGAAATGGAGAAGTGAGGTTCTTACTGTGTTAAAGCCACTCACACATGGTCTGTGTTTTCAAATGATTTAGCGTTCCAGAATACTACTCAGAACACTAAATCATCTAAGCTGGTGGACCTTGACCGCATGAAGACTAGCAAATGAGTTATATTGGAATGACATTACTTATCCAGTTGGAACAATGGAGAATGCTTGTATGAGTTGTGCTTTATTAAACTGCCTGTGGAAATGCCAAAGTCAACTTCTTTTATTCCTTTTCCCTGTAGCAAAGAAACCATCTAGTGTTTTATCTTTCTTCCGTGGCACGGGAGGGAAAAGCCCAGACTTGTCTTCCCAGAAGAAAGAGACCTTACGTGGTGCTGACAGTGCCTACTACCAGGTTGGACAGATGGGCAAAGAGGGAGCAGAAAACCAAGGGGCAGAGCCTCAAGGTACAAGATTGTTGAGTCCATTATTGGTCTTTGATTGTTACTTCTTCCAGACCTCATTCATATTTGTAAGGCCCAGAATGGGCTTTTTCAACAGTCCCAAGATTATTTCAACATTCACTGGAAATGAATGATTTGAGCATGAAACGTACGTTTCTTCCAAAGACATTGCTTTGCTTTATGAGAAGGGAAATAGGGTCTCTGAAATTCCAGTAACTATAGGGATGTTGAGTAGTCTGGACTTGAATGCCTTTGGATTGAGTTGATTCTAGTTAAGTAGCTCAGTCTCTCTTCTGTACTTACTGTTTAACCTTTATTTTTTCAGCTCATGGAAAATGAATCAAGAGGGAGAAAGTTTGTACTGATGTGTCCCATGAACAGCACTGCCCTTCTAGCATATATGTTGTATCATGCAATTATAGCTGTCTCTAGTTCCCAATGTACTATTCCTTCTGTGTTCTTGAAAAACAATTTTTTTTTCTTGTAATGCAAGTTTACAAGTAGTTTCTTACATGGCTTTCTCAGTAATATTAATGAACACCCCTGACTGAATGGTCCCTTTATGCCTTCAGATGATGTAGATGGAGGAGATGGACAGAAGAAACAACTAGTGAATCCCCATGTGGAACTCCGTGAGTAGCTGTAAATAATAACCAAAGTCTTAGCTGACAAACTTCCTTTTTTTGTGCAAATGCAATGGAAATCTTGAAGTTTAATAATTATTTTTCCTTTTTATCGGGCACAAATATAAAACAAATCAAGAGCAGAGCAATGTGGTTTTTACTTACTGTCATCACTCTGTCTCTTGACGTTTTCCTGTGGCATACACTGTGAGCTAACCTAAAGGGGGTTGACTTTCCTGTAATTTTCCATTTAAACTTCCAAAGTGCAATTAGACACAAGATGGGTGTTTAGCACAACAGTATTATTCTAGATATAAGTAAAATCTCTAAGTGCGATCTCATGTAGTCAGTGAGTATTGCATGCTGTTACTGAGGAAGACCTTTTTTTGCAGAGTTTTCAGATGCGAATGCCAAGTTCTACTGCCGGATTTATTATGCTGGCGAATTTCACAAGATGCGGGAAGTGATACTGGGGAGCAGTGAAGAGGACTTCATCCGATCTCTTTCTCACTCTATGCCCTGGCAGGCACGAGGTGGCAAATCTGGGGCTGCGTTCTATGTTACTGAAGGTAAATGCAGCTTCTTCTCCCTTTGTAATTAGAGGGTATTATTTGGGGATGGTGATGCTTACTGTGTTCTTTAATCCCTGATTATTTCCAGCCAGAAGGTTGCTGACTATGAAGCAGGCATTCAAAATAGAAAGTTCAGTTGATAGTTCTGGGGTCTTTAATACCAGATTGTCTCTTTGTATGAGCAGGAGAACAAAATGTAGTTCTGTTTTTTAGTAGCTAGGGTCACCAGTTGAGCAGAAGGATTGTACTCTTAGGCAGGCTTCAGAAAACAAAAACTTGAGTATAATTCAAGAAAAACTGGTTATTAAAGACAGTGTTCTTCATAATCCAACATGCTATAGTTGGTTTATAGGATTTTATCTTTTTTTTTTAGCTGTGGCTGATTGTAGGTCCTTACTTAAAGCAAGTCTTGAATGGAAGGGTCTGTAAGCGATTTCTGTTGTTGGTATAAGAAGCCCATATAACCAAGATAAAACTAATGTAGGCAATCTTTTCTCCCTCATTTGCTAGAAGGCTGAAATTCAGAGTATATGAAGTAAAGAAGCTTCTAGAAAGGAGCTTCTGTAGCTAAGGATTTAAGAGAGCTGTAGTCTTAATCTTTCAAAATGCTTCAGATGTATGACAGTCCTAAAGGGTTTGTAAATTTACATCACTTAGTGTACGTAACCATGTTGCCCCTGTCTTATGTTAAAACAGATGATAGATTCATCTTGAAGCAGATGCCTCGTCTGGAAGTCCAGTCATTCCTTGACTTTGCTCCACACTACTTCACTTACATCACTAATGCAGTTCAGCAGAAGGTACTTGAAAAAATAAAAAGTGCCTTGTATTTTCAGCAGTGTTCTGTATTTTACAGACTAGTAACAGCTTCCATTAACCCCATTCATTTAAGTAAAAGAAAGTGGTGGTGGTTATGAGTTGTAATAATGCATTTTTAAGAGAGAAAGTGAGAATTTTGCTAGAGCTTCTAAGCTGTAATACAGTCAGAACAGCAGTGCTCTAGGATTTGATTGCTGACTGCCTGTGCACAGAGGTGTTACTCCATGTTTTCTCTTTATTAGAAGCCCACAGCACTGGCCAAAATCCTTGGGGTTTATCGAATTGGATATAAGAACTCTCAAAACAACACTGAAAAGAAGCTGGATCTGCTTGTCATGGAAAACCTTTTCTATGGCAGGAAAATGGCTCAGGTAAGAACCAAGTGTTCTGTTCCCTTGCAGTGCAGTTCCAATGGGGAGCAAGAGGAAGGTTACCAGTAGCCATGTAGGTAACTTCTAACTTTGCATGTGTTGTCTATAGCTAGCACTGCGCAAAGATGACTTTGAGTTTGTGCCTGTTGCCTTATGTGAACTTTAGTAACTCAGTGCCTGTATTAGCTAGTTCAGATAACTGTCTTGCAGGCTTCAGTTTTTAGAAGTCTTATCTGTCCCTGCATCTCTGGTCTGAGAGAGAAAACATCACCAACCTAATTAGGAAAATGCAAAGCTTTTAGAAGAACTAATGGGGATTACAGACTAATTTGTTCAGCAGGAGAGCCTCACCAGCAGATACGGTGAGCTACTGTGTAGTGGAGAGGAACTACTAATATTTTCAACCTACTGCTTTCTCTTTAAACCACTTCATGTGTGGGGCAAGATTTTGAGTTCAGTCTTGCACTTAGTAAAAGAAAAGTGATCTTTCTGGGGTAGCAGAATGAAGACCTTGAAAAGCCTTGGGGAAAATTTTCTTCAAATACAGTTGATGCTGACAAGGAAGTTCAAATAGTTGTCACTTCCAGAACTAGATAATGTAAATTCTTCCCACCTTTCCTCCAAGTGCCTTATCTCAAACAGGGGATGCTTGTGGGAGGAAGTGAATGGAGGGAATTGTAGGTAGATGTAAAGGATGTTGTTGTTCTGGGTTTTCTTTTTGTTTCTGGGTTTTAAATCATGAGCATGATCAGGCACTGGAATAGAGACCCAAAGAGAATGTGGGCTCTAGCTCTGAAATTAGTCAAATTGTGACCAGACAGAGCTTAACAACCTTCTCTAACAGGACTTGCTTCAAGCAGGATATTTGACTGTAGATCTCCTGAGATCCTTTCCAACCTAACAGTGGTCTGTCTTTTCCCTTGCAACAGATGTTAAATTGTGCTTCATGCAAGACTCACCTCATTCTTTAGTGTCTTTACCTAAACCTAGTTTACCTGTAAAATATAAAAATAGGAACACCCTTTCCCCCTTAAATTAGGTTAAATATTAATAAAGTAACTTGACTGAAATTTGTAAATTGAGGTGGCAGAGCTTTCATGTGGGCTTACATGCTACTCTCCACTCAGGAATCTTTAATTTTTATAGTATAAGAATGGTTTTTGTTAACTGTCTTCCTTCTGCAGAGAAGGGAGAGTTGCCCTGCCAGGCTGCCTTTTCAGACGCTGCACTGAAGTGTGTTGAAGTCTTGAACCTTGCAGAACAGTGGAACAAAGCAGTGCTCTTATCTGTTTGCAGGTTTTTGACTTGAAGGGCTCCCTTCGGAATAGAAATGTTAAAACGGACACAGGCAAGGAAAGCTGTGATGTAGTCCTGCTGGATGAGAACCTTCTGAAGATGGTCCGTGACAATCCTCTGTACATCCGTTCCCATTGCAAGGCTGTGCTTAGAGCTTCCATACACAGTGACTCACAGTTCCTCTCCAGTCATCTCATCATTGACTATTCCCTGCTGGTGGGTCGTGACGATACCAACAATGAGCTGGTGGTTGGGATCATTGGTAGGTTGTCTTTTGTGTTTTCTTGCTTTCACCTGGTGAAACTGCTGTCTTCTGGTTTTGGTGTTTGTAGTACTCATAGAACTGCACTGCCATCACAGAGAGGTGTGTCAGGAAAGGTTGTCTTTTTCCTGATGGAATACCACCCTCATGTCTCATGGATATTCAAAGTGAAGGCAAGAAGCCTTCTCTCCAAGTCTTGTATGGGCTTGTGTTAGCATTTTCTTTACTAAGAATGTATGCAGGGAGCCTCACAGGTAGTGAAAAAGCAGTCAAACTGGTGTTTAACTTGTACTTCGACTCTAGTTGAAGTAAGGAAGGTTATTTGGGTGTTTCTGTGTTTAATCTTGCAAGTTAATTTCAGTAATGTTTACATAGCCATTTAAATTTTCACTGTGTTAAATATGTGTCTGGGGAGGCTGTTTTCTGTAGTGGCAGGAGGAGCTGATTTGTGATCTTTCTGGACCTTTTTGAGAGGCTGTATTCATCCTACCCAAATATAATCTAGACTCTGGAAAGTGAGGCAACTGGCAGGGGGGACACTGAGGTTCTGGCTCTTGCCCTTTTTGAGGGGGAAATAGGTACATTTTTAGAACAGTATTACTTGGTTTATAGCAGATATGGCATGTTTGTGTGTAGATTTTTAGTTTATTTTGTTTTTAATTACAACAGACTATATTCGCACTTTCACTTGGGACAAAAAACTTGAAATGGTGGTGAAGTCAACTGGCATCTTGGGAGGACAAGGTAGGTCCAGAATGAAAGTAAAACTTTTGATCATGCTTCATTTTTACCTGGAAGGTTCCAATAGCTGTGCTAATAAAGCCATAACTTCCCCCCCATGCAGATTTACAATACTAGCTTAAGGTGCCCAGAACAGGGGAAGGAATAACAATTTTCAGCTAAATCAATACATTGATCTGCCTCCATGAATGACACTTTAAGTACTATAAAACTTATTAGACTGTTCTTTTCTTAGTTACCGACTACTTATCAGTTACCAACAACTTAGTTATGTATATAGAGAGAGATACTAGCAAAAACCTAACTGCCTGGTTTCAGAAGGTGTTTTCCAAGTCCAGAAAATCAGATATACTCCAAGCTTTTAGTATGAAGGAATCCTTATTGAATGACTGACTACTGCCCATATTTTGGGGAGCTGAGGGGTTCCCTTTGTGGAAGTGAGTTAAGTACCTTTTGTGCATCATTGCCTAGTGTTGGCCACATGTTAGTTGAAGGGCTAGAAAGAGAAGGGGAACACTGAATATACCACTGCTCAGGTGGCTGAAGGAGATATGAGCATATCCATAGGGTGAAATTCTTCATGGGAGAAATGTACATCTCTTGAAACCTTGTAAGTTCTGTAAACAGGAGAAGAGAAAAAGAAAACTGATCTGGTAAAAAGCCTAAATGGTTGCTCTATCTTCAGGTATCTCAGTTCAGTGTTGGGGTCCAGACCTTGATCTCTTTTTCTCCTCTAAATGCTTAAAATAAAAAGAAAAAAAAAGGAGTGGGGAGGGACAGCTGTTAATGCTTTCTGGTTCCAAGAGCCTTTCATATACAGTATGCCTTCATGATTATGCTGTCTGGTGTTGTAATCTGATGTGACATTTGTCAGTACTGCAGTATATTCTTTGGCCCATTTCTAACTGCTCTTGACTCTTGCACGTAGGTAAGATGCCAACTGTGGTCTCTCCAGAACTTTACCGGACCAGGTTTTGTGAAGCTATGGACAAATATTTCTTGATGGTGCCAGACCATTGGACAGGACTGGGCCTGAATTGCTGATCTAAAGCCCACACTGGGAAAGCACAAGAAGACAACATCATAGGCCACTCCTTTCCTGTGGTCTGTCCAGCAGTAAGCAAGAGGATTGCAGTTCCATGTCTACACTGACCACATGCATCACACTGAGAAGTGTGAAATCTGCTTGTTGCACTTTAATCCTCTCTCAGAGGCTGATAAGGGAACCAGCCTCACTAAGGATCTAACCTGTAAGGTACCACTGACCAGCCTGGTAAAAGACACTCCATCTGTGAGGAAGGAAGATGGTGGTATCTCCATGTAAGAGTACTGAAATGGATACTATCCAGTTCATGACAGTGTTAGAGGTACATGATCTTTGTAAGTCTTGTACTGCCTAAGTGGTGATGAATATGAGCAGCTCATGTTTCTGTAGTGGATGTGTGGTACTGGAAATGTGAAATAACCCCCACTGCATATGGGTGGGTGAGAAGAATGAAGTTAGTTCCTGAGTTCTGCTATTGTTACAGTGGTTTGTAGCTGACCTGTTTAGGATCCATGAATAACTTGTGCTGCTTATGCTCTGTCGCTTTGACTTTTTCTTGGGTTTTATAAACAGTATTTTATTTTTAAAAGGCAGCTCCATAGCTATAATGCTATATCATTATGTCTTTTAGGTTGTATTACTGCAGTACAGCTCTGTCCTTATCTGTCACAATTTCATGTTAGCTGAATCCCATAAAAATATCAATCATCAGCATGCTGAAAAACCCAAAACATATCTCTTCAGTCCTAAACAGTACTCTGATCTGAATGTTGCCCAAATCCCTGGAAACTGTCAGCTAAAAAAACCATACTCTTTAACAAAACTTTAATAATTATAGTTGAAGGTAATCCTTTCCTTAGTGGAAGGCACTAAGTTGCTAGAAAAAATGAAGCATACAGCCTTAGAGGGACAGCTTTCTCCTTAATGAAACCATCATTCCTGGCAGATCACTTCATTTCAGTTTCCCAGGAATTTCAAACAATCCATTTACCTCATTGTGAACCTTTGCCAGGAGAATGTTTTCTTTCATTCCTGACATACTGATGAGAATGAGCATCCAGATCTCATCACACTGTGTAGTCCCAATGGAAGAACTCTCTCTTCAGCAGTATTAGATGATTTTTTTTTTCACCACTGAGATGAATGTAGTAATCTTTTCTGTAAAAAGAAAAGCCTGAAATAACAGATATCTTGTCTGATGGATGAGATGTGCAGAGATCTGTGAATCTCTTTATGACAATAAGCACTTCTTACTGTTTTTATTAATTTTTACCTTGTTTTGTAGGTCATGAGTTTACTTTTTTAGCTTCATTATAATGTAGGCCAGTAAATAAGAGGGTTTTATGAGTCTGAGAGGCAAGAATACTGTCCTTTGACTTCTAGTCTCTGATGGAAGGACTTCAAATGAACATGAAGTCTAGGACAGTATATTCTTTATGGCCACTTGCTCATACTGACCAGTTGATTGGTAATGCCATCTTCACTGTAGCTATAGATTGACATACACATTTTGTTCACTCCTCGTGTGTTCAGTATCTTCTTCTGCAGCAGATGGTGGTGTCTCTGTTTAGGAGTGACAGCTGGGCAGCACTGAGAAGGCAAAATGTCAGCAGTGGGAATTGAACTGTTGGCTCCAAAACCCACCAGCAACAGTCATTTGTTTTGGAAGAAGTCTTCCCCACCCTACTGCAAAGCCCTACTGGAGGATGAGCAAAGATGATGACCTTGAAGCAGCAGAAATGAAAGTATTTTCACTTCCTCTGTACAGTGTAATCATTGTTTCTGGGTGTGCAGTGTTGAAGGCTGCAGTGATGTGTGTTGCGGGAAGATGACACAGTACTTCTTGATTCCTCTGACCCAGAATCCTTTAGTCCAACACAGTGTATTAGGTACAGCGACCACCTTTGAGACACATCTTGCCTCCTGTATTAAAATGTGGCCTGCATGGCTAGCTATATATGCGGCCTTTTGTAATAGGAATCAATTAGTCCATCAGTTCCATGTTACCCTTGTTTCTGTAATTTCTACCTTCTGTTGTGGTCCGTTGATGTAAAAGAGCATGCCATGCAGCCTGAATCTGTTCCAGTCTTAAAGTTTACATGTGTTCTTCTCCCTCCTTCCCCCGCTAAAGTTTACAGGCGAAAAACTTGACCAGTTAAGGTGACCAAACAGCACCTGGTTATGTTACCTTCCACCTTTGTCAGTATCTGTATTAGTTGATAGAGCATGAGTACGGCAGTGCCATGGCATCTGCACTAAGCTAGTGTAGAGCTGTGGTGTGCTAGCCCTGTCCTGTCTTCAGTAACCCTTATTCCAGTGATGTGTGGCTGCTTTGTACTGCTTGTCTTCCAGTATCCCAAGCAGCTGGCTCTAAAACCACATGACTGTAGCTATTGTTCCCCTGTACATGATGGCTTAAGGCCCTCAGAACTGAGAAGGTGGGAGAACCTTCCATTGGCCAGCTGTTGTGAAGCCTGTGGCCACATAGCCCAGATGTGTGAATTGTGACCTTCTTGGGATGAAGTCATAGCAGTTGAAGAGATTTGCAGGATGATCTTGAGCTGTCATCAACAGCTAAGTTTGGTTCAGGATGTGACTGGTGGACTAATCCTGAGCAGACTGGAGTAAATGGCAAACTGCTACTCATAAGTAACATGGTAGCTGCACTATCAACTGGAATTGGTTCATCTTTGGATGATTTGATATAAAGCTGTAAGCATTTCTATTTTAAATCCCAGCAGTTGAACAGCTCTCAAATGTTCCCTTTTCAGAATAAGAGTTGTCCTGTCATTTCAATTGCTACAAGCTGACTTTCTCAAAAGGACAGCAATTACTTTGTGCAGAAGAGATCTTTGAGAGAGCTCCTTGTGAGGTTTAGGTCTGTGTCCCTGCGGCATGCCTGAGAAAGTTCTAGGGGTACAGCTTGGTTATTATATGATCCCTTTTGATTAGGGTTTATTTCTTTATAACACAGGTTTAGCATATAGGTGTGTAAGTGAATCCCAGTTGCCAATGTGAAGACTGCATTTCTTCAGAGCTACACTGGCTCTTTTTCTTCTATTGTTTTGATCTGAGGCCTTGTGACAGATGTCTAAATCTTGACCCAATCAGAAATGATGACTTGCTTTGAGTCATCATGCAGCCAGCAGAATGCCTTGTAGTGGCCCAGCAATGCATTCTGGCCCCCAAAAGCACACGAGGGATGCTTGCTGGTTAAGTACCTCTGCTGGGCTCTGGGGAGTTGCCTGTGGAGTGGACTCTCCTCTCTGAGAATGACCAAAACCAAATGAATCACTCACTAGCAGGTGGCCAGAATAATCACTGTTCAAAGCACTTAATGTACCATAATGTATGTATTTCTAATCTACTTTGGTTCAGCTGTATTTTATAAAATTGATGTACTAAACTATTTGAGAATTAACTGCCTTGACTATTTGGAGAATCAAAATGTAATGTATGTAGATACAAATAAAGTGACTAAAATATACTTATGTCTATTCCATGTGGTGGAGCAGTTAGATGTCATAGCATCCCATTTTCTGGATCAGCAGCTATGCCCTCTGCTTGCTTTGCAGTAATTACACTGTTGGAGGTCACCAGCTTTGTGTGTGATGTAAGCATGCCTGCTTCTCTCTACCTTGCAACTCATCTCTTCTAATGGAGCAGGACCTCTGGACAGCTCTACAGGTCAGCAGCAGTAGAATGTACAAATAATGTACTTCTCCCACAAATAACACACTTCTTCCACCTTCTCCCCAGCTGCTTTACAACACAGTGCTGTGTGAGACAGGAAGCCCATTTTGTCCAACAGATGGTGGTATTGCCATGGCCCTATTCTTCCAAGAAGTAGAACACATTCCTCAGGAAAAGCCTCCAGGTATTTCCATAGTCTATCTTAAGTAGCCTAGATGATGAAAACAATCCAAGGAGGTCTGGAAATGAATAATGTATCATGATTGCTTCATATTAACCTGGTATATAGTACCCTCCTATCTTAAAGCTGAAAAACATGATTACTTCTGGGAAGGGGACTTGCTGGTTCCTAGAATATAAACCCTAAAACCTAAGTTTTAAGGATTTCTTTTTTTATGTGTCATTACCACTTTTGCTGGGTGAGTTTTAGTTCTTTTATCTGCTGCAGTATGAAACTGTATCAGAAGCTGTCCTGCCATGGGTGTGTGAGCAAGACAAAAGGTGAGATTCTCATTTCAGGGGTAGTGTTGCCTTATACTGGTGTGTGGCTTAGTGGTGTAAAGCTTAAAGCACAAATGCAGGGTTGGAGGTTAAACAAATTTGGAAACGAGCAACCTGTGAGGTATGCAGGAGCTGTGGTGTGAGAAGTCCTGAGGAGAAAGAACAAAGCTTTGGTAGTGAACGGTCCATTGTGGGCAATACTCTTATGATGACAAAAGCATGTAAATGTGAATGATGAGTTGTAAAACCTCATTGCCATTCTGAAGGAGAGAAGTAATTGTAGCTTCACCTTTGAAGTGCTTAAGATGACTTGTGTGGGGAAAATAGCAGGCATGTAAACAAGCTTTCTTACAAGTGAGAGATGAGCATAAAAGCTGATTTATGCCAATCATCATATTGGAAGGTTATTCTTAAGAAGGGTGTGTTTTGGCTGCCAGAAACAGAAGAACCCTGCCCTCAGCTCTGGGAATTTTGTGGTGCTTCATTTATGAAACTGTGGAAGGGAAGGTGGGAGAAAGGCACAAAACAACACTGCTGAAGTTAGAAATGAAAGACCTGCCCGAGCCAGGTAAGACTGTGCTTGTAGCTGAAGTAGTGAATTACTGGGAAATACTCCCTACCAACTCCTAGAAACATTTAGCCTCTGGTCACCTGCACGTGATCCTGTAATATCAGTTTTCAGTGAAGTTTCATGTACTTTGTCTTCAAAATAGAACTTTGTGTAGTACAGGGTCTCGTGCATTGTTATTTCTGGTGGCACAGGGACAAAATACGTTTAAAGTTTACCTTAGCGGAAGTTGTTTTCACTCACAAGGTCGGTGCGAAGCAAACCCAGCACAGTTACAGCAGCACATTTTGTTGTTTTGCTTGTGAAATGTAAGCTGCGTGAGGGCCCGCAGCAGACCTGCTCCGGCCTCATCACTGCCGCCTGCTGGCACAAGCCGGGCTCTCAGCTCAGCTGGGGAAAGGGCTGGCTACGTCTGCTTAAGTTACAGCACAGGACGTAATACTTGGAGGAGAAAATAACATCTTAGTGGTGTCTAAATGTGCTGTGACTCTTATCTCTGAAGAGGTGGAGGACTGAAGCCCTGTCGTAGCTGCATATGTACTGCGGTGAGGGCAGATCCCTTTTCTGTTGCTGTCTATGCCAGAGAAAACAGGGCAGCTGCATCCCGCTGCTTGATGAAGAAATGCTGTTTGTGGTAAGTGTCCCGAACCTGTGAAATTTGCTTCCTAGTTCCCACCCAAGGTATCAGGAACAGCGTGGCGATCTCAGTATGTCTGCACAAAAACATTGTACAGCTTTTGTGGCGTGAACAAAGTATTGTTTTTTGACAGTTTTGTACAGAGAAATTATTTTATTAATTCCGCTTTATCAGCTAGTTAAATATAATGTGGTTTTATACACTTATTCCATAACAAATAGTGTTTGAATATAGGGTAGTATTTGAATAGTGGTTACTCTCGACATAGAAATGCCAGCATTCAGGAATACTATTACTTACTTTTATGTATTTGTTCAGTTTTGAGGGAAAACCCCTACATTCTTCCAGTACCTCTCATCTGTATTTGGCTAGAGGTGTCTTGTGTGCTTGAGGGTGTCTGTCAAAACAGCAGCCAGCTCTGTGTTCCTGTCTCCCTGATTTCAGAATCAAACTTGCATTTCTCACTTGTCCAAAACTAAAGGCATTGTGAGCTGTTTGTATGTATGTCGCTGTATTTATTTAGCCTTTAGCCTGTTAGATCCCTGTGCTCTACTGATTGTTCTGCAACAAATAACATTCTGAAGTGAAAGCACAGAGTGCCTAAGGTTAAGACTCTTTCCTGCTTTTCAAAATTGTAATGCAAATACAGGTACAAAGTCCTGCAGAAACCTGGTCTTTTTAAGGTAGTGCACATGCATACTGCAGCTCAGCCCTCAAACACCTGGAGAGAAAAGTGAAAAGGTGACAGATTTGGAACCTCAGCTGAGCTGAGTGTATCTGTGTGTCTCACACCATGTCCTACAAGAGCTACCACATCTGTGTGATGCCCTAAGCACAAAGACCTACGTTACTACACCTGTGATTCCACACATGGGCCTTATTCTGACAGCATTGACTGTGGAACAGGGGAACCTTCCAGCACAGGAGCATGCTTATGCTAAAAAATAACAAAGCAGAATAGGAGGTACAGCCAGAACATCAACTGGTACTTCCTGGCTCTACAGGCTGGCCAGGCATACAGGTACTTCTTGCATGCTGCTCCAGCCTCAAGCCTCAACAGAAAGATTGTGTAATATAGACACAGTTTACTCACTTTAGTATATAATTAGAATAATGAAGTAATTCAAGACATAATGGTCCAGTGATCAAAGGTAGGATAATAAGGAGAACATCATCAAAAGAGAGCGCTGAATTACAGCTGTAGGGACGGGACAGGAATATAGTAACTTTTCCCCATTGTTTACATAGGATCTTCTTCTAATGTATGGCCTTAGCAAAAATGAAACACAGTATCCTGGGCGTGGGCTTTTGTTACTGAACTAGCTGAGATCTTCTGACATAATGAAAGCAAACTAGTTACTTGATAAAAAAGCTGTATATCTAGGACAGCATAACTGGGATTGCTTAATGTACATAGGAGGAAGAAAATGTTTGCCTTTTCTACCAGGAAAATGATCTTCTGGAAACTCCAGGTCAGCCAAATGGTTGAAAGGATCTGTAATCAATTCTGGTTGAAGTGTGTTCTTGTTAATGGATCTGGTACTTCATGAGGATGGAAAAGAGAGGAATAAGGCCATTCTTTATATGGCTTCATGGTAGCCTATAAAATACAGAAATTATATCTACTTCTTCATGTAAGTTTGAGCTGCCTTATGGAAAAAAAACTATGTTGTGCTATATTTTGCTGTGTGTCCCTTAAGCCCTAGAAAGCAGAGACCATCTCTCAGGCAGTATTTTCCATTCCAGCTCAGTTGTACAGTAAAAATTTACCAGAACGAGCTTGTTTTTAATGTGTATCACATCTGAAAAAGATCCCAACCCTTACTTAATTCAGCTCCTGAATGTTTTTTGAAACACTGACATTTAAGTGAGGTAGATGTTTCCTTACAAGATGTGTGGGCTTATGAAGAACACACACCAAAAGTTAACAGACATGACTCCTGTAGCCTTAGCCAAGAAATAGGCTGCAGAATACACTGACTATATACATTCATTTAGGAAACATTCTTCTTTATGCCCAACTAACTGTAGTTAACTTCTCTTATCACCTGGTAACATACAGAGAAGTCCATTGAACCATAGAAAATAAGAAGTAGAAAAAGAAGTCTGTTTAATGTTGGGGGTAAGTACTTTATATGCCGATGATTAACCTTTAGCTGTTTGTTATACAAAGTGTGGTGGCTTACATACAGATGGAAATAAAACTTGGTATTGAATTGTAGCATAGCGAGAAAACCAAGTTTGAAAGTATTTGGATTTGAAATGTCACTCTTTTCAGATGCAAAGTTTCAGTAAATGGCATATCTTTCTTTTGTGCAGTTCAGTTGAAGAGACTTTAAACCATTTCAAGTTTTTTATAAGCTGATAAAAATGTATGGAACAACTAATGAAACCTGAGGCATGCCCATGAATGGAAAAACTGAAACTTGCCAGGTTTGATCACATGATCTTTCCAACTGCAGACCATATAAACCCAGTATGTTGCTTTAAAGTTTTGTCATATTCTCTCGATTCTATTTTTATGCCTTTTAGCAGCAGCAGAAGCTAAAGGAGCCAAATGTGTCTTGGGAGCTTGTTGGTTTAGTATAAGGCACGATACCTGATCAGTTCAGTGACACTAAGCAGTACTGCCATCCTTAATTAAAGCAAAATAGGATGCTAGAAATGAATTTAAAAACCATTAGGCTTCTATGTCTTCTATGCCAACTACTGTACAGCATACACGTATTTTGTGTTTTATGTGTTTCCCCTTCTTTGTGCATGTGGTTACATGAGAAGGAAAAGGTACAAGGTCTGACTCACAGTCTGCTGCCTGTAATTTGAGGGATTTGGCAAAGCTGCCAATGTTTACTTAATAGTCAGCAAGTCCTAAGTAACAGCAACACTCTGAGACTGCTCGTGCCCTGCTTTGACTTAAGAAGTTTTGTGGCATTCACTCAAAACTCGCATGTCATCACATTTGTCCTCCCACTTGAACAGCACCTCTAGGGTGGTTCTAGGGAAAGACTGAGGGGGTAATAAGCACTATCTGCAGGTAGCTAAAGGGAGAAACAGCATGATCTTGGTGATACAATGAGGGTAAAATTGACATTTACTCTTAGGAGGAAAGAGGGGCGTAAGGAATGGTGCAACATTATTTAAAATTGGAGTACTCACATACTGGTTCAGATTCATCTACTTGGTTTATAGCTTGGATATGTGAATTTGAAGGTTTTCCTCTTAAAATATGGAATGCACCTTAATTATCAACAGTTACTAGAACAGGCCTGATTTGTTTCTATTTGGTATCGGAGGTGGGGGAGTATATTCAAAAAATATTTGTTAACCAATTCAATTTTGAGTAGATTTTATTACTCTGGGTGGTTCTTGTGGTATGGCGGTGGTGGTTTTCTTTCTTTTTAATGACTGCTGAAGACTGAGGCAATGCTGACACCTCCAAGATTCTACAGGAGAAAACTGAGTGACTTGGCTACTTAAACATATTCTTATCTTAAAAATAGTACTGCTCCAGATATGTCATGAATAACCCATTTAAACTCTTGGTCAGTAAGAATTCCTTAGAGAAGGCTGGAATAAACTACATACAAAAGGTTTTATTTATTTGTACAGCTAGGAATACAGGCAAGATCTGATCACTCACTGCATCTCCCCCAAGCTGCTTAGTGAAAGATGACAGAAAGGGCAGCTGGCAAAGAAACCCATGAAAAGTTTGAAAAAACATTTGTACTTCAGCTTTTTGATATAATTTTGTAACAGAGCCATAGTAAAGCCAGTTACCATCATCTTAAGAGGAGCCTGCTGTGAAGCAGTTTGGGTTTTTTGGTCTATTTTTCATCTTGCTTGTTTGTTCCTGTTAACAGGAATAAAGAAGAAACTGTTCAAATGCCCATATTGTGTTTTGTTAGATTAACAGCAGGATCCTGGAGTATGTAACTATGAACTCCTTCTCCAGGAAGGATTGGGGAACTGAAGTTACAGTTAAGCATACAAGCAAAACTTGACCAAAGTAGTTTGTATGATAGTCACAAAATATCAGAATTGTCTTTTTTAACTGATAGCGATTGATGTTTGATTTGGAGGGGAGGGAAGGTCTAATTTATTAAAAACTAGAGGCAACAGATTGTCTTCTTTTTCAGATTAATATACGGCAAAACTGCAAAGCAATGGAGGAAACCCTGAATATAGGGGAAGAAGTATTTGAATGTCTGCCTTCTAGTTCTTGCTGCTGTCTTGATAAGGTAAATTATTTGTAGATAACCTATTTACAAATTTATAATACACTACAGTGTCATCATGCCAAACCTAAACCCAGGGAGAGCAGGGAGTAGAGTCCATCTGACAAGTTCTCAGCATCATTTTATTGAAAACATGAAACATTTCAATCTTGAACTCGTAAATGCAGCAGACATTGTGTTGTCTTCGGTATTTTTTCTTGGCTTATTGAGAAGCTATGGAAAGTATTACACTAAAGAGTGGGAATTCTATTAGGATGGAGGAGGAGATATTGCCATGTACAGTGTTCATTATTAAATTAAAAAAAAAGGCACTTGCTATGCTGCTTGCCTAAGTTTATATTAAAAAACCCCAACAAAACAACAAACCCAAAATATGTCTCCAGAAAAGAGTGGTAATACCAAAAGACGTTAAACATGTCCACAGAGTACATTCATATGTAAAAAGACAGTAATAAAGTTATCACCTAATAACTTAAGCAGATACTTTTATGGCATAACTTTAACATTTGAAAGTCAATGAAACAGAGTTTAGAGTCCTTCGTAATTTTTTCCCTTATTGAAAAAAAACAAGCAAACAAAAACTCACACTCCTAAATCGAACAGCCAAAGATGCTCTTCAAGGTTCCATTCATCCACTGCCACAACACAGTAATCCGCTCAAGGGCAGGAAACCAATCCTGCTACCAGTTTTTGATTTTATTTCTTAACAATTCATTAGACAACAATGCAACCCCAAAGCAGAATAATCACCAGGTAAAACTGTTTGTCTTTCAAACAGACAACCCCTCATTGTGTTTCTGCATTGCAGAGTGGTTTGAGTGCATATTCAGCCACAGGCTGAGTGCCACATTCAAAAAGTGTTTGGAAAGAGAAAAAAATATAAGGAACTACTAAATGGGTAGGCAAAAGTCCACATTTCTGGTCAACCCTAATGTTTGACAAGGAAGAAGGTAGTTGGTACATCAGAAGAGGAACATGCAGAATTCATTTGCAGAAACACTGAATGCCTCCACCAAAATCAAAATGCTTTCATCTCCCCACAGTTTAACAGAAGTCATAGTCATGTACATCCATGAACCCAAACTAGCTTTTATCTCTTTAGTCCTGTCATGAATGTAATCAGACTTCTATTTTCCTCATGGTGTCTTCTATATTCACAGCTTCAGCATATTTTGAATCACATCTACCTCCAGTACCACTCAGAGTTCATCCTAGTGCCAAGAAAACAAACAAGTTAATCTGAAAGTACAAATACAATAAAGATGTTTTTCTACGATTTTATATTTCTCCATGTTTTTTAAAAAGAACTCAGGATACTTCTTAACAGCTGTGTATTTACTACCTTCTGAGTTAAGATGTCAATCCTAATCTTACACTAATCAGCTTCTGTAGTTTAGTGCCCGCTTGTGAAATCTAAAGATTACGCTCAAGATACAGTGCAGCTCAACCATAGATTGGTAATGCAGCCGGCCCATGGCCATCTATAAATTCTGATAAATCTTGCTATAACTGATGCTGCAACTGCAGTATTCTCTGCTGCATATGTGGACATGGAAAACTGAGTTTAAAACAGATAACAGTAACCAAAACAAGACTAAAAGCAAAATATATCTGATTCTATTTGAAGACACAGAATTTAATACTTCCCAGACAAAGATCAAACACATAAATGGCTATTCTTCACAATGTGTGTTTTGCAAAAGGCCCCACAATAAGTATTCTTACCTTATTTCTAGACTTTTTTCTTTTTCCTTTATCTTGAATTGCTTCTAGCTTTTCATTCAAGAGGTCAGCAATACCTTTTGCATCCCTGCTGTCTATGTATTCCCCAAGAACATTTTTCTTAGAAAAGGAAAAGCAATAATTATGAAAGACATTATCTATACACTGAATAGAAATTCTGCTTACGTTCAGACAGAATTCAAGAGGAACACAAGGAGGAAGCCAATGGCTCTGGTAGGTTGATTTATGGTTCATAGTTATATTTTTGTCTGTTTAGACAATGTGAATTGTCCTTATAGTAAGAACAACTCCAAAACTATAGAAATTTTGTCTTGAGCCTTAAAGAAACCTGAAACACTTAAGAGTTTTCTAGATTTAGTCAGACAAATATTTAATGTATACAGCCATTACAAAGTCTGTAATTGTCAGTTCTAATCCCCTGCCATGGGCAGGGACACCTCACACTAGACCATGTCATTCAAGGCCCTGTCCACCCTGGCCTTGAACACTGCCAGGGATGGAGCATTTATCACTTCTTCGGGCAACCTGCTCCAATACCTGAAAACCCTCACAGTAAAGAACTTCTTCCTTATATCCAATCTAAACTTTCCCTGTTTCAGTTTTAACCCATTAGCCCTTGTCCTTGTGCCTCACACTAGACCATGTTGTTGCTGATACTGAAGTGGTTTGATAAGGTTTTTGAGCCGGAACACAACTCAGTATTTTTAATATTCTTTTCTGTCTTAAAATGCATTATTTAAGTCAAAACTATAATTAAATGTTGCGATTACATTGAAAGCGTATTTCTTAGCCAAAATGAAGTTGTCCACATTTCAAGAGGCTTTGCCTGCTTTTGGGTAGTAGGTGGTAGAACTGGTAAAAGTTGAAAAACGTTTTGTTACATGAGACCCCTGCAAAGTTAAACCCTGGTTCTATTTAACTCCATGTTTTAGTTACTGTTCTATTAACTTAAAGTTCCTTGTTTTCGATAACACATCATTACTGTATCACTGTCCTACTATTTTAAGTGTTACCAATATTGATTATTAATGAATCTCCAGAATATCTGAATAATGCACTTTAATATGTTACAGAAATAGCCTCCTAAATCAAATGTGAAATTAAATACATCTACTAAAAGTACTCACTCATCAGCATACATAAAGGAGACACTTCACTTTACCTTTGTTCCTTGGTAGGGGTAAAACTTGACAGTAGGGTAGGCTCTGATATCAGCAGTTTGACAGGTCTGACCATATGCCTGACAGTCAACTTTTCCAGCTTTTACTTTTCCTTTTACAGCCTAAAAAAAATGTTTATTAGAGTCAAACTTCAAGTTTCAGTGGGTGACTGTAAGCAAATAACTTGAATAAGCCAGGAGTGCAGCTAAATATCTCGTAGTAGTTGCTTGTTTGTTTCTCAGGCTGTTACCCTTGTATTAGAAATCACAGCATGCTCAGTGGAACACTTCAATTTGGGGCAAAGCACATGACAGCTCCAAAGCCCAGCCAATCATAAGCTGGGATCTGTCTCAAAAGAGGGCCTGTGTGTATGTCTCTGCCAGAGACAACACCCACTGGTAAGTGGGAGGTAGAAGTGTGGACTTTCAATTAGAAGGGGGTTCATTAGGGATATGCAATTTTTGGACCATGGGTAAGAAAAAGGTGCTGATGAACTGCATTTTATCAATTATAAAAATCTGCTAATACAGTTAAAAACCTACCCTTGCAAGGATCTCAAACTCAGGAGCAAAATTTTGGCATGGTCCACACCAAGGAGCATAGAAGTCAATGACCCAGTGATCTTTTCCATTCAGAACTTTTTCTGTGAAACTCTGAGGAGTCAGGTCTACAGACACTTGTGGTAAGTATCTGTGGAAATGAAGAATAACAGTCCTAAACCATCCTGAACTTTGAGCATATCCACGTTCCATTTAAGTACAAGAAAAAATTCTGAAATTCAGAGTAGTAGTAGTCTGCAAATCCCTACATTACACTTTGTGCTGTAAGAGAGTCACTTGCTAGAAGTGGTAGGCAAGATAATAACATGGGCTTCAGGAAATGGGTGGGCAGTAGGGACTATGCCATTTCTTGAGTTAAAGGGTATGGAAATCTTAATAATACATGTACTTAAGTGTTCTTTAATTCTTGATTCACACAGCATTTAAATATTCATTTATCCTAGCAAACAAAGTATGTAAGTGGTTTGTGAGCAAAGTTTAATACAGCAACTTACCCCAGTGCCCAGCCTCTCAGTGAATAGGAGTCTCTGTGCCATCCATTGTAGCTACTGTAAAATGATTGAAAAGAAAATAAAATTCCAGTTGCACAGTGGTTTGAATTATGTTGGGAAAACAAACAAACCAACCCCCTAAGACACCCAAACACAACAACAAAATCAAACATCTCTGTAGAGTGGAAACAATGAAATCATGAACTTAAATGCATACGATTTAGGATGTATTTCTACATTGCATTTAATTCTGAGTAAATAAAAATTATTACAATTCAAAGATGCAGAATTAAGGACTAGAAGATAGAAGAAAATTCTGTCAGGAGAGTAAAACTTGGTTTGGAGCACGTAAGCTTTGAGAGCTAGAGCTATTTTTAATTAAGAATCTTTGTTAATGAGTCCAGATACAATTGCAAACTTTAAGAAACATGAGAATTAACTTGAAATATCTTAGTACATTTCCTATTTGATTTTCAAGCATTATAATAAAATAATTATTTGATAGCAGAAAAGCCAGGCAAACTGATCACTTGGACAAGGATTTACTATTTGGAATTCCAGGGCATTGCTTAGTTTTGAAATTCCAGTGACAGGTTAGAAAAAAAGATTAATTCTGGATTCATATCCACTAATTTACAACTTCATAACAAAGTATTTTGCAGTAGAGTTAAACCTGGTCAAAATCTGACCTGATAGTTTTTGGTGATTTGAGAGACAATTTTCCAGATTTTCACAGGAAATAGCTCACTCATGATTAGGAATTTGGCACTTAACAGTCACATTCACCAACTTTGTTGTTTTCAGTAAGAAAGAGATTTCTGCTTTTAAGAGAAACTTTGTCTAGAACTGAATAAAAGCAAGGAGCTCCATGATGAAAGCTACCGAAGTCTGCTATTACATACTGCGATGAAGAGGCATTACAATTCATTAGCTGCCAGCATTTAATTGAACTCTCTAATCTGAAAAACAATGAAGCAACACATCTGCTATTTCAGATGTTATCTATCTTGAAATATGTATGTGCTTCCTGAAATCCCTGGATCTTCAAACAGTACTGTGGAATGGAGGAGACGAGCTCTTTGGCTTAGCCAGATTTTGTTACCTACTGAATTTTTGTTTTGTCGTGTTAATGATTAATGTTTCCACACTACTGATATAATGAATGGGATGACTAGATATACAGTGGACAATTTTTGCAATGGTGCGAACAGACTGTTAGCAGGAAGGATGATCAGATGGCTACATCCCTCTGTTCTCTAAAGATAAGGCTGCAAGCAATTAGGCCTAATATTTTTGTATCATATAATTTAACAGGCAATAAAGTTAGAAAAATAGCAATTGCTAAAGAACAAGAAATAAAAATTAAGATTCCCGAGGCAGTCTTAGTTCAAATTACTGAAACAAAATGGCAAAATAAAACGACACTGGTTTCAAGTAACAAAGTGAGTAACATCTAGGACAGTAATATCATAACAACATATTTTAACAGTTGTGATGAATCTTTCCTATACAGCACATGATGTATATCAATGTTGTTTCTTATCACCTGACATTTCCCAAATCAAAATAGGCTACTTACTAATATTGATGAGCTGTGTTTGATTTTTGAGGAAAGAGTCTTATTTCAGGATATCCTCGAACACTTTCTTGGTGGCAGAAAGAATAGTATTTCTGGCAATCCACACTGCCTACACTGATTAATCCATTTAACATCTGAAAAACAAGAAGAAAACCTACAATCAAATGTGCTAATCAATACTACTATAATACTTCAGAATTAAAGTCTCAATCACTTAGTTGGGGAAAAAAACCCAACAAAACAAACCAAGATTATCACAAGGTTTTTTTCTTTCCTATAAATGAGTCACTGGTAGCTAATTAAAGACAGCAATACAGGTGTATTCCCATCATGCACATACCTATTTTAGTATAAGCTTGCACATGGCTCCTGAGATACCTTGCCTTGAAGGTACATGAGTGTCATTATTTAGAATAAGGACTATCATATTACCATGTTTTACATCACAGGCTCAAGAATTATGACAGAATCTGGTGCAGTGCAGATGTGCTATCAGTTGCACAGCTGGTCTGTGTCTTAAACACACTGTATTTGTTGCAAAGGCACAGACCACCTGCCATAGGCAGTGAAGCCTATGATTACTGAATATATACTATAGAGCTAGCTACTAAAACTTCACAGACATGTGACCAGAATAGAGAACCCTAGCTAGAACTCCTAGCCCAGGTGAGCTCTAAACATCTGAAAGTCATGGACTTGGTTACAAAGCCCTATTCCCCCACCGCCCCCAGAGTTTCAAGTTCATATTCCTGGAAACACATCCAGGAAAACCCAGATGTTTGTCCATAAAGTAATTACTTTTGCAAATGAGAGAACACTGTAACGACCTTGCAAACCAATTCTTATCTAATTTATGGATAAATCTTTTTTTCCTACTTTGTTTTAAACAGATGCAGAGATCTTTTGATAAAGCACTATGCATCAAGACAAGTTAGTTACTCTGAAGTTTCTTAGATCTTGGAAAACACACTTGTATCAGTAACAAAAACTGGAGTACAGTAAAAACACTGTACTGAACCGTAACACAAACAAACACTTTGTAGTTGAAACAATACAGAACTGTCAGTTAGGAATTCCCTGGTTTGTCCACAATATTAGTCATTGGACTTGGACAAACCCCTAAGACAGCAGTTGTACTGTCTCAATGATTCCACAGAACAGGACACAAAAGCAGAAAAATGTTTGAATGTCATTTACCCTGGCCATTTTTTTCCATTCTGGCATTAAAGCCTGACAAGGTCCACACCATGGAGCATAGAAATCAACCATCCAGATTTCCTCTCGTTTTCTTCTCTGTACTAATTCAACAAATGTCTCTGGTGTTAGGGATACCACCGATGGATTCCGAAGATCCTAAAGTAAAGACAGCACAAAATTCTGAGAATGTCCCTCTTTTAGTGAGCTATGCTTGCTGGTACGGTTGAGAAGACTCCACACCACTGAAAGGCATGGAGGCATCAAAAGTCATCCCTTCAACCTAACATTCATATGCCTGATTTGATGAGAAAAGCTATCCAAAACAATACAGTTGGGGTGCAAAAGGGAGGTTTTGTCTCTCTTCCATCAAGAGAAGCAAAAGGGAAGACATTCAGCTTATCTGACAAGCGCAGGCATTATGAGACTCAGCCTTGCTAGTTAGGCCGGGATGTAGAAGAATACATATGGTGCACTAGGGGCCTCTGAATAGCATCTGAAAAAGATTGATCTCTACCTGGTCCTGCATGGGTGCTCTTAAACCTGCTTTTTTTCTGGGCTACCTGAAGAGAATTAATAGCCTCTTGAAAGAGTGGAAAACAGCCTCTGGATCTAGCAGTGAGAGAACCCAAATACTGGAGGAAAAGATGGGTGCCAGAACTCTGGCAGCAACGATGATGAGTAGCAATGATTTGCAGTTCTGTGAGTTAAGAAATTTCAAGAAAAAGCCCAGAAGCATGGAGGGCAGCAAGCTAATTCACAAAAATGTGAACCTCCTCTTCTTTCAAGCTGTGCACGTGAGATGTTTTCACCTTCATGTTACAGCATTCCATACTTTTAATTCATTTATCCTCTCTATGAGAAAGAAATCATTACTATTACTTTGCAGATTGGAAGGGATCTTAAATTATTTGCCATGATCTCAAAGAAACTACTTGTCAGAGAAGGAAAATTAGGTGTTAATCTGTGACTGACAGTTGCTGGATCACTCTTCTCACCCAAGTTTTTTTTTCTCTCTTCATCTTATTAGTCTAATTAATAATAAAACCCCACTAGATCTTAGAATCTTCCAAATAAACAACATGTTTGTAGGTGAGCATGACTGCAACAAGAATTATAATTTACATACCTCTATAAACTCCAAGATCTGTTCAGCAGAGTGATGTCCTTCATATTCATGAACATCAGACTGATTGAACACAACTGTTGTTGGATAAGCTCGAATGTTATGCTAACAAAACAGACAGTAAGAAATTGTAAGGAATGATTAGGTTTCTTGTACTTTAACTGTCATTGGTATTTGTGGCTCACACTTACTGATCTGTTGCAGTTTATACAATGCAATTGCTCAGATTTATGGGCAGATAGGAATTTAAAACCATTACAAATCAGTACAGAGAAGATGCCATGTGTATTCAGAGATGGCATAGTTTGTTCTCAATTTAAAAAGCAGTCAGTAGCTCTTTTGCCATTCTGCACAAATACAGGAATTAATCCATGGGTATATTTTGCCTTAACTTTAAAGCTATTCCCAGTCTTTATGTGGAAACACTTGTACTGTATGAATAACCACTGTTTACTATCAAACACAGATGCTTCCATGTTTTGAATTCTTCAGAGTGTAAACACACATAAGACTTTAAAAAGCTTGTCCTTTTTTGCTTGTTTTTATGTATTTCAAGAAATTCACATTTTAAAGATATGTACAAACATTCTAACATAAGAAGTTGCAGGAAAACTCACAGTGCAGTCTTTCCTGGAATTCAGGATAAGTATCAATAATTCCTACCACAATAAATTAACTGAAGCAAAAGTTAAGCAAATTTAAACATGGTAAATCATCAAGATTTAAAAAAAATAATAATGATTTCATTCCACTACTGTATCTTTAGTAAGTGTAAACTGGTAAATAATAACAAACTTTCTTTAATTAAAAATTGATTCTGGACTACTTAAGGCACTAAAAAACCAAAAAGCCAAGTCAGGATGAAGTGAATTAAAGTTGTTTTGCAGATACTGCCAGAATGCATTATTTCAATTAAAAACTTGTATTTCAAAATGTTTTACTGTTTTTAATCCTCCTATGTGAAGAACAAGAAAAATGCACGTATGTATTTATAGATATATTAAAAAACTTCCTGGGCCTGCTTTAGGTTTTATTTTTCCTGCTTTAGGAATTACTAGATTTTGGCACTTTCAGAGTCTTCCAATAACACTATGAAATCAGAGCAAAACTGACTCCTATTTTGCATTAACTTTATCTGCAGCGGTTACATAGTTTGTTCCTTTGAAATTAAAAAAAGGTACAGGTGTCCTGTTTTGCTTACTACCCTTTAAGAAAGTAACATTAAATAAGCAAGCATTGTCTGCCCCTTCCTCCAACTAGAATAAAATAATACTCCTTAAAAAGGATTTTATTTCCTTATTTTCTGCAGCTTACCATGTTGCAAAGCCCTTCATGGACAGTACAGTCCAGTGTTCCAAATTTAAGCTGACCATAAAGATGTTTGGATGCTTTTCTCAGCTCTGGTAACAAAGCCCGACAAGGAGGACACCACTGGAAAACAAAATGCAAATAAGCACAGTTGATTTCCCTGCAGCTGACTCTCAGAAGAATGTTTGAGATGAATAATACCCTGCTTTGACAACAGACTCCACTAAATAGAAACCCCGCACAGTCTAGGAACTAGTGCTGCCAACGAATGAGAAATTACAATACCGTCTCATGATGTGGAAGGACACTTTCAAGATTCTGCTAATGTTGTGTTACATAGTTATACAAGATGCTAGAAGGGAAAGAAGTAGATATGAAATACTTACTGGTGCAAAGAAATCCACAAGCCAGGGTTCCTTCTCCTTGTCAGGAAAGTTCTGAGGTCCCAGAGTGATAACATGAGAGTTGACACTTTCCTTGGCAAATGCCACGATGTCATATAAGATCTTCTTTCCTTCAAAGAGCAATGTAGAAAGGAAACTTCATTTTTCCATATGACAGATCTCATTAAAAAACAGTGTTAGTGACAGGAAGACAATGTTAGACTGTCCAAACCTACACAGGTAAGAAAACTCTAAGTGATATTTGGTATTTGGCTAAATATTAACCTGGATATTTACCCAATATTAACCAAATGTTTTATCCAAGACAAAACCATGTTTTTATTAAATAAAATGACTGGAGGTTTTTTGTGACTGGACTATTGCCTGTTTTACCATATTCCTAGCATTTGTTGGAATTAAAAAGTTACTATGCTAGATACACTTGCCTTGGCAAAGATATTGACACATTAAAGACTTGAAGCAAAATAAATGATACTGGCAAGTCACCCTATTTATGTGTAAATGAAGGTCTTGGTGACACAGCTCCAGTGGGCAAAGATCAAGTCTTTTCATACCCCTTCATGTATGTACTTGTCAACTGAAATGAGTTTCACTCTTGAAATTAACAAAGGATAAGAACCTCAGGGTAATTAAATCTCAGGTCACTGTACAATGACTTACTAAGATTTATTACTGTTGTTAGATTTTAAAACTATTGAAGCCTTTCAGCATGGCATATAAAAAAGCCTGATTCCTTCAAGTATCATACCACTATAAATACTGAAGTAAGACTGCTATTGGTAAACATTCTAGGTGCAAATAGTAAAACAAATCATTCAGAAAAGAACAGATGTACTGTAGTTCGATGCGTTTCTCATACCCTATTTGTAAATATTTTGTTTTGTTTCACCATGTCCTGGTTTGAGCCTGGTTTTCCATTTTAGAAATATCTAAAAATGCTGTGTGTATCTGACCCTTTCTTGACTTCCGTACTGGAGAAAAAACTGCAAAGAATATAAAGCTTTTCCCTTCTGTCATTAGATGTATGGGATTATCTTTCCCCCTTAGACACGACTAATCTTTTCTAAGTGGTCAAAAGCCTGTCTCCTCTCTTTATTATGGTACTGAGGCTCTGACTCCATTCTAGGAAGCTGTTGCTAATAGTTCAGAAGCTGAAAAATTAGAATGTCATCTTACATAATTGCATCGTGCCACATTCTGGACGAAGCTATGCCTATTGCTGCAACCTACAGTTTTACTTCAGGCTTCATGCTTCTTCAACTAACATTTTTTAATCCTTTCAGCAGTACACAGTAACATAGTTCCAACCTTTCCTGGAAGGAAATCGCTACATTGGAAATGAAGTGGTAAAAGTCTCAGTGTAGGTTTTCTTGGATGAAAGACAAGAAAGCATGGAATTAGTTTTAGTGCAGTGACACATGAAGTCTAATCCAAGTTTTTCAAGTTGGAAGCACTGTATAACTAGCATGTTCAGCCTCTATGAAGGGTGTGCCTTACAGCATTCTTTGGTTATCCCACCCGAAGCAGAAGCTGTCCTGTCAGCTTCAGAGATTTCATTCGTAGGTAAGTATGTACATTACGTTGAAATAGACAGGATAGTAAAGACAAAATACATCTCTTGGCATCTGATGACTGCTTATCCAGGAAAAAAAGAAAAAACAAACCCAAAATAAAACACTCCCAAAGGAAATGATAAATTTGTGCAAAGGTACAGTAAGGTCAGAGGAAAAATAGCAAATATGAAAACTACAAAACTGTTCTTTGGAAAAAAAGTTTGCCAAAGACAGCATCATCTCAGAGTGCTTATGTAATGATTTAAACTTGCCAAAGTTTCCCTTACCATGGTGAATTTCATAATCTCCAGTTCCTTTCCCTTTGAAGACTGCTAAACAAGGCTGATGGACATATAGTTTGTTGCAGATGGTTGATGAGGAAAGACAGTCAAACTTGCCAACCTATTTAACAGAAATTGCTATTTTAATTAAGGCATCCTAATCTATAAGAATTAACATATTTTGAAAGGCAGTAGGAGTTGGGGAAAAAAGGTAAAAATATGGAAAAGTAGTGCCTTTTTGGTCTTAAGACAAACTATGATGTTTGAGGAAAACTATCAGCACAGCTACATTAAGTTACTTTTTAAAATTAAAAGCCAAAATGGAGAATAAAACCTTACGAAATTCTCCTTTTTTCTCCTCCAGATAAAGCAGCAAGGAAGAAAAAGACAGCTAAAATAAATGTGACATTAAAATTCTTCTAGTCAATGCAACACAGTTTTTTGAAAATACATACTTTATAGAATTAACACAATCAATATGTCTTGAATTTTCAAGATAATTATAGGGTTTTCTGAGTGGTTAAAATACAGTTTCACGTAGATCAATTTGATGCTGAAGTGTTAACTTCTAATTGTTAACTGAGTGGGATCTGCAGCACCATGAGAGAGCAGATTTAAAAGATAAT
Organism: Melopsittacus undulatus; assembly: GCF_012275295.1. Classification (NCBI taxonomy): domain Eukaryota; kingdom Metazoa; phylum Chordata; class Aves; order Psittaciformes; family Psittaculidae; genus Melopsittacus; species Melopsittacus undulatus. The sequence continues at coordinate 37,667,737 of NC_047534.1, forward strand.
CTTTCCTAACTATTTTTAAATTATTCAAACCATATGGGAAACTTCATTCCTTGCTTTAAATTAAAACCTTTCCTACAGATCTATGATGTGTATGTCAGTACCAGAAGTGGCAAGTGGTAGTAACAGGTAAAAACAATAAAAACATACCAACTTGTTCTCTGAATGTAAGTATTCAGTGCTAGGTGAGTGAGAAGTCTTACCTGAATGTGTTCACCTTTGAGTAAAAACTTAAGCTTCTTAAATTCCTGTGTATTTGATTTATCAGTCTCTCCAAACTGGAAGAAAAGCAGCCATCGGTGATGAGCCAGACGGTCCTTTAAACAAAGAAAAAAACCTCCTCAAAATGCAATAAACACACAGATAAAAACACCCCAACAAAACCCAACTTATACCAACCTGTAAATTCCCTTTATGCTTTATAAAGGCAAAGGCCTAATTGTTCATCTGATCTTCAAGTGACCTCCTCCACTCAACAAATTCCTTCATGTAGTCCTTCCACTAAACTTCATTTTACTACATTATAAGCAGGAAAGAGGAAAAACTCTGAACCATGATACCCTCTATACCTTTTGTTTCTATGTGCATTGTAGATCAAGCTACTAAGTGCTACTACAAGTGTGAAGAGAGGCTTCCTTTTTCCTCCAAGAAATTAGTAACTTTTGTGACTTCTAACTTCAGTTTATACATAATTTATCATGGATTAACAAGTATTTTTTCTTCCTTACACTACTGACAAAATATATTTAAAGCAAGATTCTCTACAATGTAGTTAATGTAAAAATAACCAGAAAGTTACAGCTGCAGAGTGAGTTACAATGGCAATTTCTGTGTTTTTCTATTTTCCTATTAAATACACACACACCCCCTTACTTTTGTTGTTTTGCTAAACAACAGAAGTAAACATAGACAAACAATATTAAATAATTTTGGCTACAGAGGAAAAAACAAGTCACTCTCAGTTAAATAAATAGTGGTTTGTGTCAACAGGATTTGAAAAAATGCAAAAAAATAAGAAACCCAAACAACAATTATTTAAATAAATCTTAACATATTTTTAAAAATTTACCTCTAATGATGCTGCAGGGATCATTTCAAAGTCTGGCAGATGCTTCATTACTTCCTGATATATTTCTCTGGCATCCAAGGAGTTAAGAAACTAGGAAGGAAAGGTAACTGTGTTTATTATAACAAATTACAAATATCAACTTGATTATTGATTATTAGTATTCAAAAGTGTCAGGGAAATTATTCTGATTTGTTTCTTTCCATTAACTGAAGGGTACAGTTAATAGCATGTTATTTCATCACCTTTTTCATATACGTAATTTCACCAACTCACTCTTGGAATACTGCTTTTTAGCTTGTATTAAACTTACAATGCTGTATTTTGCCAAATCCAAATTTCAGGCCAAATTTGACAATCAAGTTTACTAGATTTCAAACTAGTCTTACAGCCCTCCTACAGGCACTGAAGTTTCAGTAATCTTTAACATTTTGGAAGTGATATGAATCAGTAACTCAGAGGTGGCAAGGTACAGAGTTGAAAGCAGGCAGGTTTAATTTAATTTCCTCCTTTTAAAGATATAGATAACAGTAGTGACAATAAAGGAACAAGCCATTCTTCAAACTGTGACATGTCTCCATCAATTAAGGAAGTTAAAACTACCATACAAACGTAGGAGGAGGTTGCAATATTAGAATAGAGTCTAACAGCATAAACTGTTGCGACAGACATCGTAGGAGTGCTTTTATCACACATGTCAGTACTCAGTTCAACTGAGTAACATTCCTCAAACCTGTGATATTCCTTCTGGAATAAAAATTGTAGGCACATGGCAAATCATAGAATGATAGAATTATTCAGGTTGGAAAAAGACCTTTAAGAGCATAGAGACCAACCCTTAACTGCCAAGTCCACCACTGAACCATGTTCCTAAGTACCATGTCTACATGTCTTTTAAATTCCTCCAGGGATGGTGATATCACCACTTCCCTGGGCAGCCTGTTCCAATGCTTCACAACCCTTTTGGTAAAGAAGCTTTTCTTGATATCCAATCTAAACCTCCCATGGCACAACTTGAGGCCATTTTCTCTTGTCCTGTTACTTGAGAAAAGAGACTGACAAGCTTGCCCAGGATAGCTGGGTAGCAGCTTTAGAACTAGCTCTCAGGCCTGTCACAGAGCAACATCCCACCCCTGGATTCCCATAGCTGCCCAGGGAGACTCCTGAGGAGCTGGATAAACAGAGCCAGAGGCTGCTGCTACTGCAGCATACTGCTGTTCACTCTCCCAGCATAGCAACAAACTGGGGACCACCTCCAGGGATCACGGTTTTAGAACCAAAGAGAGATATAAACCCATACCACAGAGTACGAGCCTAGAAGATAAAAAAAGCATCTTTTCTGTTGTATATAGTCAACGTGGATATTATTTATACATGCCTTTGTCATTGCCATCACCTTATTTTATCTAAATACAGAATGGTTGAGAAACAACTCATACCAAAACACCTCCTTTCTCTTTGTTATTTATCGTGGCTCCAGGTGGAAAGTATGCTGTAGTACTAGATGAGATATCTAAATTATCACAAAGCTCACCCTGGGTGCCACAGTCCATCCAGCCTACATTAACAAGACCTTCCTGTAAGAAAAAAAACAAAACAAAACCAAACACAAAACGAAGAGTACTTTTTAATTTAAAGTTCAGAAATGCTTTTGAAAAATCCCCACATAAGCAATTATATACATTTAGAAAATGGAAGAAAACCACATTATAATTCATTAGTTAATAATAATTCATATTTTATAAAATTCCTTAAAATCTTAATGTTATTCCAACAGCTACTAAGTCACTCTTTGGAAAGTTAATGGGTGAAATCTTTGTTCCGCTGAACTCAGTGAAACAAACCTATTCAGCTTTCACTTGATGTTTCAGCTACAACTTAACTTTCACTTCTCTTATTTGGCTTTAAATATAACAGTAATGCTTTCAAAAGTGAAATGTTGCTTACCAACATGCCAGCTAGCTTAAGGCGTGTTTGGTAACTCAAGCAATCTGCAAAATAAAAATGATTTATTTATAAACATGAGACTTCAAATTATTAATGCACTAAATGTACTCTTTAGAATTACCTTTTTCCTCCCTACAAAAGTGACCATTTCAAAAGGCATGCTCCTTGGCTATTCATCCAGCATTTCAGTGACTTTAAGTTCTAACACCTACTAATCAGCACTAAGTGGTTGTCTACTCAAAGTTAAATAAACATGAATAACACTATCTTGTTTCATCAACATAAAATTCTCATTTTAAAGATTTTAATATTTTATTTGCTGTAATAAGACTGACCTTTAAAATTTCTTCTTACCGTTTATAAAAAAGCAACCAAGAGGTATCTACATATTGTCTTGGAATGAAATTTCAATGGAAATCTCAATTTCCTGTGATTCAAGTAATACCTCACTACAATAAATACATCATATGCTCTAATTGTGTCTAATTATATCATCATATGCTCTATTAAAAAGTCCAGTCCAATCCAGACTTTTAATACTTACCTTTTGATGCAGAAGTTTTTCTGAAACTAGATGCATCAACCTCACTTTAATTGGACCAAAGTTGAAAGCTTACTAACAAAAGAACTGCAACTTGAAATCACGCTATTTACAAATGTAAAATCAAGACTGCAGCTCTGGTTATTCAGTTCACAGAACAAAGGTCTCTTCATAAGACCTAGAAATCTTTATTTGTCAAAGGTGTAGTGCATTTACTTAGCAATATCAGCTAACCAAGGCAGCTTTCTCATATAGTGCATCCGCTACTGATCCCAAGGACATCAGTAACAAATAGCTACAAAAAATAACCCAAATCTAAACTGTCATAACATCAGTGCTAAGTACCAGTTACTATGTTCAAACCTAAGAGAAAACAGTCAGCTTATTTTTGTGCATTAGAGGTTTAAAGTGGAGATACATCCTTTCTTCCACCCAGCTGCCATGACAAGCTGGCTTGCAGCTATGTAATAGCTGTCATTTGAGCTTCAGCTGGAAAGTGTTAGAGGCCTTTTCTGCCACTCCCTGAGAGTTTACACTAGAGTGCTGTGTTAATAACTCACATGACATTACAGATGCACAATAGCATAATCTTGCTGTTAATATCCATTTGTCAAACTGCCTCTAAAATGGAGCTTAAGTGACCTACAGTCCAAATGCTGTGATCATCTAAGACATTTTGTAACTTCTTATTAGAAGCAAAAGGGGTTATGCCACTATGAACAGAAGTACGTTTTTTCCTATTTGCCTTATTTGAAAGGTATTTAATATACTTACCCCCACATTCAGCACAGAAGGTGATCAGCCAACCAACACCAGAAGCAAATGAAGTTTCAATGGCATTAACAAAGTTTCCTAAGAGCAAAACAATTTGCATCAGTTTGTGACTAGTTAAACATGACTGTGAAACAAGACAGATTTATATTAGCAAGTTACAGTAAAATATTTTTAGCCTCAAAAATAAGCAAGAAACTATGTAACTGAATTACTGTATACATACTTTCTGCCATATTGTATGTTCTACAAGCACTTTTGAGACAGCCACCCCAAACAAAACATGTGAACATTACCTGCCCATAACTCGGTGACTGTGCTTGTAACATACTGCATGGCAAAGTTCTTTAAGCTGTCTTTTGACCTGTCTCCATAATATTTCACTGGTTGCTACAAAAAAAAAAGAATATAAAATTAACCAAACCTACTTTTTTGAATAACAGTACTTATGTAACTGCAGGACACTCCTACACCCCCCAGCCTTGGCTCTAACTGTCCTCTTCCTTCTGTACTGGAATGTTTGGAAATTTAGCTTTTCTTTCTAAATCCAGCCACACAAGGATAATTCAGTTTTAGAAATACCAACTCCCAATGATTATTTCTATTTAAATAAAAAATTGCCTGTATCAGTCTATTTTGAGCATGCACAATCTTCGCATTCAGCCTCTCAAATCTTACCATTGTCCAAATGTACCTAACTACTCAAGTGCAATTTGTACCTCAGCCTTGGCACCGCTACTTAACAAGCAACTATAAAGCGTGACGACCATAATGCAGCTGGCGTGGAGACAATCGTGTGGAAGGAATTTCCAAGTTTCTTTAGGTACAACATCATATTCTTTAGACTTGAAGCCACAGACTATTCTTTGCATTTGAAAAGTCCATTACAATACTGTAGGAGAAACTGTTCAAGTAGACTTCTTGCTCTGCTACAGCATAAATGCTAACAGTATCTTCCTAAATCAGGAGTGATATATTGCATGGTAAAATTATTAGAAAAACCCCACTGTGTAAACAAGATACCTATTTTTGAAGTAAACTTTCTAAGTTAATTTAACTGAGGTAAAGGAAGAGAAAGTGTTTATTAAAAGGAAGTAATTCATTAAAAGGATGATCTTTATATAAAGAACTATGATTGAACAAATATTAAAGAACTACCCTTGCAGATTTCTATCTTTCAAAAAAATGCTGAAGTTTTATCACTCACCATTCCAGTTTTGAAAACATACAGACTGGGATAACTATTAATCCCTTTAATTCGGCAAAGCATTCTATTATCTCCGCAGTTGACAGCTCCAATGCGTATTACTCCATCCATCTCCTTAGCAAACTCCCTCCACTAGAAAAAAAGGGGGGGAAAGTATATTTTCTTATAAAGATATAATGAAACATCAGCATATTTTATTCCTATTCCGGGCATTTTGAATTACTGAATTTGGTTTCAGCTTCAGTGTAAAATCCACTTCTGAAAGTTTTTATGCTGTTAAAACCAATGAATTTTCAGAGTTAATTTGCTTGTTATACATACCGTAGGTGCTAAGTCATGGCAGTGGGAGCATCGAGGAGAATAAAAATTCACAAACCACAATTCTCCTGAGTTAACAGCAGCATCTAGATGGAGAGCAGAAAGTTGTATGTAAGTAATGCATATCCACAATCTAGAATGTACATGTTTACTATATTGCTTTCCCCAAAAGCTGAATTAAGTATTTATATATCAGACACAGTTAGTAGCAGTAACTCTGATGGGATAAACGTTGCACCTTACTTGCACATCCCTACTGTTGTAAGCAAGTGCACAAAAACTGTATTTCAGAGGGTATCAGCACCCTGACTTTCAACATATTAATTAATATTAAGAATAAATGTACTCTCTACAAATTAATGTAGCTGAAATGTGTGATACTGTGAGTCTTGCTACCTTAAAAACAAAATACAAGTTCTAAAAGATATTTTACCCACTAGGGCTTTCAATTTCCTCATATCACTTTAAGTATTTTCTGAGTTTCACCAGGCAAATTTTTTATGTAGAATCCCTAGTAGGTGAAAGTGCAATTTGAAAATACAGGTTCATTTAATTATTAGAAAAGTCAAGGAAAACATTGCTGGTAACAGAAAACAACAGCAAGGAAATATACACATGCAGAGGTTATCAGCTTAAATTACACTGCTTTCAATCTCTTTATTTCTGGACATAATTTTTATAGTGAATTTCCCAACTGATATTTGCCTATATTAAAATACCCTCACAAACAAGATAGCTAAGGAGTGCGTAGATTATGCAAATTAATTAACCAAAGAAAGACCATGTTGTCATGAGGAGTATCATGAGGTTCTGCTATTAAAACACTTTCCAAAAGTGGTTCAGCATGGAGGTCCAGTCCATACAAAGGAAACAGCACTAAAAATGCAGACAAAAAAAATCAAACTACAACAAAATCGGGGTTTTTTTCCTCTATAGTCTCTTTTAGCTGTAAACATTTCAGCTACAAAAAAAACCCCAAGAACAACTGGATGATATCCTCACTGAAAGCGTTATCTTTCCAGACTTTGTTTTATTTAGCCGTGGTTTTAATATCTGGTATCACTTTCTACACTTGAACTTGTCATGCAAGGCAAAACTACCTGGATTTCACAGAAAAAAAATAATTGAACTATAATAAAAAAGTCCTTCAAAGTGCATTTTTAGACAAGAGAGCAAAAAATAGTAATGATAAATTAGGAGAAACAAAATTTTAATTCGCATTTCTCTTGCAGGTCTTACAAAATATCTTTCATACTTTAATTAAACTACATATTTTCTAACTACTATTTACCATGAAGCATTAAGGGTTTGGGTTTTTTTTGTTTTCTCATCTAACAATGATTTTTTTATAGGTACGTAATAGAAGTCTATATAGATACAGCTCAGAATGTAAAAATTCTTACTTTGGGCTGCCACATTGTCAAATAAATAGTTATTTATTTCAAACTTACCAAATTCTCCCCTATCCAGTGTTATAATTTCAGGATCATCATCATAAATACCTATTAAGAAAACAAGCAATTGCTTTTTATTTTTGTCATCTTTAAAATGTAGATACAAACTATCACCTTATTCACAAGACAGAAGACAGTACACTTAAATTGAAATAGGAAGCTGGCAAAGATAGTTTTTACAACAAAGCTATATTTGTTTAGTAATATGTAAACTTAGTTAAATCTCTTGCTAACTCCCACACTATCATGCTACAAAGGCTACCATCAGAACAGAACAGTTATTTTGGTGTTTAGTTGACAAGTCACCAAATGAGCAGAGAACTTGAACTACTACTCTTACAGCAAGAGTATTAGAGAGAAAATCAACCAGTTGTCAGATCAAAATGTCTGGAAGCTTTCATTTCTCTCATCCTCTGGTTATCTAAGCTATTTAAATCACAAAAGCATCTCAGCCACAAGTTTTTCCACTAACAGAATGTGTGAATGCAGTGGAATAAAGTGGACAGAATAAAGGTAAGAAAGACAGCTCTTCTAAAAAGCTAACCAATCTTACCTAAGACATCATTACAAAACAGTCTACTACTTCAAGTATGCAAGAAAGCGCAGAGGTACCAAAAATACTATTGAACAGCATTATATTATGCTACTATGGCTACAGATCTTTTACAGTACCTAACATGGTGAGTTAGATGCCATTTCACCTGAGGTATACAAGGATTAAATGCAAATAGATAATAAGAGAATTTCTACAGGTGACAAGGTACTTCTTATATTACTGTCCATTTACATATCATGTAATATATAGTCATCCACACATACAAAATATCTGTATTTTCACATGTATATACACACAAACAATATGAAAATTAGATACAGATACTCTCCAAACTGGTTAATAGACATTCAAGGATATTGTTTCTCAATCAAGCAGTGCAACTTCAGGCAGAAGTTTATCCAAAGAAAATTTAGGGTAATTTTCTTATTTTCCTGTGATAGTTACACATCTGGCTTATTCAATTTCAATTTGCAGACATTAATTTTGTAGAGACTGGGCCATATTAAATCAAGCTACACCAGAAAATAAAGTTTTTCCAAGGTAGAGCTTTATTTCAGCTTTTTCTTTCGTATCAATCAAACCATGTTCCTCAGCTCCCTATTTTAGCTCACTCCTGTTACAGCAGCCTTGATAGTGGCTCATCCCAACCTTTCCCTACAACTACCTAAAATTTGTTGAAACATTAACTTGTCTCAGGATCATTTCAGGTATGATTCTGTTGTTATTTTCTCATTTTCTACTACCTCTCTACTGATCTTTAACTGTATAATTGCATATAAAATAGGCTTGACAGAGCAAAAAATCTCTCAAAATCCATTTAAGAATACCTTGCATAGACAAAAAAAGGTCTTCCTGCATTAAAGAATTAAAAAGAAAACTGATGGAACATTAACACTGGAATTTAGGTGAGAAAAGGGGGAAAATAAAGAAGAAAAGCTTTGCATTAAAAGAAAAAAAACAAACCAAGACAAACCCCAAGAAATTAGATGACCAATTGAAAGGTAACCAGCAGGAACAAAAGGCTAGGTAAATAGATTATTGCATTTACCAGTAAACATTAACAGGGTAAATAAAAGACTGCGTCAACAGAAAATGACAGCTACAGGAAAACAGAGAAGGCAGAAATCTGAAGAGAACAGATCTGTATCTAGATATCTAGATCTTTTTATGCATTTCTGATGTAAGTACTGCATTTACTTGTGACTTCAAACAACTCACAAACATACATCGTAACTTACCAAAATCATAGCGATAATAGTGCCAGCTTTCGTAACGACCTCCTTGCTGCTGATCTTCAAGACCCTTCTCTCCGTATTTATCATACTTCTTCCGTAGATCTTCATCTTTAAGTACTTCATATGCTCTATTTATTTTCAAAAAATTTTCATGTGCATTTGGATCGTTCTATGCAAGGCAAAGTATAATCAGTAAGCAATTAATAAACCATCCTGTACACATAATGCTGAGAAAGTAATCTGGAAATGTTTTTGTATCCCTGCTAAAGATGCCAGCTGTGATAGAAACAGGCTTTACATGGTAGTCTCCAAACAAACTACAGTAAAGTTTTCCTTTCCTGAAGCCGTATGTGTCTTCTCATCTCTTCATGCTCACTAAAGTACCAACTGAAATACAAAGGGAATGGGTAGGAGGCTATAACATTCTCCAGTGAAGCCTCTTCTTTCAACTCTCTCTCTTCAATAGGAATAGAAGAAACCCGCTCAAGAATGATGATTTGTCATTTACTCTATAATCTTTTCTACTTCCCTAGAATCCCCACTTGTCCAGTTTGAAAATCTCTGCTATGAATTCATCCCTTCTCATCTTCTGGTATAGACAGAGGCCCCCTTTTTATTTATAAAACATTCTGGTTCTAGGTACCTCGAAATTAGAACAATGAAAAATCTGCAGACATATTTTGAATACCAGTTTGGGTTCTCAGCTGGTGAAATATAATGGTGGTGAGCAATATCTGCAGCTCTCTCCCACCCTTTTAACTTCTGCTTACACGTTTCATTCAAAAGACACTTTTTCTTAAAGAATCATGACTTCTTTACCTAGATACACAGGAAATTAACAGTACAGAATTTGTGTAATGACTTCACCTTCTATAGATCATCTTTAATGTTGAAAATAACCCATTGAAAAATCTTCAGTAGTGTTTGCATACTTGGGAACTACAGAACCTGACGCAAAATGTTATTATTTTAAAGGTATTAACATAGGTAAAACAAAATTTGCAGTCAATAGCTGCAAGTTGGCATTTCTAGCTTTGCCAAGATTTGGCTTTCCCTTTGAGCTTTCCATTGTAAAACATTAGCACCTCAGGAGCTGTGCAGGCAGTCCCTGAGCTCATAAGGAACATCACCGTCTTCTTGGCTCCTGCAGGTGTGGATGCACATATGAGGATCCAAAACCTCACGTTTCCTGTGAATTTCTGATAATTTCAGGAAATCTTGAGGAAAAATGTTTAAATTTTAAAGTGATTTCTTTGCACTTCAGAAAATATTGTAGCACAGACTGAGCCATTCCCCGTCTTCCCTCCCTAGTTGTTCTAGAGCTCCTTATTACCCTCCCTCATTATGCCTTGGCAGTCCCAGAATTTCTGCTGCGTCCTATCCGATACTTAGAGATTGATGACTCAGTACAGGTTGGTGGTGTTTGCTGTTTAGATGGTGCTTCATGCTAGGGAAATAGTAAGTTCCCCTAAGCTAAACAGAAATAGAAAAACTCATCAGTTTACCAACAAGGTAATATGGTACAGAAGTAAGTTTTCCTCTATTTGTAAAATAGAATTGAGACTTAAATGATCTTTTTTTTTTTTACTGTAGCTATTTTATATGGCCCAAATTCAACACAATCATGTACAACCAGTCCAGTTTCATAAATCTCTGCAGAAAATCTGAACATGTTATCAGGTGGTTACACTACTTCACAAGAACAGAGAAACATTTTAGATAAACTGAAATCACTTTTTGTTTAAACATTAAGATCCATTAACCCAGCAGCTTTAACCTGTTAAAGATGTAACTTACCTGATTTTTATCAGGGTGCAACTTCAGTGCCAGTTTTTTAAATGCCTGTCGTATTTCTCTACTACTTGCTTCTTTGGACACTCCAAGTAAACTATAGTAGTCCTGATCAGTGCACACAAGAACTATTACACATACTAAAAGTAGCAATAAAGATTTTTTGGAAAACCTAACATAGTCTCCTTTGGATACCAAGAACTCCATTATGAAGGTTTTGGGAAGTTTACGGGTTCTGATTTGAGCAAGCTTTGGGAAGATTCTCCAGCAAATGTGCGGACTTTCAGAGATACGGCTGTACTTATGACACTCTTCAAAATGCTGGTTGCCCTACTTCATGTCACAAGTCTTGCAAAAGTTACAACCTATGAGAAGAAGGTAGAAAAACCAATTAAGTACATTTACCTACTTATTCAAAAAAATATATCTTAGTAAAGAACGTTGCTGCCAGCCTGTGCAGACTACGCACGAACATTGTTGATGCCTAATTTCCTGCTTTCCGAAGACCACACAAAGTGACAGATCACATCTTTATTAGGTATACTGTGAATGAGGCAATCACGCACAGCGTTACTGAATGACACTGAATGCTGGCACACTACATTAGCAAAAGCGCATTTAGTATGGCTCGCTTTTCTTTCGAACTTACTTTTAGTGCCGCGGGGGGACATTTCTCCGAAAGGCCCCGGTAGTTCTGCGCCAGCAGCCTCCCGGGACGGAGGGCTGCTCCACACGGAGGCGGCGGACACCCCCGGCAATTGAAGCCGGGCAGACGCAGGGGCCGCCCACCCTCGATCCGGTGGAGATGCGCCGCCGGGTACTGCTCACCACGGGGAAGCCTCAGGTAAGAGCCCTGCGAGGCCGCTGGCCGTCCGGGCTGCGGCGGGAGAAGGGGTGTGCGGCGAGGAGCCACCGCCGGGGCGGGGTTGCCGTGCGGTCCCCTCCCCGCCGGCACAGCCTCAGTGCCGGGGGAGCTGTGGGGAAGCGGCGCGGCCTTTACTGAGCTGCAGGGCGAGCAGCAGCACCGGCCAGCGGCTCAGAGCAGCGGAGAGCCGGCTGAGGGAGCGGGCCCGACGCACAGCAACATGGGACGGCGGCGCCTTCACCCCGGCGCCGGGCGGAAGGGCGGCCCGCGGCGGGATCCGGCTCTGGGCCGGAGGCAGGCGGGGCGGCTCCGGGGCTGACGTGGCCGCCGCGCCCGCCTCGGGCGGGGTCTCGGCGCCTCCCAGCCGTTCCCTGCCGGGGTGTTTCGGCCTCGGCTCGCCCCTTCCACAGCGGGGCCCGCTTCGGCCTGGCCTTGGCGTCTTGCGCAGTGTTGCTGCTTAGGAGAGCCGGCCTCAGGCACCGCAGTCTGTGCTCTGAGCCTAGAGCCTCACAGGTCTGCAGACAAAAGACTACGAACACGTCAGTTTCCTTGGGGGTATTTCCCTGCAGCTGCCCTCGCCTCTGTGAGGCTGGTGGCAGAGAGAGGACCCCAGGGCAGGAGGGACTGTGGTGGGCCCACCGCAGGTGGTCACTTGTGTGTCCTGACACAAGTCCACATTGGCATAAATATCTGAAAACAAACAGGCCTGGGATGTTGCCAGAGGTTTCCCGCTGAACGCAGCTATTCCCGTTGGGCAGAGGACAGCAGAGCAAAGAACAAAGTGTGGTTCTGGTGGCTGGATCCTACCCGGAGGGCACTGGGGTGAGCCTCCTCACTGAGGTTAGGCTAACACCTAAGTCCAGTACGAGGGCTGTGAAGGGACTGGGAGGTGATAGGGTGTTTTGAGGTGGGGTGGACTTTTTTCGGAAGTATGATCAAGAGCTATTGAGCTTGTTACCAGTTCTTTGTGAAGACAAAACACATTTGGTTTTAGGAACAGGGCTTGAAAAGGAGACTGTCAAATACACACTGCAAGAAGTTTTTGCAAGAATTTTCTGTTTCAAAGATAATCCTGGATTATACTGGAGTATCTGTAACCCAGAATTTCTTGCAGTTTCCCCCACCATACACTTGCTTTGTTTGAAATCCTGTCATGAAGTCTTAGGGTTCACTCTCTGAGCTTACTCTGATTTATGCAGGCAGAGCCAAATGTTAATTAGATGCTTCAGCTGATGAAACTGACATAGAAGCACCTATGGCTCATTGTTGAAAGTGAAATTGATTCGTGCTTTTTGTGTTTGCTTCTCAGACTCAGCTAACTCAACAAGCATTTCCGTTGTGTAATGTTTTAGGGAAAAATCTGTTTAGTCAACAAAGACAGAAATATTGTACTTCAGTAGAGTGTACCTGAGAAATTAGTTTATAATTTTCATGTTATTACAGACTTACAGAAATCAAAACATCTGTCAGACTAATGCTGAAAAATGTATCTGCTGAAACATTTACATTTCATTCCTAATGGTTATGTGCCTTAGTGGGTGGTTGCTTTAGTTTTAATTTTCAATTTTCAGAATTTAAATGAGACTTCTTATAGAAGGACTGGCTTTTTGTGGCAACATTTACTTCTTTATGTGTGTACTCAGTGACTTGGGATCTCTCAGATGGGGTGGGGATGTTGTCCTGCTTTCATTAGAAGCTCATTTGGCACATGCTGATACATGTAGTCCCCCAGGGATATTAAGGAAAGAATGCATGCTAAAATGTTAAATGTATCAGTCTGAAGCTAGATTAATGTAATTAACTGTCAAGTGTTTTTTTTTTTTTTTCAGGCCAAGCTTCATTAAGAGGAATATAAGCAACTGCTAGGTAAGTGAAATAAGTTCTCTGAATGCATGAAGCTTAGATGTCAGTGTGTGATGTATTCTGGAAAAGCTCTCTTGTTTAGCTAGAGGAATACAAGAGCAAGCATTTCTTGATTTTCAGTCATGATTAAAACTTTAATAATAACTTTCAGGTAAATTAATGTTATGTTTTTGAAAATCATAGAGTCATAGAATACTTAGGGTTGGAATGCAAGTCTAAAAATATCACTAAAGTATTTGCTTTAATTCCTAGTGATAATGAGTTTGCTGAGTTATCTGCTGCTCTTTTTGCCAGTGGTGTTGAACACCTAATTTGAGCGTTAAAGGAGATAGAAAGCAGACATTAGTCTTAAGAATTATGATCCCTTTAGCAGCTATCTATCCTAGTTTTGTGGTATTACTGCATTGTTTTTTTTTCCGAGTTATATTCTGATTTACTCAATAAAATGCTTCAGGTTTTTTGTTTCATGGTGATTTTATTTTTTTTTAAACTGATATTTTAAATCAAAATTCATGTCTGTATGTCTAGATGGGAAAATAGGGTTATTTTTATTTCTACACTGTACTGGTCATGTAAGAACTGTGCTGTGATGTAGCTGTATTTCATCAGTCAAGGAATATCTACCCCTGTTCGGTTTACTCCCCTGCTCATGGCTATGGGCTTTTCTGTTGCATCAAGAGGAGTGAGGGCCTTGAACAAGTGCCCAGAAACAACCAGGGAAAGCTGCTATAGCTTGAACATGCAACTTCCCTGAATGCTAGTGCTTTTGATTGACATGGAGAGTGTAATGACATGAGACCCTAATGACTTTACGTGACTCACAAGTCACTTAAAAGCAACTTTATGCTTCACTTTGTGATAGGCAGTTGTCATCTGCTTAAGTGAAGATCATACTGAAGTGTAAGGGAGCAGGGCCATTTATGCACACAGTGAGTGATGTTGCCATTTCTTGCCAATTTGAACTCTAAACTGTGAGAAAAGAATGAAGTTCATTCTGAACTAAGGTTGTCTTCAGTAGTCATGTAGTTAAATGGGTCCCTGGCTTAGTGATTATGTTGTCTCTCTGCCTTTTACTATGTTTGTTTTGAATCAGCTTTAAAAAGTCAGTGCCAACAACTATAAATAATAATTGTGAAACCTTTCCTTTTTGCTGGAATTGCCACATCAAATCTGTACTTGGTAAAGATAGTATCAAAGCTTTACGCACTATGCTCAGTCTTTACATCCCTCTTTTTCTTCTAAGTGTGTGATTATGACTTTGTGGAATGATGTAACCTGATTTTATTTTTGCCTGTGGAACTTGGGGACAGCATACCTTGTAGCAGTTGTCTTTCATGATGTGAATTCTAAGCAGTTTCTTTAAACCTTCACTATAATCTCTCTTAAATCTTTCACACTCATCAGTAGTTGTACCCTAATATCATAGTAGCCTCCATACCTACATCTTGTTTGGAGGTCTTGGTTTTAAAGTCTTAATAAAATAAAATGCATCATATTTTGCATGTTTCACTATTTCTGCTTTAGTAAAGGGGATAGGAAGGAAAAATCTACACCACTGGCGGTTAAATAAGGACTATTTAAAATAAAGGAACCCAGTATAATTCTGAAAAAAAAACATTAGTATTATCATGAA
This sequence comes from Melopsittacus undulatus, assembly GCF_012275295.1. Classification (NCBI taxonomy): domain Eukaryota; kingdom Metazoa; phylum Chordata; class Aves; order Psittaciformes; family Psittaculidae; genus Melopsittacus; species Melopsittacus undulatus. Next base: position 37,682,981 of record NC_047534.1, read on the forward strand.
AAAGAAATCAGAGGAGCTGGACAGTTCAATTTTTCACATGTATTGGAAAATAGACATTAGGTTGTTAAGTTAGTATTGGGCATGAATATTTGAATTAATTTGCGGGTTATGGTGCAAACATAAAATTACTTTGCAATTTAAATTTAGAAAGCCAATTGGAAAGAATGCCATCAGATATCATTTTATAGAATATATAAAATGTTTAATTAAGCACTATAGCCATATAAACCATCTGCTTCTGTTTAAATAGTCAAGATGTTGCACAGGCATTTCTTGTAATTTAAAACATCTATGCATTTTTGATTGCTTTAAAATTAGCATTCAGCTTTCGTAAGGACTTAACTTTTTTTTCCTGCAGTGAGATAGGCAATCATTATTAATGATGAGGATTTTGAGCAGAAATTCTGTTCATTTTAGCACATTTTGAACTTATTGATTTTTGTCATTTAAGTTTTCTGTTCTTACTAGCAGTTTAAGGAAGATCGAAAGCCAAAGTAGACTGCAGCAGTTCAAAGGTTTCTCTATGATGCATGGTAGTTAATTTAGGAGGAGCTGGGCTTTATTTTCTTTTTCCATTTATCACCTGTGCCTTTTCTCACAAACTGTTTCATTGATGCTTAGTAGCCAAAAGGATACAGCTCTATCAGGCCGTGCTATCTTCAAACTAATTCCTGCTGCAGGCTGCTAAAGAATCAACATGAGCATGTTACTATAGAGCTGGCAGAAGGGCTGTGAGAAGGAAGGGTATGGCTCTTTAGTCATTCCCGGTGGCAGAATTTCTGGGGACTCTTTGCACGTTGAAAGCCACCTGCCAAATCCAAACTAAACTCTATAAACATTCAAAGGAGCCAACCAGAAATTCTATAGCTTTGTTAGCAAACTTACAAAATCTTCTGTAACTAGAGTGTGGCCTTAGAGAAGGCAGAGCTTTATATGACTTTAACTTTCCAGTGTGTTTGGAGATTCGGATGCAATTGAAAAGCTGTTTGCAAGGTGCTTGTCAGAAGAACAGTTGCTGACAGTTTAGAAAAGATGAGATAAAATGAGGTATGACTGGGGGCAGAAGCTTCCTGTAACCTATATTTCACAGTTTAAGGGTTTCCTCACAGATCTTGAATATAGAAATGTACTTTCTATCTGACTAGGTCTGCCAGTGACTGATCTTTTGAATTCCTGATTTTGATGTTACAAAGTGCTTTTCCCTTGGAAATACCTTTGGAATGGTTTATCTCATTCCAGGGATTTATACCTCCTTGTGTTTCCTAAAGGTATCCCTGAAATCTTTATACCTGTTTTACTGCAGAGTTTACTATATCGTTATAAGAACAAAAAGTGTTAATGTTGTTTTTATAAGACTAAATAGGATAAATTACTTTGTAGAAATAAGCTTTGAGTTACAATATTTTATAGGATTTTCAGACACTTTAGCTGATGTTCAGAGATGGCTTCACTATAGTGCACTAAAAGATTAAAATTTTTGACAGATCTGATTCCTAAACTTCTGTCTTCCCCTGCTCTGTGATGGCTTAACAGTTTTTCCTAATTCAGTGATAATTTGAGGACAAGGGTGACTAATTTGTAACCAGTTCATCCCTAAATTCAACTGGTCCTTAAATTGCTCCTCATCTCTTGAAGTGAGAGGTGCATGCGAACCACCACAGTGTAGCAGATGCTGAAACTGCCTGAGTACTTCACCACTTGATGTTTTAAATGTCGATGATTCAGTTCCTACTATCCTGGAAGGAGTTTTTATAAAAAGAGAGCAGAAGAACATTATAAAAGAGAGTAGAAGAATAACAGTGCAGCTTTTCAAAAAGTCTAAAACCAAAGCAGAAACTTTCAAAAATTATGATGGATGTGTCACTTTGTAGGGAGTAGCAGAGGCAGTCATCTGTCAATGTACAGGAAAAATAAAAAGAGCAAACAAATGGAAGCTGTTCTTCATACTCAGTGTTTAATCAATGGGCAAAATGGGCTTGCTTCTCATTTATCATTTAAACATCTCTTTGGGGGTTTCAGATTTTTAGTATTGTACTCTATTTCTGCTGACTTCCTGCTGCTGTGCATGCTGCACTGACCCCTTTTCAGCAGCTCTGAGCTGACTGGATCTGTTTGGAAACAAAGCATCCTTACTGCAGTACTAAGATTTCCCATTTTCACAAACCACTTCCTATGGCTATGGCCCATGAACAGCAAGTTAAATTGTTTGACTTTAAGCCAATGATATGAATTAGGATGAAACGACTCAAGTCTGTGTTTGTCCTACTTCCTCACTTTACTGCATAGCTTTTTGTTCTTCAGTGTTAAATCTGTTAGTGTGTGTTTATGTACCTACGTATGTGTGGGCTGCTATATTATTTGTGCCAGGCTGAAGACCAGGTTTTCTGCTCTCTATTCATCGGTTTGTGCTTGGGTGTTGTACTCTTTAGTGGGTGCAGTTATTATTCTCTTTAGACCCTTTAGTCCAGACCTAGCTACTTGGACTAGGAAAAGCTCAACTTGCAGGAAATAGAGGCAAAAGTTAAAAGGAGAAAGAAGAATCAGTGATTAGGCAAATTCAGTTGGACGAGGCAGAGTTGGACATTTTTAGGCTAGAGATCATCAAATCATGCTTGTAAAAGGCTGTGAAATGGACTGCTGTGGCTGTACTGGGTTATTTGAAGATTAGTATTTTTCATATTAATGGCTTAGGTTGCAATCTCTCACTTCTGTAAACATTTATTCACAGAAATAGTGAATAGTTAAAATAGTCAAACAGTTAATTTGACATAATGAACATTATTCTTGTAAATGCTCTTCAGAGCAAGGGGTTTACGATGGAGCTGTATGGTGCTATTTATGTGGGGCACCTCCCCTTGTCAGCGTACAAGTCTTTCATAGCTGCATTCCAGTTGTCTTTGTGCCTCAGTATTTGCTTATGGCTCTTGCATTTCTTCTAGCCTGAACCATAACACACAGTGTGTAGTGAAAGTTGTATGTCTTCAACAAATCCGCATATTCTCGTATACAGTACGGGCAAACTGTGTGGCAGCTTGTTTGCAGACTAGAAACACAGCTGTTGTCGCTGAGATTTAAAAATCATCCTCCCTTTGGGAACATTGGCCATTCCTTTGGTTTTATTTAGTATTTTACTAGTGAAGGATGGAGGAGGGGTTTGACTGCTGTTGTCATTGGTAATGATGCTGCCCCTTCCACTTTGCAAGTGGGTGAAGGTTTATTCATTATGGACATGCTCTAGACTGGAACATCAAACTGCATACAAGTATGTGCTGTATTAGTGTGTCCTCTTCCACCTCTGTTGTAGCTGTCTTAACATACAATGCAGTTTCCACATATGGTATTGTGCTTAGTTTGATTTCTGAAGGCAGCCCTGTAAGAAAAAGGATTCTCTACTGGTATGACGTATATCATTTTTTATACATCTAGCTTTACAGGGTGCTGCAGTTTAAGCCTTGCAATACTACAGAGAATTTAAAACTGGTTTACTTGCATTGTCAATTTATTTAATTTGTATTTATGATTTCTGATGAAAAGAAAATGTTTAAAAAGCCTGATGGATAAACACAATTTATTATTTTAAATTTCTCATGATTCACATTGAGATATCCATAATGAGCCTAAAGAATGATAGCCAACCAAACTTGGCTTATTAATGTAAAACTGATGTTAATGACATTATTTTTATTTATAGTCCTTTAAAATTGTTCTCTGTGCTGCTGTTAAAATTAAAAAAATTAAAAAAAATTATAAACAGATTCCTAATTTGTGCTCTGAATCATTGTGTAGTTTTAACTTCTATGCTGAAATTGTAATAAAGATTTCTAATAAACACTAGCTTTTTATAGCATGTATCAATTCAGTCAGTTTACTCTTGAGACTCTTGCAATAAATGTATGTACTAAAGTCAAAATACAGAGTGTTGTAAATGCCCAGTCTGGTTGCTGGGCTGGATCCTACCAGAGGACTTCTTTCCCTGCAGTGTGGACTAGTGTAGTTTTATTGAACTCACTGGGAATTGTCACAGCATCCTCTTCACAACTCTGGAAATCTCAGCTTATTTCAACTTCTTTACTAAGTGGCATTTGAATTAAGAAAAGAAAGAATGCTTACATTTGATTTTACCTCTGGCCTCGATTTATGTTTAACATGAAAGGTTGTAATAATGCATGATTTCTTATCAGCAAATTATGAGGATATTAGTAGGGTTATTTTGAAAGAAATATTTTTCAAAGTAAGAGGAAGTGGTTTAGCACACATGGTCTCAGTTCTATAGGTACTTTTCATTCATGTGTGTTTGTTTTAAAAAAAAAAAGACCATGACTTCACTGATGTGTTTTATAAAAAAAAATAAAGAAAAAGAAAAAGAGGATGTTTTATGTGTGTGTGAATGGTGCAGAACTCAGCTCTCTACAATCAAGGTAATAGATTTAACAGCTGTAGAAATGCCATAATGTATTAACATAATTCAAGGCCAGGCTGAATGGGGCCTTGGGCAGCCTGGTGTTTTGGAACTAGGTGATCTTTAAGGTCCCTTCCAGCCCAAGCTATTCTATGGTATATGATCCAAGAATTTATCAGACTGTGGCAGAAGCCAAAGTTACTGTGATTCATTTTTGTTATGTAAACTAACATTCATACATGGATTGCAAATCAATATGTTTCTTCCCTCACTGTCTGTGATATTTATTGTAAACATGTAAGCACTTTTTATTTGCTTGGCATCCATTCAAACTTGTGATATTTACAAAGAGCTTTGTACTTGCTTTTAGAGTAAACTTTAGCATCCGTATTCAGCCACTGCTGTAGCTGAAGCTGAGACATGTGCCTGTGCTGGAGATGGCAGGAGTGGGCAGCGATGGATCTGCACTCAAGCATTCAGTCCTGCCCTGGAACTATGTCAGAGCTGAGATGTGGGCAGATCCGAGTTTTGTTTGTGAAGGATATTGCCAGGGTGCCTGGTCTTGCAGTGGGACCTGGACCTGTAGGTGGGAGATCTAGGTCCTGCATAGGTCCAGGTCCCACCTGGACCTGCTTCTCTACTACAGTCTGGGCTGCCATTGGTGAAGTCAAGGATGCTTGGCTGCAGGCACTTGTCTGAATTGGTCTGCAGCACAGAGGAACTGTGTTAATGTAATTGTGCTGAACTCAGCAGCAGGATAGGTTAGCAGTAGTAGCGTTATGAAGACCTCTGGAACAGAAGGTATCAGGTTCAACCAAAAGGGATGTTTTAGCTGTTGCCTCCTAGGAAGGGATTAAAAGTGTGGTGCTCAGTCTCAGCTAGGATGCAGAAATTTGGTGCTCAGATCTCTCTGCTTTGGTTGTATCCTATCTACCTTACAAATCAGAGCTCTCAGAACTGTGCTGTCTTAGTTTTGGGTTAGGAATGTTAAAAGCCTAGCCTCAGTTTAGCCCCAGATTAAACAGTCTGCTGGACTAGCTGCAATAAGATGGGAGCTCAAAGTTACCCTGCTGGAGGCAGAGTAGTTGGTTGGCTGCTGTGCCTGCTGATTCCCTAACTAAATCAGTAGACAAGTGGTTTAGAGTAACTACTGAATTTATTAATTTTTTTAACATATTTTCTGAGAATGTTGTCATAAAATTGTTTTAATCACAGACTAAGTGCTACTGTGCTTTTTGATTCCTTGTTGTGGGTTGCAGTATATTCAGGTTTGGAGATAAACATTGACAAACCCTTTTAAATAAAATATGGAGCAACCAAAAGGGGTTCTCCATGAACAAACTTACATTGATAGTGATGCATTCCTTTGGTTATATTTGAAAAACTTAGATTGCAAGCATACTACCCCCCACCTCCCTAGCATCTTTTACCCAGCTTGAGGGTAGCTGTAGGACCTATGAAAGACAAAAGGAAGCTAATATGAATTCAGTGCAGAGTGAGCTTTGTAGAAGGTCCTGAATTTATTTTATGTTTGAAAACTTATCTGATGTGTGGAATATTTGTCAGTCCTTTCCAACCCATAGTAACGGATGCTAGCTTGTATTATTAGTATGTAAAACTAGAAGGAAGTTTTAACTGCATTAGTAACAAAAATTGGTGTGATATAAGTACAATATGTAATTTTACAGTGAAGCATAAAGGAAATGTGACATAATGCATGTATTTCTGTTTGTCTGGGTACTTAGTAGTATGAGGTGATTAAAAAAATTACACTTTTCTAGAATATTGTTGCTCTCTAACCCTGTAGTCCAATCAGCTGACTGAACTCTGGCATATAGGTATCAAAAGCCTAGAGGACTGTATGATGCCATGCAACATATTCCTCTTAAGCAGTGCTGTTTTTCAAGAGACTGTAGAGACAGTTCTGTGCTTAGACTTAATATTTTAGGAAGGCTGAAATATGTAAAGCATCAAGCTCTTATACCTTTCCTTTGCCAGGCTCTGCAGAGGATGACTATATCAGCCTTAGAAGTGCACCCAGAATATTGCAAAAGGGAAAACCATAGAATAGGTTAAAGAGACCTTCAGAGCTCATCTAGTCCAACCCCCTTGCAATGAGCAGGGACAACCTCAACTAGATCAGGTTGCCCAGAACCACATGCAGCCTGGCCTGGAATGTCTCCAGGGACGGCGCATCCACCACTGCCATGGAATGGACTCAGTCAGAGATCAATATGATCAGACCAAAAGCCATTTATTGCAAAGCATTAACTCCTTATATACTATTGCTTACACACAGCTACAGCGATTTGGCATATCATGATTGGATGCATGTCTTGAAGACCCTTAGTGACTAACATGTAATTGGTTAAGCACAGGTGTGAGAACTTGACCTCGAACACTTGCCAACAGTCCACAGTTCTTGTAACTCAGTGAATTCCAGCTTCTTCTGATCTTGCTTGCTTAAGCTTCCTCGGGCCTCTCTTGGCCTTGCTGTATCTTTCGGGGTTATTCAGAGGTCATGTACTAAATATCCGTTCTCCTGTGAGAACACTGTCTCCACACACCACCTCTCTGGGCAACCTGTGCCAGGGTTTTACCACCCTCATTGTAAAGAATTTCTCTTTGCTGGTGGCAAGGACAATGGGTTTGAGTGCACCCTCGGCAAGTTTGCTAATGACACCAAGCTGTGGTGTGGTTGATGTTTTGGAGGGAAGGTATACCATCCAGATGGACTTGAGAGACTTGAGAGGTGTACAAATACATGAATGTATTTAGCTGGGAATGTGAAGGTTTTTTTCTTCACTATTCATATCTCAGAACTTTTTTTGGAAGAGAACTAGGTAGGGTCTTGGCACATATAAATGACCTATGCAATCTTTTATAATTCAAAGTTTGTATCAAAGAGAAGACTCTAGAGGGAGCCCATCTCACAGTTTTCTGCCCTGAGAGAAATGGCTTTTCAAAGAAAATAAAACCATTTCCATAATTGAGTAATTTAAAATAAAATCTCATCTGGCTCTGAGATAAAAAGAAAATATCACAGTATTGTAGGACATTTATTTGCAAACAGCTTTAGAAATTTCTGAATTCATGAAATCAGTTCTACCCTACCAGTATCCGTATCTTTTGAATACTATGGAAGGTGTACAATAGAGGATTTTCAATCTTTTGCTTACATAATAGAAGGCAATTTAGGATCTTTTTCAAAGAGCTCTTGGGACCCTGTGAGTGCAGTAACACAGAGGAGATGTTTGAGCACATGCTTTTTGAGGCATTCTACTTGTGTGGGCAGTGCGGAAACACAACATTTTTGAAGGTCAGAATACAGGATTTTACAGCTGTTTATGAAAGCCTGTATATTGCATATAACTTCCTACCACATGTCAGTGGGCGCATCAAATGTGGGTCATACGGTAATAACTTTTTCAGCCACGATTTGTAATTAAGTAGCTGTGTTTCAGTTGGCACTGGACAATAGACCTGACAGCAGTTTATTGTTCATGGCTATAGTGATTATTTAATTTTAATCCTTAACTTGTTGATTCCTCACTAAGGAAAGAGGCCTTAGAATTTATCAAGGTTTTTGTCCAAGACAGATTTTTTTAAGGCTGCACCTGTACTACCTGATGTTGTTTCCATCCCCTGTGACTGGGTTTCCTGCCCGTAATACTTCCAGGTGACAATGCCCACCCAGCCTCCTCTCGTTACGTAGAAGGTGCATGCTGAAGTCCACAAGACAGGAAGTATTCCCAGTTTCAGTCTGGATGTAGCTGGATGCACCAAAAGTGAGAGTGAAAGCCTGAATCAGAGTTAAAAGCATACTTCTGTTTCAACTGCCCAGCCTTATATTCACTGTGCTGGGTATGTTAATTTCAAGGAACTGGAAGATGGAATGTTTCCGAGGTTTGTATTAATAGAGGATAGTGGGGCAAAACCTGTTGCTTTTATAAAATACTGAAATGCAGTATTTGTTAATTCTGAGTGACGGCTTCCATAATTTGTGTAGCAATTCGCAATGGATTTGGTAATAAAGACATTCAATATCTTAATTGCACTTTACATTTATTATCTTGGTTTTTAAATGGTGGAGCTAAACCCATCAAAATCTGTTTCCAAAGACAGTATTCAGTATTAACTGCCTTTTACTTGCATTCAAATTACTCTGTCATGCTTCTAGCTAACAGCAAGCATTTTTTTGAACACTTCACATTAGCAGAAGGTTATGTGTGTACTGCGACTTATTCACAGGGTAACTTGTATCAACATGGTATTTACAATTCAAATAGGAGCAGAAATGTATGCAATTTACCAGGACACACTCTCTCCATCCATCTGTTAGACTGTGCTCTTAGAATGCTCTGTCAACTTAGAATATTCAGAAAATACTATCCCAAATGTCTTTCCTCAGTGTATATACCATTTGTCACCATGCACTAGTGGTTTATTCTGGATAGTTTTGTCCAGACTAGTGTGGTTTAGTTCAACGTACCTTCTAATCATGAAGAACTTGGCTGAAGTAGCTTTGCTGAGATTAATAGGAATTTATTCCTAATTGTAAGAAATCACAGCTGCTTGTGCATTTCTAAAAAAAAATTAGCAGCAGTTCTGGTTGTTTTATGTGCTTTAATATATCAAAATATGTTAATTAAAAGACTGCATACATTTAGTGCAAAGCTATTTGTTTTAATGTTTTGAAGAGTAGTCAGTGCTATTTCTGCTCTCTGTCCATAGGAGAATGAACACAGAATTGTTAATTTTATAGGCCTTTGTGGTTCTGAGCGTGGATATACAAAAGGTTTGTAAATATCAACCAGCTGATTTTCACAACATTGCTCTGGAGTAAAGGAATATTTCTATTCCCATTTTAAAATTGGCGATATGCTATCCAGATTAATACTGGAGTAATACGTAATTTTATGTGCATCTTTAAGGAAAAGAGAAAGCAAAAACTATGTAGCTTTCTGAAAATTGGCATTGTCTAGTTCCACCTATATAGACAGGTTACCAGCACTCCTGTTTTCCTGAAGATCAATGACATAAACAATTTCTTACTCATTAGAACAAGAATAAACTGGGTTAGTTTAAACAGCAGGAATATAGTTTTTCTGAGACAACTTTTCTTTTTTACTAAGACAGGCATGGATGTCATACAAGCAAAGAGGCAGCAGATTTGGAAGATGTGAAACCCTATTTCAAGGACAACAATAAACAACTGAAGACAGACTGAGTTATTAAACTCTTCAGCTGACACAGTGACAGTAAGAAAAGGATATAGTCCCGAATGAGCAGATTACTAGCAGTCTTAACAAACTGTCACTGCAGGAAATCTTTTGTAGCTACTACCATGGACTAGCATTTTGCATTTTCAAAATAATGTGTTAGTTTGCCTCACAAAGGCATGTGAACCCCAGTTTGTATTTTGCAGTTTCTTGCCCAGCCTTTTTTAGTCTTTGGTTACTGGTTGTCTTGGGGCATTTGGCTCTAACAGGCCCCTGATAAAACTGTTCGGGTAGCTCTTTCTGTTAGGTGTGGAGTATGAGCTCAAATGGGCGAAAGTCTTTCTCTGAAAGACTGGCTGTGAAGGCCAGTTCCTGTGTTACATGGAGAAAGGAGCTTCCTGAATTACAGCCAGCAGGCTGTAGTCTTCTAAGTGTTCTTCAGATGACCTTGCTGGAATTGGTGTACTAAATGGTATTCAGGTGTTGGTGAAAGGTTGTACTTGACAGATTTCAGTGTCTAAAGTTAAAGTTCAGAGAGTCTGGAGAAATAGGGAGATTTGTGGACCTCAGAACTTTTCCAGAGCTGGAGGTAAAGATTTCTGGACATGGGTGAAAGAACCTTTAACAGAAGTAACAACTTCCAAGTAGTGAGTGGCTATGAAAATCTTCTGAAAGCACGATTTGGAGGAAAAATGCTATTTACTTGTTTGAATGACTGACAATTTCATCACTAACATTTTATACAGCCTAAAAGCTCTTTTCCATTAGACAAAGCAAAGATAAGTATATGCTAGTCCTGCATCATACTGATGCATGTAGAAAATAATTCTAGCTTTCTGTAATTGTTTACGTGAACACCAAGCTTGAAAGGAAATCATGTAAAATTAATTGGTGACTCTGCTTTCAGTCATGTATACAATTGTGTTCTAAACTAAAAATCTTGAAGTGTCCTTCAGACAAAGTCATCTTAGGTTTTTATAATAAAGTTGATTGCTAACTTGTGGAAGTAAATCATAGGAGTGTTTTTCCACTTGGGGGCTTGAATTTATTTGACTGGACTCTGATGAGGGATTTTGGGTTTTTACTGCTGTGATGAGTAAATGCCACATTCTTGAGAATGGGCTCAGTTTAAAGAAGGGACACATGCTGGCCAGCATGCATGAAATATCAGGTAAACTGATGATGAGCCTTGCTCCAGTCCCTGTCTTATTCTAGGTGATTCATAAGCTAGATAGAAAATTGCTGAGGGATTTTGTTTAACCTAAGTGATGGAATTGTGTTTCTACAATAGAACCACTAGGACTGCGTTTCAAAGGCTGTGTGAATAGAGACTGATATTTTCACTATATGTAGTACACTTATTAGTTAATTATTTATTCTACAACAGTTGTTTAATATCCTGTTTGAGGCATTATTTTTGTGAGACTCGATTGTTGTTGATACTGATGTCTGTAGTTCGTGATATGATCATGAAGATACATGGCAAAATAAATATTATGGTTTAGAGGTATGCAAAGTGAATTTCAGTGAAATATGGCTCATTTGAGGATTGCTTTTTGTTTTGTGAGAAGGAAGAATGCAAATATTTGTGATGTAGATGTGAATTACACATTTTCTTCATCCTAAGGAATTCATTAGATCGTTATATTTTCCTTTTCTCTTGAATCCTTAGCCAGATGTGGGCTTCATTATCTTTAGGCAGATGGTTTTTACAGACCGTTGTGTTCTACTGAGCAGTAATTAATGTCTTACTGCATAAGGACAAAACTCTGTGGTCTAAGCTGAGTGAAAAGGTATATCATCATCAGAACTTAAGTTACTTTAAGCTAGAGGGTGATGAGTCTGTAGAAGAGAGGTTTGGTGAAGTGTGGCCACGAGGTTAGGAACTTGCAAGAGTACATTTTTTAAGCATATCCTCTGTGATACTAACAAACTAGGAGCCCGAGGGGAACTGACAAGTCTTTTCTTGCCCGCTATTGATCTTGCTGGTTTGCATCATATTCTTTGGTAAACCCAAGTTTCCTTCCCTTTGCCTGTCTCCAGTCCCAGTATAAGGAACTGTCTTCTGTGGTTCTCCCCTTCCACTGGAAAAATGGGGGTTGAATGTGAAGAGGGAGATAATGTACCTTATCAGAAAATACAAAGTTGTTGCTTCTTGCTGTGATACTAGATATCTTCAATTTTAGGGTTGGGATGACTTGAAGTATTTGGAATCTGGACAGGAATTTCTGGTGATTGATTTGGCACATTTTGATATTTTTCTCTTTTTTTGTGTAATTCTTATAACATGGTATGTTACAGACTTCAGAAGTCAGCTGGCAGTTTTATCTTCCAATTCCCCCCTGTTCTACCTCATACTCAACAATTTCTGTGGTTGTCTTGAAAATTAGATTGTGTTTTGGTTACTTAAAATATTCACCTTCCTAATGCTGCTAAATGGTGAACAGCTGCCAGTGTTATAATGACTTTTTGAGCCTCATAGTATGAGGAATACTTGAGTGAACCCTTTTCTAAGATAACTTTAGCTTTCTGTAAGCATGAGGTACTGCCGACTGCGTAACAGTACTGCCAAGCTTAGTATTATTAGCAAATAATCTGATTCACTTTGACAATAAGTATGATTAAGGGTTTGAAGTGATTATTGATTTTTATTCCCTCATGTGGCATCTTTAATTCCACTAAGCAAGTCTTCTATTTACAGAATTTGACCAAAAATCTTTCAAAATATGCTAAACTATAACATTCTGTAATATGTTACATTTTAGACTCTTCATCTTATGTTGCCAGATGAATTCTGGCATGTGATGCAATTCTGGCTGGCAGATGAATTCTCCATTGGCATTTGTAGGAAATAACCTATTTTTTACTTATGCAATCAAATATATATCAGATGTTTTTTCCAAATAATTTTTCCTGTGTACATTTTATGTATCTATTTTATTTCTGTCATACACTTGGGGAGCACTACAAAGATTTTCTGATTAATTGTCTTAAAGTCTTCAAAAATTCTATCTCTTTGCATGATTTGAATGTTAATTGTTCATGTTAGAAAAAGTCATGTTACATGTAAGTCTGATTTTAGAAAGTTTTTCAGAATCTTGCATATCCAAAGATGAGTAAGAGCTATGTCTAGTATTACTTTTGACAGATAATTGAACTTTCTTCTTTATATAATTGTAATTCTATAAGCTAATTAATTGTTTTTGCAAATGAAACTAGAAATGGGTTCTGATAAATTGTATTCCAGTACTGATTAACAGCATGATCTAGGGTTACGTGATTATATGCATTACATATTTGTTTAGAAAGGACAGATAGAATGTGTCACTTGTAGCATGGGTAAATTGCTATTGAGATCATCATTCTATTTTTCAAAAAGCAACCATTAAAGGTAAAGGCTGATCTTTCAAACATGTTGCAGCTGAGATTAATGCACATACAGGAATGGAGAAAGTACTTTCTTTGGAGACTGTAGTGTTGTCTAGCAAGTATACATTAGTGTAATGTACATGAATCCAACCTTAAACTGTGGATAACTTATTAATGATTTGATCTCTGCCTTGTTTTTGTAATTCTAAAAATTGGATTAATCTATTAAAAATGCTGAGGGCAAGAAATCTTTATCCTTTTATTAATCTATATAATATCTTAGAGAATCCCATTTGAACTGGATATAACAAACTGTCATATTTAGTAATACGTATATATACAGTATATATATGTTGATTGATGGCTTGGCTTCGTGAGCGAAGATTCGGGAAGGGCTTTATCTATGCTTAGTACAAGTACATTAACCAAGGGCATGTGGGATATGCAAAACTGGTTGAAAAAAAGCCAGCTTAGGCAATCAGAAAGTATCTGACCAGGACTGACATCTCCTGGGCAATCACAAGCGACACATGCTCTGGTCTGCCCGCATGCAAAGTTGGATCTGCAGCTTCCCATGCACATTGTCACCTGCTGTTTCAACCCTCGCCTGTCCATACAGACAAGCGAGAGTGAGCCCTTCCAGCCTGTGCAGGGGAGTTTTTAGGTGAGGGCAGCGTGTGCAGAACTGGCCCCACCCTTTACAGATGAGGTTTAACTGCCAGGGCCTAGTGAGCTAGGAAAGCAAAGTCCTCAGGTCGTAAGTTTTATAAGAGTGTCCTTCTCTTAGATGGAAGACCTTACAAGGCTAGAGAAGCTCCATCTGCCCGGGTTTGAAAATAGGAGTTTTCCTTCTCCTGTGAGGAAGGCCTGGCTTCGCTAATGAAGATTCAGGAAGAACTTTAACCCATGCATTCTGAATAAGACCGTCATCTCCTGGGTCAGTCTCAAGCGACCGATGATGCAATAGCACAACATCAAGCATCTAGGTGGGATTCTGACTTAGAGGCGTTCAGTCATAAGCCCGCAGATGGTAGCCTCGCGTCCAGTAGCTCCTCAGCCAAGGGCACGCACCAGGGGTCTGAACCTGCAGTTCCTCTCATGCTGAGCAGGATTACTATTGCAACAACACATCATCAGTAGGGTAAAACTAACCTGTCTCACGACGGTCCAAGCCAAGCGTTCATAGCTACATCTCTTTTTGATCCTTCTATGTCGGCTCTTCCTATCATTGTGAAGCAGAATTCACAAAGCATTGGATTGTTCACCCACTAATAATATATATATGTACATGTTTATAAACATGTATACACGTATGATGGACAGCAGAATTTTCTGTGTCCTCTGCTTTTTTTGGAATCATTGATATTTTTTTCCAAGTAGGTCCTATTTCTTAATCATAGCATCACTTGTCATATCATTTTGAACAGATATTTCTTCCTAAATATTACCTGATGCTAATAGGCATTGCAACACCCATGACTTTATGGTGTGCAGGTTTGTTTAACAAGAGTAACCACAGTAATGTGTGTGTTTCTGTAGATACAGAAATCATATAGAAGTTGATGTTTACAGAGTGGTGCAAGAGAGAACAGTAGAAGAGTGCTTAAATTAGGAGAGAGGGGTGCTGCATTAGGTATCAGGTGTCAGGTATCATATATATATATGTGTGTTTAATTTGCTTCTTTTGGTTTTGTGCTGCAATGATAAAGGCTGCTCTGTCATTTTAGAATTTTAAATTTTTATTTTTTTTTTTACCTGTGAAATGCATCTATTTTTATGGCATGTGTTTATGAGTACTAAGATCTTGCCATTTCATTCGTTTATAGGATAAGATCAATCTGTTTCTGCCTCTTATAGAAGTTCATTTTTGTATACCATACATGATATTGTGACTCAGAAGACAAAAAAAATCAACAGGTATCACAAAACCATTCCACAAAAAACTGCCCTTTTTGGTTAATATATAGGTTGTATGTAGTTTTGTAAAGCATTTTTAGGGGCCTTTTTACCCCTGTGGTCTCAGTTGAGTGGCTATAACATTACACTTCAAATGTGTTGTCTAGTGAGACTACTAGAAACTTGCATTTATTAAAATGGGAACTTCGTATGGTTAGAAATGCCTTTGTACTGGACTGGTCAGATTAAAACTGTGGGAGAAACCAAGCACACCTTTATGTTATTTGCTTTTGTATCTGAATGAGTGGTGCAAAGACATAAAGAAAACCTGTGTAGATTGGTAGCAGAAGGCAGAAACCATGCCCTTTTTGCACTAAAGAAAGAAAAGCCAACAAAGTTTTATAATCTGGGAAAATTATGTAGATTGATGTAGTGCCTTTAGCTGCCTATTCTTTTGGACTACTGAGTGCTGCAGGGATGCTCTGGTGTTAGAGATGCTGCTTTCTAGAGGAGAAAATTCCAGTTGCAAGTAAATCCTAATGGCAGTTAGAGAATGGGAAGAAAGTATATAGCTATCTGATAGTTTTGGATTTCCTTAAAGGTGTTATCTTTCATTATGTAACTAGTGGCATTGCAGCAGTCCTGCTTGAGTGAATGTTGTAAAGCTCTATAATGTCTGTATATGTCTTTTGCATCCTTTTCAAAGGCAGGATGTTATAAAGCCATACACTTTTACTATAACTCTTCCTGTTTTCTTTCATGTCTACTACTGAATATGTAACTGAACTTCCATTCAAGACATAGAGAGCTGAACTGTAAGAAATTTTGTGATCAAAATTCAGTGTTATGAATATCTATAATGTGAAGTATTGGAAGGATTTAATTAAATCCCTGTGCACAGTTGAATACATCCTGAATTTCATTTCAGTTGCAATCAGTTGCATCTACAAATGGAGTTGGTATAGTTGCAGGTTTTGTGACATTTGATAAAGGATTTTTATTAGCAGTCTAAATCAACTGCAATATTTGAGAATACTTCTTCATTGTGGCTTTTTTAAGTCCAGTAGTAAAGATGGGTTTTATTTCATGGGAAACCTAGTTGGTAGGATGCTTTAGGAAAGGAAGATGTTTAAGGAGTAAGGATCCTACAGTTGCCATTCAACAATAATCAAACAAAAAGTTAAGATTTAATGCTTGATGGGTTTTGTGGTTTTATGCAACTGCATTAAATAGGACTCCCATTTCCATTTCCTTGGGGAATGGGGGCTTCATAGTACTTGTATCATTTAAAGAAACCATGTGTCTCCAAAAAGGCAAAAATATCATAGGAATGACATTTTAAAATATACCGTGTTTTTCCACATTAAAGTTTCTTGTTGAAAGGCGTAAGTTCCCTCACCCCCACCCTTTTAGGGTAGAAATAGACACAATTTTGCATAACCGTTTTTGCATGATAAATTCTCATGTTGGTTGTGAATACTCATACAAATGTGACTACAGAAAAGTAGAATGGAAGAAATCAGATTGTGCTTTTTGATTAGTGATGAAATGGAAAAGCTTTGGTGACAGATATATCCAAATTATGTGAAACTGAAACAGTTCAGATGTGGTTAGTTTCATTTAAGACCTGAGGAATGGTGATGCCTCTGAGAAATGTGAAAGATTGGCTGTACCATTGAAATATATTGAAAATACAATGAAATTAACAATCCAAGCTGCAGATCCTTTAGTTTCTCTGCTTTATGCACTGAGGTTTTTATACTGATTAATTCACTCCCCACCTATGATTCATTCAATAGCATACCCAGCCATTGCTTTCATGTTTTGGAGCACTGACTGCAGAGATACTATTTTGGTCTCCAAAGCAGGCTCTTGGTTTTATGAAGTGTGCAGCATTCATATCAAGTTCTTGTTCTAGAAAGACAAGAACAGTGTTACTTTTCATTGCAATAAACTTATGTGCTTAAAGAAAATTGTAAGCACTCCTCTGGAATCAAAGATGTGTTACTGAACCAAGTATCTCTGATTTTAATTACTAAGGAAATGTTGGTCTCTTTTTCAGTACATCTTAATTAAGGATAGAATTTCCATTCAAATTGTTTAACTAATACCATGTCTCTGACATCAGTGTTTTTAAGCCAGCCTTTTATTTTAAAGAGAGATCCTGCCTTCGCTTTTATCCTCTGCCGTGCATTTTGCCCTGTCCTTTGGGTTGTTGCCAAGGGAGCACATAGTATGCTGGAACAAGAAACCATGCTGATTGAAAATGAATCGTTTTTTTCTGGGTTTTTTTTTCTAGCATAGTTCCAGCCAAATCAGTTTTCTGGTAAGCTCACCATGTGGCCACACAAATGCTTACACTAATACAAGGGCAGCAACAGTAATACACTATTTAGGGTAAGGGAAAGGAGCTTGCCCCTTTGGGTAGCAGTGTGGTATCAAATCAGATTCGTGGGGTCCATTGAAGCACATTCTTTGTTGTCCGGCATTAAAAAGTTAAGCAACCTAAGTGGTTGCACTCATATGACTACTATCGCTTATGTTGAGGGTCCTTCACCTCAGGGTGGAGTTGTCTTTCACCTTCTCTAGTTTCATTGCTCTGCTTAGCGGATGGGGTCCATTGTAACAGGACTGTGCAGTTGATGCAGAATGAAGCATGGCAATTGAAAGCTCCTTCCTTTCCTGGAAGTCTGCTGTTTTTGCTGTGAGAGGGAAAAAGTGTCCAGGCATTTTACGCTATGTCTGCAGCAATAGTTAGCCACTAATATAGTCATGTCGATGGAGCTTTAAGTGAGAGAAAGCAAGCTGGCTTTCAGGGAAGCACTGATACTAACAATGTTAGTGTTTCTAGTGTTGTTGGTGGTACTATTTTTCATTTCTATCAGTAGTTAAATCATTTGTTGCTGTTACCCAGAAGATTTCCTCTATTAGACATTTTTCCTGCTTGTTTAATTCTTGTTCTTTGCCATCTTTGTAAGCTTCTTTTCTAAAAGTATCCAGCTTTTAAAGGAAATAATTTAATGTCTGGTTTTTAGGCATGCGAATTATCTTCCATGGTTGCACATTCAAGTCAGGGCTCTCAGTCCGTCTGCCAGTAGAGATTCTTGCTGGTGCTGCTACTTTGTTCAGAAGCATGTAATCACAACTTCCGGATTTTCATAGTGTGATTTTAATTTTGTGTTGCCATAGCTGTAGCCTTTAGGGGTAGCAAGGAGAGATCCAAGCAAGATTGAGAGGTGAAGCCTCCTCATTTTTTAAAACAGACTAGTTCAGTAGCCAGTCCCAGCACTCAAACTCATACCCTCCAGTCTCCTGAATATTTCTTTATGGAGAAGTGCTGCATCTAATTTGACTAACTTGTAGCCAGATGTGTGATGGAGTGGAGCTGGCCTGGGAGTGAAGAACTGCTGCCTTCTCTAGCAATTATATATTACCACGTTCCTGCTGATCTGTAATAGCATCTACTTGCAGACACTTACCTGTGGCAGGTGCAATGGCAGGCAGAGTTGCTTACATCTTGATTGGGCTGCTGATTTCCAAGGAGTAGGAAAATGAGCAGAAAGGTTCTGTTCTCACTCTATATTCAATAAGAAGTTACCAAGTTACCATTTGTCTTTTAGAGCTTAAGTACGCTTTGGATTTTTTTATTTTAATGTGCAAAAGTTGGAATATTTTATGGAGATCTTCATCCCTACGTAACTGAATGTGGGGAGAACTGCTCCAAGAACAGGTAGAAAAGAAAAAAATCCTACAAAAAAGGAAATATTTGTGGTCTTTGTTCTATCAAAACATGTATGTGATACAAGTATGTGAGTGACTTTTTTAACCAGCAATTTATTGTTGTTTGGAAATCTCTAAGACTTCCTGATTCTTTGCCAAATTTATAATTAATTTGATTTAGTATTTATTCTGATAACATGAGCTTGCTCAGGATAAAATAATTTTAAGGATGAGATAAGTTATACATTGATAAGTCGAATAATAGGGCCTCCATTTAACCATAGAAGCAATAACAAGCAGCCTTAGATATGCTTGTATTCAGGTAGTATTTTTAATACAGAGCTCTATGTAACTTTTGATAATTCTTTCAGGTAATAAGCCCTTAATCCCATATATGCAATAATATTTTTACACACTAATTCATGTGAAATACATGTTATCCATTAATACAGGTATTGCTAGACAATGTTTCTGTTATTGTCATTTTTCAAATATATGAAAGTTTAAACACAAAGAAAAGATACACAATGAAATGCAAACATTCTGAGCTGCTTGTCAGTGAATCTTAGATTATGTTTCATATCAGGATGCTTTTCTCTTCTTTCTTTCAACTCTCTCCAGTATTTAGATATGATCAACTTTTTCAGTCTTGGGATTGATGTGGGCTTTGAAAGTTTTTAAGGGGAGGGGGAAGGAAAAAAGATATTTTAGAAGATAAAGTTCTAAATTTTCTTGTTAGAATTGCAAAAATTATGTAATAGGAACAGCAAACAATGAAATAAGAGTATAACAGCAGAGAATATGAGAGGCATCTTGATGGTGATTAAATCCAAATACTTGAGAGACAGTCACTGCTAAAACTGGTATAGTTTAAGGGTCTTATATATCTTAATTACTTGGAAGAAAGAAAAGGTCATTTGCATGGCATGCTCTCAGACTTCACAAACCATTCTCTGCATCATGAATTTCAAAGTACTGCTAAAAATATATCCTTCCTGCTTGTTCATACCTTTGAAGAGGTAAATGTAGACACATTCCAAGGAACCTTTCAGTGACTTTTTAGTTTTTGAGTGTGTGTGGGTGATGAAATCAAAGAAAAAATAAATGTCAGCTAGTATTTTGAGGTCAAATGAACTGAAATACATGGATTATTCTCCTTTCTGTGGCCATTTGTTTGACTCATTTCTATTGGCTGTATGCTCCGAGGCATCATGTTTGCACTTGCACATATCCTTGCGAGCACATGAGCACAGGCTTTTTGAGCAGAAATTTTGCATCATAATACCTAAGCTATTGATAATGGCCTGTATGAAGTAGAACCATAGAATAGTTTGGGTTGGAAGGGACCTTCAGAGGTCACCTAGTTCCAGCCCTCTACCATGAGCAGGGATATCTTCCACTAGATCAGGTTGCCCAGAACCACATCCAGCCTGGCCTTGAACGTCCACAGTGATGGTGTATCCACAACCTCTGGGCAACCTGTGCCAGGGTTTTACCACCCTCATTGTAAAAAATTTCTTCCTCACATCCATGGAATAAAGAACAAATGAAATAAATAAAAAAGTTGAATCAAATTATACACATCACTATTTTCAATTTTTTAGCATAGAGCTGGCATCTGAAAAGGTTGCAGTGACCTGTGAGTGGGGTGGGTGGTGGCTTTGTTTGATTTTCTTTTTTTTTCTGGGGGAGTGTGATTGCTTTTTTGTTTTGCTTTTATTTTTTTGTTTTTAATAAAAAACAAACCAGTTTTGACTTACTTAACCTGCCTCTGCTGATTTTGCAAACATTCAGATGCTGCCTGATTTTTTTCCATACTGGGGCTGTTGTAAACTTTGGAAGTTTCTGGAGGATTTTTACTAAACGCTTCTTGACTTGTTACTGTTTTTGCTCAGTTGATTTTTTCCAGATGTGAAACTGTTGTGATGAGTCTTCAGTAGGATATGGGTATGTGTTAGGATTCCTAGGTGTTATGTAATAATTTTCGTTTACATCTCCAGAATAATCTGGCCAGAAGCAGAAGCACTCCTGGCCCTCAGCAGAACGTCTCTGTCCTATTCCTGCTCTTTGCCTAGCATTTCTCTTGGGCTGAGCATATTTTGGCCAAACACATGAGTCAGAAAAAGTTTACTTTAGTAAAGACATTACTCTGATTGATAACCTGGCAGGAAAGTATCAGGTTGAGTCCCTGTGGGCCAGAGTGCACATCTGTTTGGAGCAAGAAATCTTAAAGTCTGAGCCTTAAAGTCCAAGCCATAGAAATTGCTTTATTGCTGTAATAAGGTTATTTATTATGTCAGAGAATGGCACTCTCTAAAGCATAGAACTGGTATTTCAGCTATATCTCACAGAGTACAGGGTTGTGCACTAATTAATTGGGATTCATTGTCTCATGTGTCTATGCTGTAACAATGACTCAGGAAATTTCATAGTAGTTCAGAAGCATCTTGAATCCCAAGCTTTCTGTTGACCTCTGTGCTGGCAGTTTCAGTGTATTTCCTCCAGGTCAGCAGTGGATAGTGAATCAGTTATTCTGTGGCAGTGTGCCAGTTTCTTTGCTGGTGTACATGTAGCTCAGAGGAGTCATTTGCAAATTCAATTTTGGAAAAATTAAACAGGATAACCCCCTGAGCAATCTGACCTCATAGCTGACCCTGCCTTGAGCAGCAGTTTGGACTAGAGATCTCCAGAAATCCTTCCCTTTGCGACCATTCCACAGTCAAGAATCTCGCAGAGTACCAGAAAATGAAGTGGTTGTGTAGGTGGACCTGAGAACTGATTTCTACCTTCTCTGATGAGCTAGGTCACTAATACAGGTTGCCCAGGACCATGTTTAGTTGGGATCTGGGTATCTGCATGAACAGGAACTCTGTAACCTGTCTGGGAAACCTGTGCCAGGTGTTCGGCTACCACTTTTATGACAGAAGTGTTTACTAAACTACCCATCCCTATTAAGACTTGATCATGTAAGTAATGCCAAAGTGAGAACACACATCATCTGTGATCATTCTGTGATTCTGTGAATGTTTCCTTGCAACAGGAGATCTGCAGTTTCTGTACTGGATTCTGTTTATACTGTCACTAATCCTGTCCTGAGTGATCTCAACATTTTTTTCACTATGTGCATCATCCGTGAAGCATTTACTCACGGCATAATATCCTGATATTGATTTTCATTCAAAATTCCTGCTGATTCCCAGGAGAATGATGGCAGAATATGGCTCTGGAGAGATCAATCAATATCATACTCAAGTCTCCTAACACCTAATTTTCTACATGCCTGAAGCTCAGCACTTGTAAAATTTACTGCCTGGTGATATTTTTAAACGTCCATTTTGACTTTATAAACCATTTCTCTGCAATCAGGGACTAGTTTGATATTAATTACATTGTGCAACTGGGAACTCTTGTTGTATGTGTAGTGAAATACAAACAGCGTTTAGCATCTGGATACAATAAATCAATCAAAAATTGTAACTGAAAAACAAGGCATCTATTAAAATTTATTCCACTTGTGTGGGGAGAAGTCAGCACTTTTACCTAGAAATGTCTTTAAATATTTTTTATAGACTGCTGAGTTGGTTCACAACTGAAATTTGACAGCAATAACTATGGGTTTTATTTTAAGTTCCTGTAACATAGTAATTCTGTAGTTGACTTTTTTTTTCCCCATTGTATAAAATATTTATAGGAAATAACCACCAGGTAGAAACACTTGGTGAAAGGATAAGGTGTAAAAACATGTTAGAAAATGTATAAAAATAGCACCAAGTGGTCTGTAGGATGTGGAATAAGAAAACATCCGTGTATTATCACACTCCTTGCAAAAAGGGACGACTCTCCTTTCCCTCCCCACGCTATCAACATCACCTCACATCATTATACTACTCCTCACAGTGAAGATCTGGGACACTGAGGTCTCACTACAGTGTTCCTGTAAGCTAAAGTGACTGACGTTAGGACCCAAAGGGACAATGAAAGGCTGAGCATAACACCAGAGAAATGGATAGATAGTAGACAGCTTGTGTGTATCAGTTTTGACTCAGTAAAATTTGATCTATAAATGTTAGTATCACATTTTAACTGGACAGATCATTCTTTGATGATTTCATTAGACTAATGTAAATTGTAGCTTTGCATTTAAGAAGGCTTCCCGCTTTTGCCTGCAAGATGTTGAGTATAATGTGAGTCAGCAGCAGGCACATAGACACACTCTGCTCCTTCCCCATCGAGTTTCACAATGATGTAGGTATGTTCACATCCTACATTTTGGTACAGAGTAGGGGGAAGAGCATAAAACTAAGTGGACTGAAATCAATACCTTATTTTTCCACCCATCTTTTTAACTTTTTCTGGGGTGATCTGTGTATGAACAAAATATTCAGAGACAAAGGATTCTGCTTATGACTATGCATCTGCTATCCGAGAAGGTTTAAGAGGAAACATTTGGCTCTTTTGTGATTATAGTATTTTTCTCTGGTAATTTCTGTAACATGCTAGCTGGCCTCCTACATCAACTGCTGAATGGCAACTGACAGCATATTCATGAAAAGAAATTTTTAATGGGCTGTACCATAAATAGCTGGAACTTGCTGTCTTATGTGAAAAATACAGGATATGAGTCATTATCAACAGTAGGAGACCTTAGAGCCTGTAGCTTTACGTATCTTCTGTGGCCGTGTAAGGGACTGCATTTAATCTCAGCAGCATGTGTTCATTCCAGATAGCTATAGGAGGTGACTTGGCTCACACTGGCCGGTTTTGTAGTACCTGTTGTCTAGTAAAACATACTCCACTCCTTTAAAGAAACTCCAGTTTATTTTGCAGCCACTCAATTTCTGGTACCTTAAAGTGAAAGTGAGGAAAACTCACTTGCAAGGCTTGTCTTTGGGACAAGAGAGAGGAACAGACTCACTCAGGAAGCCAGACTTCAGTTCTTTTAAGAGTTTCTGATGTCTCCAGTTTCTGCCAAAGGGATAACTTTTGTGATGTGATTGATGTCTTTCAATGAATCTTTAAAGATTTTAACTAGATTAATATTTTTAGCAGTCAAAGAGAAATTAATTGTTATTATGACAGTTCCTGTAAATCTCTATTTCTAACATTTTTAAGCATACAGTTAAAAAGCAATGTTATCTCCTTGTATTCCATTCCCAAGAGTTTTGAATTGCTTTACAGTTGAGTCTTTCACAGATAAAGAAGCCAAAGGGCAAGCTGGAAAATTTATTTTGATGTAGGGCTCAATGGGAGAATACAAAAGCAATAGTTTTAAGATCTTTTGGCCCCTGGAACTGTGCTTTAGTCATACTTTGGGATAGTTTAGCAGTAGATGCTAAGCAAATTCAAATTTAAGAGACCTTCTTGCTTGAAACCAGGGCTTGATGAACAGCTTCAGTTTTTCATATCTGGCAGATTAGTCCCCAAACGTTTTAAGATAAAAAGTTGCATGTTTAACACAAAGTGAGACAATAGTGCTGACACAGTGGCAATGGAAGTCACATTTTGGGTAATAATGCAGTTGTCTATTTCCTAGACAGTATCCAGCTACTGGGAAATGAAACTAAGCTGTTCTTGTATACATTCTGTTTCTTGTTCCTTTATGCAAAAAATGCAGCATCTTTAAAGAAAAGCATTCAATGAGTGCTTGGGGACATCTCTCCCTGTTAGCCTGGTGGTTAAATAAACTCCCGGCAAGTGTGACCCTTGAAGATCACATTTCTATGTCCCTTGTGGTTCCCAAGCCAGAAAGACTTGGAATGAAAAACTGGAATGAACCTAATAGATGTAAACTGAAAAATTACCTGGAATTTTCTTATCAAGGTTGCTGTGTTTGAGCACTGTAACAATAGATGTTTCTTCCCATCAGACCTTGCGTACTGCATTTGTTAAATTGGCCTCCACAAGGAAATGAGGAACTACTTAATTGCAATTTAAGCTTCAGACTTTCAATTGTAGCTACAGAGAAATCCCTGGGATTAGTTGAGTGAACTCTAGTTAATACTAAGGGCTCTTCTTTCAAGAATGAAAGGGAATGATTCAGCCAGGATTATGTTTATTTAACAAAATTGCTGTTCTAGATAAAAATATCTGTATTTCTTGGAACACCTGATGAATACATACATCCAAAAAAATAAAGGAGAGTTGATCTGAATCACACTTAAGTATTTAGCATGGAAATCAGTAGTTTGGGTTTGTCCCCATGGAAGAAAGGCAAGAGAAGGTTCAAGAATATGTCTGGATCTCTGATAATAATACTAACATTTTTAGGCATTAAGCATAATTATTAAATTCAAAGTAGAAGCAGTATTTGTCCTTCAAATACTGATAAGGAGTCTTTTCCAAGCAGAAGAATTTTATGGTAGGCAATCTCCTCTTTAAATTCTCATACACATATTGCCTCTTAGATGTTGATGGTGACCACCTGTACCAGGAGGGGGTTGTTCTCACATAAGCCCACTGCCTTGTGGGAAGGAGCAAATACATACAAATACCAGTTTTCTGCACGTGTTTCAATGGAAAAAGGTAAAAATGGCTTGTAACAATGCTGGTGTTCCTTGGGAAGTAGTTTGGATGTGTAAGAATATGTGCAGTGCTATTTGGTGTTATGGACCAGCAAAAGCTAACCTGAATTTTCCTTATGTACTGTGAAAACATCTGTAGCTGAACTTACTTAAATGCTATTGCTTACTTAGATCACTATACTTTTTTCAGGAACAGCATAAGGTATTCCTACAAATAGCTCTGAACTTTATGGTGCATTAGGCCATTCTGGAACACCTGTTAAGATGATTTCTGTGGATGTGACAGGTAACACTATGGAGATTTTGAGCACAGAATTATGAAAATCTGTATTGTATTTACTGTAGGAGTAATTGTATCATGACTGGAAGGAGATACCCATCTGTAGAGTGACCACAGTGGGCTGAGGTTTAAATTCCGGTCTTGAGTGGCACCCAGTAGACTCTGGTTTCCAAATGCATTTCATTACCGTAGAAGCTACATTTTCAGCTCCTGATGCAAGAATATGTCAAATGAATATTGTTCTGCTAAAGCTGCAAAATAGTTCACCACCAGGGAGGCTGCTGCAGTCATTCAGGTGGAAATCTGAAATATTTGGACTGTAGGTCTAAAGACAAAAAAATTAAAGCTGTGTCTGACTAAACTGCTTATGGCATTAGTAAATAAATAAGTAGGACAGGGCTGAGGGGCTCTTGACTAACCCTGAGCTGTCAGATGTCAGGTCATAAAAAGGATGAATGGCTATATGGTTTGTATTTTTAGATGTCAGCTTGAAGCTGATTTATAGTAGCTCTCCTGTCCTACAGCAAACTGCTTAGGGCTTCAAGGAAGGAGCTGGATGCTTTGGACTTTCCACCATGTACACAGGAGCTCAGACAGGCTTTCAGTATGAAAAGCAGAAGGTTAAATTAAAGGATTGATGTAAATACACACTCTGAAATTAGTTTCTAGCTATCTGAGATTTCTGATTCTAAGAGACAGTGTCTGAAAAAATCCTGAAATTTGGCAAGTGTCTTTGAAGATGAGTGGCAGTTGCCTTATCTCTGCCTTGATTTTCCACTTCTATTGGTGCAGTAACAATGTACAAAGTTACAGATTTCTGGCATTGCTCACCAGCCTTTAATGTGTACTTTTGCAAGGTAGCAAAATACCAATGTATATTTAATAGCTAAGAAGTTACCTGCAATAGAGCAGACATGACAAACTCTTTCATCTCCTGAATTTTTATTGATTACCTGTTACAATTGTGGAAAAGTTAAGACATGAGCCTGATTTGGATAAGGCTAGTTAACATCTGTGCTTGGTAGCTAAATGGGGATGGAAGTCATATCCTAACACCTTTTCTTTGTGATACTCTTCAATATGGGGACTAGCCATAACGTGGAGGTGTGTGTTGCTTCTGCACCATCACTCTCTATGTTCTCCATTTTGTGGCAGGCAGTGAAGCTGACTCACAGTTCAAGCAGTAGTGGCTCATGATGTTCACCATGTGGCGGTCCCAAATTTCATATATGCTTTCTTCCCATCTGGTAAGTGGATGAGTCATTTATGACTCAATTTTCTCAGCTCAGCTTAAGAATAATTCCTAATGAGTCAGATAGAATGTTTTCAGGGATTCCTGCTGTAGGAGAGCACTTCAACTTTACTGCGATCGTCTTCTCATCTCTCCCATGCTGTGAGCTACAGTCTAACTTCCAGAGCAGGATCTTTTTTTTAAAAAACCCTCAGGATTGGTGAAATTGCTGCTTTATTGAGTCATTTCTGATTTAAGCATGACTTTTAAGTTTTATCTATAGTACTTTCACTTAGTGAGGTGCAGGTCTGACTCATGGATTACAGTGAATTTCAATGTATGGAAAGCCCAGATACTGGGCCTTGTGGAGCTGCTTGTGGCATGCTGATGCAGAGACAGGACCTGCCCTTTCTGGTGGCCATGCCCACCAATGGCAAAAGATGATCGTGCTCATGGCTGTCTAAACTGGTGCGTCAGCAGCATGGATACAGGCTTGCCTTCAGCTGGAGGACATTCAGGGGGGACAATGAGGGTCACAAATTTGTTATTCCTTCTCTTGTGCACAATAAATAGAGTTGGCCTGGGCTTTTGTACTAGATATGTCTTAATTCTAGGCAGATCTTTGTATGTTGGTGCTGCATTTGGAGTGCAAGTTGAAGATAAGTCCTTGCCGTGGATGACAGTTCTATAATCCAAGAGATGGTGGGAAAAGGCAGGTGCCAGATTGCTGGCTGGCTCCTGACAGTCACTGGCAGGCTATTGATCAGTAATGGTTCCCTGGAAAATGGTTAGGACTGCCACATTTGAACTAATAAAAATTGGGCAAAATGATCTATTAGTATGCAGCAACAGTCTGAATTTGTGCAGAAAACTTCAGTGATATTCTTAAAGTTGCTAGTAAAGTCTGTAAGTTATAAAGGGGAAGTAAAGGGATGGCAGAGATATTGGTGGACTTATCTTCATATGTATATATGTGCTTTCTTGTGACATACTGCATCTAAAAGTGTATGTAAATGTACACTTCCTATACACTTCCATGTATGTAAGTGTATGCTTCCCAAATGCAGATAGTGCAGCCATGAGATGCAAATAGCTTCTCATGTCACTTACTGTTTTCCCAACCATATGGCCAGTCCTATAGGTGTGGTCCTTATGTAAGAGAGACTGTTCAACACTTTACTGCTGCAGGACAGTTCACTGGAAAGGGAGTCTGAGAGCCACTAAGGGAAAGAAATGTCAAGTTTCTTCTGTATTCAAATCTCAAATCTTTTTAATTTTCAAATAATTCCATTAATAATCAAGTTTGTGCACTTAAAATTGAATCTTTGGACTTACCTGCTTTTACTTATCTTTCCATTTAATTAGAACTAAATAGCTGTAGCTCCTAAATTCATCCTCTTGACCCTAAAGCTATTTCTTATATCCTCCCTAATTACTAAAATCTGTAAAATATAAATAGGATCCATTCCTGGTGGCTGTGTGATTGTTTAAGGTTTCACCACCAGAAATAGCATTTGCTTCACAATCTATATCTGAAATTAAATGCTTCAGTTTTTACTAAGGTTGATAATATAGCATGTAGAGGCAAAAAAAAAAGGATGGTTAACAGAAATAAGTGCATGAAAAGGAGGATTCCTACATCTGGAAGGGAAACCAAAACATTTTAATATGATCACCCAAAAATGGATCTGTTTTTTACTTTTCCACACATTTGATGGCCATGGAATGTGAAAAGTTTTATATTTAGTTCAGTTGACACCAGAAGACTGGAGAATGATGCTTAAAATAACTGGCTTTGAAGAAAGAGAATGAAAAAGACAAACTGCAGACCCCTTTGTTATGAAAATAATACTAAAAAGTCCTTTTACACACATTTTTGAAGGACAGAATACTGAAATAATCATAAACAGTTATGGAAAAAGAGACAAAAGTGGGCCAAGTAGAAAGAAATAGAACACAGGGTGAAATAAGATTACTAGGTAATACCCCCAAACGTCAGCCTACAGCCTGGTCTTGAACTTTGGTCTTACTAATAGCCATACCATAAAAAGTGGGAATGTACTGGTTTCAGTTTATTCATGCCAGAAAAGACAGGAAGTACAAAAAAGTGAGGGTGATCATAAAAATACTGCATAAAAGGAATTGCATGACCTTGTGAAATAGCAATGGGAAATTTAATGATAGGAAATGTAAGATTGTGCTTCCATGGATTAACAGTTCTGTTAGAAACTGAAGGACCACCAGTTGAAAGTGGAGAAGAAGACAGACTGTTAGTTCATAAAGAGGCACAAGAAGACATGTAACCTTGAAAATAGCAAATATGTTCCTAGGAGCAAATTGACAGACGTCATTCCAGCAAAGATGGG
The DNA here is from genome assembly GCF_012275295.1 of Melopsittacus undulatus. Classification (NCBI taxonomy): domain Eukaryota; kingdom Metazoa; phylum Chordata; class Aves; order Psittaciformes; family Psittaculidae; genus Melopsittacus; species Melopsittacus undulatus. Next base: position 37,711,985 of record NC_047534.1, read on the forward strand.
CACCCAAAGATAATTCAGTGCTGTTGAACAAGGGGCTGGTTAATCTTTACATGCTTCAGCACACTGAAGCCTTGCTTGTCAGAGCAAAAAAAGTATGCAAACTATCACTTCTCAATTCTGCATGCTAAACAGTATGCACAGATTACATGCTTCTGTGACTGTCACTCAGTAGCATTAATGTCTGTAGAGGTGACTTTTGCATCTCTACAGTGGAGATGCAAACTACTTTGCATCTCTGCACTGGAGATAATGCTACTGGTTGCAGACTTTATAGCTTGAAGAAGATACTGTTATCTAAAATGTAGTTTTCCATCTAAGTACTTTGATTTATCTACCACCAAACAGAACTACATTTCATTATTGACTTTAATGGAATTTGGAAGGGACCTAAGAATATCCTCATTGGTGTATAGTGTTTTGGAGTTGCCTTTGGAAAATCTGGTATGCAGAATTGACCAAGAATGAATGTGCAGTGATCTGCAAATAGAAACAATGGAGAAAAAGATCTCTGAACTATGTAATTGTCGTTTCACTGTATTTATAAGAAAAGGTAGGAAAAGCAGTTTCATCGTGTGCACTGCATGTTATTCTTTATTCATCACTTATATTTTCAATAGCACAAGCTGCCAAGTAAAAATACATATGCTAAATAAATATTTGGATAGTGTCCAGCATCAGGCTATACCAGTGGATCCTCCTGGATTCTTCTTTGAACTAAAACCAAAATGTAAAAGATGTTCAGATTCAGTGTTGGTTTTGCTTGAAAAGATTACATGAACTTTTTTTATTTTTCTTTGCTTTAAGAAATAATGCAATAAAAAATCAGGGCAAAACTCTCATCTTTTTTACTTTTCATCAGGTTGATAACCAAATTATTTTTTTGTCATTGAAACCTGCATAGGTTTACATACCTCACATCAAAACCAGAATCTCTAATGAAATGTGAACTAAAAAGTAGTTACTGAAATATTAACATGCTGAGCTCTGCAGCCTGGCAGTCCCACTTGCATTAAAACCCATCTTCTCTTTTCTGTCAATCGTTTATTAGCTATTTTACATTTTTTAAACTGACCCTCAGCTTCTCCACTTTAATAAGAAACTTCCACATGGTTCCTTACAGCTTGTTGAAGTCTGACTTTACAACTTGATTGCTATTTATACTCTGGATAATTTTCTAGCTCAAAAGAATTTTCTGAGACTTAAAAGCTATTTTCCTGCTTAAAGGGAAAGGTTTCTGAAATTCTTGTCCTTCCATAGCTCTCCAAGTCTGTAAGTCCGTATTTTTGCTGAAGCAAGCTAGGATTCTGCAAAAAAAGTAATGAAATTGTCATTGCTAATGACTATGCAGGTCAGTATTTCCTAGTAAGGAGAAATAGAGTGATGGATATGAACTTAAGCAACAGTAGATAAGTCTCCAATGGATAGTGGATGTAAAATGAAGATGTGGGGCTGATGTGGGGTTCGATGAATGCTGTCAAGGATCTATAACCTGAAACAATATTTACCTTAGATAATACTTTTGGATTCATTATTACTTTTTCCCTGTCCTGCTACTGGCTTGCAAATGGTACAACACAAAACCTCCACTAAATTTTCACTTTCCTCAAAGATATCCGGAGGTTTGTATGGCAAGATGTTAGTGTTAGAGAGCTCCAACTGTTCAGGCAGGGACGTCTGAGCTTTGCATGGATATTTTGGGCGAAGGCACACAAGTTACCACAAGTAATGTTACAAGAGTAATATGACTAACTGGCAGCATTGGAGAGCTGCAGTACTCAAGGTGTTGAGGGCAGAAGGCTTCTGATAAGTGAGTTACTTATAGTCTAGGAGATAATTCTTAAAACTGTTGTAACTGATCTGATTATTACTTTGAAGAATTAAGCAGGTGCATCTGCAGTTGTCATCACCTGGTACTTCTGTACTTACCTCTGCAGAAGAGTAGTGCTAGTTTCCTTTTGGGTATAAACAACTCAGTATTTTGTAGCACTATTAGGCCCAAACAAATCCCTCCACATTTAATTAGAAGTGTCAAAACAAGTTTCTGTGTGATATTTTGACCTCGTGTATCTTACAGCATTTTAAAATTGTTTGCATGTCTGGAACTGTAGATTAAAAAATCCCCACCAAAACCCCAAATTATCTTAATTCAGTTTAATTCAGTCCTTTGCACTTGCAGATTTCAAGTAATTGTTTTCTAGTCATCACTGTTATGTTATCTGTTTTCCATTTCCTTTGACGATTAGTAATAGACTGGATGTTGTCAGCAGGGATTTCCTTATACATGTAGAGGAACGGTTCTGCAAGGTATTATTGCCATGCCTGTCTGCCTTCCAAACCTCTAAGCATATACTCAGCTCACTATACAGAGGACAGATGGAACAGTAAGTCACTGGATAAAAATTCCTATTTCACTGATTAGTCCTTACTTTAAAAGTTGTCTTTGAATTTAATGCTCCATCGTGCCAAAAAGAAAGGATGACTTTCCCCACGAACACATGGCAGATAGCAGCAGCAGCATTAACTTGTTCACGTTGCTCTGGCAGTGTACTTCAGTCCTCTGCAGCAGCCATCCCCTGTGTGAGATAAAGTGCTTATCTCCATAGCTATCAGTTCTTAAAGTTTTAGTTAGCCAAAGTGAAGTGCAGGTCTACTGATGATTTTCACACCTTAATCTATTTTAAGAATTTTCTTCTTCTAGAAAACTACTAAGATTTGTTTTATATAGAACAACGCAGGTCAAATCAAAGTTATTGCGGAGATATGAACTGAAACAATGTGATAAAGTGAATGTTAATTTAGATTTTTTTCAGATTTTTTTAAAATTCTGCAATACGATTTTCCAGCTAATGATGTAATTTTTGTAGTTATATACCTGCATTTTAGAAACCTACTAAACCAATAAATTTTATCAAGAATTACATAACTCCATTTTAGAAACCTACTAAATTCAGCTTTGTGAAAGAAAAAGAGCCACCTTTCTATTTTAGTCTTTTTTTTTAACTCTATCACTCTATTTTTTATCACAAATAAGCATTTTTCCACATCTTTTCCCAATTGTGTGCTCTTTTTTTGGTGTACTTAATTAAATGACTCCAGTATGAACTGCACTAAGCTTGAGTAACATCACCAGCTGATGGCATTGTGTTGCCTAACAACTTCATAACAGTTTCTCCAATTGTACTGAGTTGCCATAGTAATATCTGCCCACTGGTGGTGGACTTGCTTGAGAAATTTAGATTAAAACAGACTAACAACATAAGGGATATATTAACCACAGCAACACCAAGAAACTAGAAATTATTTCTGTCACAAACATAAATGAAGCTCATTTTTGCTTAGGATCATCCATAATTATATGTCTGTTTTGGGAGGTCCAACATTCTGCTACTTTTTTGATGAATTTAACTATATAAATATGTGAGATGTGCACAGATGAATTCACAGAATTATTTTTTATCCATGACACCACTGTCTCCTCTTGGTTAGAGCTGACTCGATTTGCATCTTAAATTTGTGCATTATATTGTGGAAAATTCCAATATTGGACACCTAGCATGAGTATCAAATACCTGTCTCATGTGAACACTACTCAGGGATGACCAGTTTTAGTACTGTGTTTCTGCAACACACTTCTTTTTCTCTCATTTTGGTATAGAATCATGCTTTATTTTATTTCTTCAACTTGCAGCAAGTATTCTTGAGGTAATCTCATTCTCCTTTTTAAGCAGTGCAGTTATTTGACGATGATAAAAGAGAGAGAGATATAATGTTTGTGGATATGATTAATTTTTTTATATTAAAATACCTGAGTTCTGAATACATCTGAGTATATTTTAATGTGTATAATATTTTAATGTATATGCTAAAGTTGTAGGGTTGAGGTTTTTCTGCCTTGGAAAGCTAATGTAGCAACTTTAGCCCAGTAATAATTATTAGCCCATCTGTTTTGCTTCACCGTCCTATTCAGGCAGATGGAAAAAAAAACCCAAATCACTGTCTGCAAAAGACAGGAGCTTTTTCTTTGGATACACATTTCCAGAGTTCTGTTTAATGCAATAGATTGAGAGAACCCTTTCCCTTCTGCAATTTGTCTGTCCGTTTAGGTTTCCTGGATTAAAATTCAATTTAGTCAAATACTTGGACGAAATGATGCTTTAATTTGGCCTCCCTAACATGGATTTTTCCTCCCCAGGCAGCAAGCGATTGCTTTTCTCAGTATGCTCTGTAAGTGTAGTATTAAGGGATAACTGACCTAGGTTTCTGTCTTGAAACCACAGTGTCAAAATCTCCATTTGGGAGGTATCAAATTGTCCCCTCCCTCTCTGCCTTAACTATCTAAAATAAAATGTGATCAGAGTGGGACCTTGTTTAAACAGAGAGAGCATGGAATATTAGCTGCTTGCTGATGATGTGTTTGCTTAGCAATTTGCAGGCTATCATTCTGATTAATAATAAAAAAATAAATCACTGTATCTATGGAAACAAAGTGTGGAAAATAGCTTTTTACATCTGAGGAATGTTCAAGGAAAATGGTTAGGTAGTCTTAAAAATCATAGCAGCTGTCTTCAGGGCAAAACTCAGGGCATTGCTTGTGTAAAAAGGAATGTAGCAATGTGCAACATTTTAACTGCGTTCAAATCAAAATTGTTTTAGCAAATTATATTCATGTAAATCATTGCATCTGGGTTGTGGTTTTTCTTTCCTTATGCTTGTATGAATTGACATCTCCTAAGTAAGGAGATGTACTAATAGAAGTTTTAAATCATATATATTGTTAATGAATTGCCTCAACTCATTGTAAAAGAAATTAAAATTGCTAGATGAGCAAAAGAAACAGTATTTGCACCAAATCTGAGACTGATTTTGCTTTCTTGAAGAGCCTCTGCATGGAAATGTGCCTTCTTGCCTGGCTTCTTGCTGTAGAATTAAGCAAACCTATATATATTCTTCTCTACTTCTTTATCATTTTATTTTTTCTGGCTAAAATTGCATCCAACAAACAACAATAGAATTAAACTTTGGTAGGGATGTTAAGGATAACAGGAAAGGATTCGATAGCTACATTGCAAATAAAAGACAGACTAAGGACAATGTGGACCCTCTCTGGAAGCTATCAGGAGAACTAGCTACCCTGGATCTGAAGAAATGTGAGGTTCTTAATGACTTCTTTGCCTTGGTCTTCACTAGCAAATGCTCTGACCATACCACCTAAGTCTTGGAAGGCAGACACAGGTACTGTGAGAATGATGACCCTGGGCCCACTGTAAGAGAGAATCTGGTTCGAGACCATCTTAAGAATCTGAACGTACACAAGTCCATGGGACCTGATTGAAATCCATCTACGGGTCCTGAAGGACCTGGCAAATGAAGTTGCTAAGCCACTGTCCATCATATTTGAAAAATCAGGGCAGTCAGGTGAAGTTCCTGATGACTAGAAAAAGGGAAATATAACCCCCATTTTTAAGAAGGGAAAAATGGATGACCCGGGAACTACAGACCAGTCAGTCTCACCTCTGTGCCTGGCAGAATCTGGGAGCAGATTCTCTTGGAAGGCATGCTAAGGCACATGAAAAACAACAAGGTGCTTGGTGACAGCCAGCATGGCTTCACTAAGGGGAAATCCTGCCTGACCAATCTGGTGGCCTTCTGTGATGGGGCTATGGAATGGATGGACAGGGGTGGAGCAGTCGATGTCATCTACCTGGACTTGTGCAAAGCATTCGACACTGTCCCACACAACATCCTTGTCTCTAAATTGGAGAGACATCAATTTGATAGGCGGACCACTCGGTGGGTAAAGAACTGGCTGGATGGGCGCTTGCAAAGAGTTGTGGTCAGCGGTTCAATGTCCGGCTGGAGATCAGTAATGAGTGGTGTTCCTCAGGGATCGGTGTTGGGACTGGTCTTGTTTAATATCTTTGTCACTGACATGGACAGTGGGATTGAGTACGCCCTCAGCAAGTTTGCTGATGACACCAAGCTGTGTGGTTCGGTTGATGCACTGGAGGGAAGGAATGCCATCCAGAGGGACCTTGACACGCTTGTGAGGTGGGCTGATGCCAACCTCATGAAGCCCAAAAAGCCAACTATATTCTGGGCTGCATCAAAAGGAGCATGACCAGCAGTTCGAAGGAGGTGATCCTGCCCCTCTACTCTGCTCTTGTGAGACCTCACTTGGAGTATTGTGTGCAGTTCTGGTGTCCTCAACATAAAAAGGACATGGAACTGTTGGAACAAGTTCAGAGGAGAGCCATGAGGATGATCAGGGGACTGGAGCACCTCCCATATGAAGACAGGCTGAGAAAGTTGAGGCTGTTCAGCCTGGAAAAGAGAAGGCTGCCTGGAGACCTCATAGCAGCCTTCCAGTATCTGAAGGGGACCTATAAGGATGCTGAAGAGGGGGGACTCTTCATTAGGACTGTAGTGACAGGACAAGGGGTAATGGGTTAAAACTTAAACAGGGGAGGTTTAGATTGGATAAAAGGAAGAAGTTATTTACTGTTAGGGTGGTGAGGCACTGGAATGGGTTGCCCAGGGAAGCTGTGAATGTTCCATCCCTGGGGTTGTTCAAGGCCAGGCTGGACAGAGCCTTGGGTGACATGGTTTAGTGTAAGGTATCCCTGCCCATGGTAGCGTGGTTGGAACTAGATGACCTTAAGGTTCTTTCGAACCCTAACTATTCTATGATTCTATGATCCTGTATTTTAGGAAGGCTGCTGGAATTAAAAAATCTGTCTTTAAAGATGTGTTTTTTCCCTATGCTTATTGACTCCTAGAGATTATTATTTGATGTGCTCAAAGCGTTTTGTTGTCATGTGCCACTATCAAAGGAAACACAGCAATCTTTTGTGTTGTTTTTAGGACAATTAGGTGACTGAGTTTACTCATCTTCTCTAGTACTGCTGATGGACGAGGAAGCTCATAATCTTCCTCAGTTATCATGCTTCCATTCGTATTACAAATATGTCTTGGAGAATGTGAACTTGATTCCATTTGGTGGAGGGTTTGTAAGATTTGCTTCAGGAACACACATAGTGCTTTCCAGCCACCAAGTGGTGGTTGATTTGAGACTAGATCAGAGCTTCTCTAGAGTAAATCTCCATGACACACATGTAGAGGAGACATGATGCCCTCAGCTGTACAGATTTACTCCTATTGCAATCAGTTGTTGAGGTAATTAACTGAGCTGTGAGTTGACTGGAATAAAAACCCAGCTCCAGAAGGATAGCTCTGACCAGGGCATTTTTCCTTAGAAAAAAGAAAGGAGCAAGCTGATTTTATATTTCACTATCTATCTCCACTGTTTTATTAAGCATGTTCTGTGACAAATTATCATGAGTGAAAAAAATATCACAAGAGAATATTGAATTTTGCTAGTGATATAGTAGGATAATATATTTTATAATTCAAGTCCTTTCTTGCAGGATGTTTCTGTTAGGCCAAAGGCCTTGCCTGTTGATTTGCTTAAAGATAGAGCTTAAATTGGAAGAATAAACAAAAGCTTGTTGAATATATCTTACTTTGGTCCCCATTAAGCTGGAAACAGATCTGAAATCCTGTGTCCATAGTAATTTCTAATGACTTTGGGTAAAGGCAAAAGAAGGGAGCTTTACTGAATGTACACTTGTAGCAAGAGCAGAAGGGAACAGCTTTTTACAGTTTTGTTTTCCAGTGAAATACTATTCCTCAGGGGCCAGTAGAGGCATTTGGGTGTGATGCAAGTTGAAATGAGGTGCAAGAGCACTGTGGTGGCACAGCCTCTAATGCTTCTTGTGAAACCAGCCTCTGCTGATGGCAGGAGAGTGGCTGAAGGGGCTTTTCTGTAACTATGTCCCATTTAGATTGATTGCAAAGTTTGGTTTTCATTTAAAACTCGTATTTCTTGGCTGCACACTGTGTTCTAGGGTAAAGAAGCTTCTAGAAGTAAAGTAGTACTAGTGAGAGTCAGTCTTGGGAGCTTTTATTTAAGTCCATCTTGTAACCAGAATCTGAATGTTTATTTAGAGGTTAGGGGTCTTTAATTTGATCTGGCCTACACCTTCTTGTAACAGCAGTGGATCAGTTAGTGGGGAACAAAAAATAGATATAAAGAAGGAAGAAAATATGATGCAACACATAAAACTAAAAGAAATGAACAGGCAGACAACAATACATATTTAGAATACATCACGTATATTTAAGATGCATAATATATTTAAGATATAATGCAATAGAATTGAAACGTTAATGGCCAAAATATACATGAGCCTTTGAATGTTTTAATAGTTTTTAAGGGCCCATGTAAGGCATTAAACTTCTTATATTTTAAAACTGCTGTTACTTCACTGATGGACTATGAATGTTTATTTGCTTGAAAAGAAACTGAGCTCAGTGAGGAATCCAAATATATTGCAAAGGTTCTAGCTAAATTCACACCTTTTCTCTGTATGTCAAAAAACTTGTTTACATGGCTTAAAATATTTTAGCAGTTAAGTATTCTAGAATTTATGGGCAGCTGAGTTTGGAAAACATTCATATGGAGGCATTACAAAGTGATATAACATGATCTGCAAAAGTGTGTGTGAAGGATTACGCTGTGTTTTATCTAGCCATAAGGAGCAAAGTGCTCCATAGTGGATGGCACAGCAGAGTTTTTCTGTGAGAAAGACTTTTTTTGTTCTGTTTTGTTTCCATATGCTTCCAGATATGGTAAGAGTTTATGGGAGTGTTTCCAGATCATCCTTGTGAGCTATACTGTGCGTGCAGTTTGGGCAGTCAAATGTCTGCAAATGTGTCTGCATGTTCCAGACAATGTTGGATTGGTTTTCCAGTGCAATTCTCTTCAAGGGACACAGATTGAATTCCAACAAGTGAGGCAGGGACTTTGAAAAACGAACAGTCCTAACATAGAGAGTCTTTAGATTTCTAGCACTGAGAATTTAAAAAAAACCCAAACCCACCACAACACAAAACCCCCTAAAAGGAACCAAAACCCAAAACACTCCACCCTCTAAAAAAATGATCCAAACCCCTGCCAAACAGAACAACAAGTCCTCAAGATGTAATGTGTACCAGATAGCTGAAAAAAAAGCCTTTTTCCATTTTGGCATCCTGATTTCCCTTCTCCTTCTTTAAGAAACATGTCAAGGAATGGATGAAAATGGTAAATATTACACCAGCAAGCCTATGACACGGGACACGTGCTTCACTTCTGCTTACTAAAGGGGAGTCTGAGACATGGGGAGACAAACAAGTTAGGCAAGGTCATACAGATAACCTCTGACAAAACCAGAGACCCGCTTCCCTGATTCTCAGGCTGGTGCACTTAGAAATTGCCAGTGTTCCCATTATTAAACCAATTTATTGAGAAGATGGCATCACTGATAATATGTAAAAATTAAAATTATGAAATATTTGAGGAGGATCTTGAAAAGTCTCCTGCTAGATTAATGTTGTTTCTCTAACAAAGTTTGTCCAGACACCAGAATATTACTTACTTAGGTTATAGGAAAAGTTATATCCTCAGTACATAAATAAAAACAACTGCAAAGAGTACTTTTATTTTAAATCTAGCAGATATGACTGATTTACCACAGTATGATTTGTGTAAGTTACCCTGCTCTTTTCAAAAAATGCATTGCAGCAGTTCAGAATTTCAAGTTCAGGTATCTTTACCAGTGAGTATAAAGGAAGTTTTATGAGAAAATAGAACATATTATTAGGATATCTCATCTATTAAGCAAATAATTTTAAAAGCTCCTCTGTGTGTGTATGTATCTATATCTGGTTTAGAATTGTTTATATTGTACATTTACTGTGGTATTGGTAAAAGACACTGAATATTCATCTGCAGAAGCCATATAGAAAAATGTAAGAATAAAGGATTGTTAAACTTTGAATTTTATTTGGACGTTTAGTGTCTGTGGAGATACAAACAGTGCAGTTACAATATCACAATTTACTTAAAAAGTCATTTGACTTTAATGTTTCAAAAAGGTGCTAAAAATAGAAAGGACTACTCTTGCGTCTTCTCAAGTAGGGTGGATAGGGAAAGCATCCCATGTTTTAATTTTGTATTTTCCTCACAGACTTAACATTCTCATCAGTATTCTCATGCACATGTTTTAGTGTACCAGAATGAATTCTTTGTGAAACGTAAGAGGGGTTGAATGGATATGTGATAGCATAAACCAACTAAAATTAGTAAGTACCATCATTCTGTACTGTGTATCACAATAAAAATAAATACGTAAAAATGGACTTTAAAATAATGGACGTAAGCGGAACATGCCTTTGTCTACAATATAGTAAAAACATGAAAATGTTTTTTCTGATTGCAAGTAGGCTTTGTTGAGATGAACTGATTGAGTGGTGCGAGCAATTTGTAACAGTGGCTTATGGTTTGTATTTACAGAAGGGTACATCTTGCACCAATTCAAATAATAGGTGTTCATATAGAAAACATTACATAATCAAACCTCAAAACACTAGTGCCCTGTCACATGAATGTCTTTTAAAATACAACATTGGCTGTTTTGGGCTTTATTTTTATAAAGGGAGTTTTCTGCAAGTAGCTGAGAGAGAAAGTGGAATATAGAAATTATTTTAATCTTGAACATATTTTATTATTTGTGCTATGTTGCTTTAAGTTTTGCTGCAGGCAGCTGTTTGTGATTTTGGAATTTATTTTCCTTCATCAGATTGCTTTTCTTGCATAATATTAGAATGTTGCCAAAGTATTTTTGCTAATAGATATAAAATATCTAATGGCTTGTTTGGAAAAGAGTTTTGTTTTAGCTTTGCACTTTCATTGTTATAGCAGGGACAAGGTAAGTGCCAGTTCAAGCCACATTTCTGTACTAAGTACCAAGAAAACAACACATGGTTGACTTCCCGTCCCTGTTTATCTTTTCTTACAGAATTGTTTCATCACTTCATAGATGCATCAGTTTGTTCACTTTTCAATTATCAAACGAGTATTAAATTTCTACTCTCATTAAACCTCAACAGTGTATTTATGTTAACTAGTCAAAATTACATTACAACTTTAGGGTGCTCATAAAGATGATTACACATATAAATTTTGCTCCAATTGCTGTAAATTCTCTTAGGATTTTTGTCTGCACATTCATTAACTTGCATGCTGCATTTAATGGAAAAACAAACCTCTCTTAGTTTTAACCACTGGAATGTACTTCTTTTAAAAGCTACTTATTTTAAGGCAAAATGAACAGTGTTCCAACACGTTGATTATTAAATAGTCTGTTCTGTAATGCAGTGTGAGCAAATGTTATCTCCATCTGTGGTCTTCACTGAAGAATAAATAAGGGAGAACTTACATCTAAGAACATTTTGAATATGATGCATTTGCTGTTGAAAAGGCCAAGCTTATGGAACTTTTGTACTGCAGGATTAATACGTGGAAAATGTGGAGACTGTATTTGTTCATATAAATGAGACCACAGATAAGGAAGAAAGGAAGACAGAAAATTTTGGAGTTAAAATAAACTTGGATATCAATGTCTCATTGCTATGCTAGCATGCATTTCACTTAACAGCTTTGGATCCTAAAAATCTTCTTTAGGATAAAGGTACATTGAATATATTCCATGATTTACTGTAATTTAGTTTTGAGGATTCTTCTCATGCCTCTGTTCCTTCCCAGTCTTAAACTCTGTGTGGCAACAGGATGATCTAATTCTTTTTATGTAGAAAACCAAAATTACTAGAAATATAGGGCCCAATTTTAATGTGTTAGAGAAGTAAAAAGCATCTTCAGTTATACCTAAAACCAGTGGGATTAAATCAGTGATTCCTGTGGTCAAAGGTTTAGCTAAGAACTCCGATTTCTATGGTTTGGTTTAACATAAAATTTAGACTATATTTTTTTCTAAAATAGGAATTAAAAAAGCAGAATATTGATGCTACATATAACAAAATAAAAAACAACAAACAAACTTTTTTGTGGGTTTTTTTTGTTTGGTTTTTTTTTGTTCTATACTAACTGAAGAGACTGCTAAGTCAGTTTTACGTTCACTCATGTGTACCATATCTGTCATGGAGAACCCAGCCTCAAGCAAGTACACTACAGAGTTATGCACCTGTGCTGTTATGTCCGTGAAATCCTTGCAACTGCCCTTGAGTGCTTAATGATCAAGGAGAAACTGGTTCATAAAGTGGCACATGAAGGGGCTGACTTGTCCCATGGAAAATTTAGCTCCTTCAGATTTAAAGGACAAATCCAAAACTAAATCAGCTAACTCTAAAGAATTTTGACTTTCAAATATTGCAACATATTAATTATAGATGAGTAATAATACCAGTAATATTGTTACAATGGACTTACAATGAACAATGACTAAAATGCTACTGGGAGGATTAGTTCTTTTTCCTATTTCTGTAGGGGCCAGCAGCTACACCCTCTGACAGATGGCTTGGATTGCATTGTAGTTTAATACAGAGCATAAAGATACTTCATAGCTTCAGAAAAACTGATAGAAGAACTGGATGCCTTCAGCATGTAGTGTCAGGGTGATGCGTGAAAGGCCACCTACCTGTCATTGTGCACTGTCTAGCAAGTGGTAGCTAATGGCTATTGGAACCCACTGCAGCCTGCTCATAGCTTGCTTAGTAACTGCCCTGAAACAGCCACTGTAGGCAAAGCTGACTTGCTGGGTTAGCAGGTCTGCAATTTAGACTGTAAGCAGATGTGTCTGGGGAAGCGTCTTCAGAAAGATATTGATGTGTTTCAGATTGTGCTCTGTCTTAATTACTTTGAAGTACTTCGACAGTTACACTTTTTATTAGTCACTTTTCTAAAATTCAGTATGCAATTAATGCCTATTTCCAAGATGTTTTGTTTATCAGTTAATTAAAAAGCCAAAGTACTCTTTTACAAATTTATTCTCCTGTTTACACTTTTTGTTCAGCAAGTGGATTCTTGGCATGGGATCAAATAACTGTGTTTTCTGTATAATTAAGTCCTAAATGTACGTATCTGAGAAAGACAAAAATGAAAGGAATAGGAGGATAAAGTGCAAAGATTTAATTTCTTCAAAGTGGCTGTCTTGTAAGTTCATTATTATTCTTGATGCTGTTCTTGCTTTAAAAAAAATACCATGTCTGATTAGGAACAATTTATTCAGAGAGCATAAATTCATTGCAGAATTCTTCTTAGATTTAAACTCCATGTTATTGCTGGGATTTTGAAGACAGTTATGTGAACAGATTATGGGTAAAAAATTATCTCTATGTTAGCATGATCAGTGATGAATGTTTTGGTTTTGTTTCCTGTTGTTTGTTTTCTTTGCCGTTGCCAGTTTATTTTGCTTTTGTTTCTTTTCAATTTCAGTTTACCAGCATGTCTGTAAATATTTTGCATCATCCTTTGGGATGCCATGGGTTTACACTGATTTTGGATTAGGTCTATTTTTACTTACACTGAAGTTGCAATAAGAATTTTGAACATAAATCTCACAAAGTTTTTCGCTTTTGTTTTTGATGCATTAAGAAAAAGGCTTTCTAAACTGCTGTCTTCATCCAAATGGCTGAAGCCTCGTACACAAAATGAAACAAAGAGCTGCTTTGGAAAAAAAATGGAGGACTATGAGAAATTTGTGATAGTTTATACGTTTTAGCAATAAATTTCTAGCAATAATATTTGTTTAATCCACCAGATACTTGCTATTAGAAGTATGTAGAGAATAGGAGGAATCAAAAATTCTGGACAAAAATGCTTCCACAGAACAAAATATTTGTTAGTTATAAAAGGCTGCATTTGTTTGAAACTTGCACCAGTGCCAAGCATAATTTTGGTTTGCTGCCCTTGATGCCTTGGCCTGGTATTAATTTGCTGTATAGGGTTATGCAGTGAAAGCTGGCCACCATTTCTTCTCTTCTATGTTATTTTGTGCCAGAGATACAGCTCCCTTTATCACAGGCTATAATCTCTAACATTTGGCTGAGCTTTATGTAAACTAGGGTATACCAAATATTTCACATTCATAAAGATTCAGTTTAGAATAATAAACTTTCACCTGCAAGTGATATGAAAAAGTATTAGAAAAGGGTTTTAAAGGATGTACTTACACTAACTCTGTGTCCTCAATTGTGTTTTACAGATGCACAAACAAGCAGTTAATTACAGATAGGGTGAAGTTATCCACAATGGCCTTGGTTAACTTCTTCATTTATGGCCTACCCTTGTGTCCCCTTGGTGCTGCACCTGTCTTTCCTTCTGTAAGAAAATACTGCTCCACATGCCTCCAGCTGCCAAGGAATCCGTACTGGGCAGGCTTTTAAAAGGTGGGTGCTCTTGTCTTTTAAAATTCTTGCAACTCTAAATCCACCTCTTTGAAAAGAAATCAGTTGTTTCATGGCTAACATGGTTGGGCTTTATTGTCTAAAAAAGTAATTTGGAAGAAAACTTTCTCTGGGGTTTATTTGCCTTTAGCAAAGACTGTGACCCAATTCAAACTGTTCTGACCAAGCAGATCAGGCTAGCTTTTGAAACTCAGTCATCTCAACTTTAATCTTTCACTATTTTGTGATGAAATCTAAGCCCATTTGTGTTTTATCTCTTTTTCTTCTCCTCTTCTTTCTCCTTTAACCCCCCCACCCCAAAAAACCCCCCCACCCCAACAACAAAACAACAAACCAAAACAAGAAAACCCTAACACACAAAACCAGCCAAACACCCCCAACCTCATACCTCTACCCCCTAGTTATTATGGCTGTTGGCAGAGGTCACAGCTGAAGAAATTTCTCCCCTTTTCTTTCTTCAGAAGGAACAGATGTAGACTGAGGAAAGGTAATGGGGAATTAAAAAAAAATGCCTCAATAGAAGTTCCAGCATTTTAGGAAGTGGTTGCAGTGTGGGAAGAATTGTTTTTATCTGCCAGTAATTGTGTGGGGCAGTGTTGAGAGATGACATTTATTTTATTAAAACAAGTAATAACTCCGTTTGCCTTCTCAGTGCTTATTTTAATTAAGGTCAGCAACTTTGTTAACACAGAATTTTTTGGGCATATTCAGAGGCCACAAAGGGAATCTGTCTATTACTGCATCTTTCAATTATTTTTTTATAAATACCATTATGTATAGTCAATTGTGGTATTCTTACGAACAGAAATTTAATTTGAAGATATGTATTGGTTAGGAATGTAAAACTAAGGAAATGTACATAAGTAACTTTTTCACTGATGAGCACTTTCTTTTTTCAGTGATCAGCCCAAGGGCCATAGACATATTGAATAACCTTATGTTCTGAGTGACTTAGCAAAAGGGTTTTCTGCATATTCTCTAGACTTCCAATCTAAGGGATAGGAGATAATTTACCAAAATGCTCCTGGGTATGGATTTTATCTTTCTCCGTGTTTTACTTTTGGGCATACTCATTTCTGTAACGCTTGCCCACCTTTATAGGCTTTTTTTAAAATGCTGTAATTAAAGAAAAAAAGTAGAATAGAGTATGTGTATGTTTCATTGTGACTGAGAAGTATTCACCCTCTCAGATACTTAAAAATAGAAATCCTAGGAACTATGAAAATGCACACTAATGAGGATTAATGAGCTGTTACATAAGTTAGTAATTAATTGATTTGGTTAAATATCAGTCTGTATGACCAAATGCAGTTTTTTTCATGCAAGTAATGTTTTTTGCATATGCAAATATATGTACTTGGAGCTTTGTCAGTCCCTAGCAAATTCCAATGTGTTTTTTTGAGAGATTGTAGAAGGCTCTGCCAAGTGTACTTTCATACAATTTTTCTCAGCAAAATTGGAATCTAAAAATTTACCAAGAAAGCTTCAACTCATGTAACTTCTTGCCAGTTTTGCAAAGTCAGTAAGAGGAATGAGGCAAATACACTTTGATGTTTACCATAAAAAAGTAAAATAAATAAAATTACATTTAGTCTTCCTTTTCCAATTGCCACAAATCTAAAATCTTGCTAAATGTCATGGACATGGCAGAGGTTTTCCCCAACCTGGATTTTCCTTTTCTCCTGTGCTTTGCTCACTATGCCATACATCACTCTTTAGTGATAAGTACATTTTCACCATGTCAATATAGCAAAAGTTATCAAATCGTGACAAAATCCATGTGTCTATCTAAAAGAAAAAATGCTTTCAAAAGAACTTTAAAGCCTGTGCAGATACTTACTTGGAAGGGCATAAACCATGTTAATATTAAGCAACATCAAATAGAATGTTGTCCCAAGCCAGTTTAACATATATTTCATCTGTCCTTGATTTTAAGAACTGTTTACAGATAACATATTTGGTTAAGTTACTTGTAGATAATGTCAGTCAGATGAATCTGAATCTGCAGAAGGCATTACTTTTACTAAAGCTTCACTGAAATTAAATTTGGAATTTGAATTGATGCCCAGGAATGATCTCAGCCATAGCAGATTAAATTTGCTAAGGTCTCTTCATTTTAAATGTGTTTTTAAAACAATGCAGATAATTTTTCCAGGCTTCATCCTTTTAATGTTTTTAGCCTTTGTTTGGGCTAAATGAACCATTATACTTTGGGTTATTGAATATTAATTTAAATCTATTTTATAATAACTGCATACAAATGCATGGATTTAATAGAAGCATTTTTTCAACAACAGTTTTAAAGTATTGTAAAATTCAGTCTTTTATCTGTCTTTTGCATACTGTCATAATTGTTCTTTTATATTTTGGAGGAATAAGTAAAGGGAAAGGCA
Organism: Melopsittacus undulatus; assembly: GCF_012275295.1. Taxonomy (NCBI): domain Eukaryota; kingdom Metazoa; phylum Chordata; class Aves; order Psittaciformes; family Psittaculidae; genus Melopsittacus; species Melopsittacus undulatus. The sequence goes on from NC_047534.1 coordinate 37,728,679, forward strand.
GAGAAATAATAACTGAAGTGCAGTAATGTTTATTACTTATCCTTAAAAATTAAATACACAAAATAGTTCTTCAAATAATTAACTGTGAGAACGGTATATAATATGTAGGAAAATAGTTAAATAATTAAATTCTGTGTCTCTGATAATACTGTGTATTATATATACCTGGCCGGGATTTTGTATTATTGTAGGAAGATAATTTTGGTTTTGTTTCATCTGGTGACAGTGGTGTGATCTGACTAAAGCCTGAAAATTGGTAGCCTTTTTATTTCTATCCTATGGTATATTAATAGCAGCTATCATTATTATTTTTATTTAATCTGCTAAAATTCTTAATAACATAATTAAATCATTTGCATCCTGCAGCAATGAGTTCTGCAGGTAAATTATATTTTCTGTATCCTGCTACTGGGGGCAATGTGAAGTGTTCAGATGTCAAGTAATTCTTTAAAAGAACTTTCAAGTAATTGGAAATGAAAAATCACAACTTACTGCAGTGCAAAGGGCAGCTTTGCTTATACAGCTTTATCACAGAATCACAGAATACCAAGGGCTGGAAGGGACCTCGAAAGATCATCTAGTCCAACCCCCCTGCAAGAGCAGGGTAACCTAGAGTACATCACACAGGAACTTGTCCAGGTGGGCCTTGAATATCTCCAACGTAGGAGACTCCACAACCCCCCTGGGCAACCTGTTCCAGTGCTCTGTCACTCTTACAGTAAAGAAGTTCTTCCTGATGTTAATGTAGAACCTCCTATGCTTCAGTTTACACCCCTTACTCCTTGTCTTACCACTGGATATCACTGAAAAAAGCCTAGCTCCATCATCCTGACACCCACCCTTTACATATTTGTAAACACTGATGAGGTCACCCCTCAGTCTCCTCTTCTCCAAGCTAAAGAGACCCAGCTCCCTCAGCCTCTCCTCATAAGGGAGATGTTCCACTCCCTTCATCATGTTTGTGGCTCTGCGCTGGACTCTTTCAAGCAATTCCCTGTCCTTCTTGAACTGGGGGCCCAGAACTGGGTGCAATATTCCAGATGCGGCCTCACCAAGGCAAAGTAGAGGGGGAGGAGAACCTCTCTTGCCCTACTAACCACGCCTTTTTTAATGCACCCTAGGATGCCATTTGCCTTCTTGGCCACAAGGGCACATTGCTGGCTCATGGTCATCCTCCTGTCCACCAGGACCCCCAGGTCCCTTTCCCCTTCACTCCTTTCCAGCAGGTCAACCCCCAACCTGTACTGGTACATGGGGTTGTTCTTCCCCAAATGCAAGACTCTACACTTGCTCTTGTTGAATTTCATCAACAAGATGGTCTCGCTGAATGGCCTTCTTGTGTGTCAGCCACTCCTCCCAGTTTAGTGTCATCAGCGAACTTGCTGAGGGTACACTCAGTTCCCTCATCCAGGTCGTTGATGAAAATATTAAACAGCACTGGTCCCAGCACCGACCCCTGAGGGACTCCACTAGTCACAGACCTCCAGCTAGATTCTGTGCCATTGACCACAACTCTCTGCCTTCTTCCTTTCAACCACTTCTTGATCCACCTCACTACCTGATCGTCAAGCCCACACTTAGCTTATCTATGAGGATGCTGTGGGAGACAGTATCAAATGCCTTACTGAAATCAAGAAAAACCACATCTACCGCTCTACCATCATCCCTCCACCTAGTCACTTCCTCATAGAAGGCTATAAGGTTGGTCAAACATGACTTCCCCTTCATAAAACCATGTTGGCTGTTCTTAATAACCCCCTCATCCTTGATATGCCTAGAGATGGAGTCAAGAATAAGTTGTTCCATCACCTTTCCAGGGACTGAGGTAAGGCTGAACGGTCTATAATTACCTGGGTCCTCTTTCTTGCTTTTCTTATAGACTGGTGTGATATTTGCCATCTTCCAATCCTCAGGCACCTCTCCCATTTCCCACGACTTACCACAGATGATGGAGAGTGGCCTAGCAATGACCTCCGCCAGCTCCCTCAGCACCCGTGGGTGCATTCCATCCGGACCCATTGATTTATAGACGTTCAGATTGCATAGCTGATCCCTAACCCAATCCTCATCTACCAAAGCAAACTCCTCCTTTGTTCTGACTCCTTCTGGGGCTACAGGAATCTGGGGCCCCTGGGGAGAGTCTGCAGGAGTAAAGACAGAGGCAAAGAAAGCATTCAGCACTTCTGCCTTCTTTGTGTCCTCTGTCTCCAGGGCACCCACCTCATTCAACAGCGGGCCTATATTGCCTCTTGTGTTAGTTTTATTTGCTATGTATTTGAAGAAGCCCTTTCTATTGTCCTTAATCCAACTAGCAAGATTAATTTCCAAGGAGGCCTTAGCTGTCCTAATTGCCTCCCTACATCCTCTAACAACTGTCCTATATTCCTCCCAAGTGGCCAGCCCCTCCTTCCATAATCCATGGATTCTCCTTTTCCACTTGAGTTTGCCCAGCAGCTCCTTGTTTAACCACGCTGGTCTCCTAGATCCCTTACTGGATTTCCTACTCATTGGGATGCTCTGATCCTGAGCTTGGAAGAAGTGGTCCTTGAATGCTGACCAACTATCATGAGCCCCTTTAGTGCCTAGTACCCTTTCCCATGGGACTTCCCTTAGCAGTTGATTGAAGAGGCCAAAGTTGGCCCTTCGGAAATCCAGAACTGTGGCCTTGCTAGGTATTCTATTCCTCCCACACAGGATCCTCCACCATCTCATGGTCACTGCAGCCAAGGCTGCCATTGACCATCACCACTTCAACCAAACCCTCCTTGTTGGTGAGTACTAAATCTAGCAGCACTCCTCTCCTAGTTGGTTTGTCTACCATTTGCATTAAGAAGTTATTGTCAATGCACTGGAGGAACCTCCTAGACTGTGAATGATTGGCTGTGTGAGTCTTCCAGCAAATATCAGGGTAGTTAAAATCCCCCATGAGGACTAAGGCATGTAGTCACGAGGCTACTTCCAGTTGCCTGTAAAAAGCCTCATCAACTCCTTTGTCCTGATCAGGAGGTCTATAATAGACTCCCACAGCTGTATCACCCATACCAGCCTGTCCCTTAATTCGTACCCACAGACATTCCACTTTCTCCTCATCTGCCCCTGGACAGAACTCAATACATTCTAGTCGCTCTCTCACATAAAGAGCAACTCCACCACCTCGATTTGCTGACCTATCTTTCCTAAAAGGGACATAGCCATCCATGAGCACATTCCAGTCATGTGAGCTGTCCCACCGTGTCTCTGTAATTGCCACTAGGTCATAACCTTTAGACTGCACACAGACTTCTAACTCCTCCTGTTTATTCCCCATGCTGCGTGCATTGGTGTACAGGCATTTCAGGGAGCGAGCAGAGCACGCTGATGGCACCCTTGGGAGGTGGGAGGCCTTTTGGTCTTCATTAATAGTAGGACAATTCCTCACTAGTTCAGCTACGACCCCCTCGCACTTTGAATCTAACCTGAAGCTCTGTGAGTTAACTCTGCTAACTCTTGTCCTAGTAACCTTTTTCACCTGCGGGACAGGGTCTAAACTATCCTTTCCCACAAATGAAACAATAGATGATAGTCCTCCCTAGTCCGCCATCCTCCAAGCCCTAGCATGTTTCTCTTGGGCTTGTCCCTAACAGGCTCAGTTAAATCCCCTCCCCCCCTTCATATCTAGTTTAAAGCCCTGCTAACCCCTGCCCCAAAACCCTTTTCCCCCTCTGACACTGGTGTATCCCACCTGCCACCAGCAAACCAGTTGTCTCATACAGCAGCCCATGATTGAAAAATCCAAAACCCTGCCTATGGCACCAGTCACGTACCCATACATTAATCTGCAGAATCTTCCTATTTATCTCTTCACCCTTGCTTGTAACAGGTACAGAGGCAAACACCACTTGTGCTCCAGACCCTTTAACCAGCCGTCTCAGGGCCCTGAAGTCTCTCTTCATTGCCCGTGCCCTCCTTGTAATAATTTCATCACTGCCAACCTGAAAAACCAGCAGCAGATGGTAGTCAGAGGGATGCACCAGATCAGAGAGTTTCTTTTTAACATCTCTAATCCGAGCCCCAGGTAGGCAGCAGACTTCCCTGTGGGATGGATCCATGGTGGCAGTACTTTGATGAATGTTAGAATTATAAAGCCCCAGATTTAGATGGAAGGGACCTTGGGAGGTCATGTAGGCAGACATGATCAAGGTACTCGGGGACTTGTCCAGCTGAGCCTTGAACACCCCATATGTTGGCAATTCCACAGCCCCTCTGTCAACCTCTTCCAGTACTTAACCACTCTCATGGAGAAATTTTTTTTTAAAGCATTGGAATTTCACACTGTAATTTTCCTCCCAAATAGCACCATTTCTCATGTTTCTGCTTGTGGGTTACCTCATCCTATAAACGTGTACCTCTGAGAAGAGCTTAGCTCTATCCTTTTACTGGGTAGCTGAAAAGAGCAATAACATTCACCCTGAGCCATCTTTTCTACATGCTCCTGAATTCCCTTGATCTTTCATGGATGATGGAGAGCACCTCCAGAAGGACCTTGTCTCCTCCTTCAGTACATTTGGATGCCTCTTATTGGGTCTCATGGATTTGCTTATGTGCAAGCTGGTTAAGTGATCCCTTCCCTTTCTACAGCAATTACTGCTTCACTCCCACAGTGAATGGAGTGAAAAAATTCATTTCCCAAGTGAGGAATTCTTACTTTGACCACACCATTTGCACAGCACTTGAGCATTATTTTAGCATTGCTTAGTTACCTGAAGTGGAATTTCTCTGCTACTGTGCATGGTATGCTTATTTTGCTGTTTTATTTTATTCCTTGCTGCAGCTCAAATTTTGACCATAGGAGTGAGTGACCTGAGAGTGAGTGCTGTGGTTTAACAATACCCCAGTGAAGTGGCAGTGTATACCTTCTTACCTCTGACTGTAAGCTCTTCTTTCATAATAAGTGGAAAGCATGGTTTGTGGAAAACTGATTTTCTTGTCTGTTGAGTTGGATATGGAGTAATACTTTATCCAGCTTGGATCTGGTGGACAGATTCATTGCTTATGGCTCTGTCACCAAACGGAGCCACCTTGGTTACCTATCTTTTGAAGTATTACAAGGCCTGATAAGCTGCTTGCAATTGTACCAGTGACAGGTTTGCTTCTTAATGGTGTAATTTTAAAATACCAATGCTGTTGACAAGAAAGGAAAAGTTTGTCATTTGAGAAGTTTAGGCTTTCTCATGTAAAAGAAATCTCCCAAGTCAGCCTTTTTTCAGAGAACTCCGTTTCTTAGCTTCAGTTACATTCAATTCTGTTTCCAGAGAACACAATTCAATTGCTTTGTACTGGAGCAAGTACAGAGGAGGGCCATGAGGATGATCAGGGGGCTGGAGCACCTCCCATATGAAAGACAGGCTGAGAAAATTGGGGCTGTTCAGCCTGGAGAAGAGAAGGCTGCATGGAGACCTCATAGCAGCCTTCCAGTATCTGAAGGGGGACTACAAAGATGCCAGAGAGGGACTTTTCATCAGGGACTGTAGCGATAGGACGAGGGGTAATGAGTTCAGACTTAAACAAGGGAGGTTGAGGTTGCATATAAGGAAGAAATGGTGATGGTGAGACACTGGAACAGGTTGCCCAAGAAAGTTTTGATTGCCACATCCTTGGCAGTGTTCAAGGCCAGGTTACACAGGGCTTTAAGCAACCCAGTCTAGTGGGAGGTGTTCCTGCCCAGGGGCAGGGGGATTTGAGTTAGCTGATCTTAAGGTCCTTTCCTACCTAAACCATTCTGTGATTCTATGATTCTGTGTTTTTCTATGAAGTACAGTGTTTCATTAAAATCTTAGTTGTATTAACTATAGAGAAGCATAATTTCTAAACTGCTATGAATCATTCATCAATGATTCAGACAGAGTTTAAATTCTATAATAACTGATGAGAATTCAGAAATACAGCTAAATTCTAATACTGCAATAATAAGCTGACATCAGTTTGAGATAGGTTACAGGGACCTATCAAGTTTTTTTCCAAATTCAAAGACCAGATACAATATGTTATTCATGTTCTTTGAAGGTTTGATGGAATTAAAAATGAAGCAAAATCCACATGGTGGAATGCTGAAAAGGCTGAATGAAAACAGTGTGCTAGAAGTAATTGATAGCTTTTCTTTTTCTTGCTAAAAATGAGCAAAGAAAACCTTGTCATGGTTTCTGACAAATACTAGATATTTTTTATGTTAGACAATCTGTGGGTAAATGAAGAATTGTTAACATAGGGAGGGAAAAAATCCCCCAATCCTGAGCTGTGCGTACACTTTAATGGCCTCTCCAATATTTTTATTACTCAAAAAAGTGATTTTGGCATAATTTTGATGGTTTTTCTCAAAATGCCCACCAACTATGAAAAAGCACATGAAAAGTTAAAATTTATCATAGCAGGAGAACTGAGAATAAAACATGATAAATCTATGTTATTACATGTGAGTAGTATGAAACTGCAAATGCTAGGGAGAATGTGAACAGGAAATCCAATGTTCTTCTAATACAAGAATTTAGGGAGTTCATATATACAATTAGCATGTGTTACACTTAAAACTACAAATAACAGTTTATTTTCTGTAGTGGGTTATTGAAGTGTAGGATTAATTGCCCCAGGATGTTGTGGAGAATAATAAAGGCTTTCAAGAAAGCTTTAGGCAAATTATATTGAGTAAACCTAGCAGAGGTCATGGGACATGCAATCAAATGTAATCTCTGGTTTATGAAGTCCTAGTTTGGGAAGGTGCTGGAGTAAACTCATTTCATGCTTACCTAATTTTATATTTGTTCTTTAGATATGTAAATTTGTCTGGTTTTACAGACAGGATATTGGCATGTAATAACCAAATCAATGTTTTTTTAGCCCTCATATTTCAGAAATTGGGCTGTTTGAATGACTAAAAGGAAGGATATTATTCAGGCTACATCCAGCATTAGTGACCTCAGTAATATTCTGGCAGGTGCTTCACTTTAAACTTGAGCAATGACTTTTTAGTGTAAATGTTTGCAGGAATTTTAGAGTTACAGCTCAGATCAGGCTGATATTAACAGCTTAATGACTGGAGCACATTCTTTCTGGTTTATCTGTCAAAAATTAATATTTTTACTCAAAAACAGGATCACAGGAGATATTTCCCATTGTGCAAAATTCCTGCTCCATGACAGAGGCCAGATCCTTCACAGTACAACAGCCCTAAGGGACTTACTATCCTAATACTTGTTTGTGAAGGGTCACCCAAAGCAAAAACTGTGTCATTGTGTGATCTATCTTCTGCAGTTTTCATGCCAGTCGCTTTTTGTGTCAATGCTGATATGTACAACAGCATCACAAAGAAAAGTTCCCTATGCCAGAAGACCTCCGTGGGAGCTGAATCAGGCCATATGGAAACGGGAAATTTCCAAGTTTTATTACCACTTTCCCAAGCAAAAGTCCAAAAGCAAAACACCTTAGTTTACAGATTCATTAAAATCAGTATGGACTCAAAAATTTTGCCTGTACAAAAGGTAATTAACTGCCTTTTGCATGTATAAATACAAGCTAACATCATTAATTTGACTGAGATAATTCAAAAGTCATAAACTGCTTGAATCACTTATTTTTAATAAAGTATATTTCCGTACCAGGAAAGGTCTGTTTGTTTGATTTGGTTTAGTTTTTTGTTTTGTCAGCTGGTGGGTTTCCTTCACATTTTTGAACAAGGTATTAGTCAAGAGGAAATCCTGTTAATCTTCATGTGAGCTCCATTTAAGGAAAAATTTAGTAGCATGAAATAAGAACTTATATTATTTAAGGTCTTATACCAGACTAAAAATGTAACATGTGAACTGTGAATTTTTTGTCTATTGTAACCTATAATTAATGTTGATGTTGTTAAAACACGAATTAATAAACATATTTTTCTCGTCATTTTCCATCACAATATAGTAAATATTTTTTATCCTAATGCATATTCATCTTTAAAAAAAAAACCCTACAAAGATAACAAAAAACTCCCCCAAAGATAACGAAAAAAGCCATATTACCATGTGATGTTTGATAAAACTAGCTGTTATATTAGATAGAAATACTGCACCTCTTTTTCTATCTATATTGGTAATTATGTTTTTGAATTGAAACATTCCCTGAACTGAGTGTTTTGGAATTTTCAGATCTTATACTGTCGTTCTTTTAGCAGGGGAAAAGCAAAATGTCAAGGCTGAGTTCCGTTTCTAGCTTTTGCTTTTCTGCAGTGACAGTCAGCTCTCTGTCCTAATGGTCATCATTTAGGCATCAAATGCTGCTCAGAAAAGTGTAACAATACAAAGATGCATAATATAGTTCTGAACCAGCAATCAGTCACTAGTCCTTTATTCTGTTTTAATGTTTTGTTTTGTTTTTTATTCTTTTCACATTCACCCACACCATTTTGTAGCCTGAAATGAGGAAGGGCTTATTGTCTCAAATAAGAAAAGGCTTACGGGGTCTATCTTCTACTCACCTTTTATTAAAAGTCATTTAAATAATTCTTAAGAATGACAAATGTACCTTTTGGTTGGAGAATTAAGAACTCCAGTCTTCTTAGCTGATCAACAAGATTATGTGGTAATTGGAATGTAATCCGTAGGTATGGACAAGAGGAAGCAATGTACTGCAGAGAGGTTTTATAAAGCAAGAGATGAAAATGAAAAAAGACCATATTACTGAAGGTTGAAGCTAAAACAGCTGGAAATGAGGGGCAAGTTTTGTAGTAAAAAGAATAACTAAACACGGGAACAATTTAGAAACAAGTTTGGTTCTTTCTTATAATCATCTGTGACTCTATTCTGTAAAATAAAAAACTCCAGGGCTTTATAAAGTTATATTTCATTGATAGCATCGCTCTTGAAAGTGATATAGAATTGGTCGAACAAGTTTGTTACTCTGTTCAGCAATGCATCTGACTGGATGAAGAAATGTATTTTATAGATCACAGAACATGCACATATATTCATTCCTTTCCATAGATCATCTCTGGAGAGTAAGAAATACTTTTATTTTGAGTGAAGTACAAACTGCTGTTTGTTGCTGAAGTGTTTCTAGAATGTTGGATTGATAGCATGAATATTTTTAAGAACAGCTTGCTTTATCAGAAAATGACTGTACTTTATTAATAGAAATGAAAATTTTACGAGTCATGAGAATTCTCCTGTGAGTAACTGAGTGTTCTTGTTCTTATAATGTGTGATCCCATTGCTTCTCTGTGGGACCTACTGCTATCCTCTTTTTCATGGGATGTATTTGGATATCTCAACCCAAGCTAATTAAAATGACCTATTTTCAAAATCAAGATTAAAAGAATGGAGATAGGAAAGATGCAAGGGACTGTCTGTATTTCTGGTGGATTTTTGTCTGTCCTGTTCTTAAGCTTCAGCGGAAAATATTCCATTATCACCCTGCATATCCAGCTCTGGTGTTTATCTGTTGTAATTAGAGAATGTTTCTTAATTTCTAGGTAATCTTTGTTTGTTACAAATTAAACTGATTACTGCTTCTGCTACCCTAACTATATATGACAGCCACTGATATTTTTTTAGTACTGGCATCCAACATACGTGTTAAAACCATATCATACCTAACTAAATGCTTTTATTTTATAAACTACCAAATACAGTTGTTGTATCCATTCTTACCTTAACTTTTTTTTTTTTTCCTATGCTTATGCTATGTTTTCTAGTTGTTCACCTCTGGAATCACTCTTATTTGCCCAGACTATGAAAGCTTGGCTCCTAAAACTGGACAAAAGAGTTTACCTGAGATCTCCTAAACACTTTATGTATTTTGTGTTTACTTATTTATATTCCGAAATCTTCCTTTTTTTTGCTGCATGGTTACCCTGTTGAATGAGCAGGGAGAGCCCTGATCTGGTATGGTAGCTGTGTCAGATCATGCAGAAATTCTTTGTTTCTTTTCAATTCTGTAAAACTGATAAAGCCATTTGTGGCTTATGCTCAGTCTGTCTTCTATCTCAGTGCAAGCCACCTCACTGTTTTATGATATATTTTTACAGTTGTAACACAGTAGAGTGAGTTCAGTCTTCCGTCTCCCAGAACTTGACATAGGTTCTGGCTGATTTCATCTCTAGGCATTTTTTTTTGTTGTTATTGATAGGAGGTTTGCAATTGTTTACAGATACTAAAAATGGTCAGAAATTATGCTGATGGAGATTAATACAGGCGGGAAGCATTATGATAATAAGTAGACAAACAAGCAGAAGAAAAATAAGTCCAAAAAAAGGATTCTGATTGTTTTTTTGTATAGGGCTGTATAGGGCTTACTTTTCCTTTACATTCTTTTTTTTTTTTTGTAGGTATTTATTGGTAGTGCAATTTTATCAGCCATATAAGCTTAGTCATCAGTGTTAGTACCTGTACAGTGTGAATAAGAGATAGAGTAATGGCATTTTTCAGTCCTATTGGTGATCTTGGAATAACATCAGATGCAAAAAGGCATTTTAACAAAAACAGTCTGTGGTGGAGGAGTTACAGCTTTTCTTAAGGTAGGGAAAGTTCTTTTGGTTGCATATCTGACAAAATATGTAAACTTATTGCTAATGTACTGTTTAATCAGTAATGCATTTGTCATTAAGAACAGTTCAGTTACTCCTCTTGCCTCAGGTTTCAACCCGTAAATGTGAGTAGTTTTGCTACCTCCACTAACAATCAGTCTTCAAATATAATGTAACATTAATTTGCACAAGGGTCAATATTAGTACAAGTACAAATTAGTAAGGTAGATAACTAAATCATACTTTTGGAACCTGTCATTCTAAGCAGTCTAACATTTAAGGAGGAAACAAATGTTTTCTTTGAAAAGTCATAATTTTAGTTGCTCATTGATTTGAATTCACGTATTTGTCTCTTCTAATTGTTGTTTGGAAAATACATGTATTTCTACCAAATCTTGGGTTGATAAGAAAAACTTGACAGAGAGTTAGTTTGCCAGCACAACTTTAAAACTTACCTAACCTTTACCTTTATACTTTGGTTGAACTTGCATATTCCAGTGATATTAAACACATATAAGTGATACTAAACATCTGTCAGCAGAGTTTTGTTCTCATCATTAATCTTTTTGCATGCTAGACTGTTGAACTAATTTTTAAATGTGCTGCCAGTTTTAGCCATCAGTTTAATACTCATCTTTGAAGATGTTCAAAAGACAAAAGCTGGAATCCATCTTGCTGGAATTAAGGTTAAAATGCAGAATATGTTAAGAAAAGGCCCTTCTGATTTCAGCTGCACTTAGATTCAAGTTATGTAGCAATTCCCTGAAGCACAGAGGTTCTGAATAGACTAATTCTGATTCAGATAATATTGTGCATACTCTAACACAACTTAATAATATTCAATACAATTCTCTTTCATACTCACTTTTGGAGAACATTAATTTTGTACATACAGAATTTTTTGAAATTAAAAGCTGTGAAAATTAAGCTTGAAGTTGCTGATTTTTCCCAGGTTCCTTAAATTTCCTATGTAGGTTTTGTAATATAGAGCAAATTATCCAGTCCCAGTTCAAAGATTTGTGGAACATATTTTTGTTAGGGTTTGGTCATTGTGCTTGTAGTAAGCATGGTTAAAGACCTTCCCAAAATCTTCTCTCGAGAAGCCAAGCCATCAATCCATATACTTACTTTTCTACCATGCTTATGTGTTATCAATGGCTTCATCATCTTATTTACTGAAGCAGAAGGAACTTTGCAAAGGTTTTATGGGAGACTACTGCTTTATAAATTAAGGAGGAAAGCAACTACCTCTACATTTTTTTTTTTATTTTACAATGAATAAATAATATTTTTCTATGTCATGAGAAGCACTTTTATATTGAACAAAGATGTAAGAACTACCATATTTCTATCACTTAATATTCTGTCCCAGTGATGGACTGTACAAAATACTTATGAATATAACAAAGAATAGGTACTTAGTGAACCTTCTCTAATATGCTTTTTCACCTTGTAATATCCCACAGTTTTTTCACGACCTGAGCTGAAGGTTTCATAGGAACCATTTTGTTTAACAGCCATTATTGGACTTGCCATTAATATCTTATCTAGTTGCTTTGGAAGTAATTAATGTTAGTCTTCACCATTATTCTGTGATGTTAAGTTCCATGTTTAATAACACTATAGGTGCATAATTTCTTTCCAGGAGAAAGTTCTGTTCTGTTACTCATAGCACTTACATAAATTAAAGTACTTATGAGGGATGTTGGGAAATGAAAATAAAATTTTCCTGTTAACTATTTATGAGTTTTGTTGATTCTTACCCTCTGCTTTTCCTGTTGTTTTACCTGCCAGTCAACCACTACTGAATGCTCTTTTTTTCTCATGTTTTCTTTAAGGATGAAAGATATTTGGTGTGGGATTGGGGATTTCTTCTGTAACTGGTAGGAAAGGTCCCATATGAAATCTAATAACCCAGGTCAGAATGCTTTTACTTACAGATCCTTGTCTTTCCCCAGAATGTTTACAATAGGAAGAAAGGTAGTATAAAATTCAGTATTAACTACTTTTTCTTTGAGGGGAAAACCATTTTCTGCTAATCAAAACTTCAGGTCCTCTAGCTATAGTTTAGATGATCATGGTTTAGTTTTCTGTACACACCTTTTTCTGATTTTTCTTGTATTTCAAATGCAGATTTTAGGTGACACTATGGAACTGACAGGCACCCAGAGTGTGAGTAGTTAGGTTCGAAAAAACCTTCATCTTGGTTTTGCACTTTCTTATTGTTGGAGCACAATGTATTAATTTAAACAGAAACGCAAGAGCTATAACTGTCTCCATGTTCAAGAACATAGAGAATCGGGTTTCTTTTACTTTCTTTCTCCCATCCCCTTCCTCTTCCCCTCGAGTAGGAGCTAATGTGAGTCCAGGTAATATATGCACGTGGAGTGTTTACAAATGAAAATAATCAGGTTATGTGTTTCATTATTTTCATTGCTTTCCTGTCTTGATCAAGTAGCTGTTTCATAGATGCAATATACTGCCATTACCACGTGGATACTTCCTTCAGTATTTTTATAACACGGATTAAGGAGATCATGATAATCTTATTTTTCTTTGAAGCAAAAGCATACACGAGTTATGATCTCGATACTTTTGAGAACACTCTGATATAATATACTTTCAAGGTATCACATGTGTCCTGGGTTCAGCAGTAGCAGTCATTTTTCTTCTTAGTAACTGGTGCAGTGCTGTGGTTTTGACTTTTGGCCTGGGAACAGCGTTGATAACACCGATGTTTTTAGTTGTTGCTAAATCATGTTTACTCTGACCAAGGACTTTGTGAGTCTCATGCTCTGCCAGGGAGGAGAGGAAGCCAGGAGGAAGCAGAGACAGGACCCCTGACCCAAACTAGCCAAAGGGGTATTCCATACCACAGCAGTTACCCGGAAGGTTTAGATCACTGCCAGGGTTGGGATGGGTATCGGTTGGCGGATGGTGAGCAGTTGTATTCTCTGCCCTTGTTATTTCCCTTATCATTATTATTATTGATGGTGGCAGCAGTGGTTTGTGTTATACCTTAGTTACTGGACTATTCTTATATCAACCTGTGGGAGTTACATTCTTTTGATTCACCTCCCCATCCCTCCGGGAGCAGGGGGAGGAAGTGCGGGGGGAGTGAGCAAACGGGCTGCGTGGCTGAGTTGCTGACTGGACATAAACCACGAGAACATACAATACTGTATATCATCCACAACTGCACTAAACTTAAAGGAGGTGCTTGGAATTATGATGCAGAAAGGGCGTGCCTTTGCCCTTCTGTTGTGAAAACTCTGTTCAGGTTTGGAAGGAATGTCAGTGTGGGGTGTAATGAATTGATTCCACCTGTTTGGAGTCAGTTACAAGTGGAAAACAGGTTTACCGTAGAAACAGCCATGGTAAGGGTAGATTCCCTACTTTACATTTTTAGTTTGAGATGAAGTGACATTTTTTCTCTTTTTTTGTTCTCTGCTGGCATCTGTTCTGTTATAGTCTTTTATAAATATCAAGAAACACTTTCTTGTTGCTATGGTCTTTGTGTAAGTAACATATAGCAAAATGGAATGATTTTCTTGTTTTCTTTGTTGAATAGCTCCAAATGAATGCTTGAAAGAACCTCTTTTAGACGATAATTAGCTGAAACAACTTTACTCCATGTTGTCTTTGTCTGCACACATCTTGCCATCGTGGACTAGTTTTTTTCTTTACAACTAATGTCTTTCAGTGGGATAAACTGGCTAATGGTTTGACAAATCCAGATTTCCTAATTGGTTTTGCCTTGTACTCTACATTCTCTCTCTTTTTCTCTTATACCAGTAATGTGGCCAGATAATATTTTCAGTCAACCACAACTTTTGTGTTCAAATGACTTTTCCCTTATCATTACTTCCTTTGTGTGTGATTATCAAAATCATAATAGCTTCAGAAAAACTCCTAAAGAAGAGATTGAAAACATGAAATGCAAATAAACAGGCAGTGGCCTCTGATAAAATGAGCACAGCTAACATGAAACATTTCAAGACCAGGTTGGACTGGGCTTTGAGTAACCTGGTCTAGTGGAGAGTGTTTCTACCCCTCGCAGGGAGGTTGGAACTAGATGATCTTTAGGGATCCTTCCAATCCAAACCATTCTACGATTCTATGATTCTACAGCTCTTTGTTTTGCACTATGCCCTTTCTGACACTGAAAGGTAACAACCTCCTGTTATTATGAAGTACATACTTATCCTTGCGATTCTCTGTGGCAATATCAAGCCCTCCTATTTCAACATTGCTGTCAGTTCTAGAATGGTTTCCTTTCTGTAAAAATCATCATATTAGTTTTGCAGACAAACTGCTTCCTAAGGAGTTCCTAAAAATTAAAGTTTGTTTCATCAGTATGCCTCCTGAACTTCAGCCAATGCTTTTCAAAACCATTTGCCAGTTCATCCTAAATAAAGAAGTTAAAATTCACCAAACCTTAAAAACCTGTAACCTCTACTTTCTTAGGTTGCGCTGATTGCCCTGTGACACTGTAGGAGCTCCATGAAGTTGCTAAAGCTTCTGTATTCAGAAACTTTAATCCAGTTTTCAGACATATTTTGAATAGGGTTATCATACCCTGCCTCTTTCTTTCTGTCGTGGTTGAAACCAAAATCCGCACAGTTCGCTCACTCTCTCCCCCCCTCTCCCAACTCCCGGAGAGTTAGGAAGGAGAATCCAAAGAATGTAGCCCCCACGGATTGAGATAAGAACGGTTTAATAGCTAAGGTATAACATAAATCACTACTGCCATTACTACTACAAATAATAATGATACAGCAAACAACAAGTGAAGAGAATACAACACCTCACCAGCCACCGACCCATAACTCACTCCACCCTGCCCGGCTGAGCACCGCGTGCTACCTCCTCCATCCCCCCAGAGCTCCACCCTTCCAGCTCCCTCTCCCAGTTGCATCCTGGGCATGACGTGCTATGGTATGGAATACCTCATTGGCCAGCCTGGGTCAGGTGTCCTGTCTCTCCTTCCTCCCGGCCTCCCCTCCTCCCCAGCACAGGCTCAGAAAAAGCCCTGAACAAAAACACCCGAGCAATACCTCAAAACATACTCGCTATCAAGTAACTGTTCCCAGCCCAGAAGTCAAAACACAGCACTGCACCAGCTACAAGAAGGAGAAAAATGACTGCTACGGCTCAAACCAGGCCACTTTCTTAAGTATTACAATTAAATACTGAAAAATAATAACAATCACTTTTACTGGGAAGTAAGACTAAAGAAAATCTCAGAACTATTCTGTATTTTATTTTTTTTCTTCACCCAACATCCAGTTTGTTTCCTTGGTATGAAACTGGTTTCTTTCACCTTAAATTGCCAGTGAAATTCTGCTGACCAGTTTCCACATACCTGGACAGAGACATAGCATTCAGCTGCCAACTAAGTATCTATCTTACAAAGCAGGTCAGGATGATCCTTTTATCATCCTGCCTTGAACAGCTCTCTTGCTTCATTTAATTCACTGAGATGCAACACACTTTCTGCTGAATATTTGATTTCTTCTTGGTTGACAGCTGTCTGTCTTTGTTTTCAACACTTTTCAAAATGCTTCCAAGGCTTCTTTCCAAGTCCAGCTGCTCAAAAATAGTAGTCTTTTCATCTTTTTCTGTCTTGCTACTTATGATGCAGTACCAAGTTTTCCTCTGCAGTTCTTTTTGTTTGGATTATCAATAGCACGGCTCTCATGCATTCCACATCTCTGCAATTATTATTTATTTTTTTTCCATCTCTCCATATCCCAGAATTTTTCAGATTGTTTGGTTAGCTGAATTAAGTGAATGAGTCCTTAAGTTGTGTGAAAGATCATATTCAAAGTAAACTTTAAAATAGGTGTGCCTACCTAAGGCACCTAGACATCTAAATTCTGTTGACTGCAGTGAGGTCCAAGACAGCACTAGTGCAGATTTAAGACATCTACATTAATCAGCCCAACTTTACTTGGCACTGAACTGGCCTGTGAACACTCACAGAGACAGATTTGGGAGCTGGTGACCTCTAGTAAGGGCAGTATTGAACAATCAAATGTGATAAGGTCTTAAATACGCCATAAGTAGGTTTGCAAATTTATGTGTATTTGTGCCTTGAGGTTTATCAGCTAATTTGCTTGCAAGCTTTCATAGATGCTTGTTTTCGTCTTTAGTTGCCTAAAATCTAACTCCAGATTCATTACCAATATGATATGCCATGCACACAGCAAACAAATGCAAAATACTTTTTTTCCCTGCTATACTTGAAGCTTGGTACTTGCAGGACATGTGAATGA
Organism: Melopsittacus undulatus; assembly: GCF_012275295.1. Classification (NCBI taxonomy): domain Eukaryota; kingdom Metazoa; phylum Chordata; class Aves; order Psittaciformes; family Psittaculidae; genus Melopsittacus; species Melopsittacus undulatus. Next base: position 37,745,488 of record NC_047534.1, read on the forward strand.
ATATACATTCTTCAGTGTTTATTTGAGGAAGCCTCAAATACAGTAAGTCAGATGTAGCAGTGTCCTGCTTTTGGCTGGGATAGAGTTAATTCTCTTCCTAGTATCTGCTGTAGTGCTGTGTTTTGGATTTGGTGTGAGAATAATGCTGATAACACACCGATGTTTTAGTTGTTGCTAAGTAGTGCTTAGCCTAAATCAAGGACTTTCAGTTTCCCGTGCTCTGCCATTGAGAAGGTGCACAAGAAGCCAGGTGGGAGCACAGCCAGAACAGCTGACCTGAACTAGTTGAAGGGGTATTCCATACCATAGAACATCATGCTCAGTATATGAACTGGGGGTAGTTGACCAGGAGCCACTGATCGCTGTAAGGAAGTGGGGTCAGTGGATGGTGAGCAATTGCTTTTTTGTAGAAGTTGTGTTTCTTGAGTTTTATTCCTCTTTTTTTTCATAGTATTATTGTTAGTGGTAGTGTTATTATATTTTACTTTATTACTTCAATTATTGGCTTTTATTGTTTTCTGATTCTCCTCCCCATCTCACTGGCATAGAGTGAGTATGGTACTTAGTTGCCAGCTGGGGTAAAACCGTGACAAGCAGAAAACACTAAAATAAACATTAAATAACTTAAAGAGAAAATGTTCCTTCTTGGATCTCCCTATTTAGGTCATCTAATCTCTGCTAATATGTCAATCCCAGCTCTTGCCCACTTAATTGAGTCAATGCCAATGCACTGTATAGACCATATGTGTCGACCTTTAAAGTCCCTGTTCCTGAATTTGTTAATATATTCTATGGAGAATCTGAAAATCCAGGATTGCTGTAACATTGGTATTTTGCCATTGCCAGATTGCTGGAGACCTATGTGTTTAAATAAAGTCATGTATTTAAATAAAGTAATTTAAATGAATTTTGTTAAGGCCAAATATAAGACCAACTGTGCCTTTTTCCTCTGCCGCAGAAGGAGACATAGAGAACACCATCTAGCAGACCGTTCCTTTTCTGCAAGTGCAGAATTTGGGTGATGGGATCTTTGTCCTACTTTAGGTTCTGTTGACAAACTACCATGTAACACTCGAGTGCACTAGCAGGCAATTCTTCAGTGATTTAATTGTGTTACTTTGGTGTTGAACTGTGTCTTACCCAGCAAATAAATGTAATGCTTTACCTGCTTAAAATTAAACTTGTATTGGTGCTTGCTAGGTGAGGGCCAGGACACTCAGCACAGAGATCTCATACCTGCTGTCTTTACTTACAGTTTTGTTTTGTTTTGTTTTATTTCCCCTTATGTTTTTAAATGTCTCAATTGGTTCATGGCTCTCCTGCAGTTCCACCACAGGGAGGTTCATGTCGTCAGGTTTGGAGGGATGAGTATTAGCCTGGCAAGTCACCCTGCAGGTCTCTTGATACTTCCTTATTCTCCATTCGTCACGAGTTCAATGTTTTGAAGATAATTTCAAACAAAGCAGCATATTTAATTTTCCTTCGGGAGTGAGGATTTATTTAAAATAAATACCTAATTCTCCTCATGAAACCTGCATGATCCCTTTCCTGTTTCTCTTAACTGGTCTAGCTGCAGGATTTTCCCAGTTTTAAGGTATTTTCATCGTAACTGTGTGATTTTGACGTAACTGTAAAGGACTCTCAGTACTCAGTATTGAAAAGCCAACTTGATTTTTTTATTGTGGGGTGTATTTTAAAAGTGTTCGTTTGCACTGATATTGCTATCGAAATGTTTTTACATAAAAGGAGTTTAGGATACATTAGTGTTAAAGTAGCTTCCTATCTGAGGATTAAGTGGCACAGGGACAGTTTTGTTTTGCCATAATTAAGAGTGAAAAAGCAGATTATTCCTATTCTAAATATATCTCCATATTGACTAACAGAGGCTATCCTTTACTGTTTGCTTTAGTATAGAAATTTTCTGTGGGCAAAGGGCAAAGAAGATTATAATTTTGTAGGAGGAAGATGGACTGTAACAGCTTGCTGGGACTGTAGCACAAACATTGTTAGGTAGCGCAAAAAAACAGAACAGCAAGTGGAAAGAGAAAAACTAGCTAACATATTTAACATGAACAGTTACATAACTATTTAACATATATTTAACATGCTATTTCTCTAGTTTGTTTGGCTTCCTAAAGTAGCTGCTTATTATTGTTTAGTATTCCGCATTTTCTTTAGACCAGTTTGTGCTCCAGGGGCACAGATGTGTATTTCTGAGCAAGTCACATTGTCCATGATTCTTCCTATGATCACCTCATTATTACATGTGGCCTGTAATGTATGGTTCTATATTGCAGTGGTACACTCCTGTGCTTGCTGCCCCACATCACCTCTTGCAGCCAGAAGGATGTGGGCACTGCTTTGTCTGTCATTCACAGCTTTTGTGCCTGCCTTCCTCTATGTGGGAGGAAGGATGCAGGCTTGGCTGTTTCATTTGATTGAGCCTTATTCACAGAAGCTAAAGGGAGGAAGGGTCTTTCCCCATGTCTCCATGAGGATTTCTTTGCCCATGTTCCATGATAACAGCATACCTAAAAGTTGTTTGTTTGAAATGGTTTGTTTCTCTCTCCTTAGGGACAAACAGGACACTTGCTCTGGCAACTTGCTTGATTTTTGAATGCCTTATCTATCCAGTTTTATCTGTTTCCTGCTGCTTTTTTCATTTTCAGAGATACAGTTTCATCCTTTGGTGTCATCTCTGGTGATTAGCTATATTGATCCTCAGGATACGTCTCTGGGGAGGAGGCTGCTTTGTGCTTTGCTTAAGCTATGCCAGGTGGTTTTGTTGCAGAAATTTCTATTGTTGCAGTGGTGTGGTCCTGCAGGGAGCAAAGTTTTTACAATTTCCCTTCATGGAGTTCTGCTGGTTAGCAAATGTATTTTACATTTGCAGTGATATTGTTTGTGCAGTTTGTTCCTTCCTCACTTCCTGAAGGATAATACCTGCTCATAATACTTTTTTGCAGTAAATCAAGATGATGCATTTTAAACGACTTACTTCCTTGTGAGGGAGAGTGAACAGCTTACAAAAGCCACTATTTTTCATTGTGTAACTGGACAACAAGAGCCGAGAAAAGTTTATGAATAAAAATAGGCCCTTAAAATTCCCCTCTGTCCCTGGAGGTTTATGCGGTTTCTATAAATACATAATTTCTTTGCATTGCTTCAGATATCTGGCAGTTAAAAGGCAGGGAAGAACCCAGATTAGTGTGAGATGTTCTCATTAGTTATTCCGTGGGAGGATATTTATACTCTTTTTTACAAACTTTAGTTGTACTCCATGCATATCGGGAGTGGAAAGTTTGGAAGTTTTTAAGTGGTTCCTTAGTGAAGTTTTAAAGATACTTCTGCTGGCTTTAACCAGACAAATGCTTTGCAGTTCTTGGAAAACAGCTGTCCGTATTTCTTCACTGTTGTCTTACAATGCTGTTTGAAAATTGTGAGAGTTGTTGCTCATCCAGTGAGTGCTTTTCAGATATTACTAGTGCATTTTATGGGACTGACTCTTACATGTCTGAGCCAGGAATAGTTCTGTGAAAGTCCATGAATTAATACCATTTTAAAATTGTGTGTGTTAAAGCCACAGAAGTAAAGAAAATGTATTATTTAATTACCCACCTGAAATCAGTGTGTAAACATATCTCAAACTGATTTATAACTCTCATAGTGTCTATTGTAAATCTATAATGTGCATAAAAGGTATCCTAGAGAAAGAAAATTGAGCACGAAATTCTGAAGTGTTAGGATTATTTCAAGGCACTAAGACTCTATTTTTCTGTAAGATCCTGCATATTTCAAGGTATTATCCATGTCTGCCAATTGCATCAGATGGGGACCCCTCATCATCTCACATCTCTGTAAAATTTAACACAGGTAAAACTGTCTAGTTAAATCCATACTGAGATAAGCATCTCCCAGTCATAAGCTCCTTCTAGTTAGCATCCAGAGACACTCATCCTCACTGTCCCATTGTGGACCGAAAGCACCTTTTCCCACCTGGCACTGACACAAGTAGCTGGCAAAGCTCAGACATATTTGCTCCTATTTGGCACACCCCTCTTGCCTGGCTTCTTGCACAGCTCTTGCTCTGATTGAAACAAGCATGATCTCTAAGATAAGTCTGTGGTATATTTGATTATTTGGCTGCTGCTTCAGAGATGAAGACTGCTACTGACTCACCAAACAAGACAGGTGCTATTTACAGAGTACAGGAGCTGCTCTGCAAACCCGTCTGTGCAAGCAGTAAGGAAATCCTCTCCTTTGCTCTCTCCAAAACCCAGCTTTGGCTGTACAACTAGCTGCTTAGGTTTTCACTTGAAAGGCAGAGCTGGCAATCTGCTGCATGGCTGGCATACTGTTTACTCCTCAACCCTTTTTGTTGCTTGCATGCACTGAATTGTTTTTCGCTGGCAGACACACGCAATTTGGCATCAGATTTTGACACATGCATGCTGCTGTCCCGAAGGATTCGCTGAGCGGGATGTCTTGCAGCTGCTGCATTTTCCACCAGTTAAATTGACAGTTACCTACTGTGTGGAGTTGCTAGGAGAAGGTGTATAGTCATCATTACAGCATATTCCTTCAATAACAACCTGTAGAGCTCTCTGATTTCTCTTCTGCAGGGATTTATACATGTCTTTGCTACTGACTTAGCATTTGTACAGGCGTATTTTTATTGAGAGGCTGGTAGATATTTATTCATTAAGAAACAATTCAGGATCATCTAAAGAGAGGAAAGCTCTGGCATTTAAACATTCACTTTTTGTAGGCTGATGTGGCTGATACTGGCTTCTACCATCTGCTTTCCTATTGCAGCTTGTTTCTCCAACCTGCAGAGCAGAAACCAGCCTTTATTCTGGATTTGTTAAAGCCATTCACATTTATCCTGCATGGCAATGAATTATAGTCCGTTTTAAGGAATCTTTTGTGCTTCTGTGCATATTCCTACAGCCGAAAAAGTGCATGAGAAAGGAGCTTGAGCAGTCAGTAGTACAGTGGCTGGCTTACCCATATGGATTAGACTTGTGAGGTCAGAGGAGCTGTGTGTACTTGCTCTGTGCTTGGGAGGTGGGGGGAGAGAGTGGAATTGTCTATCAAAGTGAATAGCGATTCAGGCAGGATCGCCCCTCAGCTGTTGTAATTCTGATGTGCTTTGGTATGACAGCAGCTCCTAACATGCGTGGATCTTCTGACATTTGTAGTGGACTAAAGAATGCTTTTACTTGCTGCTGAGCCTGACTGTAACTGTATCGCTGTAGGACAATAACGATGGGGGCTCGAGCGACGGAAACAACTCGGGAACTGGAAAGCACCTCTATAAAGTATCAAATAGGAGGACATGCAGAGAAAATGTGGCAACGGCTCAAAGGAATGTGAGTAGCTTCTCTCTTTGGCTTTTGTTCTGTTCCCTGGGAAAGATCCTTTTCATCTGTTTGTTAAAATGACTAATTAGCAAACGGGAGAGTTATTGCTAAGCTGTGAATAGTATTTGCTATTATAACACAGTACAGCCCTCTCATATGTGATGCTACTTAGATTAATGTCAGATTCTGTATAAGGTTCAGTCACCTCATTTAAAAGATACATATTTAATGAGAGTTGTTATCCAAACTGAAATGCAGGTAAGTCTTTTCAGATTAACACTTCCATAGCTCTGATACGATTTTGTAAATGTTATCTTCAGAATCAGCATTGCTGGAGCTGCTTCATCATTCCTGTCAGTATATATAGGTAAGTGTATTATTGCAGTTCCACAGGAGGTATCCATACTTTGCCTTTTGAGATTGCTGATAAAGAAGTCTATATTAAAAGGTGCTTAGCTCTTAGGAGGATGCTATGTCTCTGTTTTTTTGTCAGTTATTTTTGTGCTCAGTAATGCTAAAAGCTGATTGAAGGACTATTTGAAGGGGCTACCATGCACCTGCTGCGACTAAGTCACTCCTTTCAAATGCAGTTTTCACTGTAGACTTTTGGTGCAAATCACCAGAAAATAAACATCTACAACTTGTCAGAGAGAAACTGCATTAAACTAGTGTGTTCTAAACACTTTAAACTTCAGCGCTTCTTTTTAACTATTTGCCTGGTGTTTGTCATGAAAGCTGGTGTTAGGATGTTTACAAATAAATACATGTTACATTTGTTGATTTGCAAGCAAGGAAATTGCAGTATTGTTTTTGCTGGAAAGATTTGAAATATGGTGTCTCAGCTGTTGAAAGAAAACGGGTTACTTACAGTGCTAAGAGGATTAGATTCATTGGCACTGCCTAGTTCCTCTGTGTATTGGGTAGAGGTTCAAGCTGGCTATGGGGAGTTTCCATCATCTGCTTTCTTTCAAGGGCAGGTTGGTTTGCTTCATTGGAAAGTCATTTTTCAGTTGTGGCCAGGGGTATATCAGAACTTCTCTGTGATATGCATTTGAAAATTTGCTCTGAATCCATTCATCACTCTAAGATATGCACTTTGGGAATGATTTTTCCCCTAGGAACCCCAAAGTGTACATAGTGGAGCAAAGAGTTTGATCATTTTTTGATGCCACACATCTTGCCCCGAGTTTTTGCTGCTAGAGATCTCCATCAGTTTGTGCAGACTTCCATTTGTGTAGGGTCTAAGGTGCTCGTTTTGTTTGTTCTGTAAGTTCTGTTTTCACTAGGCTCTTGGGTTGAAACATTTCCTTTCAGCTGCCTCTGGAATGGTTTAATTAAACAAACTAATATAAATAACTAAACATTAGTGACAGTCAGTGCATCAGCTCCAGGAGTAGTTAGAACAATAGTCAGGGTTTGTGGTATATCAAAATCAAATGGACGTTAAATGTTTGAAAACCATGCATCTTTCACAGGTTGGTGCTAACCTCATGACTATTGTGACTGCAGGACAGGTAGTGCTAAAATACTTCTATTTAAAAGAAACAGATATGGGCTCAGCTGGCTGTTTTTCGGACTTCCCAATGATTTAATTATTCACTACCCTATTGGAAATTGCTGACTAGTCAATATAATAAATATTGTATGGGGAAATTTCAAAGGGTTTAATTTTTCAGAGCAGATCCCTGTGCTCAGCTTGTAGTATAAGCATCAGTCATTAAGGAAAAGCATTAATTTGGCTGATGGAGGGATATCAAAGTGGAAGGATGTTTGTATGCGGAAGGGAGAGGGGCAGAGAAGTGTTACTGCACAGGTAATCTGACTTGGGAGGAATTATTTTATAAATTGTCAGGAGAATTGTTTCATCTTAGGGAGGGGAACTGTTAATGAAACTGAGTCTGTAGCAAGCCAAATTTCTGACTTTTTAATGTAGTATATTGTAGTATATGTACATTGAAGTAAAGATATGGTATGAATTCTCAAGCTAAATCTGTTCTTGCTGAGAGTTCACAAGCCTACAGAGTTTTTATCAATGTGTACATGTGATTTCAATGCAGTTTTAGAGTATTTAGCATCAAAAGTGCTATCTTCCTGCAAGCAGGTAATTATTTCTGAAAGCATATTGGATTTCATGTAGGCAACTATCTGGATAGTGTTTAAAAGCTGCATAGTGTGTCCTTACCTAAAATGAGTTTTTATTTTCTGTTAGCATTTCTACTTTTGCATAATAGACATTAAATTAGGGATTTGGCTCAGAATTGACCCTTGTCTTGGGGTGGTTTTGTTGGTTTACTGAGTTTTTTTATTTTTGTAAATGCAGACTGTTCTATAAGACTATTGAGTTGAATATGCTTAAGAGTAAACGAAAATCCTTATTTGAATGCCTAGTAAGAGAAGCTGGGTATTGTGGAAGCTTGAATGAAAGAGCCTTTCTATGGACTTTCTACTCTATAGGCTTGCATAGACCTTGCTAACCTAATGCTCTCCCTAAGTGCTGCAATAAAGTCTTGAATGTTTTGAATAAAATTAAAGCCATACCTAGCTTTCATCAGGCCCGTGTGGCCCTGCAGCCAAATTCTGCCTTCTGTATGGCCAATAAAAATCTAAATCTATTTTTTTTTACATTGCAATTGCAGCAGTGCTGAAAACAACGGGATTATATGGCAGAGATTAATTTGAAATTAATAACTTGATCCTTAGTATTGATGCTGAGTTTGTTGTTGCCTGAGTCTATAAAACACAAGCTCACTGAAACAGGACTTACTTGTGAAAATGAGTCATGTACTTTTCTGTCTTGACTGAAGCTTCTGGTCTTTGAATTAAGACATTTTCACTGTGCAGGCTGTGAACTTCTGGTGTTTTGAACTTCATGCAGAAAACAAAAACAGCCAGTGACAGCTAAATAAATCATATAATAGTGTGGCTTTTATAATTTTTTGTTATGTGGAAAATTAAAAACAAAAGCTGTTCAAGCCACTTCTGGAATTCTAGCTGCCAGACTGAAAGGGAGTGTTGTACACCTTCCACTTCAGAAGACATCTTGCTGAGGCGCCCCTACTCAGACCATTAAATGCCACTAATTGCACTTTTTCTGCTTAGCCTTTCATTCTCTATCAGATGGTATCTTTAAACAGTAACCAAGTTTCAGTTTATACGTATTCTGGTGTCAACAGGAGCAGAAGATTTGCTGCTTAGGAGAGTTTTGCTTCAGATGCTGGTAGAGCATGGTAGTGATATCTGAAAGAGAAGCAGCTTCTTGAAAGTGTTTTGATTCAGAACCCAGAGAACCAGATTTAAAGCAGAGCTCTGTATGCTTTCTGGCCTTACAGTGTTTGGTATTCTTAATCTGCAGGTAGACTTGTCTTAACTCTGTGTTCTTCAATATTGTGTGATATGGTGTGCTCTCTGTTTATTGTGTACATTGACTGTATGCAGCTTCACTCAATGTCACCAATAGAACAGTCAGACCCTCCCCCCTCCCCCAGTCTTATTTTGCAGGTAGGCATATTCTTTGCAAGTAGCATCTTGTATCCCCACCACTGTTGAAGCTAGTATTAGGGGTGAGTTCCATTTCTGAGCTTTGAATACACTAATGAGAAAAAAACCTTGATTTTCATAGAGCTGCATAATTGCTAGAATTGTCTCCAAGAGGACGGAAAATCTCTGAATGGAAAAAGTTAAAATCCAAGGTCCCGAGCATTTGGAGGATTGAAGTTCACATGCTGTTAGAATAGGCTGATTTATCAAATTGTTACTGGTTTTAAAAGAGAATATGTCTTACTGCCATCACTGTCCTAAGCCTAATTTGTGCTAACTTGGATGGCAGAAGGGATTTGAGAAAAAGCATGAGCTTCTTTCTTTGCCTTCTTACCTTTCTTTTCCTCCACATCCAACATTATAGACCCTTATTTCTGCAGAAAGGAGAGTCTAAAATGCTTTAGACACTAAAAGGGACTGACTTGCAGTCCCAGTTTTTTGATCCTGCAGTTCTGCAGTGACAAAAGCCTAGTATTGCATGCATACATATTTTGTAGGAAACTTGGCTTGATGTCAGGGAAAGTAGAGGAATGTCTTCCTCCACACCTGCTTAATTATCAGAAGGGAGAATGCTTTTACAGGCATCACAAAGAATCCAGATTAGCAGCATGTTAGGTGAAAAAGGCAGCAGAATCAGTAACTTCAATTAGCAAAGCTCACATAGTCACTCCTTCACCAGATCCATGGATGCTGATAGAAGAGCTGTAGGACAGTTTCCAGAAATGTATATGACAGAGGGGTCTTTCTTTTGTTCTTCTAAGTTTCTTGTTCAAATTTATTTTATACTGGTTTTGGTATTTGTGTTTGTTATTGTCCTTTTATGTATGCTCAATTTGCCTAAACGATGAAAGTTCAGTAAAGGTTAACCGAAGAGATTATAATTATCAAAACTGAACATTTGTCATAAAAATGTATATATATTCAAGAACTGAACAGTCAAACAGAGAAGAGCTAGAATTACAGGTGAATATCATAAAAAATGGTGAGACAGAAATTGTCAGTCACTGCTAACTACATTAGGAACAAATGGATATGTGGTTCAAGTCATTTTTACTTATAATACTGCCTATTTCTACTTTCTCCTAATATGAAAACTTTTCTTTAAAGAAAAATCTTAAGCTCTTAAAAGTAATCCAAATGACAGCTATTCCTAAAGGGAATTTATGTAAAATTGAAGCTGTTATTTGTCAAATATGATTTCAGAAATGCTCTGAACAGAAAATTGAAGAAATTATATAATGATTTACCTGTTGATTGATATGTATCCCATTAGAGCTATAATTACAGTAGGAATTGTTCCATTATAAATTGTGAATGGCTTCTTTTGATTTCTGAAACTAAAGTCTGTTTCTGCTCCTGAGTAGTCAAGGTAAATAATTTATAATTATAACTTTGTAACTTAAAAATAAGTACCTAATTAAATTTATAATATGATAAATGTTAGAATTTTCAATGACTATAGATATTTTAGCTACTTATCATTACCAATTTAGGGAACTCTTTTATCCAGTCGTATTAGAATAATGATATTATTTTGCTGTTAGAGAGTTATTTCCATTATCATCATGTACAGGAGTCACAGAATTAATTTCCTAGTTCACACTAATTTTTACTGAAATTTCTGGCGTATATCAGTGCTTTTGATGGATTAGAGTAAATGCTAATCCTCCAATTTACTGTGGGTAGGCGAATTGCTGTGCTTATAGCAAGCTCTACTAGAAATGATTGCAAATTGAAGGAGTAGTGTGCACGCCATAATTTGCCTATGATATCACTAAGAACAGCAGTGTGTCTTTACAAGTCTCACTATCCCTAAATAATACAGTATGATATTAAAATTCTTAATTTGTAGACCTTTAAATGTACATACACTGTTCACATATGTGTGCAATTAAAATTAAGTATTTTATCTAGGAACACTGCAAAGGAGATTAAAGATAACATTTTGCGAAGCTGACTGCTAAACTGTAATTAAATGAAGTCTCAAATTTCTACACTGTTTTTTTGTTAGCTTAGACTTCTGACTATACTTCTGTTACATCAAACACTCCTAAGATTTCTTAAAATATGCTTTCTGTCACTATTTAACTTATAAATGTTCAGTTCAGATCTCTGTGTAGAAAGAGATTGCATATAATCTACTACACAAATAATTACTTTTCTCCTATTTTTAACTCCTTCCAGCTACTTGTGCAGGGGCCCTTGCTTGCCTGGCAGACCAACCAGTTATTAGGAATGTTTCTTTCAAAAACTTAATTCTCCAATTTAACTGGTACACATTGAAGCCTGCCACAAAACAGCAGTTTCTCAGAGCTATTGGTCAAAAACTCAAGAGTTCATGCTGCCCTCCCACATATAACTCTTAGTTTCTGCACCACCTCCACAAGAGAATGAAGTCAAAATATCTGGATAGGCAAAAAAAAGGTCTTTTGTCTTGCTAATTATATAGCATTGGAAAAATGCAAATGCCTAAATACTGAAATTACATAGTTACCGGTGGAAGTTAGAATAAAAATAGGCATTCACTTCATACATCTGAAAGAGAAACATAACCTCAGGTTTATCAAAATTGGGTCTGACAGAAGTTTTCCTGTAAGATGTCAAAATAATCATTTAGGAGTGAACTAAGCATTTAGTACTGTTCCTTTTTGTTTGCGTTTGCCACCTGATACCATCTCTAGAGGATGTCTAGAACAAAACAGTTGCGTTTATTTCTGCTCCTGTTTGCTGGAGACTACTAGAAAATAAAGTGTGCAAAAAAGTTCTTAGATCTACTGCATGGTAGCAAGTCCTCCAGTGCTGCTGTGTTGTTGTATCTAACATGCAGATTTTCTTTTTATCAGAAAACCAAGCAAAACATTCAAAGTCCCCAAAAGGAAGCAAAATCAACAAACCAACCAAATGGGCTAAGCTTGACCCACAGACTGCAGAGTGATGGAGTACTTATTTCCCGTAGTGACAGCAGATGTTTGGTAGCCTTTTTGGTTTTCCTTTTCTGCCTTCTCATACAATTGAGGGTCACCAATGCAATTTATGGAACTTTTAAAACAAGGCCTTGTATAGAGCAACTATAGAGGAGGTCAGAAATATAAAGTCAATCCTTTAATGTTACTAAAGAGCTAGAGAACACTGAGCAGTTGTGACTAAAATATTTAAGAGAGAAGATTGCGCTCTGCTGTGGTTATGGGAAGCTGAACAGAAATTAAGTAAATCAGTTATAAAGTTACAGCTGACGACAGAAGTGACTCACTTTTCATGGTCTATAAAGCTTTACAATTAGGCAGTGTTGCAAACTTGAAGAAGCCAGCCTTCTACCCAGTCTTTCTTTTCTTTTAGAAAGCTGTTCAGATTTACTTGTAAAGAACTACTGAAGGCATTCCGTATCTGTTAAAGGCTGCAACTGGTTGCAGAGTGGTCTGTAGCTCAGACCACAGACATATAGTCTCTGAATACGTATATACAAAGAATAGTGAACTTAAAGGAGTATGTGATTTACTGCTAAAAGTTTGGGTGATACTGTGGGCCAGCATGTGTCATTTTGTAAGTCAAATACTTTTAGTGTGACATGTTGTGTTTATTCCTGTGGATTCTGCTAGAAAAGTGATTTCCAGTCTCGTCTTTTGTGAGCTGAGGGAGTTTGTCAGCCAAGTGGTCCCTAAAAGATGAACTTTTTCAGCAGCCATCAAGGATTAAATTGTTTCTCTTGATTAATTTTTGCCTCCCAACTCTCATTGCTGCCTCCATGGTATCTTTCTTAGCTGTTCTAGTATGACTGATTTTGATCTCATGCAGGGATTTCTTCTGTGTTAAAAATAACCTATAATATATTTTTTTAACCCTATGATAAATTTAAATTTCAGTCAGTTCCTAGGCTGGATTTCTTTTGTGTTTCCATGCCTAGTTGGGTCCTTACAATGGAGGAACTCATCTGAGGGTGGAAATACCTGAAGTTAAAATTAAAGGAGATCATCCTGCTTGAGCAGCTTTCCAACAAAATAATCATAGTCTTAAGTTGCTCATGTTTTAAGTCTTTATTCTGTGTTTCTGTAAATCTGATCGTAAAATATCTGAGATCAAAACATGACAGAAATTGTTGATCTAATATGAACTTGTCCTGAGAGTTCAATTTAGTCACAGTATTTTTGAAAGGTTAACTTTGAACTAGCAGATTTTATGAAGATCAAGTACTGCGTCACTCCAGCTTTATGATGCACCAGATAACATCTGTGCTTCTGTAGCCAACAGAAAGCTGGCCTGAAAGAAGGCCAGTATAAACGTCTGTGTTGTGTACTTTGGCTAATTCAAGACAATTGTAATCACACATTTGCACCTCAACTGAATCAGTTAAGTACTTCTAGGTAATCTATAACCAGCAGTTGCAGAACTGTAATCTAAACCTTTCTAAGCCTATTGTTTGCCTTTGCTGCACAAAGCTCTGTGCAACCACTGGCAATATTTCAGGTGTCTGCCAATCAAAAAATGGTGGAAACTGCTATCTTAAATTTTGATTCTTCTTGGCCTGAATGCTCTGTGAATGAGTACTCATTAGCTGCCACTGCGCTGTTTATGGGCTGCACAATGAATCTGGACAGTCATGAAGTTTTATGTGAGTTCTTCAGAATGATAAGTGATGCTCATCTGAGTCAGTGTCATAAAATAATGAAATAAAAATAGGATTCCGAAGTTGCTTTTCTGTTTGGCAATGTAGGTAAATACCTCTGTTTTCAGACCTTCCAGAGAAGTCAGTATACCTTGAGGTATCATCTGGAGAACAGCAAAATGTAAAATATACATTGAAGCTTTATGTTTTCCAAACCAGTAGTTCTACAAAGATACCTTCAAAGTTTTAGTTATTTGTTAAAAAGAAGACGAAAAGGAATGTACTTTTTCTCAAGTCTGCCTCACTGATCTCATAGCTGCTTCATGATGGCATAACTAAATGTGTGTAATCAGAGTCATACAGCACTTTTGCCTGGTTTTGCTGCTATTTATCTAATGATTTTTTCAGCTTTAGAGACTGTTGAATTCCAGCAGTGCAACCTTCCAAGTATAATGCAGATATTATTTGATGCGGTGTTATTTAACAGAGGGAGATCTAAAGGCAGATGTTTGTCTATGCAAGTGCTTACAATCCATTATCTATTGTTTGACATTGGCTGCAGTTTGTTTGACCCACCCCTTCTTCAGACTGTTGGCGCCCCCAGGAAAACAAGTAGCCTCTATAAATATTATGCAGACATTTAATTGTTGTGAAGTTCTCTGATAAATAGTGTTTAGAGGCAGCTACATTTGAATGGTACACTGTTAGTGAAATTTATGCCAGAAAGACACTAAGGAAGAGACTACTGGGTAGTATTTGCTTCTTTCTTTTGTTCATCTATAATACAGAGCTGGTTTTCTGCCTGGGAAAATTGAAATTAAATACTAGTGTTGGATTTTTGTCTGCTGTGTTTTCAGCAGAATGTATTGAAGAATCAACAACTTATGTCGTGCTTACCTGCAATTATGTTTTGTATTTGATTTACTGGGGTTTTTAATATTTCTTTTTAATACCTCTTACACTTCTTAGTCATATTTAGTAGATTTCCCTTCCATTTTTGTCAAAGACTTGATGGAGGCTAGAAATTTTTTCTTCTGAAGATTTTTATTAATGCCACTGTATTTCCTAACCCCAAATACATTCAGTTAAGATAACCAAGATACCTGTTTGGCAGAGATGCCAAACGTGCCAGGCTCAGCTGGAGCTGCAAATAATTGTCCCTTTTGAAAGTCCCTTTTTATTATCAGTGTTATTTTCTGATGCACAGGCAACTGCAGTGCAAAAAGCATTACATCATTGGCATTGATTTCCATTAGGGTGATCTGGAATGCAGAATTCCTGCTCCAAAGAAAACGAGATACATAAAAAACCCTTGAAAAGGCCATGAAGATTAAATCCTCAGAAGAATGAATATTCTGAAATGTCTTTTGAAAAAAAATGAAGCAACATCTCTGATTTTTTTTTTTTTTTTTGACTTCCCAGATCATAAACTGAGGCAGCAGTAAACTGGTTATTTGCAAACCAGTGATGCTAGTCCCTATGCTGCCAAATATGACCCTGGAGCACAGATCTGAGCAAGCCAGTGGAATAGCTTCCTATAGTCTGGAAATCTCCAAGATAGTTATAATTTAATGAACAAATCAAGCTATGCACGAAATCTGAAAACTTCCATCAGAGAAAAAGTTCAGTAAGAAAATTACTGACCAACTCTGATTTAATTCCTTTTTACTTAACTAGAAAGATCATGGATTTTATTGGTAATTGGAAATTAGATATTTCTCTTTCATGGAAAACTGATAAAGTATTGCAGAAGGTTTTCTCTGATAATGTATTCATAGTTTGGTACTATGGCATGTATGTTTCAATGGCTACTGAGACACCTTCACCAGCTGTAATGTCAGTTAAAATTTGAAACCAGGTTTATGGGATAATCCTGTAACAGTCAGTGGCAGTAAGATGGAGATATAATAACCCTGCCATATACTGCTGTGACAAGGAAACCCTGTTTTCGTGTTATACCTGTCTCTAACAGACACTCTTGGCCTTAGTTCTAACCAGTTGGCACAAAAAAGAGAGTTCCAGTTAATTTACCTATGAATATTTTGTGTGTGTGTGTACTCACAGTTCTTTAATTTATTAAAAAAATGTATTTATCTATATGTGTTTTACAGATAAAAATGTCACTTGTGGGTTTTTCCCCCCTTCTTTCTATTATCTGTAAAGCTTAGCTTGGTTACAAGCTCAAGTTAATAAAAAGAAGAAATTTGTCTCAATCTCTTCAGGCAGCACATGTATTTGATACATTTAAGAATGGCATATTCTTGTGTTGCGATGGAAAATGTTGAGTCCTTCCTTCCTATTCCCTTCATGAAGACTTTTCAAAACTGTGTAACTGTTTTCATTTATAGAGTTAAATAGTACACTTACCTTTAGAAGGAAAACTACAATCATTAGATGTCGGGAAGTATATCTTAGAGTGGCAAGAGTATATGTAGAAGGACTGAAAAAAATTTATACTCTTCCAAATAATATTATCTCTACTAGATACTTCCTGGTTTATGTAAATTTTGTCAGAAACGTTATGTTCTTAACTTAAAATGCTGTAGTTAAAAACTTCAGCTCTTTGAGCCTTTTGACTTCAGAGTTCCCTTCTAAGTGGATTGATTTAATAATGCTTGTTTGTCTAGAAAGATTAAAAAATATTTGTCAAAGACATGTCAAAATGAAGAATGCTAATAACATACACATGTACATAATTTAGAAATAACTGTGACAAAGCTTTGCCTTCAAGAGAGAAATGTTTAATTCTATTTTCAGTTGTTCTCTTCAGTGCTTCAGCTAGCCATTATGTACCTTGTGTGAGCTCCACGTCAAAAAGGGATTCCCTCTCTACTTGGTTGCTAGAACATCCCTACTATTCCAGAAATGTTTAAATACATAATATGTAGAAGTAACTAGGCATGAAGTGTTAAAACATTTTGGTTCAACCCACTTCTGAAGGTATATAATTAATCTGTTTCGTACTTTCTAATTAAAAAAGTATGATGCATACTTAGTAGCTTTCTGCTGTTAAGTAGGTAATGTGGGATGATCTTTTTGTTAAGAAATGAAAGATTGGTAACATATTTCTGTCCTGTGAAACAAAAATTGAATTTCTGAGGATGCCAGACAGTTCATGAACACACGTGGCCCAAGCCTTATGTCTCCTAATTTTGGTTTAATATACCAAACTTTCTGTTTTCCCTCACCAGTAATATATTGTTTTGATTTTTTTGTATCTCAAGAACAAACACCTATACCTCTGTTGTAGATCAAATGTTGTTCATGTGTTGTATGAACCTGAACATTGGCTAAGAGAAAAATGGCTTGCCTGCATAGCAGATAGGGACAAAAAGGTTTAAAAGTGAATATACAACAGCTGCAAGTCTGTTTTAGAGCAGGCTATGAGGTAAACACAGGATATGAGCATCCCAGAAGATTACGATAGTTTATAGCTCAATCCAAACTTTCTGAGTTGCTCCTATCACTTTACAGCCTAAGCCAAAGTTTGTATTCAGAGAGCCTTTTAGAAGACTAAATTGTGATAGATTTAATACAACTATGACAGAGCATATGCTGATGTTTAGAACAAAGATGGTATTAGAATTCTTATAGAAAATCCTAGCTTTGATTTGGCCCTCTAATCATATTTCTGCATTTTCATTAAAATCTTGCATATCTATTAGCATCACATGCTACCTGCTACAGACTAATTAAATTTAACACTACCAAACATGCTATAAGGTGTTATTATTACTTTCTGGAAAAATTAAGTGGCTAAGTGGGCATAAGTCTTATGGAATCACCTCTGTCACCTGTATCTTTCTTGACTTACACTCAGCTTTAACAAGGTTCATTCTGGGTACATGACAGAGTCAGTCATCAATCATCAGGTCATATTTAGCCTTCTAACGCTGTGCAGGTCATCTTCTCTTTATGATAAAGGGTTGTATCCAGAATGTTGTTGTGCGTAGTTTAAAATATCTTTTTATCCACATACAGGATGAAAGTAAAATGTAAATGGTGCATAATGAGTTAATGAGAGTATATAATTTCTTTTGAGTTTCGCTTAAGACCTTTTAGTTTGTAAGTTCAGAATATTTTGATCATCAATTCAGTGCTAAAAACATCTCGATGATTTGAGAGAAGAGGACTCAGAATTTGCAGAGTCCTTGAATTGTGTTACTATTTAAGGAAACATGATTATTAACAGAACTTCATTTTTAAATACTCTTCAATGTTTATCTTTATATGTGTAATCTCAAATATATCCTTAGATTGAATGACCAAGAGAATAGAATGAAACCTTACACTTTGAGACAACAGCTTCAGTAGAAGATTTCAAGAGGAAGAATCTTGAGGAAATGATAGAATTCATAGAAATTTTAGACATTAACTGTATTTTTTCCATTCCCAGTAATGAAAAACAATATGGGAGCTTTACATAAGGTGACTCTGCATTGAAATAGACTCAGAAAAGTACTGTGTAAAGCTCCATACCCACAATGTAAAGTGACAACAGATGTGATTTCTCACACTAAAATGCGTTCTTATCATTTGACAATGATTAACATTATGATGATCCTTTTGGCATGGAACTGAAATTTCTCTGCATTGTGCAAGCTATATTAAATCTGTCTTTAGCTGGCACCCATGCCTTACTGAAGTTGGCAGACGACCACATGCATGGGACCAGTTCCAGCTTTATACATGGGCATGAGTGCAAAAATCTCCATATGATAATTCACTGCTGAAAATTAGTTGATGGTTTTCTCAAAAGAGGGGCTGCATAATGCAGTTCTATCTCAGCAAAAAAGTACTTCTTGGCCCAGCTATGGGCTCTACTTGCTCAGTCATCTGCTTTTATCCAATCGGTTAGAATCTAGTAACATTTAAAGGCACTCCAATTCCTGTCTGTGGTTCAGTCTGAATATCTTATAGCTTTGCAAGACTGCAGTTCAGAGATGTAAGAAAACTAAGATCCAATATTCAATTCATTTCTGCAGGTAAAATGTAGTGGTGTACTACACATTTGTCTGAAATGGAAAACGTGAAATAAGCTTGGGGTTTTTGAATGAGGAAGAAGAGCTATCTAACAGTTTTTGTGGCATAGTTAACATAATACAACCAATGTCATGACCATAGAGCATAGACCATAGAATTTCAGCCTGTGATTTCTCCATCAAATCCATAATTTAATAAAATTAGCCTGGTTCTGGTCTCACACCACTATAATTGGAAGCTATTGAATTACAACACAATAAATGAGACCTCAAACCAGATTTACTTTGTTGTGAAAAAAGAGCACAGAATTTCATAGATGCAGTGGAATTTGACTAAAGCTTATTGGCCACTCCTTTTTATGAACACTGGGCTATGTCAAGCAGTTTTTTCAGAGTTAGTTACTGCGTGTGATTCTTCTTTTCTAAATTGCTAAGTGGGCAAGTCCTCTGATAGGACAAGAATCATTCCCAGAAGCTCCACTTCTTTTTTTTTTTTCTTTCTCCCCCCACCAAAGGAAAGAAACATGTTTACCTCCCTTTGTCTATCACTTGGCTGCAGCTATAGTAGTAACACAGAAACAGATTGCAATAAATTTGCTATTTATTGCTACGATTTTGGATTTTTGCCACTCTTGCTAATGAGCTATGTTTTTGCAGACAGACAAACTCAGGATGGGCTCCTCAGCAAACATGCACTCAGTTGTATCCTGGTTTATCATTAAATTTATTTTTAACGATAGAATCAGCAGATTGTAATTTGTGTTATGATCGTCACGAATAGTCCTCACCATGTTTAATGCAACTGTGAAGCTTTGACTGTGCAGATGAGGGAATTTAGACATTGAAAGAAGAAACAGTTGTACAGAATCATCTAAAGTTTCATTTTAGCAGTTTTTCTGTAGTGATTTGGGGAATGGGAACAGGGAGGAAGGGAAAGAGATGGGAAGGGACAATTTTATCTAATGCCATTCCCCCATTAAACCAAACAATTTTGTTGTATTCCTTTCTAGTGCAGCATGCAGCTATCATGATATACACAATATTGTATGTTATTTTTGTATAATAGCAGAAGTAGATATCACATTAAGTGCTGAAGTCTTAAATGCTGTACTCACGTTTTTACAGGTAGCTGAAGGCTTCTCACTATACACTCAGCACTGCTAAAAGTGTATGTAACAAATAAAAATTGGAAGTTTTGTTTTTTTTTCCTGCTGAGTTGCCTCAGAGGAAAGTGTCAGAAGCACAAAAGCCTTTGTTGCTTCACTTTGCGATTAAATCCAGCCTTACCATTGAAGGAACTCTGCTTTTGCATTATTGCCCTCTTACAAAAATCTGTCTTCCCATCACAAGTATTTCAGTTTCCTTATGCTTCTCTTCTGATTAACACTGAAAGCGTTCCTAACATTGTGAATCTAGAAGTTGCCATCCTTTCATGTGTAAAGAATTAAGCTCAGCAGTTGCACATGTAAGAGATGTTTTACTCAGTAGACTATCTCTGTACCAAAAGTAGACTGCTAATGAGCAAATGTAAGCTACCATTTTTAATTCTAAATTTCATTATCCACAAAGCAAATGATGCCCACATATGTGATTGGAGCTATCCAGATTGCCTTATCTGTGTAAATGAATTATGAAAGTGAAAATGAGAAAAAGCATTACCTGAGCAGCAATATATTACCAATTATAGTAATGTGATTATATAATTATAACACTCCTTTTCGGCACTTGTACCTCAAATAGAAGGTAGCTTTTTTTCCTGTTTACATTAAAACTTTCCTAGCAGATTTAGTAAGCATAAAAAGGTTGCATTTAGCCTGTGGAAAAAAATATTAACACCAGAAGTTATCCCACTTATCTGTGTCAGCTTCAGTTCACAGGTTTGGATACAACGACACCTGTGTGTTCCAGTAGTTAAGCTGCTTTCTTCTGTCTTCCTTCCCCACACTCATTTGCAGAGGGGAGATACCTTTAATTCATATTGCTTGTAGGAATCCAGGTAATTTCAAGGATCTGGTTTATTGGCACAGTTAAAGGGGTAATGGATGTGGCATAGAGGAGAATGAACTGTCAGAACCAGGATGCAAGTATTAATTCATTGCTGCAACTTGTGTGTTGAGAAACGAAATCCCTAAATTGTATTGAAAAGATTTTCTTTCATTGAAGATGACAAACACAAAGAAATGTTACCCTGGTGCCATTTACAGCAATACCAGTGCTGAAGCACTGTTAAGGAACCCATGAGATTGCTTCCCCACACCCCAGTGCAATTAGAACAATAGAAAACACTGAATCAAAGAATCAGTGTTTTACATTTGCTTGGCACAATGCTAACTCAATCAGGAATGAAATGGCTCAAGGATTTTTTCCATAGAAATAGGACAACAAGACATTCTGGTACCACTCCCAGAGCATGACTCACAAAGAGAAAGCAGCAGAGAAATAGAGTAGATTTTTTTCTTTCACAAAGCCACTCACTTCCTTTCAAGGTTATGCACTTGTTTTTGTTTCTAAATGTGTTATTTGATTCTCTTCCTATTAATGTCTGAAAGAATAGTCTTAAAGGTAGATGACAGCAATATTTATGGAGCTGGATGTCATCCCTCTCCATTTTTGCTGAAAGATGCATGGTACATTCCTTCTGTGTTTAGTCACTTCAATACAACACGAAATCCTGACATGATCGTTAGTTCTCTTGACTCCTTACTAAATGGGGTGGTTCTAGCAAAACAGACCAAATGATACCAATTAATTCTTTCTTAACATTCATTCATTAGCATTACAAAGTGTTGTGATGTCAAGACTCTCTTGCTGGTTAAGGTATTTATCAAGCTAAACTAAAAGGCTTTTTCACCCCCCTGCCCCTGATAGTAATCTTTTATCAGTCAGCCTCAAAACAATATACTCAAATAATATGCTCAGATTACCCTCCACTTAAAAATACTGATCAATATGTTTGTCCTACTCGTTACAGAATGATTAGGTTTCGAAGTCCTAAACTCACATTTAGTTGGTATTATTTGGTATTAGGTCATTGTTCGACGTTCTTGTTAATGTTGTGTTTCCTACCTGATGCAGTTTGTTGTGACCATATTGCTCATACTGTCTACATACATGGCAAGCAACTTTTCAAATATTTCAAAGTAATTCCAGTAGCACAAAAACGTTAATGTGTCTGGGACTATAAAGCAAATACCTGTTCTGAGAGCAAGGGAGTGAACTAGTAACTGACCTAGAATAAAGGCTTAATCTTTAATTTCAATTGATTTTGGTCATATCACTGTATTTTGCTAGCAATAGTTTCTTTTAACACTTCACCTCTCAGAAAAAGAGGCTGAAGTAATGCAAATGACTGGTGATGCTGAGGGACTTCTTCAACAGTAAAATCTGATAAGTAAACCTAATACATTTCAGATAAACATACATTTTGGGGGCTTTGGGAAATGTGTGCTTTTTGTGTAGATGACCCATTGCTATTTCTTTGCATGAACAAAAGGTTTAAAAGGAATAGTTAAGACAAACAATGAAGAAAGAAAAATATTTTTTTTGAAGCATGAAATATATAACTTAACACAAATTATCAGGATTTATTAATATGCCTGATATCTTGCTTTAGCTAAAAAAGTAAAACAGGAGAGTTTTTCATGCATTCATCTTGCTACCATGAGACATGTCTCTGTTACTACTGTTCTGTATATACCTAATCACATGTATAGAACTATGAGTTGGAGATGATGTGTAGTGAGGGCTATAGCTGAGGGCTGTACACTCTAGATAATTCCAGTATCTGCAATGTCAAGATTGATTTCTGTGTTGTGTTTTCACCCAAGAAGGGAGAAAGCGAACTTCAGCTTTTTTATTTTATTTCTTTTTCTCATCTATTATCATCTCAAAGGTAGCAAAACCAGCTAACCAAATCACTTGACTAGAAGGTTGTGTTGAATTCTCCTCATCCCTACTCCTGCTTGCCTCTGTGTTTTTCAATTATTAAGTGTTTTTCCCAGTACATGCCTGCATGAGAGTTCATTTCTCTGGACTGACTTCTGAGGCCCCTGAAATCTACAGTCACTGGTAAAACTGATTAAAAGCTAAAATTTCCACCCCATAAGAAATGTTAAATTCCATAGGCTTCTTACTGGACTGTAAACTGTTTCAAGGTTAAGAAGTTCAAGCATCATTTTTCTTTTCTGGTATTTTATGCAACCAGTTCATCTGGGAACTCAGTAAGAACCTCAGACAAACGAATTTTGATTTATTCAGATGATGTATCATGATGGGACCTGCCCAAGTCCACCTTGCAAAGATGTGGGAATGGTGTATAGTTAAAGACAACAATACACAGGGAGAAAAAGATCTGAAACCTCTTTTTACCCTCCTCCCTCTAGCCTACAAAGAAGGATTTTGAACAGTGGCCAGACTTGGAAAGTAGCTCTACGCAAGGTTCACAAAAATGGTATTTTAGTTTGATTTATCCTGGTTTGCTACTAAAGACGTTCTTTGCAATAGGGAGTTTTTGTAGTGGATATATGTGGGTGCACCACAGCCTTCCACCCTCTGCATACTCACGTAGACTTACATCTCATTACTGTCTAGTTATTAATTGTATGTGTCTGTGAACAATGATGTCTTCAAGTACTAAGCTGTCAATATGACTTTCCCAGATGAATATCTGAGTAGGCGTAAATGTCATGATAAGCATGCTGCCTTCATGTATCACAGAAAGTTATTACCTCTTTTCTGCTGATTCTTATATAACTATACTTCTGTCTGATAAAAAGAATAAATATATAATTTATTTTTCATAGCTCTGTTATATGTGTGTGTGTGTGTGTGTGAAAATTTGTCTTATTAATAGTGATACTTTTCCTTCAAAATACCTGTCAAATCAGACTAAAATACTTTTTCACCTGTTGTTACTTAGGTGAGCTTGAATGCTTTAGAGCACTTGAATATGTGACGTTAAATACACCAATATCAATTCAAGTCACCAACACTAATTGGCCCTCAGAAACTGTAGAGAAAGTAATTAATTGGACACTTTATTCTTACATTTTATTAAGTAAAAGTCTCTTTAGAGACAGCAGCACTACATAGCATTGCCAAAAATGTATCTGATGGGCTAGACACAGGCAGACTCATCCACAGTTTGTGAAAGTTAACGTAAATGTAAGAAGTACTATATATATTCATTTTGGATTATTTTCTGTCAGTTTTCCAAATTTAAATAATGTTAGCCCCGTAATAAATAGCAGGAAAACACAAAGGAACACAAGTGAAAAAAAAAAACCAAAACCACACATGCCATGACATTGATACTTGAGATGAAAATTAAGAACTAAAAAGGCATCAAAAGTAGAGCAATACAGTCTCCATGTTTAAGATAGGTATGTAGGTATTGTAAATGCAGCATCTCACAGAAAAACATTTCCTTACCAAACCTCCCACCAAAATCTGAAACCAAACAAAAATACCACCAAAACAAGATCATCAGCTCCTGTACAAGTTGTATGCTTTTAAACACTTGTTCTTATTATTTACAGTACAGCGGCTAAAAAAAAAGTTAGATGTTTCTGGGCATTAACCTCTGGGCTGTTGAGGTTCCTGGCTGCTGGTGTAGCTGTTAGGCTGCACTGTTAGTGGTGTTTCTTCCTGTCAAAGTCTGGCAAATGTGATGAAATGCAGGATATTGATAATCAGAAAATCCACAGAGTTTAATTGCAACAAATGTTTGGGCATTTCCTGTGTGAACTTGTAGGCTGTCAGTACTCTTTTTATTCAACATTTACTGCTACTCCAAGCAGGCTTTTAAAAAAGATCTTTATTGTAGTTCTTTGTATTTTTGTGTCAGGGTCAGGAGCAGATGCTTGAACTTTCTTCTCTCTTCTTGTCAGATCAGTACATGGGAAAATCAAACAATGCTGCCTGCTACCTTTAAGCTTTTCAGAGACCTTTTTTAGTGGCTGTTGGAGAACATAAGTGTGAAAATATTCAAGCCAAATGTTTGCTGGGTATCTCTCATTGTTCATGTAATCCTCAGTGCTCAAAGGCTTTGAGAAAAAGCATAAAGAGGAAAGTATTCCTTATCCCTCTTTAAAAGATACTTCTGATTCTACTTATTCATTAATGCCATAGTTGAATAAACCAGAAAATACTCCTTTGCTTCTGTTTAACTGTTCTAAATCAAAATTTCCAAACACTGATTTCTTAGTTCGCCTCTGTGAAGAGCATAGCTGTAGAAACTGTGCTCAGGAGTGACTGACGGGTGTTAGTTTTTAATTAAATCTCAGATAAATAGAGAAGGAAAAGCTGACCTTTTATGAAGTAATTGGGATGTTTAAGTATCCAGTCTTTAACTTTTGAAGTTAACTAAGCAGAGGACTTAAAGCACTTTTGATTGTTTTGCCTCAATCTGTGATATTGATAAATTCCACCGTTACAAGATTCTGCTCAGATAATGGACATTAATAACACAAATTATGTTATTAACAGACAAATAACACTAATTGTTTTACTGAAGTATCAAATTGTCATAAGAAACAAACTCAACTTTATGAGCTGTTCTCCTCCTCTTAGATCCATTTGCATGTAACTGAGTTTGTGCAGCTCTTTTATCATATCCCATAGCTTAAAACTTGTTTAGCATTTTTTTTCTAGGCTTCTTAATCCATGTTTCCTCCCTGTATCAGTGTGGAAGAC
Source organism: Melopsittacus undulatus (assembly GCF_012275295.1). NCBI lineage: Eukaryota > Metazoa > Chordata > Aves > Psittaciformes > Psittaculidae > Melopsittacus > Melopsittacus undulatus. The sequence continues at coordinate 37,770,663 of NC_047534.1, forward strand.
TTAATATTCTGGCAGCTTAAGTAGAGCCTCAGACCACATCTCTAGAAATTCTTGGACTTCTGTTATCATTGGCTTTTCTTCCTTTTTTCTTCCCTTCTTTGAGCAGTTGTTTTCTTGTCACATTTTTCTTGTGTCTGTTTTAACCCTTGGTCTAGAAAATATGCTGCAGCTTTTTGGACATGTGCCAAAATAAAAAAAAAGCTTAAGTGCCAAGTTCTTAGTTTTAAAATAAGACCAGCAAGAGAGTGAAATGATTCATCGCTTCCTGGCAAGTGTAATTATTACTGCAGTCACCATTTATTATGTATTTGAACCCTTTAAAGACGTGCTAAATATTACTGTAAGTTCAGAAAGTTATCGTTTCAACTGAATCAACTGAAAAAAATAGAGCACCACAGGTGTACGCTTTAAACAGGAAATGATACTATCTCCAGGACTTTCAAAGCTGAATTCCTTGGAATGAGCTGCAAGAAATGTGTCACATCTGTGTAAAAATGGTATATGCTGAGGTTAGGGTAGTGGTTCTGCAAAAGAAAGTATTTCAGCTGGTTTAGCTGTTGTTTGTCATTGTTGGAAGCTGATTGCTGAAATGTGAAGCTGGTTCCACCTCTTAGCTGAGTGTTAATTCACTGTCTAAAGGGGGACACTGGAGATACAGTAATTATGTTTAGTATTCAATTTGTGTATTTATCCTGTTTTAAGCAAATGACTTGGATCTTCACTCCTACAGCTGCTCCTTGGCAATTATCTATAAATAAATAAGGAACCTTATTTTAACAAGGTACAGTAGAAATTTCTCTGTATTTTGAACTTATAAAAAAATGACTCAAAGCATAATTGATTCTGCCTATAAGTCAAGATGCAGATTCATTCTCATCAGTCATTGCTAAAAGTTTTAAGCAATATTCAGACTTGATAACATATCAATGTATCATTTCTCAGGTAACTTCTGCTGCGAGATCTTTGGGGTAGAAATCAACTTTTTGTTCTGTTTGTATAGCAAATGGTACAATGATGTCTGTGTCTACCACTGGGAATTTTGGGTACTATCACAGCCAAAAAAATGGTCAAAATGCATTATTTAAAAATATTACAGGGCTTAATTTTTTTCCCAAGTTGTTATGAATGAATGCTATGCTAGTGAAAAATCCTTACCTAACAAGTAAATGCTACTCTTTAGTATTTTGGCATTTATTTTTACATGTCACCTGAGCTCTGTTCATACTCAGCAAGCGTAGGTGCAAGGAGCTGCCTTTATTTCCCCAATCTTGGGGCATTCAACTTCAGTTGAAAGTCTTTGCTATGAGCTTGTATGCTGCACATTAGAATCAAAGCCTTCTCAAAACATGCTATTAAAAATGGGGTATTCAAATGGTGTGTATCAAGAGTTTTAAAAGAGGAAGAAAGAAGGAAATTAGTTCAGTGGAAGTAGTAAGGGAGGGAGAAGACCTAAAACTCCCCAGAAGTGATGGGTGCAGATTAGAATAGATTCAGTTTTGTTCTTCATTACAGTAATTAGATATCTGGGAAGGATGCTGAACACCTCCTGTGTTTCTACATGTCTCTACATGTGTTTTACTGTCCAGAATAGTTATGTCTTTGAACCTTTCTCCCCACAACCTACATGAGGCTGAGATGTGAAATTTCAGCACTGTTCCTCCTTATTCCTCCCCAAGTCAATGATGTTGGTGAAGAGTTTTTTAAGAAGCTGAAACAGTATAACCCTCTTTAGGTTTGTATCTTCAATTTAGCTTCAGCTTAAAGGGAGTTATTGACAGATGCTGTTATTGCATTTTAATGTTGCTTAACTTGAAAGATTGCATTGTGTTGATGGGAGAGGGTAGCTAGGTTTGCTGAACGGAAGACTCAACATATGTTTTTTAGTTAAAACCAAGGGTATGATGATGCAAAAAATTATTTGTAAGCCTGTGATTTAGTGAATCAGCCTGGTTAAGTGTAGTGGTAGCCTTCTACGAGGGTCTTCAGTATTTCTAAGTGTGATGTGGAGGTTTATTTGCATTACAGATTAAGCAAAAGTCTGATATCATTGATAGGGTTTGTCAGCAAGCTGGCAGAACATAAGTTTTCCTTTCCTGGCACAGATCACATTAAGAAATTTATCAGGGAATATTATGCAGACTCAAAATCTGTCAAAAATATGAATGATGCTGTGACAGAAACTACCTGTATAGCTCATGATGTTCTCGGATCAAAGTACCAGCAGGAAACTGCTGCAGTATTCCGAATACTAAGTGTGGTGTGGAACAAAGCACAAACCTTGAGAACAAGTTGATACTTACCCTTTGTCACTTGAAAGCAGTTTTTGAAAGCTTATACCGAAGGATATACTGAATTTTTGCAAGTGCTAATAAGACATAATGAGTTACATGTCCACAAATCAACAAGCTCCATATGAGACTAGAGCATCTGATACATAAAAGGGATGAAAAGGATAGCTAGATGTGAATGCGTAGGAAAAGGTTTTCAAAAGAAACTATTGCTATAAAGTCACTGAAATGAAAATTTGCTTGATACAGGAGAAGAAACAAAGGAAGAAAGGAAACCTTGTTCTTAACAGAGAATATCCATTAAAATCAAAGCACTTTTTGAAGGGCAGAAATTTCATCTGCTCCCAGTGTTGAAACTTAGGCACTCAGAGTTGAATGTGACCTGTCCAAGATCAGTCAATGGACTACTGAAAAGCTCAGGGCTCTCAGGTGCCAGCCCAGAGTCTTCTCTGTCAGTCCACACCATTTACATTTGTACAAGAAGGAAAAATAACCAGGTTATTTTTATCATTAATTTATTCGAAGCACCAGTAACTTCACTTAACAAAGGACATTCTGTGAAGTGATCAACATCCACCATCAATATGGCATAAGCATACAAAGCTTTGTGCAGTGTTAGCAATAACAAGCTAAATCTAAGTTAGAATCAAAGTTTCTATGCATTGAGGTGTCACTTCAATGTCATAATTTTAGATTAATCTAAGAAAACCTGCATTAATCTAATGCATAGATATGCATAATCATAATTTAGATTAATCTAAGAAAATACTTGCCACTCATAGTGCATGTGATTTATGAGGTGGTTACATACACTTGTTGAATTTATGTTTTATCCAATTCATATTTATATTTTACTTGTCAACATCACTTTAGATGGAGTCCAAGGAAGAGTCATTGCTTACAACAGTTACCAATAGAAGGATATTTTCCTGCAAATTTGAAGGTATGCTTTTGATACTAGCTGGCTAAAATTAGACTGCGAATGTGATTTGTTTTCTGTGTGATAGCTTTGCCTTTTAGACCTAGTTTTCCTTCTGCTGTTGTTACTGTGAATGAATACAATGACTTGCTCATCACTTCTTTTGTTCTCTGGTTCCTTGAGAAACATTCAAATAACCACTTCTAGGGTTTGGAAGTACTCTCTAAGAATCATACACTGTCTGGCAACTACATTTGGTAAAGAGTTATCAAAGGTTTGTTGTCAGAATAGGAAGGTACATCCATTGGCTCTGAAAGTGCTCTGACACAGGTATGTATTTGTTCTATAGTTTGGAGTATTAACTTACAGCAAGAGCTGCAAGTACAGTGAGAGCAAAATTAGAATTCAAAATGATACTTGTGGTCCAAAAATGCAGTGCAGTTGCCAGACTTTTGCCACACTTAGGCAACAGTGATCAGCTGTACAAACACAGGATGGGGGAAAACTGGCTGCATTGCAATACCACAGAAAAGTATCCAGGAGGTAATCACAAACTTGAACAAAAGTCAACAGTGTTCTGCTGTTATGAAACAGGTAAAATAACATGCTGGGAGATATAATCTCTGCTAGCACTTGTGAACACTGTCACAGTGATCTGATTCTGCAGTTCGTGCATATCTTTCCAAACACTGGTTGTTGTCTTGGCTTATATTGTTTTTAATGGCTGAAAATACTGTTTGTGTATCTGATTTTGAGCTCTATATGCCCATCACAGCGTTATTCTTGAGAGGTTTTGTACTCTTTTTGATGTTCACAGTGTCAACCTGAAGAGCAAAATGTTCTTTATTTGAAAATCTAAGTGGTCAAGAGCAAATGAAGTATTTCAGTTGTATCATTCTGAGGTATTTGCCCCAGATCACCATCATAATGTGTTTGGTTTTGTTTACAGAGATTCATACTGCATGTTTGTGTTAATGAATCATTAGGTCTTCCCCTTTTCGTTCTCTTCAAAGTTATGTGTTTGCAGTTTTAAATTTTTTAGTTCTAGATGCAATGCAGTTTTCTTCAGCCTCTGCAATATAGTTTGCTAGTTAGTGTCCTTGCTTGATGTAACAGGAAAATACTGCGATGTGAAGTGCATTAGACCCAGTATATTCTAAGAACTAAGCCTACTTTCTGGCTTATTTTCTCACTGCTGGCAGCCATTGCTGGAAGAGACCAATGAAGCACTATTTAAATCTGCAATTACTCCTTGTGTTTCCAAAAAGCCTCAGCTCTCTGAGAGCTTTTAATGGCTCCTTTCTTGCAGTCATGTTTCCTGCTTTTGATACTCTAAGCCTTGGAAGTCTAATTGATCATTATCCCTGATCCCCCCCATGACTTTGTAACATAAGCTTCTGTACAGCTCAGTCACTGTTTGAACTCCCTCTGAACCCTGCTCTCCCCTTCCCCAGAAAATATAGTTCCACAGACCAGAGAAATCCAAATGACCAAACCAGTGATTTACACAGTAGTACGAAAGACAGACATTATCAGAAATAGGAAATGACTTGGTTTTATATAGACATATTCCTGGTATTTCCATGGTCTTCCCTGTACTTCTTTTTTAAAAATGATCATGCCAAAACAGCTTTAGCAGAATTGACCTGAGTAGCCCATACTGTTTTCCTTAGGCTATATGATTCTGTGAAATGGTTTTCTTTAATTGTGGTTTTTGGGTTGGTCCCAATAATACAACTAAAAGAATGATTTCCTAAGGGCCAAAGAGTATAATGGAAGAATTCATATAGCTAACCTGGATAAAGAAATAATTAAATAGCATTTTATTGATCCAAGTGAGAAGAATTCTTAGTTGTAAGACATTTTACTGACAGGAGTCATGTGGGTACAGATGCTTGCTTGTAGAGTCGGGTGAAAGCCAAGTTCATAAATGTCTCAAACACTCAGTAAGAACGGCTGTTAAGTGAATAATTATATTTTAGCACTTGTCATATCTTCATTAATTATAACATGCTCATTTCATTTTACATGCTATTTTAATGCTCACCATTGTTAAATACTCTCTTGATTGTATGTATCTGTAGAGTGAAGTCATTCATGTACCAAACCAGAACCATTCTATGTCATTGAATATAAAGTTTTTAACTTAGTATGTCGGCTTTGCAATAAATATTGTGAGTTACTTCAAATAGAACTGAAGGATAGGAGCATCTGTCTCAGTATGAACACAAGACTTACCTGAACACAGGAAGTTCAAGCAATGTGTGTGAAGAATCTGATCAGCAGTATCAAAGAAATCGGTGCAGCCTCAGTCTTGCACCATTTGCAGTGAGGCACAGGGCATTGACAGGTGAGCACTGGCTACTGAAACGTTGAGATGACCCATGCCTCAGTTGGAGACTTGGAGAAGATACTGGGCTGAGTGCCCTGCTGAGGGCTGGGTGGTAGTACTAGGTGCTGTTCTCTTTAATGTTCCTGTTTCTGAGCTGCACTATTCTGCTAACAAGTCATATGGAGGAATGTTTAGCATCTTCATGGCTCATATTGTTCTTATGCAAAAGGGTGTAATTACTTGAAAAATATCAGTGAGCTCCACTAGTATTGTGGGAGGCACACCTGACAGATGTTACCCCAGTTCAGGGCTCTTGTGGGGAAAAAAGGTTAAAATACAGTGGAGGGTGTGTTTTTCTATAGGTTTACTTCAAGATCAACCAAATAAAGGAATAGAAACAGTTCTTTCTTGATTCTATTTCAAATTGCATTTTTTATTTTCCACTGCAGATGTCCTGATCAGTTAGGATCTATCCTAACTGCGTAAGTCTTTTCATTGTGAATGGTTCACCACAGACAGTGTATTTAATGGATAATGTTCCATCTACTCTGTGAGAGCCACAACTGACAGTGAGTTCATCATGCAGTGAATGCCAGTGACGTTGGGTGGGACTGGTGTTATAAAAACTTCTCTCTGATGTGAATGAAAGGATTTCTGTTTTCTAAAATGTCCAAGATGACTCTTCTGCAACTTATGGTGGGAAATACTGAATTAACAGAATGTTAATTACACCCTGTCTTCAGTTCAAATAACATAAAATACTATACAGTGGTCAGTATTAATCTAAAACTGTTTTCCAGCTGTTGTTAATATGCTTTTACATACTGGAAAACCTTTTTCTTACCTAATACTATGTTTTATCATTCGGTAGTGACTCAGGGCAAGTTTGAGAATTCCATGAAAGACATTAGTACACTGATTTTGTTAAAATTTCTGTTCTTTGTTGCTTTTAGTTCAACTTTAGGTCTTTAGTATGAAAAACATCAACACATTCTTTGGTCGTACAGACCATAGGTAAGGAACTTAACAATGTCTTGCTGTAGATAAGCAAAACTGTGCATTCGCTGGAGCTGGGAGCGTTGTGCATTACATGTGTGCTAAATTCATATGTAAAACAATTGTATGAGTAATGAAGCCAATTACAATGCACCCACATTCAAACATCTCAGAGAATTTAACTAAGAAAATTAGTCTGCCTCAGCTCTGAGTTGAGGTAAATTATGGTATAAATTTAATGTAGTTTAATTTATTTTTTTTTGCAGTTTATGGTTCTAGTATAGTTATGAAATTAATTTTTCTGAAATGAGTTTCTAAGTATATGAATGGAGAAAGATGTGTTTCCATGAAGAAAGGGAAGAGAAAAAAAATCTAGGCAGAGACTTTACAGGAAACCATGACTTATTTTTTGTTTATAAACTGTAATGCTTGGTGTGTTTCACATTCCCTAGTTAGGTTCCTTTTATTTTATATTGCTAGCAAAATTTGACCCTTGGTAAAAAGTGTGAGCACTGAACTACATTTGAGCACTGTTTTTATTTTAAAGAATTGTTGACTACACAAGTGTTATTCTGGCAAATAGATTAACTGACTGTCAAAATTTGCCCAAAGGAGTTAACAGGTCCTGAACACAAACACACTGGTGAACTCTTTTTCAGGATTGTTGCCAGTGATTTCAGGGGGAGGTACAGCATATTTCCCACACTAATATGATAGTACTTTGCAAGAAGCTGAAGGAATCTTTGTTGGTTTTGCATATCTACTTTTAAAATCAAATGAGCTGATGCATTTGGCATATGTTTCAGTTTTCTCATATCTAGACCACAGTTAGCAGGAGACCCTTGTTTTCATAGTTTAGTCATACTAAAAAGTAACTTTTAGAGAGAGAGAGAAATGTTGATATTCAGAAAGTCTACATTTCTCCTTTGCCTGTTATTTTGCCTCTCTAGAAATGCTATTTCCAAGTGGGTTTTCTTCTGGTCTCCTTAAAGTTTTGCTAGAAGAAACTTCCCACTAGTCTTCTGTCGCAAGTACACATAAACTTGGCACACTTGGAAGGTGTTATCACAGTAAATAGACTTGGGAAGAAGTGTGTGTGGTGTTGGGGAGATGGTGAGCTGGTGTAAGGGGGAAATTAATACAAGTTATTTATATGTAGAATATAAAACTCTCTGAGTCTTCTTGTCTTTGAAAAACAATACTGTGTATTGCAAAGGCCATAATAGAGTCGAGCTAGAAAAAAGAAAAATCAGATCATTACTATCTGCATTACATTTTGTGAATATCTTTGTAATAGAAAGATAAGAGTGATCAAAATGTTACTGTATTAGAATAATAGATTTCTGAGTCACGCACAAGACATTTTTTTTCTATGGCCATGTTACATATTCTGAGGATAGAGCTGAACTCAGAATTTCATTTATCACTATTTGTAAGACTTTAGAATGATGAGTGTCAGATTTCAAGACATCTACAGGGAAACTATTATTTAAAAGCAGTTTTCACAACCAGAAAGAAAAGCTCTGGTATTATTAGTGCTGGTATTTTAAAGAAACAATTTTATAAGATAATATGTAATCACCCATAGGGTTTTTGCTGTTGCAGCTTCTTTTGTATGCAACCTATATGTAACTGAAGAACAAATAGTTGATAGAAAAAACACTACAACAACTCCCAGATACTGATAATCTCTAAGGGAGAAATGCATGTGTGTATACTTCCAGGAAGTTTTCATGTCACTCAAACTGGATGCCAGTAATCTAATGACAAAACCCAGAAAATGTCAATAGTTGTGGCTAGAGCTGAGTATTTTAACCAATGAAGCTGAAGTTCCAGAAAACTAAGAAATAGCTGAGCTGGACTTGGAGACCAAGATGAAATACTTGTGCAAAATACTCTCAGAATCAAAAGTGGAACAGCTCCCCCAACTTACTGTACCTAAATCAGAATCGCCTGAAAAAAAAAACCTTTAAAAAATAATACTTATTTTTCATACACTGTTTATCAGAACAGGACTACAGTTCTTCCTGTTGTCTTGGAATGGTTTCTCTATGATGTATGACTGATGGTTGTGATGATTGTTTAAATTTTGTTTCAAGTTCATACTCTGCCACGTACATAAAAATTTAAAATTGGATTTGAATATGAATTAAGAAGAAAAACATATGTAGTATAGAAGTAGTTGTCATAGATTCTTGCCTGTTAATTCCAGTCTTTTAGCTGAGAAATACTGTTTAGGGAAAACTGATACAGCCTGCCATGTTCTTCTGATTTCTTTTAGCATAGCCTCTGTTCTATTAAATGACCATTTATTTTCCATGGGGAACTGCAGCTTAGCAGAGAAATTCTTTTGGTCATGATCTTGCTATTGCCTAATAGCCATCCTTAACATATGCCTTAGTTACTCAAGTTTTCCTTTTTGGATCATTTTCAAATTATAAACTATTTTTTGCTACATTTTATTATTGTACCAAGTATTTAAATGGACATACACATGTATTTTAGCCATTATCCCATCATCTTGAGAGAGGTTAGCCTTTTTTTTCTTTTTTTGCTTCATATTCTGTAGGCCATCTGTACTAAGTCCCAGGCTTTTTATTACCCTTTTGCCTCATAAAGAACAACAGTATGCTTGGTAAGTAGTTGCCCTATTGTCCAACATATAGTTGCCATTATATGTGTACATTTAGAAAATACAATTGCAGTGTTTTCCAATAGAGACTGAAATTCCATCCACCTGGGCCAATAATAATATTACACTGGCTCAAAACCAAAGAATGCCATGTTTTGACTTACGTATCTCAGTGCTAATTTAGCATCATATATCCCAAAGGAATTTCTTTCTCCTTTTCATTTCCCCTCCCTTCCTTTCCTTCTTATCCCTTCTTTCCTCGTCACTGAAGTTCCTAATAATATCAGGTAGAATAAAACAAAATACAGCTTCTTCAGAAGATTTTTTTATTGAACAGGAAAACCAGTGTACCTGGGAGACCTTAGTATTTGTATTTTTTGGTATTTCTACTAATTTACTTTTAACTTTGTTGGAGTTTTAAAATGTAGTACAATATAAAACAAGTAGTAAAAGACTGGGAAGCTTTTTAAGCCAAGTTCCTGTGCTCCAGTCTGAGCAGGAAAGTCTTAGCAGGGAAATTAATCTCCTGTGTGACGGCATTGACGTAAATCTCTGCTCAGTTTGTGTGTGTATGTAAACAAGGAAAGCAAGAGAGAATAAAACAATTTTATAAATATTCTTACTTATGAGTGGTAAAATGGGAGGCCAGAACTTGAAGTTCTGCACAACTTTTGCACTGAGCTTTACCACACGTACTACAATAGATCCCCTAACATTTGCCAACTTTTCTATCTACATTCTGAATGAGTCACAATCATCTTCAGTACTATTTTTTTAAGCTTGGAGAAGTCATTAGGTTGTTTTAGAGTGGGTTTTCCTGTACAGCAACATGAAGAAAGAGATTGAGACTGTCCTACACATTTATGTAAACAGAGTGCAGTAAGCGGTTGGGTGGAAAAGCATTCAGCCTGATCCATACAGGATGAACTGTGCTGAGGAATAGGGGTACCTGTATGGAGAATGTAGGTAACTATAATTTATCTCTTAAATCATTACACAAACATTTTTCTGGTAGGTAGTATTCTATATTAAGCGTGATGTGCTTATGATAAAGATTACCCTCTGTATTGCAGGCAATCACAACATCTCCTAGAGCATTTAACTTGTGTCTGGGAACAGTGCAAGACATCAGACACCTGGGAAATTTTATTGGCTCGATATGCACAGATTTGGAGATCCTGCATGTGAACTGGAAGCTAGGAAACGGGGTGCTGAGAAACATATCCCTCTCATTATCATGAAAAGCCTGTGACAGCTATTCTGTCTTGTAGAATGCATTCTGTCTTGTAGAGAGCATTGAGCTCTTCTTGAGGGAGAAGACTCTTTCTTGCTGAAGTGACAATGATGGCATAGATGGATTTCACATCTTTCCCTCCAGTTTCTTTTGCATTGAGTTTAAATGCTTACTCTGTGTGCAGAATTTATGGAGTGGATATAATGCACCAATCATATAAATACCTAAATAAAAATCTTGTTGCACAAGATACACTGGTTTTCTACTGTAAAAAGTTTCCACTTCATGCACTAGTTAGTCATTTAATCACATTATAATTTTTGTGAAAAGGGAACTGGTGCAAGGTATTGTACTGAAAAGTAAAGGAAGATTCTTGTCACAAGTCCTGCTTAAGATTTTTGTATTTCAAACTTATGCATAAAAAAAAAAAGGAAAAAGAAAAAAGGAAGTAGAGAAGCATGTAGAAAATAAATGGATGCATGAAACTTAGCTCTCTACTTGTTCTTTTGTTGTTCATGAACAATAGGGGAAGGCCTCTGACCCCTTGCTTTCTTATAGAAACAGAGCAGAGATTATGGCATTTAATGGATTAGCACTTTAAATGCTACACTTCATTGCCAGAATTAGGGACCAAAGTTCAAAATTTGGATGAAGCTACAAATAGATTAAAGAGTCAAAAGACCAAATGATATGGTTTGTTGGTAAATGGTTTCACACACACAAAAATCCCAAACTAAACAGCAGGTTCAGCTAGTAGCTGATAATAGCACTTGGTTACCAAAGAATTTTAGAACAATGAGGTTGGTAGGTGTATTTGGAGATTATTTACTCTACTTTCTCCTCTAAGGCAAGGCTATTAATTTCTGAAGTGTTTACACAGCCTTTTAAACTCTATCCCTAAAAACCTGCTCATTGTGATTCCATGAACAAATCCCCTCAGCAATTAATGTGCTGATTATAGAATCATGGTATCATAGAATAGTTATGGTTGGAAAGGACCTTAAGATCATCTAGTTCCAACCCCCCCTGCCATGGGCAGGGACACCTCACACTAAACCATGTCACCCAAGGCTCTGTCAAGAGCCTTGTATTTTCTATGAAAAGTATTCTTTCCACCATTAAATCTTTATTACCACAGCTTTATAGTCCTATGTGCTATTTTGCAGCCCATTATTTCTTGACCACAAGGATAAGGAAAATAGTCTGTTTCCAAAAGCTTACACAGCTATGTTTATAATCTGGAATATTTTTAGTTACATTTGCTTTGACTTTTCTTTAAGGTATATTATGTGTGACTTTCTGCCTCTACTCATAGGAGGTATTTTCTAGATTTCTGTTTTCTCAAGGTTTAGTCCAGTATGTCTCTGCTGAATCATGTTGCTTCAAAGCAAGAAACAATGCTCCAGGTGAGTTTTAGGAATACATAGAGTATGAGAGGTTGTTCTGGATGATACTACCTTTTATATGTCCCAGGGTGATGCTTGGTCTTTTTTTCATAAGACTATAATAGTATGTTTAGTTTATTCATGATGATTCACTGCTACTTCTCATGCATTTCTGAAGAAGTGCTGCCTAGCCAGTGGCCTCTTATCTAGCAGATTATTCCCTTATGTATGCAGAGCTTGGTATTTTTTTATATCCTCTTTTTTTTCTGACTATCTCTGCAGTTTGTCAAGAACATTTAGAAGAGCTTTTTAGCTTAGTATTGTCAGTGCTGGACTAAGTGTATCACCTATCTCCATCCAAACCACTGAAGAAAATAATATTGCATAGGGCTGGCCCTGGGAGAGCAAGCTTCTTAGATAAATTATCTTTTCCATTTGACAGAATTACCACTCTTTCAGCACAGTTTACCAATTATTTTTCTCAGTTACATTGCAACAGTTTCATAAAGATGATTCTCCTTCCCCATATGTGGTTGATCATGAATTTTTAATTTGTCTTCCCTTTCTGTTGGTCTCACACCTGTCTGTCTTTCTGCAGAGGTAGATGAGACCTTAACCAGCAATGCCTACACACATCTTCATTAACCAGCAGATATTCTAGTTAGAAAATAGAAAGAATCAACTGTCTGACAGATTGCTGGTTCTTAAATTTACCATCTTAATTGCCCATATTTTTAAAATTAAAGGAGGAAAAATAATTACATATCCAGACTTCTGTCAAAGAGCTACAGATCAATAAGAAATATGTGGCATTAAAACAAGCAGAATTAAAATATTTTGGGTTCTAGCTCACATGTAGTCTTTTGCCTTGAGACATAGGTATCAAATTACTTAACTATTGCTGTAGGTCTTGAGATTAGGGAAACTCAGGTTTTGTGAGTGGTCAAGTATTACATGCTTTTAGTCCCAAAAGTTTGCTTTCACATGAACATATGCGTGGGAGATGAAATAAAAATAGTTTATATTACATAGAAACAGCAATGGTCATTGGTTGCAATGGGCAAATGATAGCAGCAATAATTGGAAAATAAACTGAAGAAAACCCCAAACAATTCAGGAGTGTTCTGCTTGAGTTTCATCCAGTGTTAGCAAAGTAAATAACATACAACTAGGGCATCATTTAAGTAGTGGTTTACCATTCCAATTACTGCTGAAAGGATTAGTCTGAAGTAAGAAATATGATGAATGTTATCTATGGAAGACTTCCGAAAATTGCAATACTGCTTTCAAGCAAGCAGCTTTCTTACTCTAATAAAAATGCACCTCTTCAGGCATTCTGTGTATCAGGTCCAGGTATATCTCACAGTTGACTGATATTGCTCCAGTATTCTCTAATATTATAATCTGCAAAAGTTACCTCCTGGTAAATTTTACACGTGTGATTTTTCCACTGAACAATACAGGGATAATCTCACTGGGACTCAGGCTTCAAGCAGTCTGGTCAATCTATCATACCTTTCTGAAATGCCCTTTCTTGGAGAATTTATATGACTACTTATTCAACACATAGACACTATTAGAGGGAAAAAGTCAGTGGGTTGTTACTGTGTTGAATGAAAAAAATGGCCCAAAACGTCTTTTTGAAAGGTGAAAACCAATGCAATTAAAGTGAAGTTCCGTTACCATTTTATATTAACATTTTCTTTCCCTGTCTTTTCTTTCTTTAACAGTTTAAAATTCCTAGAAGCCAAAGTAATTACACTGCAGGAATTTCAGCTCCCCTAAATAGTGCTTTTTACAGTGCTATATTTCAATGGAAGTCCCATGAACAACAATGTGCCTTGGACCAGGCCCAGAAAGATTTACTTTTAAGATGCGTAGTAGTTTTGGGACTGATAAAACTGCTAGATGAAAGGTTGGGGAGTTCAGTGGAAAAACATATTTAGTATAGCTCTCATTGAGAGTTTGGGGAGTTTTTTTTTTTCCTTTCTTGAAACTCTCAGAAGATCTCAAGATTTTTACCCTGAGCTACAGATAATCCCTCTGAATAACAGAAGTAAAGCAGTCCTACATACATAATGTGAAGCAGAAAGGGAAGTTTCTGTGTAATTTTCAGATTTCTCTATAGACAGTGAGTGAACACACTTCAAAAAGCAGAAATTAGTTTGAAATTCTAAAACCCAGAGCAGGAAAACTACATGAATCTTGGCAAGCAAGAATAAGTAAGATTATGACTACGTGAGAGGCTTTAAAATATGACAACGCTCTGCACACTGCTTGTTGTTGACGAAAGTTGTTCAGATGGTTCAAGATCTTGGCAAAAACTAATCTGTGATCTGAAAAAGGTAATTGTTTTCCTGATGAAGGTGTATTTCTTTCTGCTTCCCAAAGGAGTAGGAATGAAGAGTGAGGCAAGGTGAAACCTGAAGTGAATAAAAATAACTGGTGGTGCCTGACTTACAATTTTTGCTTTAGTTAATTACTCCATGGCTGCATCAAGAAAATACTTTTTTATCGTGTGGGGACCAGCTTCTGGGTCTTTTCAGGCTAACCAAACTTGACATTCTCACTATGTTGTATAAGCAGTATATATGAGCTCTAGGAAGAGATTTTACCCATTTCAGTAAAATCCACTAAACCACTATATTTTCCTTTGTGGAAATACTTATTACTGGAATATTTGATATCTCTGTTTGCATATAGTGTTATTCAATGGAACTGTAATTAAGTTAATAATTACTTGGTCATAAAGTAATACAGACTTTCTTGGTCATGTATAGTCTAAGACACATCTCAGTTTACTTATCTTGCCTTTTCTGCAGACTTGCAGTATCCCTCAAACTTAATTTAATACAGTGCTATGCACTTAACTGTGTCAATCTACCACTCTCCTCCTATCCCTCCAACCAATAATGCAATCGCAAAAGCTACTAACCTTCCTGATCCTACTTGTTTCGTATCAATAGCTTCACTTAGCACATACTTAGTGCTTCTCAAGAATCAGGCTGCAGGAAAGCTCCAGTGCTGGATCACAGGGAAGCAAGAATCATGGCAGGTCCTTTCCTCCCCTTGCAGGAAGGGGGCACACGGTGCCAGGGTACCATCCTGCCACGGTGTGCAGCTTCAGACGTGATGATGGCTTGCTGCTTGGTTTAGTGCTCCTCTGGCTGTGTTCCATGTTTTCCGTCAAGCTGTGTGCCAGCATAGCTTCGTTACGGGCCCTTTGACATGCCCGGGAAATGGCATCTCACCTGAACCACTTGTGACTTCAGTTTACTGAGAAGTACGGTCAGCTGCTTCTGCTTTATAGTTTTGTTTACAGCTTGTGTTTGCTGCGGTTGAATTCTTCCTGATTTATGTCAGCATGATGTCAGAGCAAAGCGTTTCAGTTTGGATCTCTGTTGAAATCTTATCTTGCAAACAGTAAGAGTTTGCTACTGTCAGTATCTGAACTTGGTCATTTTTGTTTTCCTCACTTAAGTAGCATCGGTTTGTTTTACGTAGTGATGGTCCTACCAGCTGCAAACACCACATTCTGCTTCAGCCAAGTCTAGGTTATTAGGTTATGAATGCTAAAAATTATGAGCAGTGCTTTAATTTGCATAGTTATATCCACACATCATCCAGAGTGAATAAAAGCCAGATTGCAAAATAATTACAATCTCTTGAAGTAGAGCCAGCCTCACAGACCAGATCCATCTGTCTTCATTAATTTGTATACAGTCCTTTTACCAGAACAAACTTTCTGAAGGTACTCACATGGGAATGCTGAAACAGCTGCACAACTTTTATTTTGAAGAAAAAAAAAGTTGAGCCTCAGAACAGTGTGTTTAAAGAGAGAGAGAGGGAGAGAGAGAGAGAGAGTGACTCTGCATTTAGGACTTTGACCAGCATGTGTAAGAAATGCTCTCATGGCTGGAATAATCTAACAAATTTTTACCTGGATAGCCCTTGGCAAAGCTCCTCTTTTTTCCTTGTACAGTTGAAAGGAATCCAGTGCGATTCTGTGCTTCGATCAGCTTGACTCCAGTTTTGCACAGCCTGTCCGCTTTGGTAGTGTACGGCCGTGCCTGGCTTCTTGTGGCCTCTATGGCCCTTTTCTGCTGCACTGTCAGAAAGAGGGAGGGAGGCTTCCCCCAGTACCAAAATATCATTCTGTGTGCTCTCTGCAGCAGAGTAGCAAAGAACAAGTTTCCTGATTACTGCCTCATCTTTTTGGAGTTACTTGCTGGAAGAAGTCTTTTTCCCAACTTTAAATGGATGATTGTGTTACAATCAAGAAAAAGCATCTCCAAAGACCAATCTTTAGGTAAGTGATGCTATTATTAGCTTGAACTGAGAACGTTATGAGCTTTACTCTCTACATCCTGTCTGTTAACTTAAAGTTCATATACAAATACACAAAAAAATGTTCAAGAGTTTACTATTGTGTAGCCTAGTAATGTATCAGGGGATTTTGGTGCTCAGAATATATTTTTTTCACTTGTTGAGACTTTATGGAAGTTCTTTTTCGTCTTCTCCCTCTCATCTGTGTTCTCTGAAGTTTTGTGTGGCTTTGTCTTTATTATGAAAGAGGAGCAGCATAGCTCTTGAAGACTTTTTTGTGTGTGTTTTGTTTTCCTACAGCTCTGCAGTCCCTCAGTGTATTCTGGAATTATAAAGCTGTTTTAAAGTGGAACAAGGTTCATGGTTGGTTTAGCTGATTGTGTCTGGATGGCAGAAATTTAATACTTGAAATGATACACCTTTCAGTGTAAAATAGCTTGCTTGCTGGGATGTGCAGACGGGTGCTTAAGTATTAGTAATCTGTAACACTTTTCTGATAGAAAGGGTTGAAGTTTAAAGAGTAACAAGTTGGAGTTTTTTTGTGAGGTGGTTCTTCACTGCTTCTTATATATGTTAGTTCTATCTATGAAACGTCTTTATTATTCTGTATTTTAAAGGCAAATACAAAATTCTTTTTACAGATCAGGATTAGATCTAGTTTACTTGTGCTTTTTACCACAGGAGAGCCCTCTCTTTGCTTTGGCCAGTCCTAGCTTCTGTTATCCTGACCAGGAAATAATGTTTCTCAGACTATTGTGAATAAGGATGCAGTGTCAGTAAGGTTAAATAAACCTGCAATGGTTCACACTTCTGTTTATGGTTGGTGACATCTATAACAAAACTCTAGCTCTTACCCGGTGACATCAGCAGGATATTGTAACCACAGTGTTGATATGACAAATAAATATAAGATGGTCCCAGAGCAAATACAGGATTGTTACTTAGTGGATAGCCACTGCTGATGTCTTATGTTATGGAAGTACAGTAACAGTTGGTATTGCAGTTCCAGAGTGAGTTCAGACAGGTAGTCATGCCAGGATTATGTCCTACTAATGTTACATGTGGAGAAATCTTTCAGTAGTGTTACAGTGACAGTGAAGAATGAGAATCCAGACATTAAAAGGTTACTAAGGGAGTTAAATAACTTAACTGTTAACCTTAAATTTCAATCTCCTGTGTGGATGTGCTATGCAACTTATATCATAAATTAAACTAAATTAAACATTTTTCACTTTAATAAAGTGGAGCTAAGGTATTTCACAGAAAGTTTATGACTGATGTTTAAGAGACATTTTATATTTTCCTCAGGTGGTTTTTTTTTTAAGCTAGTAGTTCAATTGAATATATTTCTGTTTAAACATCATTATTTTTCAAGGATCTCTGATAATTATCCCATAAACTATAACGTAAAAATATTTTAAATGCACATTCTTCATAGTCTTTTACAGCCATTACAGTTGCGGGTAAATAAGTGCATATTTCCTGAAGTATTTAG
The DNA here is from genome assembly GCF_012275295.1 of Melopsittacus undulatus. Taxonomy (NCBI): domain Eukaryota; kingdom Metazoa; phylum Chordata; class Aves; order Psittaciformes; family Psittaculidae; genus Melopsittacus; species Melopsittacus undulatus. The sequence goes on from NC_047534.1 coordinate 37,788,270, forward strand.
GAAACTGCTATAGAAATCTGCTGTAGCTAGTGTAGTACTGAATAGTTTGTAAGAACTTTCTTAATGGATGTTTCCCTAAATTGTCTTGTGGGAGTGAACTTAACTCAATGAAATAGAATAAGTTTCAACATTTCTTACCAAAATCCATTCCTGCAAATCAGTTCTAAATACAGAACAGCAAGTAAATACTGTTGGCATGCTTAATCCAGAGCAAGAAAACCCCTAATAAGGAAAGCCCCCAAAGAGTCATGGCTCTGCAGTGACTCTTCTGGCAAAAGATCCCTGTAATAATACAGTAAATGCTTAAGAAACGTTTCCAAGGTCAAGACCAGTACAATATTTTAGGCAGCTCAAACAGACAATCTCTGTACACCGTAAAGATCATATCATGTACAGTAAATACAGATGCTATCATAGTACATTAAAGAGCAGGTTTTTTTAATGTGTGTCCATTTTTCTTATGACTTTGGAAAATATTTCTCTGGTGAAACAGTGTTCGTATGTGAGAATTGTAAAGATTTATTCTCAGTCCTTTCAATCCTGTAATTTTCTTTCCATGTAGGTGAAGTAGTTTTACTGAGCAAAAATCTTACCTACTGAATCAGTAGGCTAGTCAATTTTTCTCTCAAAAAGAAAAGAAAATATAAAATTACCCAAATTTTATATGTATTTATAGTTATCTATGTTTCAGCTACAGCTAACACTAATTATGTTTAATTTTAAAAATCTTTTTTTCTTGAGAGCTATGTCAGAACTTAATAGGTACATATGAATTTCTTCCTACTTAGCAAAGTTATATATACAGTGGATCTGTACTTTTACTTGAGTTGCCTTCCCAGTAATGTAAAAAAAAATAGGTTGAGTGTCTATTCTAAATAATCCCTTCAATACCACCAGGCCTCTACATAAGAGCTGGATAGGTATTATTCCTCGAGATGGGAAACTCAACAATAAAAAAATTGTTTCTGACTAATTCTTTTTCTTTATCTGAATTCATAAAGAAGTAAAACCATAAAAATACAGGGAGCAAAGTGTAACTTCTGGTATTTGCTACCCAGTAGTGCTTGGAAATAACTAAAAAATCCATTCAGAAATATAACTGTGTAAAAAAGCCAAGTTTATGAATCACTTTGAACTGATTACTAAAGCACATCAGTTTGGATAAAATTTTGTAATTGCATCAGAAACTGACTGCCAAATACTTAGAGATTCCTGCATTCCTGAACAGTAGAAGAACAGTCTGCTGTATGCAAAGATATATTTCAAGAGAGCTTGTAGGCTGAATATTCACTGGCTATTTCTAAGCTGATATAAATTAATGAGATCATTCCATATTTTTATTAAGAACAGCATCTAAAGTATGTTTGCAATAACTGGAGATTGTGAAATTAATTTAAACAATAAACAAATCAGCTTTCTCAGAGAAAGCAGTGGGAGCTTCATACTTCTGACATTTAAAATTGGAATGAATAAAGCCATATAAAATATGCTTTAGGGAACAAATCCTTTCCTGCCAGCTGCATAGATTAGATGACATAATAGGTGTTTTAGTTCTCAAATTTCTATGATTTCTATTAACATAAGAATCTACGCTGTGTTAGTCAAAACTTATACTGAAGCTAACATTTTTCTGCAGTCTGCATCAGTCTTAGGGGGGGTGGAGTGGGGGGATGGGATTGTATGATCTTGGTCTTCCTGGCCATTACTGTGAATGGAAGAAAAAGGATCAGAGTATCACAAGAGCAGTTATTCTTTCGGTGTCTGCCTTAGCAGGATCCAAGAAATCCTGGAATTATGTCAAGAAAGCCATGGTCTTTGAGATTTCCAAATAAATGGCAGTTGGATAATAACAAAGAACTTATCCTTGCTCTCTAACACCTTTGATTTAAGGCTTTTAGTGTGTTTTAAAAATATTAATGTGTTAGCTTCAAAACGCTTCTCTTTTCTGTTCTGCACGTTTTCCATGGTCTCATGCCATTCTGGATCGAGGCTTTTCCCTTAGGGTAGGAGGGCAGGAAAATAGGGCTTATGATGCTGAAAGTAAGAAAAGAACAGGGGTGAAAACCACTTGTTTTCCAACTCTTCAAGGAGCTCTATTATCATCTTTTCTGTGGTGTCTGTATATGCGAGAAGCTCCTTGTATGATTGCTGTTGTTTTGGTATTGTTGTTCATTATATGTGTGAATGTTGTATTAACTGCAATTAACAAGACTGGATCTTTCTGTAACTTTGTATTCTCAGTTACTAAAAAAATGACTCAGGCAGGTCCTTTGGTCTCTCACTTCTTGTCTCTTACAAAATATATGTGGCTGATTAATTATTTTATTCTATACTAAAAGCAGCTCCAAAAACTAGATGCTGATGCTTACAGTAGTCCACTGGCAGAAACTATTCCATTGTGTTTTTTTAGACCGCTACAGACCTCATAGATAACTATACATTGTATATGCTGTACAGTATATTGTAAATGTCTTCAGAGACCTGGTTTCCAGAAAAGTTTTATGCTGCTGTAATTTGTCAAGAAAGAATAATCAGTATCAGTAACTTTTGAGGGTTCTTTTCCACTTTCATGTGGTGTAATAAAATGTAGAAACAGCATATTCTGTGACTTCTAGACATTATACAGTTTTGGCAGAGACTCTTTTCATCTTGAAAAAATATACTAACAAGTACTTTTTAGCAAAAAAATCACCACCACGGTAATGCCCTTATGTGGCTTCTCTTTCTTTTCTTTTTTTTTTTTTTTTTGGCTTATTCTGGGCACTCAAAATATTCAAGAGTTTTACAAAGTAGAAGCTAATACATCCTCATACTATGCTAATATTTTTTCCCCCTATTTGTGAGTGCTTTATCTTGTGTCTTCAATACAGTATGTACTGAATAGGGATATTTGTGTTTTACATGGGTATAGCTGGTATTTGCACCTTTTCAATTAGTGTCTGTAGAAAAGGTACCCAATAGGAATAACATATGAAGAGGAACCAAATCACTCAGTAAACAAGAAAAAAGATTACGCACCTGTGGGCAGCCCAGAAAGTAGCAGAGTTTAGCTGCTTAGAAACTAATAAAAAGGGGATTTTTTTCTCCCTTTACTTGTAGTGGCCTTCAATTCAGTCCAAATTATTATTTCTTTATACGGTGTGTTGGGGATAAGCAGTTGTATGGAAAACTTTGTCAGGTTTATGTTGAATTGTGCACTGCAGTTATGATGAATGCACATTATATATCATTATTGCTAGTGATAGCTTAATTGTAAACTAATGTGGCATATTAACTTAATGAGCGACAATTTATTCCTGTGGTGTAGGAGGAAGGTAGGCAGGGAAGAGAAGATGCACTCATCCTTTGCTTCTAGCTCTAAGAAAAGGCTGAAATATGAAAACATGCTGCCACAAAAGGACCTTGAAATCATAGTCTGTTTCTTGATTGCCCCTGTGTGGCTTTAATAGCTGCACTGGTGGGTAGACTGGTTGGCTACGCTGGTACCCTACAATATTGCATAGTTGTGTGCTGATTTAAATCATTAGGGTTGTTTTCTCAAATGGCAGTGCCTTAGAAGAGCTAGCTTATAAATTGGAGTGAGAAAGAGGTTGGTTTAAAAAATTAATAATGATAAAATTAGGCTTTGGCAGGAGAATTGAGAGGACAGGAGCATCTGCTCCTCACTTGATAAGAAGCTATGAAAGGCGAATTTCATTGAAGCAGTAAGTGAAGACATTTTTGAAGAGTATCCAGAATATCACAAAGGGTGTGAAAAGTTCTGAGAAATTCAGGCTAGTAAATTACAGTAGTTTTGAGAACCATAGCACTTCTGGAAGATGGTGGAAAGGAAGATAAAATGTAAAGCAGTACATCAGAAAATTTGGGCAGTAGGTGGCATTTCATGAATTAAGAAAGCAGGAGGGACGGAACAGTAGATTAAATAGAGGGAAAAGATGAAGAATCCAATTTTCAGACAGATGATACACGTTTATTCAATAAGTAGATTGAAAGGAGGCAGAAACAAGTACATTAGAAATGCAAAAGAAAAGGAGCAAATCTCTTACATTTAATTCTGTAGCTCAGAGCTCTTCAGATGCATTTGAACACCTGTCCAAATTTTAGTATTCAACCCCTTAATCATACTAGAAGGAGGTGAATAAATACATTTTAGAAATTTCAGCAAGAAAAACCCTGATTAAAAATAAATGAATTAGTAATACGTTATAACATAGCATGCTCTATAATTTAGGTAGCTTGCCCATAACCAGCTTGAGATAGGAAATTAGGAGAAAGCTTATTGCCATCCCAGTAGTGGTAACCAAGATTGTTACTGAAGTGACAGAGGAAATTGGCTTTAAGGATGGACTTGTGAAAAGGACCATTAGTTCTGGTACTTTCAAAAGCTGAAAGCAAAAGCTTTTTATGGATAAGAATTGTTGCATTTTTTAAATGTTAGTTATTAAACTTCCTAACTTAAGACAGTTCATTAATGAAGGCGTTGTATCTACTTAAGTGAAAGGCATTTTTTTTATTGCTATATATCCAGTTTTGCCCTGCTCTGGGATACACTTTCTTTGAAACATACCATACAAAAAACAGTATTACCTGTGTATCTCAAGCTTTTTCTTATAACTTCCCCTTTTCTTCATTCCTACTTAATCAAGAACTGCTTTAACACTAACTTTGATTGTAGGTTTCTGAAGAGGAAGTATTGAGAACTGATGAATAATTCAAAAACTAATTTTTTCATCTCTAACAATTATTTTTAATTGTAATTAAAGTGTCATTTGCATGGTTTGGAAGGACATTCTCAGAACTCAGAATATACCTCAATCTGGTTCAAAAGAAGGCAATAACTCAGCAGAAAAGCAGCAGCAGATCAGGCGTAGTTAGTTGCTTTTCAGAGTACTTGAGAAGGGAAGAGTGGTGAAGGAATAGTAGTGATGAGCAATTACTATACAACTATCACCTGGCTTTGTGGTAGTACCTCAAGAATGTACAAGCGAAAGTTCAAAAGAAGAGAGTGAATCTTTTGCACATCCTATAAAATAGAGAGAACAAGGGGCAGCAAAGAAATTACATGCTGTTGAGATCTCAGGCTGAATTATTTTTTTTCCCTGGTGGGGATTTTTTTGTTATTTCTCCTATATTTCTCTGGAAAATCAGGAGTGAAAATATAATTCATTCTGCAGGCAAATGAAGAAGTAAATTATATGTGCAAGTATCTGGGGTCCTGACATTGTGAAACATTGTACTGGAAATATATTACATCAGACCTAGTAGCAATAAAATACCCCTTTTATGCTGCATTCTTCAAGGCCAGTAAGTGAAGAAGAAACTGTAAATGGGTATGGTGAAAGGAAATGCACTGGTCCACCACATGGGTTAGCAGTCTTACATATTTTCAAACTGGTAGGAAAAGGAGCTGTAGCAAAATGACTCTTATTTCATAGACTTTGCAGTCTTCAGTTTGGTAGGAGAGATTTATTTTTACTCCTCACTTGCATTATCCTTTTCTGGAAAGTCATAAATCACCTGGTAAGAATACTCAATTCTGCTTTCCCAAAGCATTAGTTCCTGCAGTTCCCACAGAGTACATGGCACCTGTCTTGTCTCAGGTCAGCATGCGTTCTATCAATGTAAGAAACCCCATGATGAAAACTGTGACTTGCCCAGTGCAGTGGCTCCATTGGGAAGACATGGAGTTAGCAAAGGCAATATGCCCTTTCTTGCATGCTTAAGTAATAGGCATGTTTTACAATGTTGTGAAGGCAGAGTTTTTAATTTCAGGGAAAGTGACCTTCCATTATTATATTCCCTTATTATTCCCTTATTAACTGTTCTCTTTTAAACAGTTATTTCTATCAAACCATGCTGCATATCTTCCAGCATAATACGTGCTAGATCACAGACAGGATCCCAAGACCATCCATTTAAAACTCAGATTTGGGTGACTTTCTGTGTTTCTAATTTTCCTGTGTGCATGTAAATGAATTCCAAGAAAAAGAAATCCTGATTCACCTATGTAGCAAAACAATGTATGTTGTGGTTGGGCACAGTTCTGAGATGCTTGTTAGCATTTGTTCATAGTGTCCCTGCCCATGGCAGGGGGGTTGGAACTGGATGATCTTGAGGTCCTTTCCAATCCTAACTATTCTATGATTCTATGATTAATCCACTTGGAAATTGTATTCACTAAATAGGGGAATGACAACAGGGTATGTCAGGGAGACATGGCATTTAAAGCATTTCTTTCCTTTTTTCCTGTCATAGACTTAATATTTCAGTGTATTCAGTGTTCATAATATTTTGGCTTGACATTAGGGACCTAACTGATAATGTCATTAAAAATTGATTTCCAAACCAGGAGAGAATAGTAAAGAACATTTCAAACCAATATTCTGTTTATTACTGGATGTTACAGGAATCTTGATTTCTGAAGTGTTTAATTTTCCATTAAACAAGTTTACACTTGCAAGTGTTCATTTTAATGCTTCAGAATTTCTCCTTTTATGTATATAAAAAGCAGATAATAGAAAAAATGACGGAAACTGTTTACCCACATGAGAATGATAATTATATCGATTTACTTTTTAAATTAACCTCAAGGTGAAAACAGGATTTGTCAAAGTATTAGAAAAAATTATACTTTAAATATTTCTAACTTTTTGACATGGTTATGGTGCCTGTGGATCAATAATGACAAAGTCATGAAGAAAATTAACAAAGCCAAAGGAAGGACAGTTCCAAACTTTTCCCTAGTATTGCAAAATATTTTCTGAATTGTGCTCTCAAGAATGATTTTAAACTTGTTTTAAAAATATGAATTTTAATTACTGTTGCAGACAACTGCATAGGCTGCACTGACATAAACCTGTGATTTTCTGAGTTCAGCTACTAGTGTGCAAAAGTGGACTTACTGGTATGTTCTTTGATAAGAACTTTGTTGGCTGTTGGAACACTGCATTTAAAATTATACCACTTTAATGTTCTTTACTGTCAGATTGGTTTTATTCAGAGTTTGGAGACTTGAAATTCAGCACGAAACAGGAGAATACAAAGGACATGGAACCTTCATGCACAATATAGAATAATCTAGGAACACTAACTTGGCTAATAGAAGCAATTCAGTTACTTTAGCCTTAATTAATATCTTAACTCCTATACATAAACTTGTACATAGCCTTAAATAAAGCTCTGTGTCTCCATTTATACATTGTGATATCAGTATAAAATTAGCCTGCCCAATGTAAAATTAAATAGAATGTAGATTTTCTTCTGATATCAAACATCACTTATTTTCAGCTTCCCTATGTGTCTCCATGAGGCATTGTGTTGTGGAGACATAACAAAATTTTTATTTTTAACAAAAAGCATATATGGAAATGGAGAAAAAGAAATATTTTCCATTGCTTCATCTTTAAGTTTTGAAATTATTATTATAATACTAGGAGATGTAAGTCAGGAATGTTGGATGATTGCAAAAAGAGCAAGCAAAGAAATTGCAAATCATGGAAACATGATTTATTGACCAAATATTTGTAAAAATTATATCCATGGTGAACTACTATAATAGGTGCTTTCTGAGCATGGATATTTAGAGATCATTGCGCTATTATGAACACCTGCCCTCAATTTATTAATCTTGAAGATTATACTTTACCATAACAGGAACAAATCCAACATTGCCTATTACTATTTTTTGTACTATGTTATCATTTAGTGGGCTCAGTCCAGATTGAGAGCTTATTATGCTAAGTAATGTCTTTATAGAGAATGTCAGTGCACTTTGATGATAGGTTCAAGAAAAGCTAAAAATATTCGTAATCTCATCAAAAGGAGAGGATAACTCGGGGGGTGGCCTCTGGATGAATATTCAGTGAGGTACAGAGAGGGAAAGCCAGGCATGTTGCGTATGATTCTATGGAGTTGATGCTGGGGGTGGAGATCAGTTCACAGTTAAAGAGTGGTAAAGTCAAGCCTTGCTGCTTTTAAATGGAGATCACTGCATCCTTTCAGAGAGTTTTGTGTATCCCATCCATACACACTATTTACACTTACGCTCCTATTTTAATAGCTGATGTTATCTGGACTTTTTGCCGAAGATGGACCCTGCAGACACCCCAACAGATGGAGATGAAGAGACAAAACTTAAAATATAGGATGTCAGCACCAGGATTAAACTTGATGATGATTGGGGTGAATATGTAAATATATAGAATAATACAAAAGCCAATGGCTTTTGTGGCAGAGAAGCACTGAGAAGTTGGATAAGAGTTTGTGGAATTGAGAAAGAGAGGATGACGAGAAACTTTACAGAGATGATGTGAAGCAAAAAAAGAGGAAAGAAAGAATGAAAGAAAAAAGAAAAATGGATAATAAAGAAGTTATAGCAAAATTAAATGAGGAAGAGAATGAGTAACAGAATGAATAATGTGGAAATGTAAAGATAAGGAGGTGGTGAGCTGACAGAGAAATTAATGCGAATATGGTCATTTGCAGTTTTACATGCTTAGTCATCCATTAATGCAACAAAACATGAATTGCGTTAATTACTCCATGTTATCTGTTGGTAGACGACAGTGACGCTGGTGAAATACACTAAATATTTAATGTGGGCCTGATGGTCTGTTTAGGATGCTGATGGTGTGCTGTTTTCTAGTATTCTTAGGCAAACTTTTCCAAGGTTAATGATGTCATGAGACATTACAAGATCAGTTGTTGAGTCATTTTTCAGCTGCGAGCTTTATACTGTTTCTTGTTAAAAATGCGTGACTCCTTAAGGAACTTTAATGTGTCAGAAAAGCTCACTTGGGAAGCAGATCCTGATGGATTTGTTTTTTTTTTCAGCTTGCAAAAATTAAGTAACTTTAGAAAAGCCAGCTTTCAGCACCAGAATAACAGGTCTGGTTAATCTCTCATTTGAAAACTAATCATGTGTTTTCTTGTGGTTTTGGATAGACACAGACTGGAACTTTCGCTTTATGTAAAACAAGTCGAATGCATTGGTGTAGGAATATTGTATTGCAATAACCTTCTCTGCTGATAATGGACAACTGTTTGAAAACAGTTGTGAAGCAAATTAATAGATTCCTTAATGCTGAAAAAAGAATTTCAGTTCTATAACATGCTTTATAAAAAATTATAATTAAATTAATATTGTACCTGAATAACTGAAATGTTGTTTCTAAATAATGATCAGTATTTTCTTCTCTTGAACAACACGAATTACCAAGCCCCTGTAAAAACGCATATAGTATTTAAACAATTTTCAGCAAGATTGATCTAGCCAGAATGATTGCCCCTTCAGGGCCCAAATTAAAATGCACTGTTGTGTTACCAGGTTTCACCTTTTACATTCCATCATCTTGGATTGTAAAAACCAGTTTTGAGGACTCTATTACCTGATGTAAAACCAGACTATATAAAAGTATTTTTAGGAATCCTGAAGACTCTGTCTCGGCGCAGGCTGAGCTCCATTCTGCTGCTGGCTACTTCCACAATCTGATTTATCTTCTTTGCATATTCTCTCAGTATCTGTGCACTACAATGAGATACACTGTAAAAGCATGACTAGTTTGAAAAGCTTGCGTCCTTGTTTTATAGAGGAATAGTTTGTCATCAACTTCTTAAGAAGAACTTTTTCCATGTGTATCTCTGGCTTTCAGTCGTCTCTTTGCCTGAGAAGACTAACCCAGATTTTCAGTATTGCCCTTCAGGTGGCATTTCTTAAATTTCTAGGGTTTATTATTATTTTCCTTTTCAGTTTGTGTTGTATCTACAACTTTCTTCAAACTGTGATACCTCCAAATAGACCGTATTCCAACAACAAACTATTTGGGGCCTAGCTGATGGAAAAATGGTGTGTCTTACTGTATACACAACTCTTATATCACCTCACCAAGACTTTATTTTTTATGTTATCATCTATTCTTATTTGTGTTACCATTCTCAATGTATTTTCCAGAACATTTTTTTTGCATTGCTGCTGCTTTATCAGTTGTTTCCATCTACATTTTACAACATTTTTCAATTTTCTGTATTAAAAGTTATTTTGTGTAATGAGGAACATTTCTCCATAATGATATATTTACCTAAACTTCTATGTGCTTGCAACTTTACCCATTTTGGTGATTTCACAAGCTCTTATAATTGAGCTTTATTTCTTTATCCAAGAGAATATGCAATAGATCTAAGCTGGTATCTTATAATGCCCAGCTTGAAATGTGCTCCTTCTTTGGCAATGAACCATTGCTAATTATTTATTGTACCAGACACATCCTCATCTTAGGTAATTTCATCAAAAGTATATTTCCTTACTTTCTGTATGAGAATGTCTCATTAGGACAGCAGGAAAGACTTTATAAAAGTCAATGTATTGCATAAGCACTTCCTCTGTACACACCAGACCAGCTAGTCTAGCAAAGAAAATTAAAGAGGTTTGACACGATTTGCTCTGGGCAAATTCATTTTGGCTGTCTTTTGTTACTCTTTTAACATGTATGCTTTTATAGATAGATTTATTAGCTATAAGATTTGTTTCTTTCTGTGAATCTCAGTTAAATGGATAGATATGTTTCCCAGGTTCTTTGCTATCTTCCCAAAGATAGGTCCTATCTGCCTTTCCTCTGTCCTCTAATACACCGTCACTGTTAGCTTGTGAAGCTACAACTAAAGACAGAAAGCAAGATTCAGCTAGTTCCTTAAGTATGTAACAGTGAATTTCATCGACGCTGCCTATGTGATCCATGTTAGTTTAATTCATCTTATGCCTCACCCTTTCTGATTTCATTCCCATTCATACTGTATTTGTTCTGTTCCTTCCTTTTTCTTTCCTTTTCCTATAACTGACCTTCAAAGATACCATCATTTTAAGCAAATTTGTTTGCACTTTGCTGTCATAGCATATTTCTGTTACTGTGCATAAAACTGAAATAATGACCCATCATCCCTCTCGTGTAAATATTTCTGCTTCTTGAAAGAATCAGTTGCTCCCAACTCCTTCCTATATCTAAGGCTTTCTGCCATATTATTTAATGAAAGATATCTCAGAGCTCATCTCATTATCTTTGTGTGCTTTTGCCAATTTCTGTTCTTCCTCATCTTGGTAATTTTCTGTAAATTTTCTTCATTATTTGGTCCCTGTGATAGTCATTTAATAAAGCTACTTATTCCCCAAAGCCCTGTATCTTTCCAGTCTTTTTATTCAACAGCATTTGTCTACATATTTTTTTCTGATATTTATTTATCTCTTTTGGGTGTTTAGCATCAGCTGGAAGTAAGAGTTAGAATGTTTGCTGTGCTGTTTATTGCTTCACTGTTCTTAGGATTGTGTCTGGCATTGCCATCAGTGACCAAGGACGAGCAGCAGCAAGCAGAAAACTGATCCACTTCAGGCAGAAGAATGTTTTTTGACCATTATCTTGTGCTGACTTCTCCTAGCACAAGAGTGAGGTGTGAGTTCTCTTGCTGGCAGAAATCACTTCTCTTAATAGGAGATTTGGGATCTTGGTGTTTAGAGGACTTGCAGTGAATGCAGAACACTGACATGTAAGTAGGCAATGGCTGTTCTTATGCAGCTGCCAGTGTAACTGCAGTCTTCACTAGTGAGCTAATTTCCTCAGTCTGTGCACTGTGATCATCTTACTGATGAAGTCCATTACTCCAGGAAGTTTCAGACACAAACCATGCCCTCCTGCTGCTTTCCTAAGCTATGGAGGGACTTCCTTGCCAGACGTCTCCTGAACTGAGTGATGAGCTTCTGCCCAGGTTTCTTTGTCAGGAATACAGAGTCTGTTTATTTGCAGCAGGGTGGATGTCTCCAGTGTCAAGGTCACTGTGTGGGTCAAGACTTACCAGATGCAGACTGAAGAGGAGACAGTGGAGTTGGCATAATTTTGTTTTCCACCCACTCTGATTCTTCTCCTCTGTAGCATCTGAAATAACAATGGAAATACCCGCCTCTGTGAATATTATCAGTAGGTGAATTTAGTAGGCCAGCTCAGTTTGTCTCCCAGCTTCATTAGAGCACTTCTGTAGAACCAGACTAGTATGACATCAAGAGCATAGTAGCACCTAACCATCCCTTACAGCATACGTTAGAAAGTAGTATGTGTTAAACCTCTCCTACAGGTGAAGAAACTGCATCAGGCTGTAGGACAATATACAAGCAAAAAGGTAGAACTAGGTCCCTAGTGAAAAGACTGGGAAAGACTACATGGTTGTTACTCTGTCTTAGCTGTTAGGAATCAGCTCCCATAGGAAGCCTAGTAGCAGCAACTTCTCTTTTGTTCAGTGCATTAAAAGAAATTAATTGCCAAAGTAGGTTAAAATTAATGTGTTTGACTTGGCACTGAAAGAACTGCTCACATGGGCAATAAAGCCATGAGTTACCGCCTCTTATTTAAAGATGGAATGTGACTCCAACTTAGCTTAGCATGAGCTAAAATGGGCAGCCAAATGCAAATTTGTATCTACTGTGCTGGTAAATAAGTGATGACCAAATTCAGGAATGAAAACAAAATGGATTAATCAGGCTGAAGACTCTTTAGAGAAGTGTCCAGTTCAGTTTCTCATGAAATTAAGTGAAATCCAAAACAGTAGACAAAGAGCATGGATTACACACTTTGTAAGTTCTTAATGTTTAAAAGCACACCTGCTGTTCTACAAGTGGTTTTTAAATTAGAGGTTGGGCTTTTTTTTTTTGTATGTAAAACTCTCTTTATTTTGCATAGTGAAATTCACAGAATAAAGAGTGACTGTATTAATTAGATTGCTATCATCACTGTCCCAAGATGTTGTATAGATCCTGAACAGATCCATTAATGTGGCTCTTTTTAGGCTGCAGCACAGATGTTTGAAACTTCCGTGTAAAGTGGTCTTCTGAGATTGCCAAGTGCACATTTATAGAAACTTGCAAACTGGTTTGTTAAAAGAAATTGATTTGTTTATATCCATATTTTTTCCTGATTATTCTTTGATGGTGTTTCTTTACTAAGTAAAGATGTGATCCTGCAAATAGTTGTGCTGTGGGTAGTCAGTATAAGTCTAATGAAATCAGTGAAACTACACATAAGAAAACACTGTACCTGACAGTTAAGGTTTCTCTGTATCAGTCAGTAGAAAGTAAACAAACAATCTACCCAACACTGGTTTGGATTGAACACAGCATTATTTTGAATTTCATAATTCTGTAGACTCCTGTAGTACATGCAGTGATGACCAAATCTCATTTACATTAAAAGGATCATGTTTCTTGCATTCTAAAAAGTTAGAATGTACAGAAAATATCAACAACCTGGACATAATAGGAAACTTTTCTCTCCAAGGGAATGTAGTCAAAAGTTTGAGTAAGTGTGGTATATAAAGCTGTTGTTAATTTAGTTTATTTTGTTAATGCTAATATTTTTATTTTAAGCTCTTTTTAAGCTCTATCATGTAATTCTACAGAAGCTATAGTCCAACTGCTGAGACAGATGCTACATATCTCTCAAGATTGATGCTTCTCTGTGTGAAGACCAATTGAGAAATAGACTACTGTAATGTTATCTTTAGCATTTACATGATGCAGTAGTTCAATAGCAAATAATATATTGCAGAAGGAAACAAAATTAATTTTACAGTATGTGGGAAATCTAAACAATGGAAAATGGCTGTAAAGATTGTTCACTGCTTCAAGAGCAAGAATCAGTTATTTCAGATCTTTTATTTGCAACTGAACAAAGCAGGAAAATTATTATTATGAATGGTTTCATTATCATATATTCTTTATTTCTAAATAAAAATTCATCTGCTTTAATTTATGCATTAATGGGTTTTACAAACAAGTAGGGATTACTGTATTTACCTGTGTTGACTTCATGCATAATGGAGTACATATAGTTGCTCAGAATACTCCTCTGCTTCACATTCACTAACATCTTAGATAAATCCTGTCTTTTAGGGAAGAAAAAGGTAAAATGATCAGTGAAAGAGATTATACCATACTTTATGTAAAGTATTTTAAGGCTTAATTACTTCCATTTTTAAGACAACTCTAGTGTTATTTTGTCTAATTTAAGCTTCATTTGATCTACTTCTGTAAACTCGGTAGATTGAAATACTTCTCTTTTTTTTCCCCTTACTTTGACACTATAGACTGTGTGCTAGGAGCTCTTTAAACTGGCTCTATTACTATGTAGATTGGACTCCAGAAGTTTTCCTGCAAGACATTCATTCCCTTATATTCATGGCTTTTCTCTCCAGTTTCATAATCAGTTTTCAAAATTTTCCTTGAATTAATGAACCTGGTTGGACTGCAGTGTTCCAATGCTGATCTCACCAGTGCCAAACACAGAGGTGTATGTATCACTTCTACATATACTTAAGTTTCCCTTGATATATGTCCAAACTGGACTTTACTCTTTTTAAGTACAGTGTTCAGATAATTCATGTTTGGCTGTTATCCACAATGATACTTATGCAAGGCTACGTGTGTATATGTATGTTTATCTGTTTACTTAAGGGCTTAACAACAACAGAATTAGATTGATGACATTTAATCACTCAAAATGAAACAAGTATGATTTAGTTTAAGTTATCTGACCTGATACAAAAATACCTAATCACTGGATCAGAAGGTATTCTGGGCTTGGCCTCATAGTGTCTTCTTTTCATATTTTATCACTTACATATCTACCTCTTCCATAAATCAGATAGAGTCAATTTGATTTGAACAATTGCAAATGGTAATGATCAGGTGTAGATTAAACTGCGACTGGACTCAGTACTTTATGAAAGCTATCATTTCTATTATGTGAAACTTTTAATCAGATTTTAGTAATCAAAATCACAATTGATATTTTTTAATTAAAAACAAATACATGCTTATCAATGAGTAATTACAATTCAATTTCTTATCCAGCCTTTGAAAACTGTGTGATATTCAACAGATTTGTTACACACAGTGTTATTGGACATCTTTGTGTAATTTCTTGGTGTCTACCTTGGTACACTCCAAAGGATCTAGGCTTATTGCAATACCTGTCAAATTTGCAAGGCAACTAAGAGTCTTTCCACTCCAAGCCATAAAGAACCTGTCTCTCTGTAGTTCCCTGAAGCAGACATTCTTAATTTCCTGCTAACAGGGATCCTTCTGTTTGGGCCTCAGCTCTTCAAGTGTTACCTCTTTGGTCACCATGGGGTATCTCAAAACTCCATAAGCTTTCACCACAAAGACCATGAAAGCTGTATTTATTCCTGTCATTGCTCAGTCTGTTACTGATCTGGTTCCCTTGGAAAAGAATTTTCAGGAGGAGGAATAGCAGATGCCAGTATATTTGTCAGCACCAGCTGAGCCAGCCATCCTTTTATCATACTCTTTTATCCCAGATGATTACAAATCCTTCCAAAATCTTATGAGAAAAGTTGCTTGACATCTATGTGGAAGAAGTCCAGGAAAATCCTAACAGTGTTGGACATATTGCATACAGCTGTGCCTAGATAAGATAGCTTTACCCATCATTGTTGGACATGGCAAAATTACTTTGGCAAGCCATTGATTCTTTACCACCAATTTCCAAGACAGCAGGCTGTCATTAGTGTGGGCCTTCATGTCAGCCATTCTTTAGTTGTCCTCTGCTGGGCTTTCTGGTGGTAGAAGCAGTGAGCAAAAAGTTGGAACAAGAGTGGTTTTATTCTCTTCCACATATAAAAGTCCAAATGTAATTGTTCTAACACAAGAACAATTGTTCCAACAGCAGATTCCCAGACCCCCTTTACAAAGTAATTTCATTAGGGCCTGTGGGGGTTCTAAGCCCTTTGTTAATGCTTGTAAGCAGTACATCACTGAAGGCACTTTGTGCTGATTCAGTAGATTCTCACATCCATTGCAACATGCATCAGGCGTTCTTCAGCATTTGAGACAGTAAGTTTTCAATGAAAAAATTATGAAGCTTTACAATAAGTACCACTTCTTGTGGACTATCATATAATCATCAAATCACAGAATCAGCTAGGTTGGAAGAGACCTTTAAGATCATCAAGTCCAACCATTGCCCCAGAACTTCCAAGGCCACCACTAAATCATGTCACTGAGGGCCTCATCTACCTGGTTTGTGAACACTTCCAGGGATGGTGATACCACCACTTCTCTGGGCAGCCTGTTCCAATGCTTGAGCACCCTTTTGGTGAAGAAACTTTTGCTAATATCCAACCTAAACCTCCCTTGGCACAGCTTGAGGCCATTTCCTCTTGTTCTGTTAATTGGGAGATCAGCCACCTTCCCTCTCCATCCTCCATTGCATCAGTCGTACAGTGATACAAGTTCCATATGAAATGCTTCTGTCAAAGTGGTAAAATCTCCTAAAAGGACTACCAATTACATAAGAATTTTGTGAATACCCATAATGTTCCAGTATTATCAAACCTCGACTTTGACCAGACAGATCCAATTGCATCAAGAAATACCATGTGTGCAACATCTAAGCTAAACCGGGACATATTTTGTTTTGATACAGTTCTTTACAAATATGCAAACAGTGTTTTAGAGTAATTAAAACTCAATTTTGTCCCAAACCTCTGTCTGATAGGTTGGTGCTACTGCACAAATCTAGACTTGGCTTTTTTTTGTCGCTCTAGATAGGTACACATGCTGTCAAATGTAGAAAGAGTGATTTGTAGGGTTTTTTTTCCTTTGTTTTTAATTTGTCCAGTGTTCAGAATATAATTTAAGCCAAGGCAAAATTGCAATGGTCTTTCTTTTCTCTAAAGTAGTCATTAAACATGGCTACTGGTATCTTATAACTGAGGTCCATTTTATTTAATTTGAAATCTGTCAATGAAATTTTGATATTTAAGGCTTTCTGTTTAAAATGTTCCTTAGCAGAAACCAACAAAATTCGAGATGTAGGAGTATTAAGTTGCCTTTTAGCATTAAAAAAAGTATAAATCTCGAGACTAGAAATTAAAAACTATTGTTTAAAATCAATAAATCAGGCTTAGGAATGTGCACTTCATTTTGTGTAAAATGCACTTACTAGCTTTTTTATTTTATGCTTTCAGAGTATTTGGCGTATTTCAGACCTTTGGTACCAATGTTTCTACTGAGCTGTGAGAATGATTAGTATAGGTTTTTGAAAGGTCCAAAGGAAAAATTTTCTGTAAGGATCCTTGAAAATGTTTCCTTAAAATAGTTGTAAAACAGTGAATTTCAAGATGCTGAAAAAATGTTTCACCATCCAATACTGGCATCAGGTACAAGACACAAAATGTGAGGGAGCAGACACAACAGAGCCAACAGGCTTTTAAATGGAAACCAGGGAGGCATGGGAACTCCGGGGTTTTAAAGTTTTCTTTGATCTTGACAGATCTCCTGAATGCAGTTGAAGAAATGTTCACAGGCATAACAGTAATTGTAGATATTTGGGGGTAAAAATGTGGACAGCCATAGGACAGAACATAAACAAGGCAGAGGAGTAGTGCCCTGTTGAGCATGTGAAGGGAATGAACCGATGGAATATTGAACATGGAGAAGTAAATCTGTTCATATAAATGAGTTACTTGCTGAGCCCTCATTTAATCACTGAGACCTGTAGGATTACCCCAATCATACTCTTAGAAGAGCAGAGGAGCTTGACAGGCAATTTCTGTGAGGAATTTCTAACTATTGAATTTATTTTACATTTCCTCCCAAAATGAGCTTCTACTGACTACCCCTCAGCAACTCCTAAAAAAATTTATGTCCCTGGCATTAAATAACAGTGGTAAAGCAGCTTTATGAAGAAACTGTAGAGATCTTTAAAACATCTTCAGAACTTGAAGTTTATATAC
Organism: Melopsittacus undulatus; assembly: GCF_012275295.1. NCBI lineage: Eukaryota > Metazoa > Chordata > Aves > Psittaciformes > Psittaculidae > Melopsittacus > Melopsittacus undulatus. The sequence continues at coordinate 37,806,060 of NC_047534.1, forward strand.
ACATATATATTATTGATAATATTATGTTATTTTTATCACAGTATTTTAATTTAAAACATTTCAAGTCATACATAAGTATTCTCACTCTGGAGATGCATATTGCATTGGTTAGGAACATGCGTAGTCTTTCTTTTCAGAGGTTTTTTTTTCTTTTGAATGCTTCTCCCTTTTTATTGCCCTTTTGGGGAAGGACATCTCAAAACATTTTTGTTATTTAAGCTGGAGTCACAACATGGAAATCTTTGACAGTATCTGACCTTGGGTAAAGTGGGTTTTTGTTTGTTTGATGTGGTAAGTGAATAAGCAAATGTATGAAAATTATTTTATTATACTTGAAGTATTATAAGTTTATCTTATGGTTTCCTATCCATGAGTTTTAAGTACTCCATAGATATGGGGAAGTTGCTTTTCTTTTTCAATATTTATCGAACATTGTACAAAGTACAGTGATTTTTGGCTCTGATAAAGGGTGACTGAAGTGGACAGGAAAACCGTGCCTCATCTAAAGTGTATACAGGCTACCCTGTTTTCTGCTTTAGAGGTGAATACTCTGTCTCCTAGTCAAAATATTTCACAATATAAATTTAACAGGCTGAAAAGCATTCCCAGAAACAAACTGTTAATATTAATATGAGCTGGAATAGCACAGGGAAAAGAGCTGTGAGGAAATTATGTTTAAAGGGAAGTGAAAAATGTGTTAAGCAAATTTATATCCTATGAATGGCATTACTTGAATGGGAGGTTGTAGTCTGCTAAGAAAATTATGCCCCATCTTCAGCCCTAATACGAGCCAAATATTGTGGCTCTTCTCTGGTGCTAATGCAGTACTTTTTGCATGTGGGTGCAGGAGAGCAAGCATTTCAGAAGTATGAACTTTTACATGTAGAGAGGCCTCTAGGCAGTAATATGATTCAAGTGGGAAATAAAGACAATAAAGATGCAAATACAGGAGTAGTAATGAAAATTGCAAAAGACAGTTGCTCAGAAGCTGTTTAACGCTTTGATTATGAAGACCTGTTTCCTTCATTTATAAACTTTCCAAACCTATGCTGGCTTTCCCAGGCTGATCTTTTTTTAACTCATTTGAAGGTGATCCTTCAAAAAAAAAAAGATCCTGGTGATTTTGCTTTTGAGTTCCCTGGCACTTGAAATGTGACAGAGGTCATTTTGTCATCTGCATTGTACCTTTTACTGCCTTCATGAAGTTTTATCTCAAATTAATAGTAATAACTTTCTACTGAATTTGAGTTTTAATAGACTGGGTCTTAGCTTTCTAGGGTTGTTAAGCACAATCACCAGGGGATTCTGTCCAACTCTGTCCTGTCTTCACAGCTCCTCTGTGCTGCCTGGGTTGGGTTTGAAATTACAAAGCAGCTATGCTAGGGGACTTTCCAAGCTAGTCACACTGTTCTCCAGAGTGCTTTTGTTAGCAATTTTGCTATGAGATTCCTGGTTCCTGCAGACCTGAAGCTCAGGGCAAAAATTCAAGGTTGTCAAAACGATTAAAGCTACAACTGCTATAAAAAGCTGTGTAAGAATCTGCTCAGTAAAGCAAATCAAAAGCCCTCAGAAATCCTGGGGTTTATTTACATTTGTGTGAAAAAAAGAAAAAAAAACCCTTTATTTTGATGCCAGCACAATTTCAGTATGTATATAGCCCTTAACTGAAGTCCTGCACGGCTTTCGTAAAGTGATAGTTACCTGCTTACATTTGCTGGAGAAGCAAACTTCTCTTCTTTTATATTTTCTTATTAAAAAAATGAACCAAAACCAAATTTTTTATAGAAATAGAGCAGTACTATCAAATATTTCCAAAATCTGTTCTGACTGTGCCAAAAATGGTATTACAAAATTTGATGTTAAAGAAAAACATTACATTTATCTAGAGACTTCTACTAAACAATGAAAGTATCATGCATCTTCAGGGAGTAAAAGCATCAGAAAAATACAGTGAAATACTTGATTCTGCTCTTAATATTTGTTTTAGTTATGTTTCTGCAGTAGTTCATAAAGCTCTTCTCTCCCTTGTTAGTTACTGCAAAGAAAACTTCTAAACTCTGTTTTACTACAAGAACCCAGTACCATCATCAGGGGAACAAGAGTGCCTAAGCAGTGTCATTGCTTGGCAAAGTCACTCACTATCCTACCCCCACTTTGCTTGGTAATTTTTGGTATGATGTGATCATCCGAGTTTTCTCAGATGAGGAGGTTTATAGCATGTAGGGAGCAAAAAGCTCATGGGAAAATTCCTTTTGTAACCTTTTCTCTGTTATTTTTCTTGACTGTTAGTCTTCTATTCTCATCTGTGTGAAACATGTCTGCTGTAGTACAACTGTTCATTATTTACTTGCTGTCTTGATATGAAAGTAGAACAAAATTAGTCATAAAATTACTTCCGTACAGTTTCTGACTGATGAAAAAAGTGAACTCAGATTTCTTTTTGAAAAATTCTAATAATAGGAAAGGCATATGAAGTTAAGACTTTTTAGCCTGGAATCTGGGAATTAATTTCTGTCTGACACAGAAATGGTGACCAGCCTACTGTTTGTTTAGATCATGTTAAAAGGATTTAATTTTCCTTTTAACCAATAAAGTAGTCATAAAGCACAGTCTATGTAAAAGGGTTTGATATGCTGATGTCTATTTTACTATGAAACTGCCTATTTTAAAGAGAAATCACAAAGCTTTTGAAGCCTGGGCTGTTCTTTACTATATTTGGTGTATTGTTCAGATTTGAGTGTGCCTATGGTGTTTTAGGATTCCAATATGAATTCCCTGACAAAGCAGGACAAACCATGATTTTTTTTGGATTCACAACAGCACTTTAGTAGAATGATAATTTCATTTAAAGCTGCTGATTGCTTAGCTCCCATTCAAGGAATACTCAAAAAATAGTGAAAGTAAGTTACGGAGTGTGAGTTGTCCACTCTCTCAAGTCACATCTGTCTGGATTAAGGCTATAACCTAAAAATTGAATATCCTGAAAAAGTGCCTGAAACTCTATTCTTTGCTTCTTATCCTGCTTTAAACATGGATGATCATGTTCAGTGGTCAGTTTGTTATTGAGGTCTTCCCTGCAAGCACTGATCATGTCCTCAGATACACTTTTAGAAATAATATAAGGGCTATAATTCACTACTTTATGAGCAACATTCTAATAAGGAATGTGAAAAGCAGGTATTTTCTGTCTTAAAATATTTTCTGAAGAGTAACATTCTTCTACCTTTGTTTTTATGTTTAAACTAATATTTGCGCATGGAAGGGTGAAAGATTGCAAATAGCTCATGTAACATTATGAGCTTGCCTGTTGGTGCTATGCAGTCCTCTTCAAAGGAATAATGTGGGCAAGAGCTGTTTGATCATTAGTGCATGCACAGGTAAGAAAAGAGTTTCATGGGAAACTGTATTAAGTAATGATTTTCCATGCTGGGCCCGTCAGCAGTTTTGAAATTTTCCCAGGGCAGAAGGAAAAGGTACAAAATAGATAAAGAAGTAGATTTACTTGCAGATTTACCAATACTTCAAAACATCCTCTCTTCATGCCACTTGGTTAGGACAGTGCATATGCTAAAATAAACTTCTTATGGGAAAATCAGTGGTACAGTCAGTAATAAAGCTACGTCTGCTGTTCCTTACATATCTCATATTAACTTTTTTGCTGAAAATGTCCCTTTGATCTTATTGATTTTAATCAGCTTTCTGTTCAAGGCCTTGTTGCTCTGCTTCATTGATGTTTTGAACACACTGTTAATATTGATTTTCTTCCTTATAGTTTAGCTCTTTGCCTGCTTCTCTTTTCCCACGACTTTGTAAGTCTACTGTATTTCTCAGTGTTGCCTTTTTTTTCCAGACAGAAGTAGCTGAATAAGTAGTCTAAGTGACAGCATATACAGAGACAGTCCTGCATGTGAGCACATTTCAAGGCTCTAATGTTTAGTTAAACAATCTTTCTATAAATATAGGTACTGAAAAGAATTATGTCAAGAATAGGATTGAAAACATTCACTGGCCAGGTTTTCCTCTACGGAGATCACAAAGATTACTCAGCTAATGCAATGTTTTCTCATTCTGAGGTTAGGTATGACCTTGTGCAAAGGCCTTTTCAAAGAGTTGTATTTCTTTTCAAGATATGGCTTCTGACCATATCTAAACATATTGGGAGTCTTCTCTCTAAGTGTAAAGAAAAGCTGAACAAAAAGCACAGTAATTTACACCTGTTGTTGGAAGTAAACAGACTTAATGAGGGGTATATCTGATGTCACTGTAATGGGCAAAGATGAAGATGATTAGGTATCAAACTGGGTGGCTCATAAGCCAGAACCCATCACACTGGCTTTTATGTGTATTGATTTGTACTGACATATGAATTTAAAAGGTACATAATTCTCCAAAAGAAAACAATTATTTGGTTCCAGCAGCCATAGGAACTTCATTGTACACACACATGGTAACTGGTAGGGTGCTGCTGACTGAGCTTCTTATGTGTGACATAACTTGAAGTCATGCTGTGCTCAGCCTATGCTGTTACAAGGATAGGTTTGGTAAGAAACAGCCTATTTTATGTTCCACTGAGATTGGAATAACACCCTGCGGGATTATTAAGAGCAAGGTTTCATGCTACACCTACACTACTCTGAGGTCCTCCTGGCTGCATGTTTTCTTCCCCTCGCTGTCACAGCAGGATACAGCAGTAGCCAAAGTGAGTCAGTTTAGGCAGGTGAGCTGGGAAAGCCCCATTCCCTTTTGTTTAGCTGGGTTGTGGAGAGTACTTTTGTTTTCTGCAGCTCAGGTTGGTAAACTGTGACCGCTGTACAAGGTCCTCCCTAGAGAAACTGGAAGGAGCATGTGGGTGACGGGAGAATAGAGTATGATCACTACACTGAGAATCAGTCACTGTTACTCTCATTTAGTGGAACATGAAGTTAGGTCTGGCATAAGGGATAGAAAGCAATTTTGTGTGAAAAAGTGGTGAGAAGGTTGGCTCTGAAAGATACACCATTATAGTCAATAATTCACTTAGACACACCAGATTTTTAATAGTAAAGGCTATGAAATAGTGATGTCGGGGATGGGTCCCTGTAGATACGTTCTGTCACTTCTGCATCAATGATTTAACTACCCTTGTGTATTTAATTATGCTGACATCTCTGAATATAGTGCCAATTCACAGTGAAATCAGGGCCAGTAGTAGACTTTTACCATTTAAATTCTACTTTCACCCTTAAATGACAGTCTGTGTGTACGTTATCTTCTGCAGAGGGGTACATGTCCCTTACACAGCAAAAGGAGCCTAGAAGGTAGACTGCACGTTCCTTAGCCATTCAGGGGAAATAACCCTGTAATTGCTGTATCACAGTATGGTTGTTCACAATATAACCTATTCCCCCCTGGTTCCATTACTGCATGTTTTTTTTAGCTGAAGAAAGTTTGCATAGTGTGTTGGAAATATAAACAGAGCTCTAAAAGCCACAAGGCGTCCTTAACTACAGTGCCATCAAACCTCTTGTTTCACAAATAAGTATCATGTTTTCCTTGGATTTATTAGCACTTTCTCACTGTTACTTTTTCCATCAGTAATACTATCTTAGTATGTCAGAATTAATTGCAACAGTTTTAAAAGGTACAAAATTACTGTATCGCAACAATGCTCTGCCTCCTAATTGTCCTCAGAATAAAAAGCTCTTTCTTATTAAGTAACTTTTATTTTAAGGAATAAATATTCCAGTCATGTGATTTGTTTTCTCTGTAATCCTGTTTCATGATAGTTGCTGAACACTGCTTCAAATATTTTGCCAGTTCAGATTTGTTTCTCAAACAAACAGGAGGTTTTTATAACTAACCCTGAATCAACCACCTAATTTTGGAAAGTAAAATGTTTCCATGTTACAAAGATTAGCCAGTAAATGAATATTAACTTTTGTTTCCTTGTGACATAAATAACAAGCAGAACAACTTTGCTCCAAGCAATTTTTTTGTTCTTTTTTAAGGCACACAAGGTAAGTTTGTTTCTTAGCAGTTAACCCAAAGACTTAAATCGGTAAAGTAAGTATCTGCAAAGGAATGTCAATAACCTGCAACTTGTTAAAACATTCTGAATTGGGATAATCACAGTGTTTAATGGCATATTAGTACATAGTGTACTAATTAATTCACTACAGCTAACTTGGAGTTGCAGCTCTGTTGATAGTTGCACCTGTGCATTCTCACTGACGTCAGTTGGGTTTATATGGAAGTTAAGCAAGACAAGTAACCGGCACTAAACATAAAATGTTCTGTTTGTAAAGAAAACAATGTGTGCAGAAAGGAATGAGTATCAAGAGGGTTTAAAAAGTTCTGGCATATTATTAAGAGGAAATATTTAACAGGATGGTTAAACTTTAAACTAAAAATATTTTCCCATTGCCTTTATTAAAAATATCTGTTTAGATTTGAAATGAGAAAAAGACACCTATAGACCAACTGTAGTCACCATGACAACAACTTAAATTCACAAAACATAACAGTATTACTTGGCAGCATAGTTAGCTTACAAGCTAGTACATCAAATCAGCAGAGCATAAGCTAACCCAGTTCATCTAAAATCATGTATTTTTATCCTATCTTAATACATGAGCAAGCTATAGCCCACAACAAATACGAACTCAGGCTCTGCCCTATGTATTGAATATTTTCTGTGAATTTTGTTTGAATAACCAAAACTTTTTTTTAAAGACAGGTCTTTTTGGGGGGAATAGCTGCAAGTTTTGCTAATAGTTGTAAAAACAGAGACAGATAACCTTCTTGCCTGTGCAGCTGGGAGTTCTATATATTTCTTTGCAGGATTATGGAAACCAGAGATAGCAATGACCTACCTAGTATCAAGTCATGCAGCCATATCATTTGCCAATGCAAAAATATTCCCCAAACTACACTGTTATTGTCTAGTCTAGTTTTAAAAGATTAAAGCTATGTAGATTCCATTGTTTCCCTTGGGAGGCCAGTTTGTTTCACTGCCAGGAAGCTTTCCTGATATTCAGCCTCAATTTTTCCATGTTTAATTTCAGGCTATTAATATGAGAGTCTTATACTGAATAGCTATTTTACTTTTTGTCTGTGATCTCAAAATATTTGTAGATGCTGTCAGTCTAGTCATATGTGAACTGATCTGTACTCTGTATTAAACTTTCCTCTGTGAGTCTTTCAAGCTCTGGTTAATGAGATATTTCTATTTTCCACGGATTCACTTTATTATAGGAAAACTTAATTCCATTTTTCCTTAAACTAAAGTCATACAAGCAGGAATACACTCTTTCTTTTCCAAGATGTAGTTAAACATCTCTGAATTACAGGATTCTTTTTAGTGACAAGTTAGCTTGAATATTTGGTTCCCTGAAGTCTATCTCAGTAGGAGTGATTTTCATCTCTCTCTCCACTTGAAATGCATACCAAAATATGTTCTCTCATATTTTGCTTAGCCTCCAATGCTGTGAAATTATTTTTGTAATGTTATTTTCTCTGCATTTCCAATACCTTATAAATACTTTTTGTTTTCACCTGGCTTGAATCCAGAAATTTCATTAATGTGTTTCCATTAGTAAATAAGTAAAAAAAAAAAGAAGCATTTTAGTCCTGGATATTAGCAAAGATACAACATCTCATCTTGATATTACTCTGTTTATGATTTTCATGCCAATTTTCAATTCTCAAAACTGCCTTCCTTTGTGAGCCAATTTGAATTACATTTCCAGGTATTCCTGTGTTCAGACCTTTCTGGAAATCATCTTACTTGATTCATCTACTTGTTCTACTGCTCCATCAAGAAGGCAATTGAGGTTACTTGGTTCTGTCCTTATAAAAACCAAAAAGCTAAATTGCTCATGATTCTGTATTTCCCCAGCTAATCAGTATGCTATTCTCTTCATGTGTCATCTGAATAACTAGAGAACTACAAATTCAAATGACTTGTTGATAGCCACCCACCAGTATCACAGTTTTCTTCCTTCAGTTATAACATTTACTTTCCACAGGACTTCATCTGCTATTAGGTATGTATTGTCAGTATACTGGCAAACTTTTGGGGGGGTTTGGGTTTTTTGTTTATTCTTAGATAGGTGTATTTGGAGCACTCGTTGATAAATATGAAAATCTCTCCTATGTAAATGCGTTCATGATGATTGTTGTGTGTAACAAGAAAAAAAAATCTGAACACCTTGCATATAGGAAGCCCTTACGGGAAACAGACTCAATCATCAGCACAGTTTGGTAAACATAGTGGTGGACTTAAGGGTCTGTATGGGCACATCTGTTTGTATCTGGACAGATTCATAATAATCAGCTAATTTAAAACCATACCTTTAACAGCTACATTTATACCACCTAACTTAACAAATCTTACCTTCAGAGCACACAAAGTAGCTAATTATTCCAATACTGGAGTAATTCAAGCAGCTGTGCTGTTTGATTTGTTGTCTCTTTAATTCTTGCACCTACTGAGCTTAGTAAACAAAGTATGGCTTTTATACAAATCTTTATCTGAAGTGTTTGATCGGTTCTTATTAGACATGGATACCTTTATCTCACTCCTCAATCAATAATTCCTTGGAGGCAGAAGTACCCTGTGGCTAGATTCCTAATTCTTAATCTGATGAAAGTCTGTGCCACTAAGGGATTCCCTCAGTCGGGCACTGGCTGTAGACGTCACCAGAATGTCAGCCCATATGGACAACAAAGTAGTTTCTTTAAGAAGATGTCAGCTTAAAATAAATATCAGGGAACTATTTTTTGAATAAAAGAAGTAGGTAGATGAAAGGTAGAGCAACTAGGTCTTTATTGAAGAGGTGTTTATGTGAGTGCAGAAGGGGACTGAACAGCTTCATAGAAAAGTAATGTATTTCTAGGTGCACAGAAAACATCTCTGTGTCAGGCGGCCCTTGATCCCCACATGGCTGGAGGCTGGGAGTGTATCCAGCATCACTGTAATACTACTTATGCTCTTTTTCTCTTCCCTGAACATTTGCTTTTTGCCATTTTTGAAACTGCATACTGAGCTAGATGGACTTTTATTGTGGCCCAGTATAGACATGCTTATGTTACCAAGAGCAAAAATAAAAGCATATGATGTCAGTTTTTGCTGAAAAGCTCATATACTAGGAAGTTTTCACTAGAAAGGCTGAAGAAAGAAAAAAAAAAAGGAAAGGAAGAGACCAATGTTGCCTAAGTTAGATGTGTTTGTCTTAATAGCTAGAACTCATAAAGACCCAACGCATTTAACCAGCAGCATAATCAGGTGACAAAATTCGTACCTCTTTCCTTGAAGTCTGCATAACCTAGTAAGAACCACAGAGTGATTAAAGCAGACGTACTGTGTTTAATAACTCAAAATTAACTCATACTCTTAGTTATCATTAGCAAAGATGACTTTAACTTCATTCAGTTAAAAAGATCAGCAGTTTCATATGCTCGTTTTCAGAATTCCAAACTTATTCTAGTTATTATAGCTTATTGTAATGATTTTCCATCAGTAGAAGTAATTTTACAGTGTGGGAAAGGAAAAGTTAGTAAGTGGTCTGATAGTCATGAAGAGTTTATGGCCTTTGCTATGTTGCAGATCATGGAATTGTAGAGTAGTTTAGGGCGAAAGGGACCTCTATGAGTCTTCTCTACCCTCCTGACCCCCAAAGCAAGGCCCACTTTGATCAGATTTTTCAGAGTATTGTTCATCTGAGTTTGGAAGAAGGGTTGTAACTTGGTGTTGTTCTTTTAAAAGGAATCTATCATTAGCTAAAGAACTCTAGCTTTATCACCTGTTTCATGATGAATAAAACACATACCTCAGCTGATATGTTGCCATGAAACATGATTATCAAGGAGACTTCCTCATGCTTACTGAATTCTGGGGCATGATCATCTTGGACAAGTACAGTAGTTCTCTTTCTGGAAAATAATGTAACATTGTGTTGAGAAAGCTTGGCTATTTCTTGTGTGGTAATAAAACTCCCCACAATTAGGCAAATGCCATTGCACCATAAAGCATAAATCAGGAAGTTTAAATATTGCAGTATTGAAGTTTTTGAAATAAATCCTTCAGAATGTTAAGTGTACAAAAAGACTGAAAGCATTAAAAATATTTCACAATCCTCATGTTGTTCCCCTATAAGATTCTGAATAACCCATGCTCCTGTTGTGTAATTACAGTATAAATATTTAAAGTTAAGAAAGGGGTTAAAAATAACAATCACCATTGAATTTTATTGAGTAACTGAAGATTAAGGTCCTCATATAAAGCTAACTGGTTACATATATCCTTTTATTTGGGGATGTAGTGAGAGGGCACTGAGGTACACTTCTAGTATGCAGAGGAATTGGCAAGCAGACAAGCTTTTCTGTAAAGATGTCTTGCATGCTGCCGGGTACGTCTGTGTGCCAGCCTGCGCATTGCAGCCTGTGGTCAGTAGCTGGCGAGGTTCTGTGATGTGACTCCCAGGGGTCTGCAGAAAGCAACCAAGAAGATCCATGTGGTATCTCTTCTTGAAAAGTATCAGGGGCAGGGGAAGCAGGCTGGAAATTGCCGGTGATCATTGTTTAGCTTGAGCAAGAGCAGCTGCAGAATTTTATGCACAAGAATAGGTGAGCTTAGCTGTCTGTTCTGACACTCAAATACGTGAAGTCTAACCATGGAAGTAGGCTGTTGGGTTAAGTGTGCTGGTCATGACTTTAGAGTTACACACATGCTTAGATAGCCTGCTGATTAAAGGACTAATTCTGTATTTTGTTTGCTAATAACTAATTCACTTTACACATCAGGAAAACAGGAAATCTGAATTGCACATTTGAACTTCTCTATCAAGCAATATACACCTCTGAAATAGCAGGAAATAGCATCTGGGCAGACTGAATTAGAGAAAATAAGGCAATAGGCTCTGCCTGTCAGTACTTCATCTGTTCCTCCTTAGGTATATGGAGGACTTCTGATAGTTTCAGGAAACTACTTCTTCCACTAGTGGCTTCCATATGCCTTTATCATTGCTTGTGGGTGGATTTTTCCCCATCTGTATGGCAGATGAGGATTTTGGACAAGCAGTCATCACAGTTCTTAGCTGAAAAATATCATATTTTAAGTACAAAAACTTTTCAAGATTTTACTGAAATCAGATACATATTTCAGTTTGGTTCTGTGGAGTTTATTTATAGATGGGGACAAGATTTGAGAGCAATAAATTGTGGAGACTTTTCAAAAGAAAAATGTAGCTAAATAATCAGTGTTTTTTCATCAGTACCTTTCAGTTCAGGTTTGTGTCACTGACATGTAAATCCTAAGGAAAAAGTAACTGTTTTTGAAAGTATATCTTAAGAATGCTTCTGAGGTTAGCAGTAAATAATTGTAACAACTGTAAATATTGCACATGGGTAACACCATCCATTCATTCTCTGCTGTAGAGGTGTTTGTCCTGTTCGGCAGCAAAGAGATACTCTTTCTCAGAGATTTTGCAACATTACATATGGCCTCTCTCTCACTGCCATTCAGAGCAGTTTTATTTCTGCATAACAAAAATGCTTTTTACATTATGAAAGTAAATCTTGGCAATGATACGTCTCAGAACATCTAACCCAAAATATGGCAACGCTGTGTAAGTACTTGATAAGTAATAGGCAATAATTTTGCCTTAGTGTTTCTGTTTGCTAAGAAGCAGTAGAATTGGTGATGGGAATTCAGTCATTGTATAACAGAGACAAATATAGAAAGGGAGAGTCAACAAAATTAGGATGTGTGTCATTTAATGATACTGAAGTATTTATCTCATCCTGTGGAAGAAAAACATCAGATAATTATTCTCATGTGTTTTGAGAGAAATGAAATGTTAAGCATTATTGTGTTTTTGAGCATACCACTTATAAAATGATTTGTAGATGAAAAAAATTCCAAACTGTTGTCGTTGCTTGTTTTCCTAAGAAAAAAGTCAATTTGGTAACAGCATCACTGAGTTGCACAGCTATATGTTGCTTGGAATGGTCTCCAGTCTCTAGCTCTGTATGTGCATATATATTCAAATTATCCCAGCTTTCATGAGTGTAATTTGAATTTTACAATATTGGAGAGTTATCATTATTGTCCTGAATTTGTTGAGAACTGAAGCATTACCAGGTCATCATGTTGAATATGATACGGCTGAAAATCAATACTTTTTTGCAGTCCAGAATCATCTGTCTTTAAGAATTACAAAAGGTAGTGAAGATAATTTTCTTAAAGTGAAATATTGACTTCACAGGTTTATGACACATCGATGGTTATATGTGTCTTACCTATCATATTTTTCAATATTATAAATATATTGAATGAAAATATACCATAGTTTCCAATAGGATTATTGCCATGTACATTTCATATACTTCAAAGTCCTTTTCATTGAGTAATAACTTTGTCTCACTTGGGCTACTTGAGCTACTGCATTTTAAAGAAAAGGCAAAACATTAAGTAGTAAAGTAAAACTAAAAACCACATTTGTTTGTTTTCTTCTCCAGGTTTTCCATATTAATTAGTCAGGAAGAGTCAGAGTGTTGCGAACAGTTTTACTAATATTATACTCCTCTGCTGATGCACTGGTTCTTTTCCTATCTTATTCTTTTCTTTTGGTAATTGTTATATGACAAAATTTTGGTAATGCCAGAAGCATTAAGTACATAAGCAAAGCTATAATAAAATTAATATGCCAGGCTGATGTATGAGCCCTGACGTAAAAATGGTGGGACCCTTAGATCTTATTTGGGGCTTTTTGACTGGTGAGCACACTCAAGTATTTTGGACAATGGAAGGTATGGTCTTACAGCTGACAATTGTTTCTAATCTTTAAAAAATACATTCAGCCACATACTGCTATGGAGAATCTTCTGAGGTCACTGAGTTTCTAAGAAGCCTTTATATAATTATTAAGATTGGTGCCAAGGCAGGATCACAAGTGAAGAAAAGAATGTCCTCTCAACCCTTAGCTCTACTTTTCAGCTGGCATTCAGTGAGATACAGCTCATGTGGTGCACAGAGGAAAACATGTTGTTCCATGTTGTTTCTCATGTTTACCCAAACATACAGTCTTTTTCAAAATCAGCTCGAATATAGGAATTAATAGCCAAATTTAGATAAAACCATTTGCTTGAAATAACTATGGGATCTCTTAAAATTAGTATTATAGGGCACTTGAGTTTCTGGGAAGGTTTTATTTTAGTCTTCAGTGACGTGATATGGTGTGCTGTGCAATTCTGCAGCAAAATAGCTGGCACCATTTGAAAAGTACAGTTTAGTAGTATTTTCCATTGTTCACAAATGAGGCTTTCTGATTTAACAAAAGGACTTCTTTCCTTTGGAATATTTAAATATTACAATTATAGATTTGCAGCAAAGCCAATTCAAGTGTTCTCAGAAGTGGAGGCTAAACTTAATTTTTTCTCAGCATTGGGACAGCCATGTTCAGATCTCTACTATGCAGTTACCCCAGATGCTGTGCTGCCTGGGACTTGTGACATTTCTGACATCCCTAAGTGGGAAAGAAGTATGAAAGGATCACTGGGATTTTAAAAGAGCTGAAGTGGGTGTCTGAATTATTGCCAGACCAGCATTTTGCTCTATCTCTTAGACCCTTTATGGGTCTATGAGACAGAGCATTTATGTTTTGATAGTTTCCTGAAAAACAGAGCAAGCAGTCTAATTTTAGTGGAATAGATTATATAAAAATAGAAGGATGTGTTTATTTATATTACTTTTGTAATGACTTTTTAGGAGAAAACTTCTTCTATATGGCAATAGTAGTGGCATATGCCAGAAGCAGAGTCAAATAACTTCTAGTAGCTGGAAGCTCTCTAAAGCACTGTGAGACAGTTGATTCACTTTTTGCAGTGTTGAGTGAATAGTGGTAGAACAGAACTGCTTTCTTCTTCAATGAAAACCTCAAATCCAGAATAATGTCTCAACTTGAGCATGTAAAGCTACTGAATTAATTACTTGCATACACACCATAGATGTTTTCCTTCCACAGATAAAATGGCATTATATAAACAAATTCTGTTTTCTTTTAAAAAAAAAATACTAAAAGTTTATATACAAGGATATTACGTAGAGTGGGCATGAATCCATTCATACCTGCACAATGTATTCATACATTTCTAATGATTTTCAGAACCTCATGAAATGGAAAGGTCTTAAGTATTGTTCCTCATCCCTTCAAGGATGGTATTTGTTCCATGATCCCATGGCAAATAGAGGGACTGTTGAAGTGGCTGTAAATTCTACATGCAGAAATTGTCTAGGACAGTTCCTTTGATTGGTCTAAGAAATTCCTTTTACTGGCCTGGGGTATAAAGTATTGTGCAGAAATTATAGTTTATAATCTTGTAAAAATGAAACAGTGGAGCTAAAGAGAACTAAGACATGTACCTCCCCTCAAACTGTATGAGCTCCCTGTAGTCCTAGTTAGAGTAGGAATGTATAAAATGGAGAGTCACTAAATCCAGCCAGGATATTCTGGTTGATCCATTTGAACAATCATTCAGTACCATCTCACGTAGATGACTAAGAAAAAAGAATCTCAACCAGTCTCTCCCTAGGGAACCACAATGGTGTCCTCAGTTTGGAGAGGGGAGATGGGTGGCTGGGAAGATTTAATACTGGGAGACAGGAAAAGGGAGGAAGGAGATCCTTACACTGGAGCACTTGCATGTTCCCTGGGTAACTAGACCTAGTAACTAACAGATTGGATTAGGAGCACAGAGTCCAAGCTAGGACTACAGAGCATAGTTCATCTCAAAAGAGAACAATAAAAAATTACCATACATTTTTTGATGGTTTTAATACATTTTAATGGGTGAACCCTTGCCATTTGTGTTCTGGCCAGTACATTATTTGCTCAGCAACAGAGATGGTTTTAATCTGTGCTCCTGTAATACCATGCTGGTGGTGTAAAAATATTTTGATTTTAAGAATGTATGTTTCTTTCCTATTCATGTCACTCAGGTTTCACGCTTGACTGAGAAGCAAAGTAAAACCTGAGCACAGTAGTAAATGACAAGGCCACCTTTGTTAAATCAGGTTATAATCAATTGCAAAAAGTGAAAATTCATACAAAACAAGGGGTAATTGTGCTCCCAGCATCTCAGAAAACTGCAGTATACATGTGTTTTCTATGTCTCTGTCTCTCTGGCTTTCTCTTTTTTTTTTTCTGTTCTCCCCACAACACATGTACGAGACCAGGCTTTTTATGTCATACTGCAGCAGTAGCACCATCCCACACACTCTCTGTCTCTGAAGAAATGTAACCCTTCTCCTGTTTATCTTCAAGTAGATTTCAGTGATTTCTGATCTGAATATCTGCTGTCTGAAGGAGCATATATCTGCTTAACCTGTAAAGAAATGACAGCTTAGGCTTGCATCAGTCGCTCAAATACAGGCATCTAGTGCCATTTGAGACACCTAAGGGTGCTTGAGGCATCCACCCAGGGCTGGCAGATATGACACAGGACCTGCACGACACCTGTGCTCTTCTGGAGCAGCAGCTGGGGACCAGGTGAGATACTCCAGGGCATTTCCAGTGATGCAAGATGCCTGTTTAGATAACTGATTTGAGCCTCCTCTTTCTGGGCATAATATATATTTAATGTATACGATGACTGATCAGAAATTAAACTCCTGGTTTTGTTTTTGTTTTTGTTCTGAGGCCAAGTTTTACAAATCTGTAATTACGTTGTCTCCCTGTTGATGCTAATGGAAGTGCTTATACACATAATTGCTTACTGCTGTGGATGAAATGTACATGACTGAGCTCTCCAGTCTCCAGTTCTGGCTATGCAGCAGCTGTTCTTGATGGGAACTTTGATAAATGACAGACCATTCAAAATTTGTCTTGGTCACAGTATTAAAGGAGCAAAGCCCATCAACTTTTAGAGCTAATAACTAAAACTGAACATGTGTATTTACACAGAAGGCTTTGCACTTTAGGGTTTATAAAATCTTCTGTCAATTCTGGCAGCATACAGTTTGTGAAAGAAGCAAAAGACTAGATTATATAGCATCTCTCTCTGAGACCAGATTTATGTTTCGTGTGCCAGAACAACATTAAGCAAATCCTCTTCTTCCTGCTAAAGAAGCTAACCAGTTTGTAGCTCTCAAGAATTTTCTTTTTTTAGTGATAAACAGTACTTTGAAAACTTTTCCATACACCTGGGTAGTGACCAAAGACAACAAATAACAGAACAGGAAACCATAATTCAATTCTTTACTATATAGAAAGCTTTGCAGATGACCTAAGCAGCTACATTATTTATATGCACTGGCCTCTTTAAAGAGGCTGATATGTTTTTTGCTGATGGAAATGGAAAATCTGTCTCTCTTGGTGTATTCTGTATACATTTAATTGTCTTTTAACCCTCTCCATCATTACATGCCTTTATTGATTTTCCTTCTATTTCAGACAAGCAAATGTTGAGGACCAAACTGGCTGCATAGCTTTAAATTCTGAGGATTCAGATTAAAATCAATATTAAAATGACCTTTCTGTTATTGCTTAGATATTTCCTTGCTTGAGATGGGTATTGGCAGCAGTTGTGATATGTCATAGTTTTATTATGAATGCTGCGATTTTTTTTCCTTTACCATATCTAAGGTTGATTACCCATTTTGTCAATACTTTTCCAAGTCTAACTGAAGGTTTTTTTATTTATTGAAATTTTAACATGCTATCAGAGCTGAAACTTATGCCAAACCTCAAACCTGAAGACAGACTGGCTTGCTCTGTAGATTGGCTCCTTTCCTTTGACCCAGATTGCGAAAACATTCAGGCAGCAAAGAAACATCTGGCACTGCTGGGTCATGGGAGGAAGCCAGTACTGAGTTCCTTCAGTACTTCAGGTATATGCAATTCCTTGGAAGTGCTCCCTGTACAGTGATACAAAGAAATACATCTCAAAGAAAAGAAGTAAAAAGTATTCATTTCCTGTGACAGTAGTTTTCCATATTTATTTTCTTTTTGCTTGGAAAGATCCCAGTGATTTCCAGCTACATGACCTCTCCAGATGATACCAGTGCCCAGCTATCTCTGTTGATAAGCCGGTTAAAGTTCAAGGGATCTTTTGGCATTATGCCAATTATGATTCTTCAAGTAGTTTACTAGTGTTTCTTTCAGACACATATAGATATTTTCAGTTGATATGTGTCTCTCTAGAGACAAAGAACTGAAGCTGAAATATTCTATCATTCTGTCAAAAATGACTGAACAAAACAGGAACAAAAATCTACATTCTGCTCTTAAGGAACTTTTAAAATTTCTGTACAGTAGATACAGTATGCTTCAGTTCTCCAGAACCTTTATCTTTTTTTCATGCATTCGATAATCCAGTTCGGAAAACCTGTCTTCTAAACATACATTGGTAATATGGGATCAAATCCTGCTAAATACAGCAACTAATATTTATTTCTGCTTCTGGCAAGAGGTATAGAATGCAGAAATCCAAATCAGTTGGAGTGACCAACCTTTAGATCAGGTACTTTTGAACAAGACAAAAGCCTCCTGCACAAACATCTCTCCTATTCCAGAAAGATGGCAATTAAGCATCCAGTCTAGCTGGCTTCATAGAGTCAACTGGGTCACTAGATTAAAGTTTGAATCTGTTGATGGAAGTGGATAATTATTCCTATTCTGTTGGAAGTGGAGCTAGCTTAGGTAGTATGATATGTATATTTAGGTGTAAATAGCTCTCAGTGGTCTGATCTTAAAATGCAGTATTTATCACCCTTTGTTGGAGCTGAAAACATGTTCACAGTGCTTTAAAATATTATTGATAATAATTTATTGATTAGTGATAAGAGTAAATTTATATTTGTTAAAAGGAACACAAGTGGGAAATTAATACGTTGCTTATTTTCCTTATGAATTGTTAGATTTATGATTTTTGTTCCTCCTTCTCTGAGTGGCCATGAGAAACCAGATTCTAGAATCATTGAGGCTAGGAACTAGGACTGGACTGTCATTTGTTGTTGGGCTGCTGAGAGTTCCTCTGATAAAAGAGAAACACAGGAATTGGCTGATATGTAATTACGTCAGCTGAGCAGTGGTCTAATGTACTTTTACTGATTTAGAGAAGCAGAGCAATCCTTATCAGATGGCCTAGAGGCTGATGTATGTGAGAATCAACTGCTGAAGACATAAAGCTGTTCTGGTCTGTACTGCTGTGAACATTCAAAAAAAAAGTGAAGTGACTGCAAAATGCTTCCACTGTTCTGTGCTCTACTGATAAGAGGTTTTTGACAAAACACAGGCTTGCTTTTCATAAGAAAGTGCCAATTATTGAAACCCAAAAGCTTTTCTGATACTGTATAATTTTCAGTGAAGTTTTGGTTGAGAAAAACATCCACACTTGCAGCCTGCTCGATAAATTCTGTATTATTCAGAAGTAGATTTTTCTGCGTGTTCTTTTTTGGGATATATTCAAAGTTCTGGGGAAGTTCTTGTACTTTTGTTTACTGTGTTGCTACTCTGCCTGTAGCAGTAAATGTAAACATAAGTGTAAAATACTGAGATTGTATAAAATCTGAACGTGGACTAAAATATGTGACTTCAGGGGAACCACTGTAACATATCCATTTACTGTGATTACTACAAAATTAGACATTCTCATTTTGAATTTTAAAATGAAATGATAGCTAAATCAAGCAGTTAAATAAAACCAGTCCAGTTTTATAGGAGGGTGGTGTAAATGATGTGACAGATCATGTAATTATACCATCTCATCCAACAGCAGTGGAACTGCAGAGAAAAATTTTTATTAACAGAGAGAATGTACTACCATGACTCCATCTTACAACACTGTTTATCTTTCTAATAATTATGAGCAGCTAGTTAAAAGCAATGACAGGTCTCATAAATAGAGATTCTATAGGCTTCGTGAATAGGATTATCGTTATATATTTGTCTTAGTTTCTTTTTAAAACTCAAAATCTCTAAAAGGTCTGAAAAACCTCTTAACTGACTTTTACGGGGTTCCTATAATCCTATTTATAAAAGAAAAGTTTCCATGTTCATTCACTGCTGTAGGTCCACAAAACACTGTTTAAAGAATTTTCTGTTTAAATAAGACTTATGAGACAATATGTTTTGGAGAAGTGCCACAGTTTTCCAAACGTGGGATTGAGAAGTGCTGACAAGATTCAGAAAGGCAACTCAAAAACTGCCTTATTCATCACAAGAAAATATTGGAGCAAATCAAGATAAAGTAATTATGATTTCCAAACCAGACCTAGGCCTAACATGTCCTAAATTTACAGTAGCTATAAGGGATGCTACTGGAAAACACAGTGATGCTTAAGGTAGCATTTGTTTCACCACGACCAAAGAAAGGAAAATTTGGGTTGCTTCATTAGGCACCTAAAATTGGTAGTTTAAGACATATATTTTAAGCTTTCTGCTTGTAGAAATCTGGTGGAGTTAAATGAAGTGTGCTTAAAATGATTGCAAAATCAAATAATTATTTTGTTAAAGATTATATGTCTTCCTCTCAGAATACTCCATGCCATTTCAAAATCATTCTGCCATGTAAGTAATTTATAATTGAAGCTTAGAAGAGGCTACATTGCTGAAAAAAAATCCCCAAAACCCAGCATTGCAACAGAAACCAGCTATCCTGATCAAGTCAATTTTTGGTATGTAACAAAAACAGCAGTGAGGAAAGGAAAGGTTGTTCTCAATGAAGTTTAGTGCTAAGTCACAGTTGCAGTTATCAGGATATGTAGATGTGAATATAGTAAGAGACAGCGTGGTACTTGTGGTGTTTGACAAAATACTTGTGTAATGAATCCTTTCTCTACGTGTGGGAGAGCTGTTCTGTCTTGCGAATTCCAGAGTCCCACCTTGCTGACACCATTTGCTTGGCTCAGCTGCCTGCTTCCTTGGCTTCCTTAGTTCTGTTCATGCTCAGGATTTTCAAAGGAGTCCATCTTTAATTCTTTCCCATTTAGAGCAGGACTCACGAAAATGTGCAGTAGGAAGCTGCCTTGCCTAGTGACTCTAGTGTTATATACTTGAAAGTGTATTCCTTTCATATTGTTGTAGGTTAATATTTGAAAAGGTTTGATCAAATCATGCATCTAAACTTAAAATGGATCTGTGTATTAATGAAATTCATCAATATGGGAGCTATACAGTTACGAGTAGTAGATGAAAGGCAAGGTGAGGGAAAACGCCCTCTTAATGAACTCCTTAGCTCACCTCTTTGGTGTTTCTGTTTGAGGGCAGGGAGTTGAATGGCAGGAAAAATAAAAAACTACCCCAAGAAAAACACAACAAACAAAACCAAACACCAAGAAACAAAACTGGAAAGGACTAGGATCAGTTTAGAGCCAAAACATTAAGGGACCTAAGTGAAGGAAAGCCTACAGGGGGAAAGGTTGTCTTTCACATGCTTGGCCCCAAGATTAGAGGGGATGCTAAAACAGTTAAGGATCACAATTATAACATCAAAGTGGACAGTGGGCATCTATGAGCCCTGGAAGGAATACATAGAGAGAGCAGGCAAATGCCTGTGTTTGCTCAGAGGTGGAGGCAACCTGGAATGAATGGAAAGATGAATGGCAAAACAGAGGAAAAGGTACAGGTTTTATTGCTGTAATCTTTGCACTTGTATTTATGTATCTTTGGGATAAACTGAAAAATGAGTACTGATCTCGCTTTACTCAGCAGCTTTCACAGGCTTCTAAAACAAAAGGCTCTGTAGGTGAACAATGCAGTTAGACTTGTGAGGTTAAGGCAATTAATGCAAAAGAATTGCAGCCTGTATTTTCAGCCTTAAAATGTTAGGACAGTCTGGTTGTAACCAGAGGTGATAAGCCACAGGGGAAAAACTCAAAAATCTACCCCATGAGAAGGAATTATTCCCATGATTAAAGGATATGCTGTCAGATTTGGGGGCTCACATCAATCTCTGATAAAATATGTATCTGCCTGTCAAGCTGTTCTGCCTCTGAGTGGAATTAATTCATACCTCCTACTGAAAAAAATAATTTAAATCCATGTCAGACAACTAGATAGTAAAAATGAGGTTGTGAAAGTTTAGTAAATTTTTATGTCATTTCTGTAATCATGTTTGTGGTTGAGGTGCCAAGATCTCTTCTTTTTAATATATCAGGATCTAGCAGAATAGCTGTGGTTGAGTAAGTGCCTCCAACTCCATTAACACAAAATAGTTAGTTCTTCTTTTGATTAATCTTCTTTGAGAGTTAATGTAATTTCATTATATCAATTTTGAAAGGGTTTATTCTTTGTACTGTAAGAATATCTTACTCTGCTGTTTTGTGTTTGCTCATTTAATGGTGCTCCTGTTTGAAATTTAGTAAAAGTATTCCAGAAGAGTCTGAGATTAACTCTTCTGGATTAAAATTTAAACTAAATGCAGCTCACATGACATTAAAATAATAATCATGGTGAATGAAAAGCTTAAATATTTGTATACTGGTACATTTTGAAAACAAGAGTAGAAAACAGTTATTTTATTGCAAAGCATACTTTAAATTACTCCCTGGATTAACTTCACATTAAATCCGATTCACTGTAATACAAATGTCTTTCTTTAATACCTGATCTAGGATCTACAGGAGGAAAATTATTAAATTTGTTTTACTTGCATTTCCTCTTCATATAAAATACATTAACATGTATCCAGCAGTAGATACTAGCAGTATTTTAAGGTATATGCAAAGTTAGAATCACATTTGTCAGAAAGCAAATTTAAAACATAATAAAACCTAGAGATTAATAGAAAAATTATACAAAATACATATGGTACTCTATTACCTGAACAGTTATGGAATGTCCTTTTCTTTAGGGCATACATACACCCGCTTTTTTGTTACTGTTAGCCATTCCCACATGTCTCACTTCAATTTCACTTTATTGAAACTTGGGAAAGTTTCTTCATAAAAATACAGGAATTTTTTTGCTTTTTTAGTTACCATATTAAATGTCAGTGTATCTACTCTGGCTTCACATTTCATTCATATTCCTTGTCTGACTGTGGCAGAGGAGAGCTTTAACCTGGCTTTTTTGCATACTCTCAGTTAATCAGTCAGGCATTCAACACAGGTTTCCTAAAAAGGAAGCAAATCCATCTTTTAACATCTGTTGCATTTGCCTTAAATGTTAAAAAGCCAGATTTAGAACTCTTCATTGCTTGATTTGGTCCCTCAGCCTCATGGTAAGTGCACTTTCTCTACTTCAATATATATTTCATTTATTAAGTGTGGGAATAACTGTAACAACTTCAGCACTACGAAGTTGTTAACAAGCTGGAGCAAAGTTTTCAGCTATGCATTTACCTTCCAATTGAGTATTTTGGAAGGCTTTTGCTTTTCCACGACTTTTTTTTTTTTTTTAGGTGTATCCTTGCTATGGTAAAAAATGTGGTCGTTTTTCTTTCCTTTTCTTCATGTGTGTATCACTGCACGAAATGTGAATATCTGGCCAATGTTAACAGTGAAATCTCACATATCTTTCAAAATTGCATCCTTGAATCAACTTAATTGCTTAGAGTCCACAAGTTCCCTTAACATTCCTTACAGCTGAATTTCTAGTAATCAACTATCATAAAATGTGGCATTAAGAAAACCCCAAACTCCAGAGAAATAATGAGCTGAGACAGATATAAAACATGTTAGAAGACTCACATCCTAGTATGATCAAATCCAGTGTTATTGAACAGTGTATAGCAGATAGATAGCCAACCAGGGTCCTGACCTTGGATATTCAAGCCATATAAGATCATAGATAGTCTTTACCAGTTACTGTCATTTGCTGACCTAGAAATGAATGGTGGCTAACCAAACAGTTGATATCTATCTGATTCACTGTCAGTTTCACATTATCTTTCCGGAGTAAAATTGCATTCTATTGTGACTATTCTTCATCTGTAATGGCAATAAAATCTTACAGACTTTTTATCCCAGTGATCACAATCAAACCCTTATTAACCTTGAGGTGTTATTTTTGTGGTTTGCTTGATCAAAGCACACATGCAAAACCACATTCTCTAGAATGGCATTGCAGTTTGTATTCCTTTCATAGAATCATAGAATAGTTAGGGTTGGAAAGGACCTTAAGATCATCTAGTTCCAACCCCTGTGCCATGGGCAGGGACACCATTAGCTGTTCAAGAACATCCTACATTGTATACTGAAGACATGTAGGTATCTGCAGTTGAAAGCAATACATAGATGGGAGACTACTGAACAAGGCATTTTCTAACTTGCATTAATTTTCTGAAATTTAACTCTTGTATACTTTGCTGTGTTATTTCTCTGTGGCTTGTTTTTCTTGGGCAAATTACTGGTTTACTTCTCTGTGTAGTGTTTTAGATTAAAGTGAATAATTTGATTTCAAAATTGAGGATTCCAATTAAAAATATGCTGCAATAGGAAAATCTGAAAAGCAATGGAAAACAAACCAGTGTATAGTTTGAGAATATGACAGGCAAATCACAGTATGTAGTTACACTTTCTAACAAAATGGTTTGTTTCTTATTTTGCTTTTTTATACACATAAGCTTTTCCTAAATCCTTAGTACATGTGTAAACAAAATTTATCTTATAACACTGAATCAAGAATTTGCTTGTTTTCTGTTTTGAAATTAAAATGTAGACAGGTTCTGACTTGAAAGGAATGTCAAGGCTTTGCAGAGAGCGTAAAGGACAGTGATTCATTCAGTAGAGCTATGAAAAATGAAGCACAATTTAGCAATTACATTAGTCATGACCATAAGAGAGCTGCACTTTCCAGGTTAGAATTCACGTCCCTAGAAAAGTACATTTAGGGATGTTTTCCTGTCATCACTTTGAAGAAGTCAGATTTTAATTTCCAAGTCCTAGAAAGGCACAGACATTAACAGAATTTTATGATATTAAAAGCTGATTTTGAAATTGTCTTATAAACCACTGCTTGCCTAGAAGCCCAGTAATTTTCCGGCTGAAAGCACTTTCTGGTACAGTATTTGTATAGATAATAAACAGAACATTTCTAAACAATTTCACAAGTAATTAAATATAGCTGGATGAACGTAGTTATGTTGTTCATTTTGAAATCAGTGTAGGACTTTTTTTTTTTGTGAATAATGGATCAGTGTATCCTTTAGCAACCAAGAAAGATGGTCATTATGTTGGACATAAAGCCTGAGAATTATTTTTAGTGTGGGGTTTGGTTTTCTTTTTTTGCCATAAGAGCACAAGAGGTGCTTTATGTACTTTGCCTGAAGAAAGGATGCTGGATCCAATGCTCTGGTTAGGAGGGTATTTAGAACTGAGTGTTAATTAATTAAAGAACATTATTTCTCAAATAAAGAAGCAAATGTATCTCTTCTGCAAGAAACATCACACATTCTGGCAAATTCTGCTGTAATCCATTTGGGCCAAAAGATATTTTTGTTTATGTTTTCTTTCACCTGGAGATATGGAAATGTTAAATAAGATGTATTCTCCAAAATTCTTGATGCACGAGTGTATTCCATGTTATTTTAATCATGAATATTCTCTGAATATCATCATGGTCAGTTTGAGCATTAAGTTCTGAACTTTCAATCTAGTCTGCATATGTATATAAAGTGTGAATAAACAGGCAAATTACAGTCATCTACATATATCATGAGTAATAAAAGTTTAACATAGTATCTTGGAGGTGAATTACAGTCTATGTTTGCTAAATTTTCTCAGTTTAAGCAAAACAAAAGTAACTCTTTTGATGACAGATTCTGGAGTACACCTTCTGAGGGATGCTTTATTTCAGACCTGAAACACCAACAGATTGGAAGCTGTGAAAATATTGTCACTTTGTAGTGAATAGGCTGATAATTATGTTTGTTTTATATCGTGTTTTCAAGTCAGGCAAGAAAATGTGAACAGCAGCTGGGGTAAGTATGTCTTATCAGGGCATATGAGTTAAAGACCTTTGTGAGATAGAAGTTAAAGCCCTCCAGATGTAAGAACGAAGACAAAAACTCATCAAAGTCCTGAGTGTAGAATGGAAAAACCCAGGCAATTCTGTGGTGAGGATAGTGATCTGTTCCATCATGGAGTCCTCTGGATTAGAGCAAGTCTGCAGTTTGCTACTTTCTGCATAATACTGTCACAGCCCATCAGTCTGTTTTTATTAAATGTGGAAGGAGTAAGGGAAACTTATGGGTAGCATGAGTTAAGACCAAAGAAACACCAGCAACTAAAGAATGGCCTCTAATCTATTTCTACAAATCCTGAACCCTGAATACGGAGGTGGCATGCACTTTGCAGGCTGATGAAAATGGCAGCTGGATACAAGGCATTGACTACAAATGATTTTTTATTTGTTCTGCTACAATTCCTGTCACAACTTTTTCCAGAATAAAAGGCAACATACACACAGCCCAGCTGTACCATGCGCTAGATCATGGGTTTAATGTGATATTGTTAACTTTTTTAGAAATATTTTTCCTGATGTAGGCCAGGGACTTGTTTCTGTTTAATTCTACTCACCCCGAAGTATTCAAAGACAGAGCTATTCCAGGACAGTGGATTTCAGTTCCTTACCTGACCTTGATTCAAGTCTAGTCTCTCATTTGGACAAGTCCTAGATCAAACTCACATGTGTAAATAAGAATGGTCATGTTACATTTAATCCTATTTATGATCATTCTTAAAGAATATAGGGGTAAATTTTAGAGAAGCACTCAATTCTTTCCTCTTTTAAACATTCATATGGCTTTCAAGTGTGTTTAAGTTTTTCTAATGTTCTACTTCTCATTACCAAGACCTACTTTGAAATACTTTGATTTGGCAAATCTTCAGCACAACATTTATTTTTAACAATTCCAAATGCTAGAAGTCAGTTTCACGCATAACAGAGGGATGGATTCTAACATCTCCTGATTTTTTCTTTTTTCTTAATTTTAATTGCAGTATTGCAAATTTCAATAAAAACCCTATTTATATTTTTACATTGTCCTACACATTATATGTACTATAGCCTTTCTTCAGAACCACTGAGATGGTAATGATTTTACAGCAAAATTGTACTGTAATCACTACAGCTGTTGTGCTAAAGCATTTATGTCTTGCGCTTGTCTTTTGAATGAAAAATTCCTTTAGTGAAAATAGATTTATTGAAGCTGTTATTCAATAAAAAAGACACCTGAATTAAGGTGGTGGTATTTTTTCTATGCTTTAGACAGATTAAGGTAACTTTTAAATAATTTTAACATTCAATAGTCTGAAATAGTTCATATTGCAAATATTTGTATTTTCTACATTTCAGAATTTTATCCCAACAAATAGAGATCTGTACTTTGTTCCTCAGAACCCATGATACGCTTAAAAAAACCAAAATTTGAGATAAATTGGCTCTGTCATCCCATCTGGAAGGTGTGATTATATGTTAAAAGTATAACTTATATTCTGGTGCTTCGTGTGTTTAATTATAAGCAGGAAAGGAGAACTTCTAAACCAAATGACAAGTTAGAACTTGGACTGAAGTTGGATTATTATATCTTGATTCTTATATTGACCTGTTAGGCCAGCTAAACCAACTACCCTGATTCTTCTGGCAGCATAACTGCACATACACATGACCCCAAATCTTATTCTATGGAAACAGTTCCCTTCTAGTGGAAGGTGCAGTGCCCATGGCAGGAGAGTTGGAGCTAGATCATCTTTAAGGTCCCTTCCAACCCAAACCGTTCTATGATTGTACAAAAAATCTGGGTAGTGAATCAGTTTTGGCAGTACCAGGTTGGAGACATGTTGTTACACAAGCACTTGTGCTGTCAGTCATGGAGGTGGGCATAATTTCTACAGAAAGGGGGTGAAATGGGGCACAGAGAGATAGCTGTGGCACCAAGTCTGAACATTAGTATCTGTTGACCTGTGGTGTGCAGCAAGGAAATTCTGTCCTGATTCTAATTTCTATCTTGAGGAAATCAAAATAGTAATTATATACAGAACATATAGTATTTAATGTAGTTTGATTCCACAGAGAAATTACAGAACAACATGTCATTATTTTACTATTAATTAAGGACATTTCCTGTGCTGTTTGCTCATATGTGACTTTATCAAGTAGAGAAAAAGATACTTGTAGTGTCATAGATGAAGGTCATTTAATCATTGGGCAATAACGTTATTTTTAGTGCAGAACACTTACCAGTCTTCTGTCCTTAACAGCTGCAGAAATTGCACCAAAAAGGCTTTCAAAAGCCTTCACAATGACAGCAACATAAATTCTTAGTAGTAGTCTATAAAAAATTTTCTGTACAAAGTTGCCAGTTCTGGTTAATGCAGTCTTAAATGAAAGAACATCAGTTTACTTTTTATATGATAGCTTCTTAGTGTTTTTATAAGGACTTTCTAATCATTTGCATGCAGTTTTCAAAGGATGAGTATCAACGTTCTTCAAACCGGAGTTTTTGGTCCCAAGGAATGAAGGACATATTCAGCACATTGATTCAGGATAGATATACCAATGACTTCAGGATGAATAAGAGGAGAAACAGAATAAAAGACAGAGTAACAAAAGATCCATTTCCAAACCTGTATCATTTTGTGATAATTGATAAGTTGATAAGATGCCACTGCATGATTGTGGCAACAGAAGGAACATGAGAGGTAGAAGAAAAACATTTTAAGATCATTTAATTTATCTAGTTGCTGACAAGAAAGTCCATTTGCTTGGTTTTGTCATGAGATCAAATACTTAGTACATCATAATCATATTAAAAACATCTGGGTTGTGTGAAGGGGAGAGGGATTGTGGCATAATACTTTTTTTTAATAATGGATGGACTACTTTGGAAAATTTAGACGCTTAACCTCTGTCTTTTGGCAGTTTCTTCAATCACTGTTCTCAAAGCTGCTGTCTTCAGGAAAAATAAAGCTTTTTAAATGGCCATGCGAGATAAGGGGTATGTGCTTTTCCTGTGTTTTACTTGCTTCAGCAAGTAAGATGTCCTGAGAGTCTTTCATCATCTTCAAGCACGATTTTTGGCAGGTGATGAGTTTACATTTGATTTCCCAGATTGTTGTTGATAGTGAATTTAGCTACATTATGATGAAGACTTTGAGGCATACAGACTTTTCAAGTGTTTAGCAACCCTTAAGATGAATAGCTTTAGCTAGCACTCTATGTAATGTATATACAATTCAGGAGAGCCTTAAAGATTTAATTTCAATCTTCAGACAAAAATAAATATTCAACAAAAGCCATTGGAAGGATAATTTGCAATTTACAGATGAGTCCTACAGATTGTACATTATTTTGTTTTTATAGACTGACTGTGCAATGGAAATATGAGGTAATGGAAATAGACATTGAGGCAATAGAAACTGTCATAGAGTTTAGGGTAAGGAAAGACTAGTTGGTTTCTTGCCGGATCTAGCAGAAGACAGATAAAATACCTGAATGTATATATACATAGTAAGTAATTTGAAGTTTGAAGATTTTTTTATTTAAGCTTCAACCTGGAAAACAATTGAACAGAAGAATCTAATTAGCATTAATGATGGTTCATTAGCAGGAATAAGAGAAAAGTTTGAAAGACACTTTAAGCTTGGCTGAAATGGATTTTATTCTTGGGTGTGCACAAAGGAAGGTGAGACTTTTGTGAGTTAATGGTTTCAAGTGGAAAGCACATAAGACTCCAAGGCTTACTGTGATTTCAACTAGATGCTACAGAAAACCTAGGAATTTTGACTACATTTTGCTTAAGTCTTTAAACACACTTGAACCTGTTACTAAATGAGACCTAAATATTTATACAGTATTAGGGTGCTAAATGATAAATTTATAGTGAGTTAAGGTAAAATGAAGTCTAACAGAGAATTCCTGCCTGAAGGAAACCCCCTTCATCTTGCATAAACATGATCAATATTTGAAAAGCCAAGCAATTCTATCACCATGAAAATGCAGAGTTTTATCAGTGAGAAAGTATAAATATCAGTGTGTATCATATAGCTGCAGAACTTCTTTCTTAATTCTTCAATATGGGATTGAAGTTTTGGTATATCAGAATTTGGCTGAATTACCAGCATATTCAATATTTATTTTCTAATGACTGAATCATAATTACAGATCAGTGTGTACCACTCATATGCTTAAAATAATCATGAAATGCATGTGGTTCATGAAACCCTTAGCAACCACAAGTCTTCCTGTGCATATGCTCAGACACAGCAGCGACTGAGAAGTGATTTCATAAAACACATCTGCAGCACTGAAAATTTAATGTATCTTTCTTGCATTTCTCAGTATCCAAAATGGGAGAGAGCACCTTCAATTAGAAGAAGTTTTATGTAACTGCATTTGAAACTGCATTCTTTATGGTTTCAGGGAAGTGAAATATACATCAAGGTCTAAGTCAAGAGTTGTCAGTTCTGTTCCTTGCTTTCCACTGATATGCTGGCCTTGCCTTGACTGGCAAAATGCCACTGTATTAGCATGTTTTTACCTACCATAATAAAAACCCCCTTGAAATAAAAGTTAACCATTTGGAAGCCATGGTAATCAGCCACTTTGTAAATGCAGGTTGGAGTAGGGGAACAAGAATGGCTACCCAAAGGAATTACAATAATTTGGATATTTCTCCAGTATCTTTCATCTATTTATATGATCAGATATAGTCTTTCATAGCCATGTATTACAAATATTATACCTGTATCTGGAATTTTCCTTTTTCATAGTATTTTAATTCCATCTTAGACTATTTTCACTATTACTTTTTTTTTTGATTTCTGATATACATTATTGTAAAGTATTTATTGGAGGGAATGGTGTGTTTAGGTAAAGACTTATTTTATATGTGCATCTTAATGGAAAAGTGTAAAATTCAACTTAGACCAATTGCCATAAAAATAATAAGAATTTTGGCAAGTTATGTAGGGAATTTTAGAATTCAAGTGAAATAGAGGTGTGTTTTATTTGTTGTGACTTTTCCAAGATAGAAGTTTTGTTATTCCCATTTTGGATTTCTCCTTAATTCAGATACCTTCCTGAATTTTGAATATGTAGATATGTAAAACTACTTGGATTCTGGGATTGGGTTGTTTTAAATAGATGAGCTGAACTTCCCATTGTTAATGGTTTGGACTTGGTGGGTATTTTCCCATTTTTAGTGTTCATGTGTGAGTGAGAATGTAACTTCTGCCTTTGATAGATGTGGAACTACTGGGTGAACATTACTCTCCCCAGTATTCAACTGATCATTATAAGACTCACTACAGGTAGCAAAACTGGCTTCCAGTATTAATTCTAAATAGTTTTAGAGGAAAATTTCCCACTTCACCAAAGTTTGTAAAAACTGTTGGTATTTAAACTGTAACTAACCATATTGCCTCCTTTTTACTTTTAATTTCACATTACACATCAGCCCATTCTTAGTTTGTAATGTTCATTTAGAAGGTCAATTCACTTGCATAATAAGGATTAAAATTATTAATTTAATTTTATTATGAAGTACTAAATAGCTCAAATAAAATATGAAACAGCTGTTTATAGTGAATAATATTTTTCTGTCCTTAAACTTTTTAACACATTGTCAGTGTTTGCTCATAATGTTTTCAAGGAATTAATACATTTGGCACAGTTAGGCTTTTTCTCAACTAGTTCATGGGAACATAATGATATACAACTTGTAATTGGAGTTGTCTTAACCAACACAGATAATTTTTAAGCTGGCATTATGATTGTTGAATATTAATAATGATTTTTCTGTACTTAGTATTAGCATGTGTTTATTACTTTCAAAGAATTACTGTGTTCATTGTCCATCTTCAACAGTGGCTTCCATTAATTGAAAAACAGGAAGCAGGGCTAGTTTACAGTTTATTTTTTATTGCTTATTTCATTTCTCCTTTAATACGATACGTGCCAAAAGCCCTTTTTTTTGGCACACATTTTCCAAACCAGCTTAAAGTGAAGTCCAGATGTCTAAATTAAAAAGCTGTTTGTTTGCAGTGCTCTATGGTGGGGAGACTCAGATGGCAGATAAAGGCAGCCTTTGGAAAAGCAGACACTGCGTCTTTTTCTCAGGTTCAAAGTTAACTTCAGGCTGAATTTTCCTCTTCTGGTTCTTGTGCCTTTAACTCATTTATTCTCAGCAAGCACTGGTAATTTGTTTCCCCGTGGACAAAGAAGAGGCTTTAAAAATCTTTACAATCTGAAATTTAAATTGTTTAAATTGTCTGGCTCTACCTTACAGTCTCCCTTTTTAAGTAATCCCACCCCTGGCACCTTTCTTTGTTATCTTGTTAGTCTCAGTTTAGGACAATTATTCAGTATTTGCAAAGATATTCTCTTGTTTTCTTCTTTCCATGAAGGAAAACACTTTCTCATGATGACATTGCAAAAAGTCTTTTTTAATCACTGATTCCTTATCTTCATTTTTTTCCGTGTAGTTACTGAAACTGTCATAGGAAGTATTCTCAAATAACCTAAAATCTACCCTGAGCTAATTTGGTACTCTCAAGGTTACAGCAGATTTATCAAAACTTTAATTCAAACATGAGAGAATTTTAATAAGGAAGGTGGAAACAACTGACTCGTGTTTTTAATATAGTTAAACAAGAACATGTTTTGATATTGTTAACCAAGAACACAGCTACCTTGGCTACTCCAGGAGAAAATCCTCATTTTAATCCTGGTTTTCCTGTGTTGCTGGGTGGGCATTAAAGCTTAGTGCCCACAGTTGTGCATAGGCATCAGCTGCATGGGAAGGTGAAGACTGGGGAAACACTAGTCCTGGTAACTTCACAGTTGGCACTGTTAAAGATAGGTAGGTGCAAAGTGCATTTGAATTGTCCATAAAAGCATTTAATTCCACAGCAATGTTAATGGTGTTTACCCAATATGAGAGAAGATGGTTCTCCACCCACTCCCTTTATTAATTGCAGATGTGTCTTTCTCCTTTACAAACCAGGGCTGCTACTTTTAAAATGCATTTAAAATGCAGTTTTCAGTTATCTTGAGAGAAATAATCTGTTTCTTTTTCTCTGTAAATCTCTTTCTTTCATGTTGTATCATACTAACTCTGCATACAATTTTCTTTGCACCTTGAAACAGTTCCAGCAATCCATTCTTCCATTTCAGAAAGTGGCCCCTCCAGGTATTTTTCTTGTTGCTGTCTATTATTTCTTAGTAGCGCAGTTTACAGGAAGGATAATACAATTAGTTCAAATTTCAAGTAGCTTTTCAGGCTTTCTAATGGTATTTTTCATGTTTGTTTTCAATATATCACACTTAATTAAAAGAAAACAAATAAATGAAAGTCCTGTCCAACACAGCTGGAGTACTAAATAATTCCTTTTTGTTACTTTTCCTTGTCCTTTTTTACAGTTTTCTTTGTCTTGTGGTATGCTGGCCTGTGAGTACTTTAGCATTTGTTGGTTTGTCATCTAAATTGACATATTTATCCTTTACTAAAATGTTAGTTTAATTACTGAAATGTCAGCTTTTGAACTTTGTGGCTATTTCACTTCAATGCATAATATGTTGAATATATTCAGATTATTCATATACTGTTATAAACCACTTAATTTTGCTGCATTGAAAGTCCATTTTTCTAATTTCTGTGGTAGATCTTATGATTATCACCTGACAAGTGTCTGATCAGCAGCACTATGGAAAGATTTTATCTGTGTCAATCTTCCCAATGGGAAGTTGTACTGTAGATAGAGACATTCTTTTCTTGGAAGTGCACAGCAAAGGTTGGGGGCCACTGGGCACAGGTTGCCATAAAAGGACATTCCAGTCCCAGAAAAAATAATCCACCATGAGGCTGGTTCAACATTGAAACTGGTTGCCCAGAGGGTTTGTGAAATCTCCATTCATTCAGAGCTCAAGTGGAAGGCCTCTGAGAAATTTGATCTATCTTTGAATTTATACCTAAGTTTGAGGTGGGCCCTGCTTTGAACAAGAGCTTGAATCAGGTGAAGGTCTCTTCCAACCAAAATTATCCTGTGGTTCTATGGTAGATCTGCACTGGGTGAGCTACAGACACCCTTGAGGGCATGTCTCCAAAGTGTGGATACTTGAGATGACAAGGTCACTGGGCATCATTGAATGATACAGGTTTTATTTCCTTTTGTGATTCTTTATATCTCTTCATAATCACTTTAACTTTGCCTGAGCAGCTTTTCCTAATTGCTCAGTCTGTTATTGTTTTCTACAGTCCTCCTAGAATATGAGCTACACAAGGCAAGTTACATAGGTTGTCTGCCACCTACGCAGTGAGATATTGCAAGGTTATAGTGGCTTAAAGTCTACCCCAGGGGCTCCTTTCCTACCACAGGCATAAAAATGATTCCACTTATCTGTCATCTGGTCTATGCCTTGAGAAAAAGTAGAACCACTGGAAATTGTATAACTTGAAACTATTTTGAGCTAATATTGCTCCCCACTGGGAAGTGTTGTATTTTCAATTCATTTATGCTTTCACTTTGGAAACTGCGATTCGGAGGCATGCTCAGTTAAACATGGAGGTAACAGTGCAAGTGGTAGAAGGCTATTTGCAAGTAGTGGTGATGATGCTGGCAGACTCACCTCATTTTAGTGTTGCTGCTCAAGAGGGGTTGTATGCATTAGTGAGGAGCAGACATCTCAGCAGAGTTACACTGTGTGTTTTGGGTACTGCAAGGTGAGTGCTTCTTCAGTCTATAGATACCTCTGAACTGGAAGGAGTTAGGTACTGGACCTGGCTCCTCATGCATAAGGTTATTTCTGTGTAGGAGATGTGTTTCCACAGTATTTCATCCACCCACTTCACTCCTCTGATAAAATTTTTTAACACTAAATTTTCTATTCATTTATATGTGATGCACTGTATAAAATACCAAGTAAATATGGTTGCTAAGAGCTTTATCTGTGTTATGTTCTATGCTAATTAGAGTTGAATCAAGACTTTAGAGAACTGAGAAGGCTGGTCTGAAAGCTCCATTTGCTAAAATTATCCTTGCAAGCTTGGACATAATTATCTGTCATGGTTTGAGCATGTTTTGAGGGTGCTCAAACCATGACATTATCCCTAGGCCAAATAAATATAAAGAGAAGTCATGAAAGTGATTTCATGATAGAACTATACTTCCCAAATTTATAAGAGATCTGTTTTGAATATCACTGCATTTTTTTAAATTCATTCATTTTAATTAGGTTAAGTCAAATATTGTATATGACCAATAAAAGTAATATATAGTGTATATAACATGTTATATAGCATATTGTATCTCATACATGCTCTTTCAGTTTCATGCTAAGTTTCAGTCTACTGTTTCCCATGATTTTTTTCACATTCCATATACGTAAAAAAGATTATTTCATGAAAATTATGTTGAAATAATGATATATCTTTTACTACAGAAATCTTTATCTTACATGATACAAACCCATAGATTATTTCAACTCAGAGATATAGCACAGAAAGAAGAAAATACCCATGCTTCAAGCATCTATTAAGTCACAGCTCTACACAGTTACTGTGATTAGATTTTCGTTTAACTGCAGTGACATGACTACTCTGTATGGTTAAGTTGAGCAATGTCAGAAGTGTTCATCAGAGACTTTAGGAAAAATCTGGTATTCAAGGTGTTTATCTGTATAAATGTATTGCTACAGAGGCATGAGTTGATGCATTATAAAATCCTCTTTGGTTATCCATGTTTGTAATTTAAAAGTAAGAGTACACTTGGGAAAATATGGATTATATGGATTTTTCCAATGCCATAGGCACCACTTTCATCTGGTATAATGATGAATTTTCTGTAAACAGCAAAACAATGGTGCACCACATTAGCTCACACTAATAAGAAATACAAATTCTGCAGCAAGAACATACTGGAAGCCTAAATGAATATGAGACACTTAAATGAAGCAAAACCAGTTTACAATGGATATTAAAAAATTATAATCAACCTAAGCACAGAAAAATTGTAGCGGGATTACTTGCAAAGTTTTATTTATTACTTAAACAAAATAGAAACTCAGGCATAATAGTAATGTCACAAATTAATACGAAGTCACTCTGACGGCAGTTACTGAGTCCTCTCTGTCTTACCGGAACGTATATGCCTTATCTTAACAGATCTTACAAATTTATCAAGCTGTAAAAATGTACAACTGGTTGTTATGTGTGTTCTAAACCCATTTCAAATGAAAGAGATGCGGTGATTGTCTTTTGCTTCTACATTGGCTATTGTGTTGGTTCCAATATTACAAATGGAAAGTGCAGTCACTAAAAATTGATATAAGCAACACACTAATATTTTTATTTTCTTTTTTTTTCACAGATTAAGATGCTTGGTAAAGCAGCTGGAGAAGGGTGACATTAATGTGGTGGATTTAAAAAAGAATATTGAATATGCAGCATCTGTGCTGGAGGCAGTTTATATTGATGAGACCAGGTAAGTCTGAGGGGGAAATAAAAAAAAGAAAAGTAGGTTGAGAATCACATTTTAGAAGTCTGGTCTTTGCATGCAGTTGTAGCTGCTGTGAGCTGAAAATCTGCACATCGGAAGAATTGTATGTAAACAAATTGTCTTTTAGTGACAAGGTTAAAGCAAAGAAGATTCTAAAGATCAGATGTAACCATCATCTGAAGAGTTTGCCTCACTTATTATTAATGTTCACAGTATAAAATAATGAAAATTTTCTGAAAGATGGTTTTTCTTTCCCCCACAGGCCACATACCAATAATCATGCTGAGTAATGTATCACTGAAAAAAAGTGGGCTGTTTTGGAATGAAATGCTCATAGAGATGAGTCAGAATATTCTAATCTGGCCTATAAATACATAAATTCATGAAAAGCTGTGATGTATTTTATAATGTTTGATGCTTTGTTTATGATTATTGTTACTAGCAGTATTGCTGGCAATCATCTTTAATGTGGGTTGACTCCAATTAAATTAGAAGTTCAGAGTATTTGGCTTCTTGAAAGAATTGTAAGGCATGTACTATATTAAAGTTAACTAGCTAGCTTACTGGCCTCCTTAAGATTTTCTAAGCAGAATGGTCTTGTAAAGATATCTGCCAAAGCTTCTTCAATACTGCTGGAGCATGCAGTGTATGTCTTGGTTCCATGCTATATTTGAGAAGTCTGCCATCATACTGATTATTTCATGTACCTAACTCTCAATCTGCATATTTAATACATTGTTTAACGTGCTGCTCTAGCTTTTTCCTATTAATTTTCTTTGATGGCTTCCTTTACATTGAATCAAGGGGTCAGTTTGGGGATTCACATTAGTTTACAGTTATATTTCTGGTTAAACTGAAACAGGTTCTTATGTTGACAGATAGAATAAATGATGAACAAAATTATCTTTGGGCTCATACTACTACAACAGAGGCCATAAAATTTCATTTTTCAGCGATTGTTTTAGATTTAAATCTTCTTAGCACATCTCAGGTGCCCGGGAAGCATTGGAAGATCACAGTTCTCTCTCTGCTGTAACAGGATACTGTGTGGTCAGAGTTTAAGCATTCATTTTGCATTAATAACCATAGAAGCTGTATCAAAGCTGCATAGGAGACAAGGATATAAACCATCGATTATTCCTTCCATACACTTCCCAAACACTGTGATTAAATGGGTATAGTATTCACAGCTCTTTCTGAGCGGTAGCATCAGGACAATGAGTGAGATTTCTAAACTGAGGCAGCCTCTGGAAATGAATAGTATTCTTACAATGAGGAATCCAGTTTTCTGCCTCTGTGTGGGAGCATCAAGACAAGTAACAGACGTTTCATACACAGAGAAAACTGGTACACCTGAAAAATACATAGGCTTTGGCAGTAACAGGTGCATTATTTTTGCTGTAAGCAAATCTTTAAGTAAGCTAACTACCCTAATAGGACTTGTTAAAGGATTGTTAAACTGCCCCAGTGAAAATAAACATACATTGTTTTATAGTGGTTTTGAAGATTTTCATAGTCTTTAGGCTACTTTTTTAGCCCTATGGGCAAAATGGAGATTATTGATTTTCCAAAATTCTACTTCAGTATATGGATGAAGCTTTTGCTTTATTCAACACTGCTTAATCTTATTTATTGCATCCAGTATTTTGCAGAATAAGCTGATTTTTCACTGTACTAAGTCAGAAAGGAAATACCTGAGACAGGTATCTTGTTTTCTCTGATTTACTGAATACTTCTGTTCTCCACGGCAGCCTCAGAGTTTGTAAAC
This sequence comes from Melopsittacus undulatus, assembly GCF_012275295.1. Classification (NCBI taxonomy): domain Eukaryota; kingdom Metazoa; phylum Chordata; class Aves; order Psittaciformes; family Psittaculidae; genus Melopsittacus; species Melopsittacus undulatus. Next base: position 37,843,244 of record NC_047534.1, read on the forward strand.
CTACCAGATTTTGCTAGCATTCCTTATATAATTGTGCATTAAGTATACATTTTATGTATATCTCTCCATACCTATAGCTGTATTTCTGAAGTATATGTATGTAGACATATAAAACAATTTTTTTTGCCCATATTACTTATGCTACAAGTAATAGTTAAACATTGAGTTACTTTAATGAAATACTTCTCAGCTTCTTCTGGTTTTAGTGGCTTCCATTTTATTCCCCATATTCTTCATTTTGGTTTATAGTGTTTGATTTTGTTTTTAATTTCTCTTCCTTGGACTAATGTAGTCTCCATGAAATTCAGACTTCAGGGGATGCAGGTTTTGAACCTGGTTGTCTTTGTGAAATTTAGGCTAAAATTATAGGCTGAGCTTCTACTTCTTAGTTGGACAATATTATGTGTAGTGTTGTTTCAAATTTTGACACTTCCCTGCTTAAAAAAAAGTAGTTAAAATATTTATTGTGTGGCAGACAGACATTGTAGTCACCACCATTACTTTCATAGTAAACTCTTTTGCATGGCAAACTGCAAAGATAATCATGTTTTAAATAGAATGACCAGTATTCTATTGTCTAAATCTTCACTAGAACACTTAAAAATAAACACACAAAGAAGGTCTCTTCAGCTCTTCATGTTCTGGGAAGCTAATCCGTAAGGAGCAAAAGCAGTGTATCATTGAATCTAATGGCAGTGGAGGCTGGAATTAGCTTGTGTGGTTATATTTATTCTCATTTCCACCAGATAATATGGGTTCTTTGTCCTGCACAGAGCTACCACTGTCAGGAGTCTGGAACTGAGTTAACTGAGCTCGTTAGTAGATTAGAATAATAGTTTAGATCAGAAGCAGAATGGCCCATTCCTGCTGAGCCTGAACATGCACTTATATATACACATATAATAAAGTTCAAATTACTTCAGTAACTTTCTTACATATGAAGTGCCATATAGTTTAAAGTAATTGCTATAGCACAGGACAATAACAATTAATACACTCAGCAGAGCCGTGAGAAATACATCTGAGTACAGATTACTTTTATTAACTAAGTCCCAGAAGTTGCATGCTTTACAGGATATAATAACTCCTGAGGTTTGGCTTATAACATTGAAAATTTAATGATGCCTGGTTCTACAAGGTACAAAGTATTGCAGGCTTAGGACCAAAGCTTCAGTATGGAGTTTCTGCAACTCAAATGAAAATACCAATATTTTCTATTTTAAGCCCATGAGGCTTCAGCCCTGAATTTTGTCCTGATGAATTTACTGACCCATTGATTACATATCCAAGCAGAGGAAGACGTCAGCTTCAATCAGCCACCTAATACTGAATCCTGTCTGTGGTGTTCTCTTTCCCACCTTTCTGGTAGACTGACTTCTGGTAGACTGATCATCTGAGAGAAAGCCCCCTTAAAAATCTCTACAGTCAGATTAGGAATAGTGACTAACGGAGTTGGTTGGGAGCATCCTCCTAACTCATTTTCCTGTTATGATGTACATACTATTAAACAGCTAAATAACATGATTCCACCAATTGTTCCACACGTACTGCAGAAGGACCTTCTGCAACTCTGAAGAGGCACAGAGATGAAAAAAGCAAAATGAAAAATCAATACTAAGGTCAATAAAGAGATCCGAGTATGAAGTATCTTACAGAACATATTCAATAATGTAGACAAGGATCAAGGAAGAGCCTGGCCTGTTCCACATCTCTGGGGATCCACTTATGCTACTTAAAGATTAAATCTCAGGCATTAGTCTAGCAAAACTGCTGTTCTCTTTATAAGCCTGAGCTTTCCTCAGTGACCAGTTCCAATTTGAGTTCCTCAAGCAGGTCCAGAGAATGGCCATGAAGCTGGTGAAGGGTCTGGAGCACAAGTCTGGTAAGGAGTGACTGAGGGGACTCTGGTTATTTTGCCTGGAGAAAAGGAGGATCAAGGTAGACCTTACTGCTCTCTACAACTGCCTGAAAGGAGGATGAGGGAGGAGGTGGCTGGTCTCTTCTCTCAAAGAACAAGTGACAGAACAAGAGGAAATGCCCTCAAGCTGCGCCAGGGGAGGTTTAAACTGGATATGACGCAAACCTTTTTCACAGAGAGGGTGGTCAGGCATTGGAACCAGCTGCCCAGGGAAGTGGTGGAGTCACCATCCCTGAAGTGTTCACAAACCATGAGACAAGGCCCTTAGTGACATGGTTTAGTGGTGGACTTGGCAGTTCTGGGGTAGTGGTTGGACTTGATGATCTTAAAGGTCTTTTTCAACCTAGCTGATTATATGATTGAATTTCTTACATTAGGGGATACCAATCGTTTTCCCCTGTATGTTATTATGGGTTGATTGGAAAGCCTGTGTCATTATATAAAGTTGTGTGTGCATACAGATGTACATGCAAATGGTAAGCTGATGGCACCTTGAATCTCTATTTGTAGTGCAACAATCAGCTGTAAATGGCTGGAGAATTCAAGCCCTTTAGCAGAGTATAAAGTATTTTTCTCAAGTCCTCTTTCCTTTTGCCTGCTGCTCTGTCCCTCTGCCTTTTATCTGAGCATAGGATAGCATTTTTAAAACTATGTAACCATGCTTATTTACATATATGCATTTTTCAAAACTATATGCAGCTGGGAAAAGCCAGAGAAACAACATTTCTTTTACTATTGATGCCCTGAGGGTAGACTAAGGAACAGCAATAGGCAGTAGGGATAACCTTCCAAAATTATGAAAAACTGGTTTGAGGCAATGACTCTCTATATCCCATATAAAAGGTTCTGAGGTAATTGGTAATTGGAAAGCACAGAGAAGTTAGACATATGTAAGTGATGCTTTCCTGTGAGCTTAATTATCTGTGGCCCCATGTCAATTAATATGCTGGTTTAACCATCCCTTTTTAAGTCTGCTGCATCTCTCAGTGCTGAATAAGGTGCAATAAGCACTTTCTTGAAAGAGACTTATCATTTTGGTACCTGAACCAGAGGTTCACTGTCCCCTGACGATAAGCAGTGAAGCTCCCAGAGTTCCAGCCCCTCAGTGGGTCTCCTCTGTGGAAGAAGTTAAAATGTACTCAATAGGTGTTATAAATAATTTTGGCAAATCTTGCAGGATTTTCTCCATTAGTACCTGCCACTTGGCTCAAGGTAGTGGAAGGAAGATATTTAGAGTCAAACAGGAAATAAATACAGCCTGATAATTCAGTCATGACAGCTGTTCCCTTCTTTGTAAACACAGCTCTTAATTCATTCTAACTGAGATGAAAATAAGTCAAATAAAACCTAGATGGAAATTACCAGATTAAAAAAAAAATAAATATATGTATTCCAAAGCCAGAAAAAAACCCAAACCAAGGCCCAGAAGTTGTTCTGGATAAAATCAGAATATTTTATCTAATTATGGTCTTATTTTTTAAATTCTTAAGTATTTTAGAAAAATGTACTTGATTTCAGGAAGATATTTATCTGGGCAGTTTCAATCCCATATATGTTTTTCATTTGGGTTAGTCTATATAATGCCCCTTTAAAAGGCCCTAACCCTAACCTCTTGAAGACTTTTGAGTTTGAAGAGACAGTGTTTCAGTAATGGACAAAGTGGATCCATTGTATATAGCTGGGAACTGTTTTGAGCATCTTTCTTTGATTCAACAAGACAAAAACCACAGGTTGTGGGTACACTCATGAAGAGAAAGGAGGTCTCATTAAAGGTAAGAGGCATTACAACATATGTTTGCACAAGAGCTCTGGAAATAGTGAATGTATTTCTATAATATAATGGTAAACACAGTCCTTCTTGAGAAAAAGCTTTTACTGAAAAAAACTACAGTCTGATATATATAATGTTAGCTAAAAAGGAGTCATTACATCCAAATTTTGTGATTGCTGTCCCTAACCAGCCCATGGTTAAATGTGCTTTGAAGTCTCTTTGTCAGCAACAAATCATAGAATTAGAATCATAGAATAGTTAGGGCTGGAAAAGACCTTAAGATCATCTAGTTCCAACCCCCCCACCATTTGAAGTAAATCAATCAGCTCATCCATTAGGGGAATCTACAAATGATACTTCTGTAAAAGCTGCTACTGAGAAAAAGCTTGTTGTGTTGAGATTAATTCAGTATATCCCACCCTTATAAAAGCTTAAAATAAGCCTTTAAAATCTTTTGTACTAAGCCAGAAGGTTGTTTTTTTTTCCTGAGAGGAAAGCTTCCAAAAAGCATCAAAGTTATATAAAATAACACACTTAACACACACTGAAAATCTGTTAAATTCTCACTAAAACTCTTCAGTTCACTTAGGATATTTAGTAAATGGCCTGCATCCCTTTTCCAAAGTTACTGGATTTTTCTTTCTCAAAGTTACTGCTATTAATTTATATATGATTCATGCCCTGAGAGTCCCTGCCCTAGAGAGCTTCCAGAATGCCAAGGAAAATTCATTAGCTCAAGCTGTACTCCTGAAAAATGGTATTTCTTCATCATGAAAATCCTGACATGAGTCTTAATTGTTGATGGCCTTTACTATGTATGTCTGTACTGAATAGGCAATACATATTAACAAGTAAATGTTCTCAGTAACAATGGTCTTTACTCCATTACTTATCTGCTGTTGTAATAACTGTATTTCATCCAGAGTTTTTGCCATTTAGTGTAATTAATTAGTAGTTCTTAATATGAGGACAATTCTTCTGAGAACGCACTAAATTTTAAGAGTACAACATGTTGGTAAATTTGTAATTTCCTTTAGAAAGACCTTTATGTAATGAAAATGTACCTAGTCATTTTTGCAATTTGTCCTCAGTGGGAATCGAGAGGATCTTCTAGTGGATGTTAGTGGAAATTGTAGTGGACTGTAGAGGATGTAAATATTGATTGAATATATTGATTCATGCTCATTCAGGAAGATACTGAGACACCAGAATGCAAATAATTTATAAAAATGGGAATTGGTGGTTTGGACTAAAAACTCTTTGCATTCCTGGCCTAGAGGAGGAGTTTGATCAATTCAGTCTTAAGGGGTTTATCATTAGCTTGATTAATTCACTAAACAGTAAAGATCTAATACCTCCTTCTCAATTCACCATCTCTGTCAGGCAGCACTGATCAGCACTGTTGGATTTTCTTTTTTCCCCATAGCCATTACCTTTTTTATTTTTCATTTTCTTTCTTCTCCGTAGTATATCTGAGATATTCCTAAGGGAAAATAAGCACGCATCTCTCTAGTCCATTGATATATTTAAAATTCTGATTAAATGAAAACAGAGCTAGAAATTATTTAGTGGTTGAATTCTGAAAAATTATTCTTGCTAGTAAACCAGAGTACTGTGACAAGGAGATCAGGTTGTTAGTTACTATGACTGCAATAGTAATCGATTGCCAAGCTAGAATGCCATGGGCCATATCTTACTTATTCCCACAACTGTCAATGGGAGCTCCACTCATGGAATGAATAGAATTAAATAACCCAAGCCTCCCCCTCTCCTTCACATGAATATCTCTTCCTTATAGTGCATCTACTTTATAAGCTAATTATTTACGAGTGAAATAAGTGTATATAACCCGGAAATTCTGACTTTGTGTTGAAAACAAATACTTTCTGTGGCACATTGTGTTAGAGCTTTTTTATTTTGTTTATTAGCATTTTTAGGTGTTGCTTAGCTTTAGGGAAGAAAAAATTTAAGTATGTGCATTGGTGTATTAAAATCTATTTAGTTCAGCTTGGAGTTCAGGACTCGCAGGTCAGTGGGGTTGATCTCAGTAGGTTTTTACTTTGGAGTAAAAATACTTTTGAAGGCTGAGTTTGTGGAATGCCTTATGGAAAAATATGTTGTTTGTGGAACAGCAAATTAAATGCCCACCATCTCTTACCTTCAGTGTGGTTGATTGGAGAATTAGGCTATGGATTTGCAGTCACTCCAAGTATTTTCTAAGCCGGAGGTTCTAGCCCCGTATTTGACAGCTATGGCCACTTGTTATTTTGCTCATTAATTCATCCAATGGCATTTTTCAACCTATGTCAAAGCTTACATATTGCAAAAATATTACAATTTACACATTACATTTCACAATTTACAATTAGAAATTATATTGCAAAATCTTGCAAAAATCCCTGTAATTGGTAGGAAGTTCAGTGTTGGTGGTTTAACTGTGTTTGTTTTGACCCTGTCTTCTGATACGATTTCACATTTCCTCCTCTTATTTATTTATTTATTTTTTTTAAAAGCACAGGATTATAGTATCATAGAATGGTTTGGGTTGATCATTCAATTTCAGCACCCTTGCACTAGACTAGGGTGCTCAAAGCCCCATCCAACCTGGCCTTGAACACTCCCAGGGATGGGGCATCCACAGCTTCTCTGGGCAACCTGTTCTAGTGCCTCACCACCCTCGTACTGAAGTATTTCTTTATAATATCTAATAAAAATCTATCCTCTTTCAGTTTAAAGCCATTTCCCCTTGTCCTGTCACTACATGCCCTAATAAAAGGCCCTTCTCCAGATTTCTTGTAGGTCTCCTTTAGGTACTACAAGGCTGTTATGAGGCCTCACCTGAGCTTTTTCTTCTTCTGAATTAGCCCAACTCTCTCAGCCTGTCTTCATACCAGAGGTGCACCAGCCCTCTGAGCAACTTCATGGCCCTCCTCTGGACTCACTCCAACAGGTCCCTGTCCTGAATAGTCACATATAATAATAATAATTTATCTACTCACTTATGATTCATAAAATGGCAAGTTAGAGCAAGAAGACTGTGTAATAGTAGAGTTACAGAATGTAGAATTTATATATTTTCCATTTATCTGGGCAATAAAACTTTCCTTAGGCAAAACACAAACATCAATAACTTCCTGTTGGTTCACTGATTTTACTGAGGCTTTTGAAAGTTGTCAGTTCTGTGTAAATATAAAATATCAGTAATATAAACACTCAGAAATAGAAATGTTTTTGAATGTATGCTTCAGACTGTTTTATTTTTCTCAGAACTTATAAACAGTGGTGTATTATTATTCAAATAAATGATGATGTTATGCACAGTGATTGCATCAGAGTGACGCTATAATACGTGTGCTCAAAGAGTCAACCTGTGTTGTGGTTACGCTCTTAGCAGCAGAAGTAGTAACAGCAAGGAGGGCAGGCATGTAAGGACTCTGTGGTTTACTTGATGCATTAGCTGCAGTGGACAGCAGTAGGTGAGGGGCCAGCAAACAAGCTGTAAAATGACTCAATATAAAAGGAACAAGGGCTGTGTGGAAATGCACTTTAGTGGCCAATTGAAAATTGGTTCTTGGGTGAAAAAGAAAATTTCAGCTAATACTTCAATGTAAGTGCTGAAGTACTGTTAGTACTTCTGGTTAATGTGTACAAGTTCTAATACTGCTATTGAAGGTTCTTTTTGTTACATTTAGTAGAATTTGTATGTATATGTGCACCTTCTAAATAGTAAGTAAAAGTATTGATAAAAACAATTTGATGATTTTATGACTCAACATATAAATATGCTTTATTTGGGTTGTTTAAAGAAGTGTTTTCACAATCAGCAAGTAAAAGGTGAGAAAACAGATGATATTGCACAGAATCCACAGTACTGTATAAGTATACATATGTATGCACACCCATGGAAATGTAGTGGAAATACTATACTTTGTAATCAAGGAATAAATAGATGAAGAAAAGTGGACAAAAGTTAAAACCTATGAAATTAGTTGAGTATTGGATTCTAAGAATTTGTGATATTTAGATGTATTTTATTTCCCTTCCTAAATAAAACTACCATCAAATTATGTATCCATCTAACCATCCATTCATTCAGATGTTTAGACCCATAACCAAGCCCTGTTCTTGTAATCACAGAAGAATGTCAGTCAACAGTGAATTTATTTGAAGGCCTTTTCTAATAATGCATACACCACAAGTAATTTTACCTAATATAAATCTTATTCTTCAAAAGGTCAGGAAAGTGTAGAAAATAGACAGTTATGAGATGAATGACTAGCCCTTGCTTCCTCTCCTGTTTCAATTAGGCTTCTGAAAGAAACTAATTCTTTTTGAGAAATTATTAAGGTTATGTGTTGAGGGATCTGTAAGAGCTTGTATCTACAAAGGATTGAGTTTACAACATAATTCTATGCTGCAGTTGCTTCCCTAGTTACTTAAGTAGGAACCAGAGACACTGAAACACTCCCATAGCACATTGTTCGGTCACTTCTCGTCAGAGAGCAATAGTCTCTGATAAAAAATGACTGGTTAAATAAACGAGTTTTTCTAAAACTGTTTTCTCTGTTCTGTCTTCACAAAGTAACTCCTGTTACTAAAATTTACAGACTGAATATTTTAGAGGAATGGTTAAAAGGATTAGAGAAACTACAGTGTGTTTTGCTAGTCTTAATTCTAACTCTAGTGGCTCGTATCTGCAGAGCTGAGGACTTGGTCCCAAATTCAGATCTGCTTCAAACTACAGCAAGCTGATGTAGAACTGTGCTTCATGCTGCACAGGTGATGTGGAATATCCCTGCTGTATGCTGGCAGCCTAATTGATTTAATTTAAGGAATAAAATTAATTTATAACCTTTGACCTATGGCCAATCTCAGCTTTGATTCAGTTTTGCAAGATAATTTGCCCAAATCCTTTCCTCTACACAAGCCCTGCTTCTCCATATTAAATTGCTGAGTTTTGGCCTGGGTCCCACTATCAGAAAACCTCTTAATTCTTGTTCATTCTGCTCCTGTTGCACCCTGTGTTAAAAAGCCTTCCTAGTGTGATAATTTTATGTTCCTAAAATAATTGGAAAATCTCTGCAGTTCTTTCAATAAGCAGGGGTGATGTTGGAGGCCTTTTATGTTGCGTTTTTTAAACCCTCGTTTGAAAGTGTCATAATATGTGCTGCTGGCCAGATGACCTGCTGAAACAAGTACTTCTGGCACCATGCTTCCTACTAGGTGTTTTCCTATAATCCCTCAGGTTAGTAGGCAAGGTTCTGAAAATGCTGAAGAAATGAAGAAAGTGAAAGGTGTGAGTCACTGAATGGATATGAGGGGAGAGTGCACTAACAAGGGTGTCAACAGAGTTATCCTAAGAGTAAAAAGGAAAGATAGTGCCAGAGGTGACAACATGAAAATGGAAGGCAGTGTTAGTTTTCCTCGTCCAAATGCCCATCTGCAAATGCTGGTAGCCAAATTCCCACCATATCTATTTCCCAGGAATTCTGGTCAATCAGGAGAAGAAACCCAAGTTTTAACTTGGCAACTGGATTGCCTGATAAGAAAATTACACTAAAAATAATTTTTCCATTATTGCTTTGTGTCCAATTCATGCAGACTCGAGGAATTTCAGAAAGACAGCACAAGAGAAACAGATCCATATAATCAAATAATGTCTGCAATTCAGTTGGTACTCTATTAATAAATATTTGTAAAGGGTGGCATGCTTTACATATATTTGGGTCTTCCTAACTCTGGGATTTCTTGCACAACTGCGTGAAGGAAAACTTGTTTTGTTCTAAATAAGGGATTTGATCTTGGAAAACCCCAGCAGACTGAGTGATATGGGCAAATACCAACAAGAAAAAAGTTGTGTTCTGACATCTGGTAGATTTATAGAAGTGTAGAACTGAAGTCTTGAGTCTGTTTTAGGAGCATATCTAGTTATAGGCTTCTTCTAGATAAATTGATGTCCTCCAATTCAGTTCTTTTTTAATACTTCTTCTATTTCACAAAAGAAATACATTTTTCTAACTTTTTGAAAAACTAAAACCAGTAAAAGGTGAATTGCAATCCAGTCTTGTATAATTTTTTTGCTACTATGATTTTGTTAGCCTAACTTCGATATACAGACCTCCACAAAGAGAAATTAATTCTTTTTAATACTTTTATTTCACTGGAATAACATGAGGAGTATGTATACAGAGTATTCATTGAAATGCATTTACTATAGCATTGATATGTAATATCATTTACTTTGTATGTAAGTATCAAAACATTTTTTGTACCAGTTTGGAGGACAGATCAGAGGTACCACTGGTGTTCTCAGTTATAGCAGCAACCCATTTTTCTACAGATGTTCACATCATCTAGTTTTAAGACATCTCCTCAGGATTTTATAACTCATTGATTATGCTTCCATCCACCATAGCTGTGGCATCTTTGTAGAAAAATTTCTTGCCTTCACTTGAACATCTTGCATTTGCATATCTTTTGTGTTCTGGAACATGAACAGCATGAGAGAGAGAAGATAGATACCTTCTGTGCTCAGCTTCTCAGTGGCCTCGGTATGTCTACAAGAGAAGTCATTTAGTGATGGCTGAGTCAGTTCTACAGACTAGCAGACAACTCCTGCTCCTGTTAAGTTTTGTTAGCTGTTCACCTGTCCATTCTTGTTCTGCTTCAGTCTGCCATCTTCTTGGTTACCTTGTATTAATTTTGTTGTAGGAAGCTTTTGGACACTGAGGATGAGCTCTCTGACATCCATTCGGATTCGGTCCCGCTGGAAGTACGAGACTGGTTAGCTTCTACATTCACAAGGGAAATGGGAATAGTAAGAAGGAGACATGAAGAAAAGCCCAAATTCCGAAGCATTGTGCATGCTGTACAGGCTGGGATATTTGTAGAAAGGTGAGAGCTTTGTTTTCCTGTTACAGCACGTACTGCATTTAATGACAGTGTCTGTCACTGAAGATCCCTTAAGTGGTGGGATGAACCTGAAGCAAATCTTTGAGCCAAAATTTACATTTTAATTTCTGCAGCTGCTCGATTTTTCTATACAGAAATCCAAATGAAACTTCTAAATTTGTAATGAAATCTTCTGAACTTTGGAAAATTCTGGGAATGAACTTGATGGCTTTGAAACTTCTACACAAAAATGCACCAAAGACTGCACTAACATGTAGGAGTAATACACCATCAGAGGGGCTTTTCTCCTAAGTCGATTAAAAAATTTATGTCACCTCTGGGATCAGACCCTCAAATACCTTAGTGTTATTTCACAAACTCTGAAAGATGAATTAAAAAAAGAATAAATTGTTCCAGTACTTTTGAAAGGAATGCCCTTCCTTAATATTTTATTTGTTATTTTAGGATGTACCGAAGAACTTCTAGCATGGTGGGTTTGGCTTACCCAGCAGATGTGATAGTAACATTTAAGGTAAAATAATTTTAATCATTGTGGAATTTTATTGTGTCTATACATATATTTAGTGATTTTTAGAGTTAATGAGTGTATTTTTCTACGGAACATACCCTAGACATAGATAGTACGACAGAGCTGAGCACACAGAGCAGAAAAATTAATAGTTAAAAATTAAAAAACTAGCATATGAATGTGTTTATTGTTTCACTGATTAGTTGTGATTTCATTACAGATGCTGTTAGAGCAATAGGATGAAATTTGTATAAAAATTTGTATAGAAAAGTGGGACAGTTTTACCTGCTCTCAGTGATATGGTAATCAGCATCTCAGCAGCATTTGTTTCCTTTTTAGGAAAGAAAAAGGAGTAGTAGTATTGGGATAGAGCTAACAAAAGAAGCTGCAGCTTATGGAACAAGTATAGTATTTGCTGTGAATTAAAAGCATTACTGTAGTTCACCCAAAAGGCAATATTTTACAGCAATTAAGTTTCTATGGCTATGTATGCAGTTAGAAAATGCTATTTGTTGAGAATGTAGTATTTCACCTTTTCTCCTAAAAGTCACTGTTATATTGTTCTCAAATTGCTATATGGCTATAGTGTTAATGGCATTGCATAATAGCCTGTTAAAAGATTGGGTGTTCACATTAGCTCTATGAGGTTCTATAGACAATTTGTATGGAGAAAGTTAATTTTGAAAGATTAAGGCCTACAGACTTGTATAGGTCATGTTACAAGTATTTTATTCATAACTGGCATAATGATTTTCATTGTTAATACTGAAATAGTCATTATCTACAGTAAGTCTCAAAGAGTTGGACAATAGAAAAACACCCAAACTCTCCATCTTCCCTCCAAAAAACCCCAAAATGTCTTTCCCAGTGATTAACTGGAAACCTGCTTAAACAGATGGAAATTATATGTTTGGCTTTGTTTTTTTTTTCTTTTCCCTTCACCTACAGGATGTTGATAAATGGTCTTTTGACGTATTTGCCCTAAATGAAGCAAGTGGAGAGCACAGTCTGAAGTTTATGATGTATGAGCTGTTTACCCGATATGATCTTTTAAACCGTTTCAAGGTCAGAAACTAGCCACAAATAAAACTATGTATGCAAGTATAAGTATGTCAAATTTAAAATACAAGAAACATAGGATATGTTTCAAATGTTTTTTTTTAAATTGTACTATGCAGTGGAGAATTTCAAAGAATAAGGCACATCAAACATTGTAATATGCCAACAGTTCTACCAAATGGAACTTCACACAGAGCATGCAAATTTTTGTGCAACCCAAAAAATGGAAATCTGTGTAGTCCCATGTCAAGTCAGTTTGGTACGAGATGTTGCTAGTGAGCAGTTAGGCACTGCTAAGCATCAAATAAGCACAGTGTGTATACAGCCTATTTACTCAGTCATACTGGAGCCCTATCCCACCTTCATGGAACAAAGATTCCTAATAGAGCAGAAGACTTTAGTTAATCCCAAGTACTTTTTCGTGGCCTATATCATAGTATGTTACCCGCCACTGTGCAGGAGTTTCAGCTGAACCTTCCTTTTCAAAGCAACAACTTTTCTTACAAACAACTTCAAAAAGCTGAGATAAAAAATGGATCAAAGTGCCAAATTTATCATAATAGTACCGAATGAATGTTTCATGATAGTTTCAAAATCTCTCCACTGCAAAACATGCTTCTTTCAAAAAGGCTGACTCACCCTGAAGTTGATTTTGATATTTTAATTTTAAGAAAGAATCCATCAAATATTTTAACAAATATCCCATTAAGATTTTCCCTTCAAGCTCTGGGTGCTTGAAGTCAGAACCATACCAGGGCTATCATTAACAGCACAGTCAGAAAGTACATGATATTACTGTTTAGGTGTGCTTAAGCCCATTCTCAGTCCTACTTTTTAGTTTACCTTTTAGTTACCTTTACTAGTTTTAGTTTACCTTGTGGGAGTTTTAAATGAAGAAAAAAATCTTAAGGAAAGTGTAATTCCATTATATGTGTGTTGTGGCTTAACCCCAGCTAGCAACTAAGCCCCACGGAGCTGCTTGCTCACTCCCCAGCAGGATGGAGTAGAGAACTGGAAGGGTACAAGTGAGAAAATTCATGGGTTGAGATAAGAACAGTTTAAGAACTTAATAATAATAATAATAATAATAACAGAAATAAAACTTAGGAAAGACAAGTGATGCAAATGAAAACAATTGCTCACCACCAAGTGACTGATGTCTTTGAGCAGCAGCCCCCTGGCCAACCTTCTGCCTAGTTTTATTGCTGAGCATAGTCATACACTATAGAATATCCCTTTAGTCAGCTGGGGTCAACTGTCCCACCCGTGTCCCCTCCCAGCTTCTCATACACCCTCGGCCAACTTGCTAGTGGGATTGTATGAGAGGCAGAAAAGGCCTTGACTCCGTTTGAGCACTGCTCAGCAATAGCTAAAATATTGCTGTGTTGCCAACAGTGATAGCACAAATCCAAACTGCAGCCTCATATTAGCTGCTATGAAGAAAAATTATAGCTCAGCCAAAACCAGCACAATGGGAAAATAAATAGGACTAGGTAATACATATTGAATAATACTTTGCCAGGAGGAAAAGAAGGAAGAGAATTTGTACTATCAGATTTTTAAGGAAATCTTGTCTCAGGCAAGGTAAAACTGGTGAAGAAAAGAGGATAATCCTATTATTAGATTCTTATCTGTCATGCCTTTATTATATGAGCCATCTATGCATTCCTGGTCCAGACAAACATGTCTTGAAAACCATTTGTTTGAAAGCTCTGCTGTCTCTTTACACTAACCGCATGCTATGCATGGTGTATGTAGAGGTATATTAGATCTATAATGTTTGGGTGAAGACTCCCTGATGCATATTAAATATTAGGTCTTTACATTTTAAATTTTTCTTTTGTTGTTTCTTAACTGACTTCTATGGTACATTTATTTGTAATTTATTTCTTGCATGATTAACTTTGCAGCTGTTGCAGGAAAAAACAATAATTTGAATTTTTACTTCTCCCCAGATCCCTGTTCCCAATCTTATTTCATTTGCTGAAGCTCTTGAAGTTGGTTATAGCAAATACAAAAACCCGTATCACAATCTGATCCATGCAGCTGACGTTACTCAAACTGTGCATTACATAATGATTCACACTGGTATCATGGTAAGAAATACTGCAAAAGTTCAATTTACTTCTTTTCTCAAACCTTGCTGTTTAGAATAAATGCATATGTGTGCCTTTTCTGAAGGAAAAGCTCTCTTGAAAACTGTGCAGGGATAGATTCTGAGCTACCATCCAGGCTGTAAAATTTATGCCATTTTAACAGTTCTTCCAGGCTGGAACTCTCCTGCTGCAGAGGAAAATAGGAGGAAAAAAAAATCCTCCTTAAATTCTTTTTGCTTTGAGTTGCCTGAGCTTGTGTATTACATATCATACTAAAAGAGATACATTTGCAGGAGTGGCAGATGAGAAGTTTTTGCTTCCACATCAGAGCCTGGGAGGTGTGAAGAGGCAAGCAAGCTTTAGTATCTGCTGAGGTCTTGGCCATTGAAAGATATACTGAATCAGTGCAGGCTTAGTCAAGTACTCTGCATCTGCTTTTTCTTTTAGTTTATAACCATATTTAGGATTGTTCTTGCATACTTTATGTCCCTATAGTAGGTAGAAAACTGCATTTGCCTTGCACTGTTGAAATATCCCAATATTTCTTAGTATTTGCTTTGGGAGCTGAAGTGAGTCTGTGCAAGCATTTTTACTCTAAACACTTTGATTTAATACCAGCAGTGGGAGTATCCTCACTGTCAGCTTGCTAGACATCTCAGTCAGTGGCCTTTTGACGTTTTGTCTTCACTCTGAATGCACTTGTTTCAAAAAGAAAAAGAAAAAAAAGGTGGGAAGTGATAGTGCCTCATCTGTTGGCAGAGCCATTAAAAAATTCCACAAGACTTGGGTAGAAAAATTATAAGGACTGATTCTAGATGTTTGTGCTCTAATATAGCCACAACAAATGATAGTAATTCACTTACGTTAAGCCTTTTCTTAGTGAAAGCTTTGCCTTTCGCTTCAGTGGAGGCAAGAATGAGTCCCTAGTCACTGCAGGCTTTGATTCTACTGTTTGAAGGAAGTGTTTTGCTTCTAAGCATCAAGTTTTTAAAGCTACATTTTAACAAGAGTACAGAGTGCAGAATGAACCCTGGAGTCTTTGGCCAGCCAAGATTCCTTTCCACTTTGAGATGATTTCTTGAGAAAGGACTTCCTAAGCACAGCTCTTGCCAACATGAGTCCAAATCAAAGCTGTTGTGTATTGTATTCACTCATCAAAATAATATTTTAATAAAAGAAGAAGCTGGAACAGATTAAATCACATTTCCTATCCTATCCTTGTCTTCTATTGTAAGATCAACTGCAAGTGATAAGTGATGTGAGACACCTTTCTTGCATGTATACACATGGATCAGCAACTTAACAGGGAAGAAAATCCCTGTTGTATTATATGTTATAAACATCCTTTCAGCCTATTGTAACTGTGTTCATGTGCTCTTCAAAAAAGACAGTAGCATCCAGATTTTCTTTATGATTCCAGAACAAGGTTCCAGCTTCCAGAGCTATACTAGCCAATTGGGATGTTTAGCCATTGATTAAACAGCTTTACAAAACACTGTGTATCACCGAACGCTGAATGAAGGAACCTGCTTCATATTTGAATATCTGCTATTCCATCAGGTGCACACAAGAATAAGAAAGGTCTCTCCAACTCAAGTATAACACTATTAGCATCTTAACCCTGTAACAGCACTTTCAAGTGATTTGGATAACTATTTTTGGAAAAGGTTAGACTTTATTGCTGTTACTTTGCTGTAAAACCTTATTAATGTTCCCATGCTGCTACAAAATATTCCTCTAAAATTAGGCCAGGTTTTAAACATTCACATTTGAATTGTTGAATTATGGCATAGGAAAGTTCTTGGAAATATCTAGGACAACACTTAGTGAAGAGTGCCTTCAAACAGATGCAGCTTGCCAGGGAGAAGGAACATTTATAGAAATCAGCGTTTGAAAGAGGGCCTAGTGATTCTGCAGCTTACAAAGTATTTCTGTCCCAAATGCCATTTCCCATTTGAGAATGCATTAATATCATGAATATGGTCTACTTAACTTGGCTGGGTTTTTTTCCTGTTGCCTGGTTAACCCTACAGAACCCTACTCAATAACAATTTGAAGTTTGCTCCTCAGGCTAATAGTTTTCAGAGTACATCCATTGTAAAGCCTCTTTTAACTCTGCTGTAACTTCTAACAAACACCTGGATTGAAGTCAGTTTGATGCAATTCTATATCAAATTCCTGTGGTGTTTTTGCAGATTGACATGTAACTCTTGTGCTTTCATTGTGTCTTAAGGAACTGATATTAACTCCCAAATCTTCCCAAGAATTGCTGTTTTATTTGTTCACTTCTAAAAAATATACTGAAGTAAATGTTTCAAAAAGGTGGACTTTAGAAAATCCTTCTCATGATTCCTGTTGTTCAAATCTTACATCTTGTATCTTTTATAGGCAGTCATGTTTCAGCATTTAGTCAGAGTTTATGCTCCTCCACAAGCCTTTATAGAGATTCCAGTGAAGAATAACATATATTCAGAGTCAAGGCTAAGGAAATAAAATAATCATTGTATTTTCAGAATGTTACTGTCTGTCTTAAGAATTAAGATCCAACCACCAAAGATAAATGTGTGAGAAAGTTACACAGATGGCACACAATCCATTAACCTTCCCAAGAGATTAAATCCCAGATGATAAGACAGAAATATATAACTCAGGCTTGCATTTATGAAGTCTCCATCTTTATACAGATTTAAAAACCTAAGTTCCAGGGAATACATCTTGTAAAGAACTTTTGAGTCATCGATCATCTTCCCACCATCCCTTTTCTCCTCCCACATACCTGTATTGCTCAAACTAAAGGAAAAATGTCTTTACTGTCAATAAGTGCATTGTGAGACTCCCTTTCTTAATCATTTTTTAATCCATCATTGTCTAAAAACATAGTTTGAACCAGAGCTCACGAAAAGTTTAATTTTATCTATTTTCTTATAAGCAATGTATAATACTGGAAAATATCAATGGAAGAGATCTTTTCTTATAGGTGTTACACCTGCATGGCATAGGATCTTCCAGGAGGGAAGCAGATTCCAGCTTTTTGCAGTCTTGCAGACCTTCAGATACCTGCTTTTCCTTCTGCCTTTGGGAAAAACACTTCTTAACTGTCTCTGACTTCCTTAGAAATGCTTTACATACAGTAGTTGTCTAGTTCTCTGATTTGAATACTGATCTGAATTACAACTGTACAGCTACAGTCTCTAGAATACTTGCTCTTATATACTACCAGATGAAGTTTCTGTGTAGCCTATAGATGTTGTTTGTGAGGAATGCTTTTCTTCTCACAAATGCATTGTTTAGCAACTAGTTTGGTTACTTTAAAAGCCGATCATTGAAAGGCATCTTAAAGAAAAAGTTCATGTTTAGCTTTAGTTGCTAATAATTTCTGTGTTTCTATTCTATTTGGTATGTTGAAAACATTGTGAAAGCGAGGACCGGTCATGGCCTGGTTTCTTGTGACACACAATGTGATGAAGGTCATCGTTTCCATTTTTAGATCTGCTTACAGTACATTCTCATTCCTCTGTTGTGACCTTTTTAAATCTATACTTCACCAACAGCCAGTACTTGTTGTTCCTTAGCAGTCTTTTTTTTCATTGACTGAATGACCTATTTCATTATTCTCACATTGCTTATGAATCTTGACTGTTTCCTTTCTTCTTTGAAAGAAATACTAGTATTGGCAGCTTTTACTACTTCTGGCAGCTTATACATATTATGTCCATTCATACACACGTATGTGCATATATGGGTGAATAAGGATGAGATCATTCTTCAATCCTTTAGTACAGAAGCTTGCTTTACCGAAAAAAAATGTGAAATATGTGTGGAAGTGCTTGACTGGCATTTGACTTAATCAGTCCTATGACTGCGGGGGTTAATTATCATATGATTTTTCTGCCCCCATTTTTAGATGGAGTAAATTTTCTCTTCAAGGATGATTTATCATTCAAGAAATAGAACTTGAAAGATAAAATAACAGAGGTTATTTTAGAAACTGAACAATACAGAAGAGCCTTAGTTAGCAAGAGGTATAAAAGTGCACAAAACTTCAGGGTCTGCATTATTTTGTATACATGACCTGTATTACCTTTTGTTCTGTGTAGCTGTATACTAGCCTTGTACACCCTTTTTTTGCATTAGTACAAACTATGATAAAATTTAGATCAGGAAAATCTTCCATAGGCCTAATTTTAGTGCTATGTACTCTGGTAAAATATAACGAATGCTGATGTTGTACCTAGAATTTATTATGAGCCATATATATTGCTTACTAAAAGACAAATTATAACCTTAACTTCATATCAAGTTTTTAGCTGAAAATACCAGAATTTGGTGAGTGCATGTAGGGGCTATTATATTAGATATTTCCTACTCAAAACAGCTACAAAATATACCATACAATTATCTTAGTAACTCATATTTTCATTGCTAATATTTGCTTTCCTAGTGACCACAAGGATGTTAATTTGGTCTTAGAAAAATCATAACAAATACAAGGTATTTTACTGTACAAGGAGGTATTTTACTGTAGGTGTTATGGATATATAGTTACATGGAATAAGACGAGAATAAAGTTTACTTGAAGGTGATACAAAACATTTTCAATACTGTAGTGTTTAATCTGAGTTAGGCTAGTATAGAAAATATGATTAGAATTTGGTTTTTGTTTACCAGCACTGGCTCACAGAACTGGAAATTTTAGCAATGATCTTTGCAGCTGCCGTCCACGATTATGAGCATACTGGGACCACAAACAATTTTCATATTCAGACAAGGTAAGTGAAGTGAAGATACTCTTAAGTGTGGTATCTGGAGTTTGCTGTTCATTGGTCTGAACTGTTTCGTGCCTCTTAACTGAAACAGACAGGAAGTAACCAGGTCATTCCTGATTTTACAAGTTGTTTCCTTGGCCAGTTTAAGGGACTGCTCACATGAACAAACATAGTATGGAAAAGTAAGGACTTAGTGTTTGAAATCATTATAGTTTGGAGCTGATGGGTCGGGGTTAAATCCATAACATACTTGTCCTCTGAGATGTGCCCTTCAATAATTAACAAACCTAGATCTGCAGCTGAAATAAAGACATAATTCTTTTCTCCCTCAGCATAATCTGGCTAAAAATAAACATAATTTTGTACTTCCAAATTTATATTACTTTTCTAGTTTTGTCATTAATACTTTGCTCTGGAGTATTGCAAAAGTGGAAAATTACTGTTAGCCTTTGAATTTTTCTTGGGCATACTTGCAAACAGGTATTTGTTTTGTGATGAGGCTCATTCTTCCCTCCTAATGGAACTTGGTCCTGATGTGGCATGCCAGGGCCATGATTCCAGGCTTCTTTTATGTGAGAAAAGCTGATTAAATGGCTGTCATAGTAGATCTTAGGACTGTTTAAAACTAGCCATAAAAACCTGTGAAGATCAATGTGTGCTTCATAAACATATGTGATTGGCAAACCACAGATTTTCTCATTATTTTAATGGGATTATGGATGTAAATGTATTTAGGTAGGTTATGGTTTGTTCCCTCTAAATAAAGGTTCAATCCTGTTTTCCTTTTTTACATTCCTTGGTACCGTATCATACATGTGGGTGGTTACTCTGAGTATATACAATTGCTCAACAGAACAAGATGTTGAATTTGCCTTATTAATATCATAGTAAGCTGTGCTGCTAAATCATCACACCTTTCTTCTAGTACAGACTTTTCAGCTGACCAAACTGAAATGCTCATGAATAGTTTTATCAGAACGTAAGGGTCGCAGAGAGGGGAGACCCAAGATTGCTTAGCAAGTAAGATCAGGTCTTGAGGAAACAAATTTGCCAAGAATTAATGATGTTTGAAGTTAACTATGATAAATCCATGCTGCTTCAGAATTTGTGAAAATCGATATGTATTTTTGATATTGTAGATTAGACTTTAAGAGGGAAAGGATACTGGTTTTGTCAAATATAAATGAAACACTGTTATATAAATGTTATATAAATAAACCACTGTGAGTTTAAAACCATGACGTACCCACAAACAGTACATACAATGGTATAATAATAACTTTTTATGCACTTAGAATAGAAAATTTATCAGTATTTGATACCATAAGAACAAATAAATATAGTTTGATACATATATTCAATAGTTCTCATAGAGAATACACAGTCCTGCCTTCCCCAAGGCTGTCATCAGGATGCTACTGCAAATTCTGTCTTTATTTTAACACCAGGTCAGATGTTGCAATATTGTACAATGATCGTTCTGTTCTTGAAAATCATCATGTAAGTGCTGCTTATAGACTCATGCAAGAAGAAGAGATGAACATCCTGACAAATTTAACCAAAGATGACTGGAGGTAAGACCTACTGTGACATTCAAACTTAATTCTAGTATTTAAACATAATAAAAAGAAACAGGCCTTCCCTGTGGAGTCTGTTTTAGAAGCTCAGATTACAAGAAGGAACTTTGGCACTGGAAAGTGTAATGGATGTTTAGAGCATAGGAAAGACACTGTGGTGTAAAAAAGTACTGTTTTGGAGGTACCATATTAAGTCCATGTGAGGCTCTGCATTTATGAGGCACAATTTGGACTGTGTGGACAGTGTCAGGTGAGATACCCCTTCAGGAAAATCACTGTGCTCCCCTTCTTGAGCTAGATTAGTGCTAACAGTGGTTTAAAACCTTGGTGCAGAGTCACTCTGCTGTCAGCTTGAGCACTAGTGCCTCTGGGATTTCTGCTACGTAGCAGCACAGCAGAATCACATCTTACTTACGCATTAAAAACTGTGTTAACTGGAGAGTCAAAATATAATGAAGTAAAGGCCCAGGAGCACTATAGAAATGTGTTTTTTTCTTCTCCTTCTTAGTTGTAATGTAACTCCTGAATAAAATTTGACCACCTGAAAGTGTCGGGATCATAATTGATATGTTAGAAATACCAAGACCTATAAGATCAAAATGAACAAGTGTTAGAGATAAGACTTTCTCCATTATTAAAAAGTACATCTTATCTTTGTATATCTTTAATGACTCCATGTAACACTTTAAATATATCTTCTCTGTGTTATTGTAAACACAGTTATAATTCAGAGATCCTAAAAATAACTTAAATAAGTGGCCTGTAAATTCAGAGAGGGATGTTTGACTTCCAGTAAAGTCTCCTACTGTGAATTATGGCACCATGAATAATAAAGCTATATATATATAAGTATAGATTTAAATATATATTTTATATATGAATCATAGAATCATAGAATAGTCTGGGTTAGGACCTTAAGATTATCTAGTTCCAACCCCCCTGCCATGGGCAGGGACACCTCCCACTAAACCATGTCATCCAAGGCTCTGTCCAACCTGGCCTTGAACACTCTGATTTATTTATAGTTTCACAAAACTATACTATTATGAAGGAATATGTCAATGTGAGATCAAATTTGGGTGTTGTGCATATTTGCAGTTGGACTGTTATATATGCTAGATTTACATGATTTTACTTATGTACATGATCAGAACACCCCTAAATAAAGTCTTTATTGGTGTAAGTGTGACAACACTTTTTTTCTGTAGCTACTCCAAAACACTTAAAGTATTTTATTTTATTTTATTTTTTTTTATTGAATACAAAGTGAGAGGGTCCAGTTATGGACCCTTTGCTCTAATTTTTCTCCATGGTTTTTGAACCAGTGATAAACTACCACATGCTTTCAGAAGCTGCTGCGCAATCACATACACTGTGTTTGTGCTTGCTTTTCAGTCTCCTCTCACTGTAACCCAGTTAGGATTTCCTGCAGCATCTTATTTTAGCTTGCAATTTTTTTTTTGTAGAGTGGAAGCATAGATGCAATTCACTATTATATGCAGCCAGTTTGAGGTTGGTGGGATTTGGCAATCAGTGAAAGTAATTTATTGTCTCTTCTTGGGGCTATTCAGTAAAATTTAGAAGAGATGTATGAACTGACAAATAAGCTCAAGCAACTAAATTAGGACACTCAGTTCCATATTTTGTCTCTTAGCTAGGCAATTGCAGTCTGTACTTTCAAACAAACCAGTAAATTCCAAAGTGCCTGTCTGAGAATCTTCATAACCTGTTGAAGTTTGAGACTTTAATTTAGAGAGTTGGTTGTGGAAATTATGGTTTTCTGGTATTCATTTTTAATATCCAAAAATTCCTGTTACCCTGTAATCAGACACAGTCGTTAATTGGTGCAATGACAGATCTGTTAGCCACTTAAAAGAAGCTCTTCAATTTTCTAATTATTACTAGAGCTAACTTTTGGGTCTATACTGAAAAATCATGCTGTTAAACTAACAGTTTTGAAGTTTGCACTGAATCAAATTGGCAGTAAATGGAAATGATAATGCATTCAACTTTTTAATGTACTTCCTGGCACTGATTAATTTCTTGACTACTGTCAGATCTGTTTTCTTGAGTTGCAGCAATTTCATTTGCTACAAATTTAACACCACTGCCTATTTAAACTGTGGTTTTGCTAATTATTTCAGCAAGATGAAGCAAAATGACTGAAAACAACTTTATAGTATTACATTTTCTTTTTTACATGTTAACGTTAAGAAGATAAATGCACTAATAAACTGTCAGCTTCAATTAAGCTTAAAACATAGGATTTGGGTCTGAGGAGGAAAATACTGCCAACATTCTGATGACGAGGTCCTTTGTGGATAATGCATGTGACATTCATAGTCATTTCTCACTCTTTTTCTCAACTCTGAAAATATATTCCAGTCTTTCATACTGTTTTGTCTTTCTCACATAATGCCCCTAAATAACTAAAGAGGAATCCCTTTTTGTTCCCCTTTCTCCTTTGATTTACCAGGCTTCTAGTGTTCTAGCAGCCTATGTGTTACATCAACAGTTGTAGGTGGTCAGATGGTATTAATGCCGCAAATCATTCCAGTCGTATGGCAGACTGATTATTGATATATGATATATTGCCTGATTATATTAAAACAGACTCATAAAAAACACGTTTTATATACAGTGCATAATGAACAGATTTTCTTTCACAAATTCCCTTGGGATTCTTCTGTTTGAGGAAAGCAGGATCTCAACAACTTGCAAGATGAATCGTACGTCTTCAGTTCTCAACTTGCTTTTGCTCATCTGATCTTGTTCCTGCATTTTTTTTTCCCATTAATTTCCATCAGGCTAAATGTCTTTGTCGTTGACAAATAAAGGTAAAGCTAGTTTCTGTTTATTCCTTACCTCCTTTTTCAGGAAATTAAAGAGCCACTCCTTCTCTCTTGTTTATTACAGCATTATTCATGTAATTTTTTCACATCATCTTGTATCTATTTTTTTTGTATTATCTATTTTTTTATATCCATATCCTATCCATAGGACAGATGGAAATAGGAGGGTTAAGAAAGGGTAACAGTACAGGATATGGCAGTTTACTTATGAAAAAAGGAGACTGAATACTCAAAACCAGTCATCTTCCTACTGTGGGCCCCAAAAAAACACTATACGCTGTATATGAATATGGTTGCCACTTCCCATCATAGAACTAAAGATGACAAGACCTATATATCTCTTTACTACAGTAGCATAAGCAATGCTAACTGTATTATCTCAATGCATACAACTGTGGACTGCTTAATGAAGTGGGCAGAGATTTCTGTCCAGGAGTTAACTATGAGATCAGCTGAGATCTCCTTCAATACCAAATCTGAGATGGTTTAGCAGTGCAGAAATCTCAGTGTTCATGCAGTCTTAGCTGTTTGTTCTCTTTTTTTTTTTTTTTTGCTTTTTTTTCTTTATTATATGGGTTTGGCTGTGTTTGAAGGATATGGTTTCAAAGCAGTGTGGAGGAGGAACAGTTGGGATGCAAATTAATTGGTATCTTATTATGAGGTCAGCTAAGGTAAGGCATTTTCTAAACACAGGTTGCTATGGCTGCATATTATTGAGTAGAAGTGAGAGGACTGAGTCTTTACCCAGTTATATCAAAGCAAATCAGGGCTAAATACACAGAAATCAATGAGGAGTACCAGCTTGACAGCAGTCTCTATAGTTTTTATAATAAACTATTCTAACAGCCCCAAAGAAAACTGCAATTTAACTCTCTAAAACAAAGTCCTTTAAAAAAACATATTTGTTAAGTAAATTCAAGACATGAACACAATCTGAAAGATCAGTGAGAATGACCAAAGCAGGATTCTAATGTTAGAAGTGATACTTGGACATTTTTAAGGTTGTGATTGTGCTCATGAAGGTATATGCTGCATAATAAAAGACTTAATGTGATGAATTGTCCCCAGGATACATATAAGCAACATTTGCACATAAATCCTCCTAGGCCATGTATAAAAACATGTCAGTAAAGACCCAACAGACTCCTACTTGGTCTATATACAGCCCTCTTACATTAAAGGAAGAATTTCCAAATCAGTAATTACTGTTGACAAAAGTCAATATACATTCATATGCAATCAGAATTAATGCACTTTCTTATATGATTCATGTTTTACTGTTTCATATTCATTTAATAGAAAGCTGATTGGCAAGCCAGCATCTCTGATAACAGTTCCAGGATATAGATAAATTATAAATCCCAAACTTGTTTTGATTTATGAAATAAGCATTAAGGTATTTTTGACATGAAGGGTAGTTTGTCATAATGTTCACGTATTGGTGTAATGTTGGTGAGGGTTTCAGGTGTCATACCTCTTGTTCTTCTGAGTTTTCCATAGCCTTCTTCATAGGTTTAGCATTATGCCTGCTCTGCACTAATGAGGGCAGTAATAAAAGACACAAATATACCCTCTTGTATGGTGGTAAGACCAACTGGGTTTTTTTAATACTGCTGGAAAAACAAGGAAAGACTTATAATGGATGACAGACCTGCATGTGATTTTAGTTTGCACACTAGAAAAGAGGAATTACAAAACAGCGTGACTCTGAAATAATTATTACAGAGTGCATTTTCTGAAGTACATTGGTTTTGCAGAATTGCTTTAGGATACAATGTTTAAGTTGTTAATGATTTATTTAAATGCTTCTTAAAATGTAATAAACCCTGTGATGTTGTTTTAAAAGTTATAAATTAACAAGTAGTGCTTAAACAAACAACCATACACAGAATAAATTAACTGTAATCAGTCATTTTGCTTTTAATTATTCATAGGGAATTGCGTAGCTTGGTCATTGAGATGGTCTTGTCTACAGATATGTCAGGTCATTTTCAACAAATTAAGACGATGCGACATACTCTCCAGCAGACAGAGGGGTAGGTTATTTTCCATTCTGTTCCTTATCTATACTTTTTCAATGAGTTAATGTACAAGAAAAGAACTTAAATAGTTGCTTTTGTTTTGAGATAATTGGAGCATGTCCTTGAATTGACAGGGTAGACAAAGCCAAAGCCATGTCTTTGATTCTACATGCAGCAGACATAAGCCATCCAGCAAAATCGTGGGAGTTGCACTACCGGTGGACCATGGCCCTGATGGAAGAATTTTTTCGACAGGTGCCTTTTTTAAAATCCTTTAATAAGTCTAGTTCAAGAATCAATGGTTACACAAGTAAATCTTTTAGGAAGTCTACCAGCAAGAATGCTGTTGGTTGTGATTGACAAGCATAGTTGGTAGTATATATTCTATACTCTTCACACATGCCACTGACATTAATTCAATTTATATGTGCATGAATAAGATTAGATTGTTATGGTTCTATATCTATTTCAGCTGATACCAGGATTCTGAGTTGTAGCAGGTTTTTTTTCCTTCAGTTACAATGTAACTTGTCAAGCTGTTTTCATTCTGTAGACAGAGATTTATATAGGCTTTGAGTTAAAAAAGAAGCACTAGCAGGGTATGATGAGGGGCTTGAAATAGGAAGAAATCATTTTCAGCAAAGAAAACAAAAAGTTGTCTCCATTTCATATTTCAGAAAGCCCTCCTATTTCTTTTTCTTGCCAGTTCTTGCCCATGAATATGCCACATAGATCTGAAGATTTTGCTTTCATAACAGCCTAATCGAAAGCCAGAGAGTGGATGGTATCATCCTGTTAATATTGTGTCCATATATCCTAAAACAAAAAAGAAGACACACCATTGTGAAAGTCTTAATTTCTGTGAGATACTGAATTCAAAGAGAAAGCCCAGTAGGTGTTGGTGTCACTGTTGCCATTTTTTTACTCACCTCAGCAGGTGAAAGAACCCACATCTCTCCAAAGCAATACTTTCCCAGTAATGAATATTTGTGCCCATGCACATTTTGAACATAACAGTTGCTGAATATAATTGATAATACAAATCCAGTTGAAGTGTTACCTAGTTTCTACAGTTAAAATGGTTAATACAGATAATGGAACAGTGTATGTCTTGCTCAGGTTGATTGTAGTTTGCTTTATGCCACCATTTTCAAATCAGATGGGAAAAAGGTGTCAGAAAATAAAAAAGTCAGTATGTCAGTATGAGGTTATTAGGCCCATCTGCCTGAGAAGGTTCTTGCTTGGATCTTGGAGGTCCTTTATAAGAATTCTCAGCAGGGAGCATCAGGACAGCTTTGACTTGCGCTTTGCACAGAATGCCTTAGTGTAAATAATGAATGGACTGCATTTTCTGGAAATACTGTGTTTGCTTCTGTAGATGGAAATTATGAGGATTTTGTACTTGAGAAGAAAAAGGAGGAGCAGATTACCACAGATATATATTACTTGAAAAGGTCAGGAATGACCAACTGTAAAAACATTTTAGACACAGGGAGACAGACTAGACAGAGCCCATGGGACAGTGAGGCAATGCATCCAGTCTAGTGGATATAGCACTAGCAGTAAACAGTATCACATTGGTCATTGAGTGCATAAGATCAGCTAATGTTTTAGTTATTTCTTTATCCTTTCATTAGAAGTAACTGTATCCCAAATAAGCTGCTCAAACACTCGAGAAGGCATTTAACAGTAGAATCAAATCACCATGTATGTATGTCTGCAGCTTAGCAATATGAAAGTCTTTCAGGCTGTAGAGGAGTGTGCAAGGAACTGAATCCCTCTTTATACATACTCCTAAGAACAGTGTGTGTGGAGTAGTTCCAACAAATGTAAAGTGTGACCAAGTAACAGTAAATATATATAAAGGCACTGAGCAGTGCAGACACGGTAGTTCTCCTGCTTCCTATATGTACTGGCTTGATTGTGCACCCTCTGGTCTGCCGATATAAGCATGTAGTGAAAATCTCTGGGATTTCCAAATCTGTTTCAACCAAGATGAAGTACTCCAAATGTATACAAAATCATAGAATCATAGAATAGTTAGGGATGGAAAGGGCCTTAAGATTGTAGTTCCAACCCCCCTCCAGGGGCAGGGACACCTCACACTAATTCCTCTTCTTTTCTTAAAAGATAGTAATTCAACTACTTCTACTGCTTTACAGGGAAAAGCATTGGAGCCTGAAACTGATGGTGCAAAACCATTGTTTTAACAGGCAGCTTTCAAAGTAGTGTGCACCAGCAAAAATGGACATTCACCTAGACAAAAAAACTTAGTTAACTGCAGCTAACAGTTAAAATGTGACAGTTGAAAAAAGCCAAACAATGCATTAAGCTTAAAAGTCACAACTACAGAAAGTATGTTATAATGCCAAATACACCCACCCATCTTGAAACCTTAACATAAAGAAATACATAGTTCAAGACACTCAAAGAAGTATCTCAGCTCCTTTAACATTCTGTTCTCAGTGTGAATAGACCCAAAAGCACAAAAAGAGAATTTTTCAAGAGTTCACTGGGAGAAAGAGAGCACCTGGGATAGTGTTCTGTTTTGCATAACGATTTTTATTTTAAACTCATTAAATTCTGATGATCAATTTAAATATCGGTGCTCTGTCCATTATTACAATTACCGTAGACTTAGAATTATATGATCTTTTAGTATTAATCATGTATTATATTAATTGCAGAGTAAATAAAGATTGTGGTAAAGAGCTGCTTGAAAACAAACAAAAAAAAACCCACATTGATTCTTATGCCCGATTTTCTCTTGTTAAATACCTAGCTAAGGGAAGATTAGACAATTAATATTGCTTTAGAAATCCTGTATTTAACAATGGCTGAAATCATTAGAACTACCCCAGTTTATATTATATCACATTCTGGCTCCTACCTTTACATGGAGATGCCACTAGCACTGCACCTAGTAGTAAGTATTCATGTGTTCATCTATACTCTGAAATCAAATTATCAACACTTACGTGTAAAATTTAAAGGCCATAATGATGAAACTCTCCATTTCCACATGAAACACGATCTGTGAGCTACATCTGTTCTTGTGGCTGAAGTACATTTATTGGTATTACAGTTTTAAACTTTCCCCAAGTCTAGTTCAATGACACATGATAAAAAGGCTAAGGAATGTTGATACTGCCCCCTTCATGAAACAGGTTCTCATGAGATCTTTGGGAAAATGGTATATTCTTGTACTG
The DNA here is from genome assembly GCF_012275295.1 of Melopsittacus undulatus. NCBI lineage: Eukaryota > Metazoa > Chordata > Aves > Psittaciformes > Psittaculidae > Melopsittacus > Melopsittacus undulatus. Next base: position 37,871,933 of record NC_047534.1, read on the forward strand.
CTCCCCACTGAATAGTCATGAAATAGCAGTCTCCATGTCTGATGTAATACATTGATTCATTTTACTTGAAAGGCTAAGTTTTCCTGTCTCTGTAATGTCAGTGCTTCTGGGGACTAGGCTTCTCTAGCAACATAAATTATAGCTTCCTTTGAACGATGTCTCTTAAGGTTTTTTATAGAATCATAGAATAGTTGGGGTTGGAAAGCAACTTCAAAGGTCAATTAGTCCAGCCCACCTCCAATCAGCAGCAATTGAGCCGCTAGACTTTCTTTTTGAGCTTTAGCCAGTCAGTGGCTGACTTGCATGTCTAACATACTGAAAATGGAGATAACACCCCCTGGTCTGTTAAGATTGTTATGACAAAACCTTCTTTTAATGTGGTAGGTGTGAAATATTCTCAGAAGTGGGCTTTACAAATCATTGGTGTAATGAAATTGAACTTGTGGTTTTCTATGGCTTCAGCAGAAGAGACATATGCCTGCTAGTGAGAATGAGTTCTAGTCAGGTCATGCCCTTGTCCCATGTAAATCCATTGAAGTATGTGGTAAACCAGTGTTAACAGAAGGAAACATTTAGCATTTGGCCTACAGTTGCAAACATGTTTAAATCTCTCCAATCCTATTACATCTGGGGTCAGCAGGACTAACCTGTGAATACTGAAGGACCTCATATATGTTAAATGTCATCATGGTGCCTTGTTCTGGAGGAGAACTTGCTTGCAATAAGTTCCTTTAGATAAAAATTGCTGAATATAAGTTAGAGTTTAACTTTTCCTGAAAATTTAAAGATAAAACATGAGGATGAGTTTGTTCGTTTTTTTTTTTTTTTTTTGCCTGTGGCATGTTTTTATGTAGGAGTATAGGTGAACAAAGTAATCTGTTGAATAAATACTGGAATGTTCAGATTCCTTTGTCTCTTTGTCCCTCTGTCAAATATGTGGTTGTAATATTAAATACTGTCGTTTGCAGGGAGATAAGGAGGCTGCTTTAGGTCTTCAGTTTTCCCCACTCTGTGACCGCAAGTCTACTTTGGTTGCTCAGTCCCAAATAGGTAATGACAAGTTGTGTTTTTTTCTTGTATGTGTAGGAGCATGTGGGCACTGCCTGTGCATCTGTGAATTGCAGATGTTCCAAATACTGTTACATAGAAGGTATTTCTTTGCAACTGTTTACCAAACTCATATGCTTTTACAGCAGAAATGTGCTGGTTTCAAAAGAACATGAAGTAATTTCAGCATGTGTGATGCCAAAGAAGGGTAGAGGTGGATTAACCAAAGTATCGGACGTGAGCCCAACTTTTGCTGTACACAATTTAGGGTTTGGTAGATTGTGTCCTCAGACAGTTTGACTCTTGCTCAAGAGCTCACAGGTCTGTCTCTTCTGTAATCTGAAAGCTGGGTACTATTTTGTAGATGAATCTCAACTTGAAGCTAATAAATACGTTAGATATCTGGACTGCAGTTAAGATTGTCAGTGTGGCAGGGTCAAGCCTTCTCGGATTGACAAGAACCACTGCATGCTGTTTCTGTCAGTCCTAATTGCATTTTGGTCAAGAGTGGACAAACTTCAGCTTCCCATTTTCAGAAACGTGGTTCTTGGTTCTCTCTATCTCCATTTCCATCAGCAATAATAAGGAAATGAAACTGGTAAAGATCACAAGGGCTAGTTACAAGGACATATCCTAGAAGCACACTGAGTAAAGCAGTAGGTCCTACCAACAGCTGTACTTTTTACATGAGTGAACAGAGTATTTAGGAAGATATTCTATAGGTGACAATCTTACCCTTGAATTGAAACATGTTATCGTGTCTGATCTTGTCACTCAAAATATCCTTTATTCCATTTCACTGGGAATCGTAGAATCATAGAATAATTAGGGTCGGAAAGGACCTTAAGATCATCTAGTTCCAACCCCCCTGCCATGGGCAAGGACACCTCACACTAAACCATATCCCCCAAGGCTTCATCCAACCTGGCCTTGAACGCTGCCAGGGATGGAGCATTCACAACCTCCCTGGGCAACCCATTCCAGTACCTCACCACCCTAACAGTAAAGAATTTCTTCCTTAGATCCAACCTAAACCTCTGCTGTTTAAGTTTCAACCCATTTCCCCTTGTCCTATTACTACAGTCCCTAATGAATAGTCCCTCCCCAGCATCCCTGTAGGCCCCCTTCAGATACTGGAAGGCTGCTATGAGGTCTCCATAGAGCCTTCTCCAGGCTGAACAGCCCCAACTTTCTCAGCCTGTCTTCATATGGGAGGTGCTCCAGTCCTCTAATCATCTTTGTGGCCCTCCTTGAGCATCATATCATACCTATATAGCAGGAGGAAAGCTGGATCCTAGGCTGAAGCACTATTGCTCACCTTTGTGTTATGTTGTATGAAGACATCTGGAAATCCATTGCTAGCTCGTGTTTTAGCTTTTTTTTTTTTTCCTGTTAAGTGCTCAGCAGAGAATAATGCTTCATTCTCTCACTGTGTCATTCCGTACCTTGATGAGCACTTTAAAATGTAAAAGACATTGTTCGGAGCTGACATCTCAGAACTGTGGGATGAACGCTGTCTTCTAAGGATATTACTTGTTCTCTTCACTGATTTGACAGAACACTCCTACACACTGTGAAATAACACTTTACCTCCACAGAATAACAAACAGCAATTTGAAATATTAACTCCTTGGCAAGAAGCTCCATATAGCAAAAGAGACAGTATGACTTCTATCCCCCTGACTCAATGGTAGATTCCCTTCTATTCATTCCAAATGGTACATGTGTTCTGCAGTGCATAAAATTTACAAGAAAAAGGAATCAAAAGCTGTAATTATTAATATCTAGTTACATTTATACAGCTTCAAGTGCTTTGTTTTTACTTGTGCTTTTTTCTTCAAGATTATACTGCTGGTATCTAGTATATTGAATCAGGACTATAGTCAGAAAATCAGCTTGATATCAAGGGTTTTTTTAGAACTATGAGCTGTGGAAATGTAAAATCTCTTTTTCTCTCTTTCTTCTTTAGGTTTCATTGATTTCATAGTAGAACCAACATTTTCTCTTCTTACGGACTCAATGGAGAAAATTGTTATGCCTCTTATAGAGGAAGCATCAAAATCTGAAAGTCCTGCATTTGGGGCACCCAGGTATGAATGCACTGCTTAGTTATTGAATTAACATAAATTAACATAATAATGTCATTCTCAGAAGTGCTACGATTATTTTGGCAGTTGGAAAAGTAACTTAAATAGTTATACGGTATTGCCACCATGTGGTTTCATGTTGTATTTGCAGTATGCTATTACTCCACTGACTGTGGACAGTTGTGCATATAAAAAAGCAAAACCACAATAATGAGCAAAATACACGTGTAAAATATAAAGTTTATTTTCTACAGCATATCTAATAATTTTTTTCCTTTGACTATAAGCTTTGCAGTAAATTATTGGCGTTCCTGGTTCTCTTATTTTGATCCATTTTTAGTATAATTTTAATTGACAGTACCAAAAGTCATTCTTTCTCAGAGACAATTAGAAGTGGAGGTGATGAAGGTAGTTTCAGGGTTTTTTTTTCCTGTTTCTTACTATGCTCTAGGTCACTTTTCTTCTTCACCTTTCCATATTATATATATATATATTCCATACTATATATATATATATTCCATATATTATCAGATAATTCTGATATATACCCTTGAGACAAAATGGATTCCACTTACAGTCCACTTGAGAGACCTAAATACAGTATAAGTGAGATGTGGCGGGGGGTGGGGTTGCCCATCAAGCTCTTGATTTTTGCATCATTATAGAATTTATCTGTAAAACAAACTTGCTGTGACAGACACTGTTATCTGAGTGACTCCATGTTGAAAGCATTGTTCAGTAATCAGATGCTGCTCTTACAAATAATGCCTCTTACCGCATTTTTTTAATTTTAAAACTGTATTTCGAGCTTTCACTGGGGCTGCTAATATGATAACTCCTCAGGGCAATTTTTCACTTGCTGTGCATTAGTTAGAATTTAACTGTAAAATGGTGAACCTAACTTTTCTGATTGTGAGTTTAAGTGTATTTTGGTTACTAGAAGTAAGTAGAAGTAGGTATTTATGACAGGGTTCTTAGTGGTTTGGAGGACAATGCTAAACTAAGGCATTGCTAACAAATTTGTTTACCTACTCTCTTCTTCACAAATGAGTGATTAGCAGCTGCAAATGATTAATAGCTCCAGGCTTCATTTTCAGTTGATGTTTCTGACTGAGAGGTAGATGAACAAAGTCTTATGATCCAGCAAAGCCTCCTCAAGTGAGGTGCAGGATAAAGGGATTGCTTTCAGATGTCTTTAATGTGAGCCCCAAAGATACCATTCACTGTTCAAAAACACAGCTAAGAAGCTAAATAGTTATATAAGCATTCTTTCAAGAAACAACATACAAGCAATGTATTTTCAGCTATTGCATTTGTTTCAGGAATTCCCTGGAAAAAAGTTGGTAAGAATCGGTACCAGGTTACAGCTTCATGAGTTGAAGAAATGTCTTGTATCTCAGCCACTCTTTGGTGAAAATTATTATTTCAAGTTAGTGATTGCATGTAGGTCCTAAGGAGTTTTTTTTCAAATTAGCTGTTTGTATTCTGTTAAAGTTACCTGACAGTGTTAATAATTTAGGGGTTTTTCCCTTCTGCAGCCAAAATAGTTTGGGAGCAGTAAGCAATGCTGAAGCACACAGACGACCCGGTTTTAAAAGTACAAGCGATGGAGGGACTCACACAGAAAATTCTCTAGCAACTGTAGACCTAACAAGCTTTAAGGCCAACTTGATGAAGATCATACAAGCAAACAAAGAAAGATGGAAAGAATTAGCAGTAGAAGGTATGATATACTAAGGTGGAAAGGTTTTATAGGTTACTCCCTAACCTTCCATTAATCTTATTTTTTCATTTCCTTCAACCTACAAAAATACATAGTTGTCATGTATTCATATCTTTTATGTCTTTATTGTTTAGATGGTCCTGTTTTATCCTCCCAGGAGGTATAAAGAGATGTAGATGGTCAGGTGATGAGAGGAAATCTTATACCCTGTACAATAAGCCCCTGTGTTGCTCTGCTTATCTTTAGTGGTCTGGTTTAGAAATGTGCATTCTTGCACATGTAATCATAACTGATACTGACATCTGCTTTAAATGCCAAATCAACAATTCAAAGTAGTATGTGCCACCGCATTTCTTAAGAAATGTGAAAGTTGTACTTTGCTATTAGAAATGCTATCTCTTCCCCACTGTATGGAACAAAATCCAGTAGTGCAGGCTTCTTGAGACTATGCTGCAGGCAGTTATTTAAATGACCCAGTGGATCTAAAAATTTGGGCATTCACAGCATGTATTAGACCCAAACAAGGCAAAAAGTGATTCTTCATTTGCTGGTTGATAGTTTAAGCAAACTTGCATCAAGCATTTTACTTCATAAGCCATACCTGAAAATTTTCTGGAGTTAGTTTTCTGAGTGTAATGGTTCATGATACTTGTTGAAAGCAGTTCATAACCTTGATCCATGTTAAGTGAATGCCATTTGAGAATATTTTGTCCACAGTCTGTGTTGCTTCCAGGTAAGCACCTAGAATATTTCAGTAATGTTTCACTGTTGGGGCTGGTCTTGCTGTACATGATCTGATAATGACTGCAGGAAATGGTATCCTGGAACCCATTGCCAGCCCTGTCTTTCCTGTCATCCAGAGCAGCATTGTTTTCCTCAAAGAGGTGTCAGACAAGACAGAAAAACACTTCTGAGCTGTGCTAAATTCTAATTTAGTGCTAAATTGCAAATGCATATGCTGGTTAGGAGAACAGTAAGTAAAAACAAGCTTCAATACATCTATTGTGAGAATGATTTGACTGTTGAGTAGAAGGGAAAGCTGAGGAGATTTAACTAATATTGTCTCTTTACATGATTGTTTGCCTCTTTTGGTATTGTTCAACTAATACTGACTGGTCAAAAAGACAAAGCTGCTAATTTGAGATGATTGGTATTAATAGCAGACATTGGGTGTCAAAGACCACTTAGCTACAGACTGCAGAAATCAAGCAGCCTTAGGCTATTTACATGTAAGATAATTCAATATGGAAAAATTGAGAACTTGTTATCTGGAAGTCTGCCATTTCCAGTTACATACAACTAACTTGTTTGATTTTGGTACATCAACTTTTTGGTATATTGTTTTGGAGTACAGTGCTATCAAAGAGATAATTTCTTAGTTGCAGCGCTCTGTAAATTACTGATACATATAGACCAGTTTTACTGGGCCATTGACAGCCTTTGAAAACACAAAGCTTCACACAGCAAGAGACAGAAGAATTCTTCTGGGTAAATGATTGTCTCTCTATACAGTCAATATTAATGTGAGGACCAGCAAGATCCAGGAAATTCTGGTCAAACTTTCTGCTTTGAAAAACAGAGCTGATAATGTTCAAGACTCAATGGACTTTGTTGAGATTGCTTTTGTCCATAATCTAGGATGCCCTTCTTTTCTTCCATCAATTTGGCTAATAAAATGTGTCTATTTCCTGAACACAGTTATGGAATTATGGTAGAATGCACATTAGGAAAATAGCTGGGTAAGTGAAAATAGCTGTTTGAGGCCAAAGCTTGATGAACAGTATCAGCTTTGTGTGATTATGTTTAAATCTGTTTTGCAAAACCTCTGTGAGAGCACGGAAGAGGTTTATAGAAAGCTGTGCCCATAAAAAGACTACCTGCAGGAACATGTGCAGTTGACGAGCATGGCATGGAGACCTTCAAGGTACCTGATCAGAATCTAGAGGAACCCTGTGAATATTGAAGATTCTTTTGAGTACAGATTTATATTTTGGTAGTACAGAGGTAGTAAGGTGTTGGGTTTTGGGTTGGTTGTTTTGGGGGGCGGAGGAGGCGGATATTATATAGATTTTGTGAAAGATGGAGGTATTTTCCATTCATCTGGAATGGAATGTGTGGGTACTTAGTCCATATGTGGGCACTAAGGGCTATTGGAAAAGAGGTTTTCACTAAGTGAACATAGTCCTAGATAGAGCACTGAGGTAGAACAAGTTGCTTTTCACATAATGAAAGAAGGAGTCTTCCCCCACTGGTCCATATCAACTGTATATCTGCTCTCAAGTTGCACCCTGCAAATGTTGAAAATCCTTAAACAGACTGTGCAAAATTAACATCTAGTAAAAAATGAAAAGTATTGAAATATATTCCCTTTCCACTTGGAATTCGTTTCAGTTTGCGCTTAAGTTTTACTAAGCTTGCAAGTGAATAACCTGAGACCTTGAACTTCAGATTATTTTTCCATCCTATCTGGATCTCACGTTACCTTGTCTAACTGTTGCTTGATGAGAAGTCTTTAGGTTGCTCTAGGTATATGTATGTAGTTTTGCTTTATTTATATATTAGTAGGAGCACATGGGGGGCAAGAAATATCAGGGGTAAATCACTGCCAGGTGAAAGGACTGTTTTTATTACTGCCATTGTTCCTATCTAGATAAGTTGCAACAAGCTGCAAAGAGCTGAGTACACTGACAAAGTCATGTGTGTGAGGACAGGGTGCCATGGTAGTAAGTAAACTGACTGTTAGTGTAGATCTCCAAACATACTTCCTGATCTATGATAAACAGTACTTGTTCTGTTAACAATCTGCATTCTTGGCAGTGGGCTCTGCAAACATTGTTCCCAGATTAGTTAACAGGCTCAGGAACAGTTGTCTCTATAAAATGTAGATACACAAATAATATAAAAAGGAAACTAGCAGCAATCCATATAATTTGCTAGTCATGATTCAAACCTGTTCCAGCTTCTCACCTCTTCAGGATAAGGCTACTCATGTAGCACTGGTTGGGAAGCAGGGCTGGAAAAGATGATCTGATTTCTATGCCCAGACAGTCCAGAGCAAGAAAACCAAGACACACTGACAGTATTGTTAACAGGGCAGCTTTCTTGGAGATGCTGGTGGTACCCCTCCCTGGAAAGATTGTTGTTGTTGAGATATGGTTCAGAGCAAGCAGCTTGTGCAAGGAACAGTGTGCTTTGTTTTGGAAAGGCCTCTGTTAGTAAGGAAAGCATTTATCTACCTAGGCAGCTTCCTTAACAGAAGGCTCACTAAATAAAATGGCTTCATTTTGCTAAAAAGGCCATGTCTTGTATAATTGATGCAGAGGAGCTCAGTGCTCTATAGCCTAAGGGTTCTCAACCTTTCACCACTGGAGAATTAGAGGAATGTTTCTCAGGCCTTTCAGGGAATGCTGTTAACAGGGAATTACCATAATGATCAAACATCTGGGATACTAATTTGAAAGCCTTGATGTTTAATTAATATTCCAAACCTCTAATCACCAGATAATCTGTCTTTGTTCAGCTCAACACAGTGATAAAGACACACTTCCATCCTGTGTTGCTGCTATTTGCAATTGTGCTAGTTGTAGCAAATAGATAGTAAAGATGCTCAGATGAGTCTGAGAGATTCTTCCATTAGAGAAAACATTTGCTAAATGGATTTTAAGGTCTGGAAATTATTGACCTATGGAGAAGGGTGTAAGAAACACACGATTTGTTGGAAAAGATTTAAATATCAAATGAGATCCTTCATGGTGCAATTCTTAGAACACAGAGAAATTTAAACGCAATTATTAATATTTTAAAACCATAATGTTTATTTTTATGCCTACCATGTGTATTCATTTATGCTTATTTTGTTGTATAAAAATGTTCCGAAGTTTTGCTAATCAAGTTGCTAGTGGTTGGCAAGCTCAGAGCAAAAGGGTATGGACTAGTAATCATGCTTACCCTCTATTCAGTAAATGTCATTGTAAATAAAAGTACAGGGATAAATAAGTATAATTATCCTTGATTTACATTTGAGCAAAAAAAAAAAGGCACAGACAGCTTAGATCACTCACCTTGTGTCATATAATAATATGACAGAATGCAACATGCAGTCAAATGAGCCTATGACCGAAGCATGCTAACATTGTTCATCTTCCGGATAATACAAGAGCAGTGTTACTTGTTGTACTCATTTTATTCTTGTGTAACTTATGAAGAATTAACTGTTACATGACCTGGCCAAAGGTTGCATTATTTGTGTGGAAAGTGATTGCTGACAAATCTTGTCCTCAACACCTTTGGCAGTGCACTGGGCTGCAGGGCTCAAAGGTGGTATGTCTGACTACACCAGGACAGGGTGGAAAAAAGGTGAAGGTGAAGGAGGGTCTTGCACTGTTCTGTATTTAGTTTTGATAATAATAATAATATGAAAAACTGACAACTATTCCATCTTTGGAGTAGAGATCAGCTTTATTTTTATTTTCCCTGTGGGCAGCAACTTTGAATAAAAAATGTCTCTTCTGAAAGACCTCTGCATGGTACCTGCAGGCCCCCTTCAGGCACTTTCAGTCCTGCATATTTCTAGTCACAATAACCACAGGGTTTGGTTCCATTTTGTCTGGAAGATTTTCTCTGCAGACTCACTAATAAGAAGAGAGTAACATCTGCTGAAATGCAAAAATGTGAGAGTGATGAGCTGATAGCATGTTAATGTGATTTAGCAGCCGTTAGTCACAGAAACCGATTGACAGTTTGGCACATGAAATCTACCCTACTGGACTATTTTAATCTGTTAGATAAAAATAAATTCAGGGGCTAAAGGAGTCCCATCTAGGACCAGTGACAGTGATTTTAATTGCAATGCTAAAACCTTTAGTCACAAGCAGTTTTTGAGCTAGTCCAGAAAAGTGTTAAGACCAGTGGGAAAAGGAGAGTTTTTCACCATGATCTGAGCAATTACAATGAATGGATTGAGCTAAGAGTAGCAAGAAACATTTTGTATTAGCAGTACCTGGTAAATCACTGACTAAGGAATAATAACAACCTGTTCTATGTACCCCTCGAGTGTACACTGGCCGTCCTCTGTGTGTGACAAACTGCACTACTTGAAACATCATTTGCCTCTACTATGCTCAGAGCAGCATGTCCCTTCCTTCCCCTATCCTGGAAGTCACAGCATTCAAGCTCCTGTGCTTACAGCTAAACAGCAGAAGAGAAGGTAAAGGCAGAGGTAACCACCCTAGGAAACCATAAACTCACGAATTATTTTTAACCAAATCTTTAACCAAATTTTTAACCAGAGCTAATCAGATATTTGCTACATTTTGTATATGATGTAATGCTGTGACATCAAGTGCCACTAGCTTATGTGGTTTGCAGTGGCTTTATATACTCCTGTATGTGTGATGAAATATGTGTAAGGAGCTGAAAGAGGAAAGAGTAAGTGCCTAAATAACTTTGTTACTGTAATATATTCTTGGGTTTGAAAATGGTTGGTTGCAAAACATCACTGTTGTTTTGGAGCTCTTGGACATGTCTTTAAACTTACTTCCAAGTTCCAGGGTGTTGTGGTTTAAACCCAGTCAGCCACACAGTTTCTACCTGCCCCCACACCCTCCCCGCTCCTGGAGGAATGGGGAGGAAAATTGAAAGAATGTAACTCCCATGAGTTGAGATAAGAACAGTCCAGTAAGTAAAGTATAACAAAAATCACTACTGCTACCACCAATAATAATAATGATAAGAGAAATAACAAGGGAAAAGAATACGATACCACCCACTGAAACGAGCCCGACAGAGAAGAGAGTGCCCTTCTGGGTAACTACCAGTTACCTCCCTGGGCATGATGTGCTGTGGTATGGAATACCTCTTTGGCTAGTTTGGATCAGGTGTCCTGTCCCTGCTTCCTCCTGGCCTCCCCTCCTCCCTGGCGGAGCATGAGACTCACAAAGTCCTTGATCAGAGTAAACATCAGTGTTATCAGCTCTGTTCCCAGGCTGCAAGTCAAAACACAGCGCTGCACCAGCTACTAAGAAGGAGAAAAATTGACTGCTACTGCTGAACCCAGGACACAGGGGTACCAGGATCAGTTTTCTCATTTTCTGCAAAGTTATGACGCTTATTGCTTCCTCATCTCTATAAAATGGCTGCTGTGAGAACAGTTCTTTTAGAAAGGTGGAGTTCCTTACCGTTTTGTTTCAGTTTTGGTTGTTTGGCACTGCTTTCTGGAAGCAGTGGCAAGCCTAGAAAACAAAGTCTGTGCTAATATACACAGAGAGTCTGTAATGTCCAGCAGCATTCTTCATTGCAGAATCCTCAATTTAATTCTTAGTGAAGGTGAACAGCTTTGCTAATTCTTAATACTTCAGTGTCATTATGTTTTTCTGTAAGGGTAAGTTGTTGTAGCTTATCTTGTAGCATATTTTCAACATAGCCAATGAAAATAGCAATGTGATTCACCAGACATTTTCTTTACTGGGGTCTAGCACTGTGATGGTCACTGTCATTAGCTGATCCAAGATGTTCTGCTAACACCTGGCTTTTGTGTTTTTCCTCTCCACTCTTGTTAAGTCGGTACATATTCAAGTGGTGCAGTTGCTGGAGACAAAAAGGTATCTTATAAGTCCTGTAACTGTGCAGATGATAGTAGCTGAATGCTCTGTTTCTTATTACAGAAAGGCTAGGAGAAGAAAATCGATGGACATATGCAGAAGGGAAAGTACCAAAATGTAGAAAAGCTTCCTCATCACTTTGTAGACCATGTCTTGAAAGTGTTGCTGTGTACACAGGAAGTACTGTAGCTGAGCTGGTGCAAATCAGTGTTGTAGTTGATGATGAAGACTCACCAGAGCTTTTGTGGTGGCAGAGCAGTGATACTTTGGAGACCACAAGGTCCTACATGATTTGAGAGCTTAAGCTGGGTGACAACTCCAGTATTTAGTGGACAACTTAGTCCTTCATTAGACTGACAGGAATTCAGTGTTCCCAGCCAATCTTGCAAGCAATTAAACAAAACAAAAACAAAAAAAACCCACTTCAGTTTTCAGAGATTTTTTTGCCAAATAAAAAGTGCTGAAAGAAGAGTATTAGCTGATAATAAAGAGAGAGAAATCACTTTCAGTAGTTAAATGTAGTTCACTAGATCACTGCGTTTTCTGTACGTGTCAAATTACTAAGTACCAGAATTTTTCAACTATTCTGAAATTTGGCTATTGCCTCACAACTGCTGCCAGTTTTTCCAAGCAAAACAATGCATTGCAATCACCTTGCCAACAGCCAGCCTAAACTCTAGGAAAGAAACTCACCAGTTCTACTGTGCTTATGTATCAAATGCCATTGTTGCTTCTCATGAAAGACGGTGATCTAAGGCAGGAGTTCAGAAATAGCAGAGAAGTAGAGAAGAGAGGGATAGAATTGAGTCACCTCTAACAGACTGGTTGTGAGAAGCCGTTTGGTTTACAGATGAACTCACACAAATTTTGCTGAATAACACTCGGTTCTTGTAAAGAAAACAATACCAAACAGTTGAAAATATGCAGACAGGGCTGGCTCCAGGCACTTTTAGTAAGTCTAAACAGAGAGAGCAAAACCAGTAGCAACAATAAGACATATTCTTATCTGTATTATAATCAATATCTGAAGGGGGCCTGCAAGGATGCTGAAAAGGGACTCTTCGTCAGGGACTGTAGTGATAGGACAAGTGGTAATGGGTTAAAATTGAAGCAGGGGAAGTTCAGGTTAGATATAAGGAAGAAGCTCTTTACTGTGAAGGTGGTGAGGCACTGGAACAGGTTGCCCAAAGAAGTGATAAATGATCCATCCCTGGCAGTGTTCAAGGCCAGGCTGGACATGGTTTAGTGTGAGGTGTCCCTGCCCATGGCAGGGGGTCAGAACTAGATGATCTTAAGGTGCTTTCCAACCCAAACCATTCTGTGATTCTGTGATACTGAGTTCACTGCACTGCACAACACACTTCTATCTATCTGAATGAATATGCTAATCTGTACACTGTTTAGTGCCTAATTGACATCCTCCCAAAAAACAGAGGGAGTTTTCTAGAGGATTATTTAATCTTATTAGTCTTATTCATCTATTTACTCTTATTAAATATTGTCAATGTTGAAATGCCAAGTTACATTGTTCATTTAACATACCCCATTTCCTTCTCTGTGTGGTTATGGCAATGTGTGCCTATAGAATCATAGAATAGTTAGGGTTGGAAAGAACCTTAAGATCATCTAGTTCCAACCCCCCTGCCATGGGAAGGGACACCTCACACTAAACCATGCCATCCAAGGTTCTGTCCAACCTGGCCTTGAACAACCCTGGGGATGGAACATTCACAACTTCCCTGGGCAACCCATTCCAGTGCCTCACCACTCTAACAGTGTGGCTTTTTCCTGCCAGCACCAGTAGTGATCTTCTTTAGCAGTGTACCAGCTGATTGTTCATGGTGTGTGTTTCCTTGTTAGCCCCCTGCAGAACTGCAAAGGGGTGGGGTCAGCAGATTTAGGAGGAAGTCCCTTGCTTTTAATTGTCCTCTTCCTCCTTTTTTGGTTGGCTTTTCGTGTTACTGTCTGCCAGCTTCCTGGGTTAATGGCCTCCTTCCTTCCTCCATGAGCTACAATGGATGCTTGAGGGCCCTGCACAGTCTGGGCCTGCAGCAAGCATTCCTGCTTCCTCTCAGCTTCCCTGACATCTTTCAGCCTATTGACAGTGTCCCGCAGTTCAGCTCCTGCTGCAGCAGGACCTCTACCAGGGAACACCGAGCACAGCCATGCTTGTTGTACACCCTCCCCTCAGGAGACCAGCGCAGGCACTCTCTGCACTCAGAGCTCTGCGTTGCCGCCTCCCCCCTCCTCGGCTCTGTCTGGGTACCTACGCTGGCCACCGCCAGGGCAGCCAGAGCAGAGCTCCCAGACCGGGCCCTGGGCATAAGGTGAGTGCTCACCATCCCGCGCAAACTGCCTCGACCACCCCTAATGTCATGTGCTCCATGCGGCAAGCTTTTACCCAGTCAGGGCTGGTGCTGCTCCTCCTGGCTCCACCCCCTGTGAGTCTCTGCTCGTGTCAGCGGAGCTGCCGGCTCCTGGGTAAGTCCTGCCAAGGACTCGAGGCTCCCTCGGTGCCTCTTGCTGCTCTGAGTTGAGGCTCCTGAATGCTGAGCTTCCCCCGCTCTGGTGTTGAAGGCACCCTCTCTTGAGCTACTCACCTCAGCAATTGAGGTCAGTAGCTCACCTCAGCAGCTCACCTCAGCAGCTCACCTCAGTAGCTCACCTCAGCAGCTCACCTCAGTAGCTCACCTCAGCAATTGAGGTCAGTAGCTCACCTCAGCAGCTCACCTCAGCAGCTCACCTCAGTAGCTCACCTCAGCAGCTCACCTCAGTAGCTCAGCTCAGCAGCTCAGCTCAGCAGCTCAGCTCAGCAGCTCACCTCAGCAGCTCACCTCAGAGCTCACCTAGAGGAGTAGGAACTTGCTCTTCCCAGCAGCCCAGTGCAGGGTGAGGGCAGAAACTGTGCCTGCTGTTCTCAGGAGGTCCTGGCAGTTCATGGATGGATGGAGGCAGAGGCTCTGCCACAGTATTTATTACAATCCTTGCTGTCCAGCACTGCTGGACATTATGCCAGCTCTGCTTCTCTTACACTAAGGGTATTAACTTAGCAGTACCTTGCTTGAATTTTAGTTGTTCAGTCACTGTCCCATCTGTTGTGATTTTAAGTCCAGCCAGCAACTAAGCCCCACACAGCTTCTTGCTCACTTTCCCCAGTTGGAAATCAAAAAACTAGAAGTGAGAAAACTCGAGAGTTCATTCACTTCTTCCCATCAGCAGGCAGGTATTCAGCCATCTCCAGGTAAGCAGGGCTCCATCATAAACATGTTACTTGAGAAGACAAACAAGACTCCGAATGTCCCCCCTTCCTTTTTTCTTACATTTTATATGTTGAGCATGACATCATGTGGCATGGAATACCCCCTGGAATCAGCTGGTGTCAGTTGTCCAGCTGTGTCTCCTCCCAATGCTTTGTGCATACCCAGCCTTGCTCACTGGTGGGGTGGTGTGAGAAGCAAAAAAGGTGTTGACTCTGTGTAAGCACTGCTCAGCAATAACTAAAACATCCCTGTGTTACCAACGCTGTTTCAGGCACAATTACAAAAAACAGCCCTGTACTAGCTGCTATGAAGAAAATTGAATCTGTCCAGCCAAAACCAGCACAAGGTCTCAGACTTTTTTAAAGGCTGGTAAATATTTCTGTTCAATAATGATATGGCAGTAGCAATTATAGAAAATGACAATTCTTTTATGCAACATAAAGGTCCTATATAATATAGACTACAACTATTAGCTGTTATGAAAAGCATATAGCATGTTCCACAAGTGGCTGATATACCATAAGAATCCAGTATTTTTCATCATTTTGGCAGTAGATTTTATAGGGATTGAAGCTGAGTGGAGCAGAGCAAGATAAAACATAGACTTAGATGTCCAGCAGATGAGAGACTTAATACCAAGAAAAAGGATTGGAGGTCTTAATGAATGTTGTGATATTGTCATAGAGTATTTTGTATTTGAGGCTTCCCAGTCTCAGTCACAATTACCAGCCACTCCTCCTAGTTCCGCGGGAGAAACTCCTCCAAAGCAGACAGGTACTTCCCTTCAAGCTTATTTAACTGACAGTGACTTTGCAATTTTATTGCTATGGAGTGGTAATCACAGATGTGATTATCAGCATAAACCAACTGATGTTTAACAACAGTTTTAGTTCCACTGATTTTAAAATTCCACAGTATTTTTTCATGCTTAGAGTAGATAATATTTTCCTCACATATTCTTTTCTACTCACTCGTTTTCGGAGCAAATAGTAATGCAGCATTTTAAATGCAATAGATACGACTTTAACTAAGACATTATCAGGTGTAAGTTCGTGCAGTGACCCTCTGTTTCAAAGCTACATCCATCCAGTGTGCTTGAACCTGAGTGAGAGTTTGGTTGTATTTTAGATCTCCTTAAATAGCCATGCTTGAGGTGATATCAAGGGCAGTCATAGAAATAAGAGCAGCATGATAGAAATTAAGAACAGGCCATCAGCATTGTTCTGATTAAACTGTTAATCTTCATTTGCCAGTTTAAGTTTAGCAGCAAGTGAGGGGAAGCAATTTTAAGTTTAGATATTCAGCTTTCTATAAGAATATTCTGAGACTTCTAAATGAGAATAACGTGGTCAGCCACCCAGTTACACCAAGAAAAATCTGAATTATGGTTAGAATTTCCTAAAACACCATTCTGTGAGAAAAATACTGTCTGTTCTTACCAGCTTTCAGGTTAAAAAAGCCACCTTTTGTAATGTGAGCTGAGTTAATATTACAGTTTTATGTGGGATTATAGTTCAGCTTTGCTTTCCTCAGTTTACTAGTGCATGTGACCAGCATCTGAAATATTTTGTCTTGGAATTTTCTTGGGTCTTTTTATAAAGTTAAGGAAAATGCCATATGGAGGCAAATATGGTACGTAAATCAGTTTCTTGGGACAAAAGCCTTAGGTAGGTAGATTATACCATGAGTGACAGATAGAATCATAGAAGCATAAAATAGTTAGGGTTGGAAAGGACCTTAAGATCATCTAGTTCTAACCCCCCTGCCATGGGCAGGGACACCTCACACTAAGCCATGTCACCCAAGGCTCTGTCCAACCTGGCCTTGAACAACCCCGGGGATGGAGCATTCACAACTTCCCTGGGCAACCCATTCCAGTACCTCACCACCCTAACAGTAAAGAATTTCTTCCTTGTATCCAATCTGAACTTCCCCTGTTTAAGTTTGAACCCCTTACTTCTTGTCCTATCACTACAGTCCCTAATGAGTAGTCCATCCCCAGCATCCCTATAACCCCCCTTCAGATACTGGAAGGCTGCTATGAGGTCTGAGGTGTTTTAATCTAGATTGAACATCAGATTTGCTGCAAGTTGCATATATATTTCTTAACGTCTTTAGCCTAACTGTTTCTTTGTAAGAAAGAGCTGCATTAGCTATTAACAAAAAAGTCTGTGGTAAGAGAGTACCTGTCCAAGATTCAGAAAATTCAGAGTCCAAAAAGAGCAGATCTCTATTTCTATTTAGAAATTGGCTCAAATTGAGAATTCTTGATTTTTTAAAAAGTATTCCAGGAAGTGGAAAAACTGACAATAGAGGGAAATTATTTAGTTTCTCTGCATCAGTTTCGGTTTGGAGATGTTCCTTTCTGTGCTATTGCACAAGCCAGATTGTACTTCAGAGGGAACATTTTTTTGGATTCAGAAAAGTGAGGTGGCTAAGATGCCAAATGCTGACTGTGGTAGACAGGTGATTATGGACTGAGCTGTCTTTCAATTGTCATATGCAATCAGTTTTGGTCAGGATTTGGACTGGTCACTCACATCCAGAGTTTCTGGGAGCTGCCAGTTGAACTCAATAAATAACTCTGTTTGGTTTCCTTCCTTAGTACAGTGTGCATAGCCAAGTTTGAAATGTTATCAGGAAGCTATCAGGAAGCTGTTTTGTTCAGGTGTTCAAGCTGCAATGCTTTAGTTTTTTAAATTGGTAGTGTTTTGTATCTTTTATAGTAGTATACAGAATCTAAAATCTGAATTTATGAAATACAGATTCTAATAGCAAGACAAATAGGCCCTCTGTGAAGGTATAGTTTTTTTTTATCAGACTTTTCAACTGCCAGCACAAGTTTTCCATTCTCTGTTTTCTTCATCTCATAGTCCTTTTACCACCTCTCTGTGCTGGTCTGTTCTGTCTCCTTTTACTCTGGGCCATTTCATTTGTACTGTTCTCCAAGTCTCTGCAATAGAGAAGGAATAGAGCCTTCCACAAACATTATTTTCTCCTTATAGCTGTTGTTCCCTGAAACACAATATGCCTCATATATATTTCTTTCCATTCCGCATGTGCTATTAGCCATGATGGCAGCAGTACTGGATTGTATGCATGTAATGTTCTATAACTTGTGCCAGCTGAAGCTCTGTATCAGCTGATATTTTGGACTTTTCCAGACTAATAGGCCAACTTCCTTCAGGGCTTCCCTTTAATTCTGATGCCTCCTCCATCCCCAGCGAGGTGCTCCCCTCCATGTCCTTTCTCTGTTGCAGAATTGATGAGCTCTGCTCCTTCTAGTCCTAGAGGTAAACACCATTGCAGGGATGCGTCTGTAGGATGGGGTCCTCCTGCTCCTGTCCTTCAGCTTACAGTGTGTCTGATGATGCTCCTTGCTCTGTACTATGGCCAAAAGAGAGGTACATATTGCAGACTAAACCGGAAAGTGGACCACTATGGTTCAGTTGCAATAGTGTAATCACCAGTAGCAGAATCTGACTCATATTAAGCACACTCGTTGCACATGTCCTCATGCAGAAAGTTAATGTTCACAGTGTTCTCATGTGCAGCTCTATCAATCACTACTCTGAAATCAAATTGTGGCATATCCTTCTTATCTAATTCACATATTTTGTTCCCTCTTTGTAGAAGAACTTGTGAAAGATGTTCGTGAACAGGAAAAAGAACAAAGCAGAAATTCCACAGATGCACAGTTACAGGAAGAGACAACAAGGATACAAAATGAGAGTAGTCAGGGAAGCGATGGTACAACCTGTCCTCCCAGATCCATCGTCCTACAAGTAGTCTCTTTGGACACTCCTCTGAGTGATGAATCCAACTCAGAAAAGTGCACTAACTCTGATCCGAACCAGAAAGATCTCACCGATGCCCAGCAAGAAACACAGAATACAGACCCACTGAATGGTAATACTTCATCACAGAGCATCAGTCAATATAATGAAGCTGTCCAGGGTGAAGCAGCAGCACTGTCTGGTATCTCCATGTCAAAACATTGGCAGTAATGTGAAATACTGAAATAAGGTGTTGTGCAAACCCCTGGCATACAACAGTTTCTTCAGGCATGTGTAAAAACAGTGTGGTTTTAGTGTCCTAAAGCCATTGAATAAAAGCTGTTTGATGTCAAAAAATACCATCTTCTTGATATGAACTAGTTGGTGTCTAGTAGAAAACCTTTTACATAAGATACTTTTAGTTGAATTGGGACAATGATTTTAAAGTAATTCAAAGATACACATTTGTGACTAAAAAGCAGTTTGTTATTGGAGAATGAAGTAAACAGAATTATTTAACATTTTATCTTAGAATAGGTAATTATTCTTATGCTATTAAAATACCCTCACCCCCTTAGTTTAGGCACCTAAGACAATTATTATTTTTTAAAACACATCCATTTAATAAATGTAATGTGAATTTTAAGTAGATAGAATTTGCTAGCTGTAGTAGAATGGGACGATGTTATTCTCTTAATCCAAAAGATCAGTCTCCTGACTGTAGTTTGCAGGACAAGGGGAGCACCCAGAAAACTCTTATTTTAGAATGTAAGCATTTTATCATAAGCTGGCTATGGTTTATTATCTGATGATTGTAAGTAAGTGTCAAGGGCAAGATGCCCAAGCAAGAGAAAGACTTTTTACTTTTATTTTCTCAATTTGCTTATTGTTAGAATAAGCTTTGGAGGTATTAGGGTAATAAGAATAATCCAGGCACATAATGATGCTTCTTTTCTTTCCTTCTAATTAAAATGCTAAACTCATTAATGCTTTTATGACAGCGAGCCTTGCAATACTGTGCCAGAAGTATGGCATTGTCTGAGCAGCAACACTGAAGTACTTATAAGGCTTAGCTTAGACATAAGTATATGAATTGGCATATTTCTCAAGAATGCTTTTTGTGGAGAACTCCCGCTTATTTTACAGTTCCACATTCCAACACCCCATGCTTTTATTGTTGACGGGTTTTTTTTTTTTCCATCAAAAATAACAGACGGCTAATTTAGGGTCCTAAATCAAAATATTTACAGTAAAATTAATTTCACAGCATTCAAAGTTGTCTAATAACTGACATATTTGTCTTTTGATAAGTATATTTGCACCAATTTTTGTATTAAAGCCCAAGTTGCAATTTCAGTGCCTTAGAAAAGTTTCCTGTCTCCTGCATGAGGAACAAAGTAGGAAAAGCTGCATCTTGCATTTTCAAACTATGCACAAGGCAGTTGTGGTGTCCTGGGGAACTTCAGATTTTAACCAACAAAAAAAGTGCTGTTTGATAGGTCATATACAACTCAGCATGCAGTTGGTGCACTCAGTTGCCTTGTTGATCTTTACATTCCACATTTCATATGAGAACAGAGATTTTGTATTTTAGAAAAAGCTAATTTGTTTTCTAAGGCAGAAAATT
Source organism: Melopsittacus undulatus (assembly GCF_012275295.1). Taxonomy (NCBI): domain Eukaryota; kingdom Metazoa; phylum Chordata; class Aves; order Psittaciformes; family Psittaculidae; genus Melopsittacus; species Melopsittacus undulatus. Next base: position 37,892,052 of record NC_047534.1, read on the forward strand.
TTCTACCGATGAAGCTGATTTTCTCTTTTACACTATCACAGATTTTTAGTAGAGTGCATAGAATGCACAGAATAAGGATATTTATTAAGTGTTATTTCTAAAAGTATCTGATAGTTCAAGACATTTTTAGCTCTCTTTTTTGTGTGAATCATCTGTTCACTGTGATATGTTGAATTTATGCATATCCGCCTCCTTCAGACATTGTTTGTGTTCATCTCCCTGCATAGATAAATGCCCGATTAAATGGAGAGCTTGAATTTGCCTGGTTTCTGTGGTATACTAAAGTCAAAGTCCGCTACTCTCTGACCAGGTCCTTTTTTGTTTAGATATTCCACACATGAAAGCTGTAATGTTTAATATCAAATTTATCTATTTGAGGACAGTTGATATTACATGGGATTTCTGATTTAGCATAGTTATACAAAATGTACTGATAGCACCCTACAAATGTAATGTAAGTTATACTTAGGAAAATAGAGCAATCACAATATGCAGCTCAATCACAGTGTCAGTGCGAGTCTCATTACCAGTCTCTAGAACATGCTCACTCACAGGATTCAGTGTCCCCCAGTCACCAGTAAGGCATACTGGGTTGAAGACAGCTCAAGCCCATTGCTCTTTTCAAAATTCTTTTGCTAGTTGTTTAGTTTTTGTACTCGATGTTGGGGTGGCCTGGCTAACTCAGGGAGACAGTCACATTCTTCTATTGAGCACTAGGTCAAACATCTACACCACTGGTTGATCTTCTCAACTGTGACATAGTCCGTGGATCCATTCAGCTGATACAAGTGCTTATGTAAACCAGAGTCCACCCTCCACTCTCCTTTGTGTTGATGTTGTCAGCTTTCTTTGCAAGAGCTCCAGTCAGTCACCCTTGCATTATCTCCTGAGCTTGACAGGCATATCACCCTTGCCCATCTTCTTCCATTATAAGGATCTATGAGTCAGTCATAATGTCATTTACATTTTGATTTTGTTATTAGTTACGTTTCTGCTTTTAATGTAATAATATTTCATTGCAGTTTTCCTATTTTCACAATATTTAAAAGATACAGGAAAAATATTTTTAGTATCTTATGGTCTTCTGAAATTATTTAGAGAGGGACTCTCATTCTTAAAACTTTCTTTCCTGAGGAGAGTCAGCCATGTTACTATATAGCGAGAAACCTATCTATATGTTATTTAAATACTATTTCAATTCAGCACTAAGCATTTCAGGGAACTTTATGCGTCTAATAAACCACAAAGGACACCTAATATTAACTTCTCAACTATGTCATAGCATATATTGATAAATGAAATATACAGTGTTTTTTTTGTGTGCCTGCCAATTAAAGAAGCATACTGCAGATATTTACATTACTGTAATGCACAGGATGAGACCTACTGTTTGGGATGAAATTAATTAATACAGGGTTTCAGCAGCAGATTTAAGTACCTCTGCAGAAATTGTGCCACTGTTAAAAAAACTGTAAAAAAACAAAAGGCAATGCACTACATTTAGTATTGGAATAGTTTTCAAAATTCAATACCAAAGGGAAAGCTCAGGCTAAAATGTATCCCATTTGTCTTTCAGAGTGGTAGAATGATTAATGTTATTCTAAATGGAGGGAATCCATTAAACTGTCATTGTTGTCTAAATGTAGGTATTTAATATTAGTGTTTTTGCAAGAGTTGTCATTGCTGCAGTATGTGTAGAAACCTCATAATTACAAATAGCACAGCAGTCTCTTGTTTTCTCACTCCCCCCTCCTTTTTGTCTGTATAAGCGATGCTTGGAATGTTCAAGCGAGGATATATTGTGTGTGATGCAGTAGCACTCAGCAGAGAAGGGAGATACAGTATAGGTAGCATCCCCCCGTTTCGCTTTCGCACTTCTGTTGATGGCCAGAAAATCCAGACAGGACTCTTCTAATCAAGGTCAGATATTTTCAGTGGAACTTCACTTCAAGCAAGCAGAAAGTATCATACACAAGTCCATGGCATTACAATTTTCCCTGGTTCCCAAATTGGAGTTATTTGACTATTCTAAGAAGCACTATACATCTATCAGGTCATTATTAGCACTCTCAGTGTGAGATTTTTCTAACTCTGTCTTTCTGTACTGAAGAAGAGGGGTAGAAAGCTAAAACGATGTCCAGAGTGTTTGCTGAATTGCAGGGAGGAGAAGCAAGCACATGCAGGCACCAGGCCTGGGAGAATGAGACAGAAGGTAAGAAGAAAAGTGACTTAGTTACTCAGATTGAAATTTCCTATGTTAGCCGTCATTGTTCTGCCCTTTATAAAAAGCAGAAACTCAGTTTGGTTTTCTGTGAGTAAATGATTGACTTACAAGAGAGATGAAAGATGGAGGATGATCCATCTGCATTCTTGGGGACTGTCATTGAATATTTGGACTTACTATGATGAGGGCTTTCCCTTAAAAAAAAAAAAAGAAAAAAAATGATTGCTTTCCTCTTGTTGTGTCACATATCTTTCTAGGTGTAGTTCTTGTAGATCATTGCATTTTATTAACAGGATTAGCTCTGCCCTGGGTCCTGGTCAGCATGAAGGAAGAACTCCAGTTGTGACTGAATGGCATTTTTCTCCACAATACCTTTTTCCTTTCCATCATCCACTTGAATTTAAGTGAATGTTACAAGAGTAAGTGGAACTATTATAAGGTGATTTTTTTTTAAGTGATGATTTTCTTCTCCGGAGTGTTTTATTAATTAGAATATTAATTTTAAAAAATGCCTATGTTTAATTAAACAACTCCATGTTTCAAAGATTTATAAATGTTAATTGGCACACTC